>NC_044039.1:162270761-162891114 GCF_901765095.1 Microcaecilia unicolor
CCTGCCATCTGATGTACTTGACCTGGAAGGTCATTTTCTTGGTGGCTGTTACTTCAGCTCGTACAGTCAGTGAGCTCCAAGCCTTGGTAGCCCATGCTCCATATACTAAATTTCATCATACCGTGTTTCCCCGAAAATAAGACAGTGTCTTATATTAATTTTTGCTCCCAAAGATGCACTAGGTCTTATTTTCAGGGGATGTCTTATTTTCGGCGAAACACGGTATAAGCCATACCCAAATGCACCACACTAGAGAACCAAACGATTACACATACAAAAAAAAATCCCAACGATGGCCCCTGATAGAGGAAGAACGAGGAAAAGAATGCGTTGCTTTGTGTTACAGACGTCCGGCTCTCACAAGGACACAAAAAAACAAACAACCTCCCCTAATAAACCACAGCACAGTACCATATCGCCATCACTACCTCCATACTAATGGGAACTGGGCTGGGTGGCTAGTTGCCAAATAGTGAGCTTCTGGTGGGAGAGAGTGGGCACCCATCGGGGCCAAACAAAAACTTTGCTAGGTCTTACTTTCAGGGGAGGCCTTATATTTAGCAATTCAGCAAAACCTCTACTAGGTCTTATTTTCAGGGGATGTCTTATTTTCGGGGAAACAGGGTAACAGAGTAGTCCTCTGTACTCACCCTACGTTTTTGCCGAAGGTGGTGTCGGAGTTCCATCTGAACCAGTCAATTGTCTTGCCAACATTTTTTCCCCGTCCTCATGCCCACCCTGCTGAACGTCAGTTGCACACATTGGACTGCAAAAGAGCATTGGCCTTCTATCTGGAGCGGACAAGCCCATTCAGACAGTCCGCCCAAATGTTTCTTTTGATCCCAACGGAAGGGGAGTGGCTGTCGGGAAACGCACCATTTCAAATTGGCTAGCAGATTGCATATCCTTCACTTATGCCCAAGCTGGGCTGACTCTTGAGGGTCATGTCACGGCTCATAGTGTTAGAGCCATGGCAGCGTCAGTGGCCCACTTGAAGTCAGCCACTATTGAAGAGATTTGCAAGGCTGCAACGTGGTCATCAGTCCACACATTCACATCTCATTACTGCCTTTAGCAGGATACCCGACACGATAGTCAGTTTGGGTAGTCGGTGCTGCAGAATCTGTTTGGGTTCTAGAATCCAACTCCACCCCCCTAGGCCCATTTTTGTTCTGTCCCAGGCTGCACTCTCAGTTAGTTCTTTATTTTTCAGGTCAATCTATGTTATGTCCTCGCCGTTGCGGGGCCCAATTGACCCTGTTTGTTGTTTTGAGTGAGCCTGGGGGCTAGGGATACCCCATCAGTGAGAACAAGCAGCCTGCTTGTCCTCGGAGAAAGCAAAAGATACATACATGCATTTGGCAACCTATTTTACAGAACAAATAGCTTTTATTGAAACTCCCCCAACCTATACTTCAAGGAGCTTAAAATAAAAAAGAGGAACAGCACAGAAAACTTTCAACAGAAACATGCAGCACTGGTAGTCCCAACCTATGTAGCGGAATTATCTTGCTTGTCAACAGAGAAAACAAAGTTGCTTACCTGTAATTAGGATATGGATAAGCAACTTCACTTTTTCCTGTAACATTTTACTCTGATTTCTGAATTCTTCTTTTTCTCGTGTGCCTGATTATAAAACATTAATCAACTTTGATCTTTTTATAGGTTGTGCCTTGACAATATTGGCAAAAATGCTACATTATTAAGGAGTCAGATTTCCTGGTTGCCCAGAAAATTGATGCAGCAAGTTCTGAAGAAGATCACATTTTGGACTGCAGTTAAACATAGACATGAAAAAAGAACTCAGACAGAGGAGAGGGACACTGACAATGCTGATTAAAGGACAGCAGTCAAGTTCTTGTACACTTGTGTATGTCAAATGCTCAGCAATACTAATTTTTTTTTGTTAGAAAAGGGTTCTACATTAGGTTGAATTTGTAAGGGACTTTAGTTTGCAAGAGAAAAGTGTGGGGGGGGGGTGAATTGTGTACAAGCATTAGCCCTCACTTAATAAGAGTGAACGCATGATGTCATGTTTTAATTTAACTCATTCATGGAACTGTTGGAAAGATTATTAATTTCTTTAATGTGTTACAGAATACTTCCAACTCTTATTTTTGGTGTTACCACAATAGTACTTGCTAGGAAATGGTTCATTTACTTGATACAGCTTTCAGTTTGTGTTACTAGAATAGTGATAACATCTGTGTGGACTCATTTTTCTACAGGGCAGCCTTTATATCACCAAGCCAGTGAGCTTCTGCTCATGAGATTTCATTCTCCAAAATATCCTGTGATCTGACCACTGAGAAGGATAATGAAAACTGAGCGAGATAACTCTGAAACTGTCTAGCTGTACTTTTAAAATATTGGTGTTAAAGCAGTTTCTTTACAGTAACAGGAATTGCAAATGTGAATTGTAAGATTATTTCACTGTATTCTCATCATTGAATTTTTTAAAGAATTTTTTTAAATATATTTTGACTGTATGGTTTGTTTTACATTATATATATATATATATATATATATATATATATATATATATATATTTACCAAACTATTCCATGTAAATTCTTTTTATTTTTTAAAAGAAAAATACTAAAAATGTATTGCTTTCTTTCATAGTAGGGATCTTAAGTTCTAGCAGTACAGGCCCTACATCATGGGGAATGGACTTGATATACCGCCTTTCTGTGGTTTTTGCAACTACATTCAAAGCAGTTTACATAGTATATACAGGTAATTTGTACCTGGGGCAATGGAGGATTAAGTGACTTACCCAGAGTCATAAGGAGCTGCAGTGGGAATTGAACCCTGTTCCCTGGTATCAAAGTCTGCTGCACTAACCACTAGGTTACTCCTCCATCCACTCACTCATATGATTGGATGGTTGTTCTATAATAATAATAGTAACTTGGATTTGTATAGTGCTTCTTACCAAAATAAGATTCAGATACACTGCACAATTTAGTACAGCAGAAACAAATATGAAGCAACCACTAGGATGAATAACCTGATTCCAGATGGGTTGAATTCCAGAAGGAGTGAGGGGAGGAAGACTGTAATTGCTATACTTTTTATTGATATTCCCCAAGGACAAACAATATTAATCAGCCACTCCAATGGATGATGTCTTCTGACAGTACACTGTGGAGCACTTACTAGAGAGCACTGGAAAAGCCTAGCAGGCTTCTCCTAGCATGAGCAAATTAAATATGACCAAAACCGAGCTTCTCATTTTCCCCCCCAAACCCACCTCCCCGCTCCCCCCGTTTTCTATTTCTGTTGATGGCTCTCTCATTCTCCCTGTCTCCTCAGCTCAAAACCTTGGGGTCATCTTTGACTCTTCTCTCTCCTTCTCTGCTCATATCCAGCAGACCGCCAAGACCTGTCGTTTCTTTCTTTACAACATCCGTAAAATCCGCCCCTTTCTTTCCGAGCACTCTACCAAAACCCTCATCCACACCCTTGTCACCTCTCGTTTAGACTACTGCAATCTACTTCTTGCTGGCCTCCCACTTAGTCACCTCTCCCCTCTCCAGTCGGTTCAAAACTCTGCTGCCTGTCTCATCTTCCGCCAGGGTCGCTTTACTCATACTACCCCTCTCCTCAAGACCCTTCACTGGCTCCCTATCCATTTTCGCATCCTGTTCAAACTTCTTCTACTAACCTATAAATGTATTCACTCTGCTGCTCCCCAGTATCTCTCCACACTCGTCCTTCCCTACACCCCTTCCCGTGCACTCCGCTCCATGGATAATCCTTCTTATCTGTTCCCTTCTCCACTACTGCCAACTCCAGACTTCGCGCCTTCTGTCTCGCTGCACCCTACGCCTGGAAATAAACTTCCTGAGCCCCTACGTCTTGCCCCATCCTTGGCCACCTTTAAATCTAGACTGAAAGCCCACCTCTTTAACATTGCTTTTGACTCGTAACCACTCGCCTCCACCTACCCTCCTCTCTTCCTTCCCGTTCACATTAATTGATTTGATTTGCTTACTTTATTTATTTTTTGTCTATTAGATTGTAAGCTCTTTGAGCAGGGACTGTCTTTCTTCTATGTTTGTGCAGCGCTGCGTATGCCTTGTAGTGCTATAGAAATGCTAAATAGTAGTAGTAGTAGTAGTAGACTTCCTAATCAGGCACTGTTGTGTGAGGCCTACTCAGTCTTTTTTTTATCTGTGGATGACATAGGGCACATTTTTTTTTCTTGAGGAACAAAAGATTGTTCTTCACAATAGGGCCTTCTAAGTTGGGTCTTGATGCGCTTTTGGTCTTCTTAATATTTTCATAAGCGTTTTGGCACTTTGTTCATTTTTTAAAACTTTTGGACCACTTTTCCAATTTAGGGGTCCTTTTACCAAACTGCGGTAAAAAAGTGGCCTTAGTGCGTCATTATGAGGGTCATTCTCGTGCGCTAAGGCCAATTTTTCTATTTTCTGTATTAATGGCCATGTGCTAATTTTCCCATTAGCATGTGAGCCCCCCCCCACCCCCCACCACCTATTTTGTAGGCAGTAAGGGCTCATGCTCTAACCACATGTTAATCGGTGGATTAGTGCAGAACACACCTACTCTTCACGCCAGATGCGCTCCCAGTGTTAAAAAATAAATTTTATTTTTTAGTGCATGGGTAGCACAAGCCAATGCCAAAATTAACACGGGATGCCTGAGCACACTTCACAATAAGGCATTTTTAGCTGCAGTAAGCACGCATTAGTGTTACTGCAGTTTAGTAAAAGGACCCCTTAGTTCAGGTACAATAAGTCCCTGCCCAGTGGAGCTTACAAGGCAAGTGGATACCTGAGGAAATGAGAGATAAAGTGAGCTGCCCGAGGTCACAAAGAATGTCAGTGGGAGAAGCAGGATTTGAACCCTCGTTTCCTTGGTTTATAGCACAGTGCTGTAATCACTAGGCCAATCTTTATTTTCCTTTTTCAACGCATATGCTTGGTCCTGAGATTTTTTTTTCTTTTCTAAGTGAGGCCAGTACAGTAACCTCAGACAGTCTGTGATGTCATGTCAATAGAACTCATGTGGGAATTCTCACCAGCTTGTTCTCAACAGCTTTTTAGAGGTGTCTTGTCTACAGTCAACAGTCTGTACAATCCACTGGGGTTTGTGGCTCCAGTCATCATTCAAGGAATAAGAATGGGAGACATTGAAAGATTCTCTAAAGACTCTTGAACAACTGCACACAAGTCACTGAACTAGTACTTCTGTTACCTTGTGAAAAGATGTGAACTCTATGGACCACTATCCACTCCAGAGACTCAAAGACTTTTTCTCTTTTTTTTGTGTTGTGGTATTTCTGTTGTCTGTCTCTAGTTTCAGCCCTTGCAAGACTGGAAGAGAGTCTAATAACGTCACCTAAATGACAGAGAACTTGAGACAAGCAAGTGTTGTCAACCTTCAAGCGTCCTTGAACCACGGATTCTAACACATAGGCCTTGAGTTATTCTCTTTCCCTCGGCTCCTAGCTAGGGTTTGGTGGGGGAACTTGGCACAATCTGTTTACTGTTGGATGCATGGCATGCATAGAGAGAAGAGTAGACAATCCCGATTTTGCTCACTGATGCACGGGGTTCACTTTTATACAGATGAACTCAGGCACTTCCCGGAAGGACATTTTAAGTAGATTCTGTGAGCGAAACTGAAGCGTGAATGAGCAAATAATTTTTATTGTTCAAACTAGTTTTATTGAATTTTTCTCTCTTACCGGAGTAAGGAACTGGGATTATTTAGGGTCCTTATTACATAGTAGTAGTAAATCTTAATAAACGGTTTGTTTTCCCTATGGAACTTGCTACCCCAAGGACCGCTTGTGGGATGCAAATTGTTTTGCAATGTTTATTTGAAATATAGGGTTGGTGTGTGTAGTTTTCTCAGTGAGTAAATAGTGATGCATACTCAATCACAGTATTTCGAAGAGCTAATAATTTAGTCTTTCTAGTGCAGTTATCCGGCAGGTTATGCATGTGAAAAATAGTCTCTCCGACCCTCAAATCCTATTGAAAACCAAGACAGGGAATACTGTTTAACATATTATGTTTAGCATTTACTGCTCTTAAGCTGGATGCACCGGCCTATTTGAAGAACATCTTAAGGCGTATGTTCCAGCAAGACAACTGCATTCAGCATAATTACAGTTATTGGAAAATTAATGGGGGTATAGATTAAAGCGAACTGAGGGGACCCACGTGACTAAATACTACTACTACTACTTAACATTTCTAGAGCGCTACTAGGGTTACGCAGCGCTGTACAAAATAAACAAAAAGGACGGTCCCTGCTCAAAGGAGCTTACAATCTAAAGAAGGAAATGTCAAGTTGGGGCAGTCTAGATTTCTTGGGTAGAGGTGTAGAGGTTAGGTGCCGAAGGCGACCTTGAAGAGGTGGGCTTTAAGCAGAGATTTGAAGATGGGCAGGGAGGGGGCCTGGCGTATGGGCTCGGGGAGTTTGTTCCATGCATGGGGTGAGGCGAGGCAGAAAGGGCGGAGCCTGGAGTTGGCGGTGGTGGAGAAGGGTACTGAAAGGAGGGATTTGTCTTGAGAGCGGAGGTTACGGGTAGGAACGTAAGGGGAGATGAGGGTTGAGAGGTAAGGAGGGGCTGCAGATCAAGTACATTTGTAGGTTAGTAGCAGAAGCTTGAATGCGGTAACTGATCGGAAGCCAATGAAGTGACTTGAGGAGAGGGATGATATGAGTGTATCGGTTCAGGCGGAAGATAAGACGTGCAGCAGAGTTCTGAACGGACTGAAGGGGGGATAGGTGGCTAAGTGGGAGACCAGTGAGGAGTAGGTTGCAGTAGTCAAGGCGAGAGGTAACGAGAGAGTGGATGAGAGTTCGGGTGGTGTGCTCAGAGAGGAAAGGGCGGATTTTGCTAATGTTATAGAAGAAGAAGCGACAGGTCTTGGCTATATGCTGGATATGCGCAGAGAAGGAGAGGGAGGAGTCGAAGATGACACCGAGGTTGCGGGCAGAAGAGACGGGGACGATGAGGGTGTTATCAACCGAAATAGAGAGTGGAGGTAGAGGAGAAGTGGGTTTGGGTGGGAAGACAAGAAGTTCGGTCTTGGCCATGTTCAGTTTCAGGTGGCGGTTGGACATCCAGGCAGCAATGTCGGATAAGCAGGCCGATACTTTGGCCTGGGTGTCTGCAGTGATGTTAGGTGTGGAGAGATAAAGCTGGGTGTCGTCAGCATAGAGATGATACTGGAAGCCATGAGACGAGATCAGGGAGCCCAGGGAAGAGGTGTAGATAGAGAAAAGAAGGGGTCCAAGGACAGAAACCTGAGGGACTCCAACAGAGAGCGGGATAGGGGTGGAGGAAGAACCATGAGAGTGTACTCTGAAGGTACGATGGGAGAGATAAGAGGAGAACCAGGAGAGGACAGAGCCCTGGAACCCAAAAGAGGACAGTGTGTCAAGAAGTAAGTTGTGATTGACAGTGTCAAAAGCAGCGGATAGGTCGAGGAGAATGAGGATGGAGTAATGACCTTTGGATTTAGCAAGGAACAGGTCATTACAGACCTTGGATAGTGCCGTTTCTGTCGAGTGAAGTGGGCGAAAGCCAGATTGAAGTGGATCGAGGATGGTATGAGAAGCGAGAAAATCAATGCAACGGCTGTGAATGGCGCGTTCAAGTATTTTGGAGAGGAAGGGCAGGAGGGAGATGGGGCGGTAGTTGAAGGGACAGGTAGGGTCAAGTGAAGGCTTTTTGAGGAGAGGTGTGACAACAGCATGCTTGAAGGTGTCAGGGACAGTTGCGGTGGAGAGAGAGAGGTTGAGGATATGACAGATGGGGGGGGGGTGATAGTAGGAGAGATGGTGATAAATAAGTTGGTGGGGATGGGGGCTGAGGAACAGGTGGTGCATTTCAAGGAGGAGAGAAGATGGGCGGTTTCCTCTTCGGTGATATCAGGAAAAGAGGAGAAGGAGGCCTGGGTTGATTGGATGAGGGAGTGGGTGATAGGATGAAGAGGAGAAGGTTTAGTGGTGAATTCGAGGTTGATCTTCTGGACCTTGTCGCGGAAGTAGTCAGCCAGTGATTGAGGAGAGAGTGAGGGGGGGTGGGAGCGGAAGGCACTTTGAGGAGGGAGTTGAGGGTGGCGAAGAGACGACAAGGGTTAGAGCTTTGCCTTGCCTTGTTCTCTAAGCATGCTGGGCAAGTTGCCCCCTCCCCCCTTCTCTCTCTATTGGGTCTGTAAAAGTTATCTGCAGCACATTTCCTCTGTGAACTGAAACTGCCTATGCTGTATTTATGTTGCATGATCCCTTCAAGCAACTGTCTCTATCAAGATTTCATCCCTGTAAAAGTATAAACAGCATTACTACTCAGTGTGTTGCTGAAATCTCCCAGCCTCTTTTGCATGGAGAGAGAGCTGGTTGAGAACAGACTCCTAGTTTGCAAGGCAAAACCTCTTGTCCAGCACCTAAGTTATTTTCCTTGTTTAATTACTGCAATAAAGAAAATCATCAGGAATAAAATAAAACATAGAAAAGAAAATAAGATGATACATTTTTTTACTGAACTAACTTGATACATCTTTTGATTAGCTTTTGAAGGTAACTCTTCTTCAGATCAGAAATTTCTGATTTCTGAAGAAGGGTTACCTTCAAAAGCTAATCAAGAAATGTATTAAGTTTGTCCAATACAAAAGAATCATCTTATTTTTATTTCTATATATTTTTTTCTATTGATTACCTTGAAAAGTAGACTAACATGGCTACCGCATCACTTAAAGAAGATTTTGGTTCAAGAGTGCTGAGTCTTTTCATAATGATGTTCTGTACTGTGGTTTAAACAGCATGTTAATCACCTGAGAGAGAGAGAGAGAGAGAGAGAGAGAGAGAAAAGCGAAAGCGCCAACGAATATTGCTCAAAGATAGGGAGCCAAGTTATTTTTGTGTTTGTAGGTTTCCATTGCTTTGTTAATCAAACCCGAACGTGCCTGGAGCTGCAAAGAACCCTTATAGCAAAAACGCATTGCCTACCCAACTCCACTTGCTGGCAGATGGTGCACAACACCCGCAAATTCTGGAGTGCTCTGATGGGGTTAAAGCAGAGGTTCTCAACACACAGTATGCATACCCCAAGAAACCTAGAACAGTCCCGGGGTCACAGCTATTGCACATGCTGTGATGAGCATTGTGATCCCCTAACCCAGAACACAAAGTTAATGTCAGAGGGGACAGATTAAGATTATATTTAACTATATCGATTAACGCTCGTGGTTATATCATCTGAAATATCCAAATGCAACAAAAAAATTAGGTACAAGTTTTTAAAAAATGGTTTTATTATTAATGTAGGATTCTCGCAGCTAAGAAGCTGTGAACAGTAACATTATACGTTTCTCTAAATAACCCCTGACAAAAAAGGGGTCATTTCGTTACGTACACCTCCTAGTGGCCTAGTATCCAGGTACAATATAAACTACTTTGAGTCTCATAGTTGGGAGAACATAGGAGTACAGATTACAGATATACGCTCTCACTCTGCTAACACAAAATTCCCGCACCTACGTCGGAATGAAATAATGCAGTTTATGCAAAAGAGCTGCATTGTGTCAGAATGACGCAATACGCTAGGCACGCAAACCGCAAACACAAAGCGCCCTATGGCGTCGAAGTGACGCAATGAGATGCGCACGCACAAATGGTGCGCTGCTGAAGATACTGCTTCTGAGCACCAGCAGCGACGGTGTCTTCTGTGTTTTACCGGAGCCTGTGAGTGAGACTGGAGTCGGGACGCCAGCGGGATCTTGTTGCTGTTACCCCACTTGTCTTATTTATCTTGCTGCGCACTTTTTGTTGGTGTAGTTTGTAAATAGTGTGTGGTGTAAGATGGCGGATGGGAATCGAGAACTACAGGCCGAGGAGGAAGAAGAAGAGGAGGAGGAGGAGGAAGAAGAAGAAGAAGAAGTTGCAGAGAGTCCAGGGAAAGCTGGTCCTGCTGAGCGCAGTGGGCATGTTGCTGTCACCGATGGCCAAAGCATGTTTGTGTGGGGCGGATACAAGGTACTGACTGGAAAACGAATGAAAGTCCTTTCCCTACCCTGGTGAGCTTTGTAAGGCCTTTCGTGGCCCCCGAGCAGTAAGTGGCTCGTAGTGTACAGCCGTATATCAAATAGTGTGCCAGGGCTTTGTGGCTTGCTTTCGGGGGGAGGGGGAGGGAAGGAGGAGGATGTGTAAACCGCTGATGAGGATGTGTAAACAGTTTACTGTGATGGACTCTTATTCCGTGTTTGCTAGAACCCCTGAAATGTGGAAGTGGATGCCTGTATTTGTTAAAAAATCCTTCGGGCTCCCACTGGACGTTATTGGCAGTCATGTACTTTTGCATATTAGTTGCCATGTTGCCGCCTTGCTATATACGATTTCATCTTAAACATTTTGGGGGTTGGTTTTACAGGAGATGATTGGAATCCACTTAAGGTGACTGTTTTTTCCCATGTCAGTGACACGTTTCACAGGATCCCACAGTTACTGACATGGGAAAAAGCAGCATATCTTCAAATGTGGTATATATCATTCAGTGCAAAAACTGTGAAGAAAGGTGCTATATTGGAGAGAAACAAGCCAGATTCTAAAGAGAAGATTCAATCTACATAGACATCATATTTGAGCATGAAAATGCCAACCAAGATGTCATCTTTGTAGGACAGCACTTTACAAAACCAGAACACCACATGAACGACTTTATGGTGAGAATACTAAAAGGAAACTTTAAGACAATCTGGGAGACTTTTGAAGTCAAAGTGATTAAATATTTTAACCCACCAGACAGGAAGATCTATCTGGGTTTTCTATCCTATTATTAACCATAAAATTCTACTGCTTTGTCACCCTTTTATCCATCCAGCTTTCCCTGTGTCTTACTTGCCCAACTCTCCTTGTTTGTTACCTAACTATACCACCCTCTTCCTGTGAGACTGTCTTTAGAATCTTTTGTGTTTCACTTATATATTCTGGTATTTGTCAACATTTTGCTTATATCTGACCAGAAGAAGGGTTATCTTCGAAAGCTAGTCAGAAATGCCTATGTATTTATAAACGATCTAGATATAGGAATAACTAGTGAGGTAATAAAATCTGATGATAGTTATTCAAATTTGTTAAATTGCATGGAATCACCGCACAGGAAAAGGATCTAAGTGTCATCATTGATGATACATTAAAACCCTCTGCTTGGTGTGCAGTGGAAGCTAAGAAAGCAAATAGAATGTTAGTAATTATTAAGAAAGTAATGAAAACAAAAAATGAGAATCTTATAGTGCCTTTGCACCTTCCATGGTGTGACCACACCACACCGTGAATACTGTGTGCAATTCTGATTACCGCATCTCAAGTTATAGCGGAATTAGAAAAGGTACAGAGAAGGGCAATGAAAATGATAAAAGGGATGGGACATCTTTGCTATGAGGAAAGGCTAAAGCAGCTAGGGCTCTTTGGCTTGGAGAAGAGACTGCTGAGGGGAGAAATATTAGAGGCTTGAATAAACTTGTGGATAAAGTTGAGTTGGTTGATGCAGCATATCTAGATTTTCAGAAAGCTTTTGACAGAGTACCTCATAAGAGACTCCTGAGAAAATTAAGGAGTTGTGGGATAGGGGACTGTTGTTCTGTGGATTTAGAATTGGTTATTGAACAGAAAACAGAGGGTAGGGTTAAATAGCCATTTTTCTCAATGGAGGAGGGTAAATAGTGGAGTGCTGCAGGGATTTGTACTGGGACCGGTGCTATTGAACATATTTATAAATGATCTGGAAATCGGAACGATGAGTGAGGTGATTAAATTTGCAGATGACACAAATAAAACTCGGTTGTCAAAACGCATGCAGTTTGTGAAAAATTGCAGGAAGACATTAGGAAACTGGAAGACTGGGCATCCAAATGGCAGATGAAATTTAATGTAGACAAATGCAAAGCAATGCACATTGGGAAGAATAATACGAATGATAGTTATCTGATGTTAGATCTATTTCAGGAGTCAGCACTCAAGAAAAAGACATTGGTGTCATTGTAGACAATACGCTGAAATCTTCTGCCCAGTGTGTGGTGGTGGTGGCCAAAAAAGCAAACAGGATACTAGGAATAATTAGGAGAGGAATGCAAAATAGACCAGAAATATTATAATGCCTCTGTATTTCTGCATGTTGCGACCTCATCAGTTCTGGTCACCATGTCTCAAAAAAGATATAGCGGAATTAGAAAAGGTTCAAAGAAGAGCAACCAAAATGATAAAGGGGATGGAACTATACCCATATGAGGAAAGACTAAAGAGGTTAGGGCTCTTCAACTTGGGAAAGAGACAGCTGGTGGGGGGGGGGGAGATATGATTGTCTACAAACTCCTGAATGGTGTGTAGCGGGTGGAGGTGAATCGATTTTTATTTATTTTTTGTTTTTCATTCATTCAAAAAGTACAAAGACCAGGGGACATTCATTGAAATTGCCCTGGGATTGATAGCATGGAATGGTACTACAAATTAGGTTTCTGCTGCGCACTTCTGACCTGGATTGGCCACTGCTGGAAGCAAGATACTGGGCTAGATGGACCATTGGTCTGACCCAGTATGGCTATTCTTATGTTCTTATGAGTAGAATGGGTAGATGTGAATTGCTTGTTTACTCTTTCCAAAAATACTAGGACCAGGGGGCACACAATGAAGCTACTAAGTAATATATTTAAAACAAACCAAGGAAATATTTCTTCACTTAACGTTTAACTAAACTCTGGATTTCCTTGCAGGGAATGTTAGCAGGGTTTAAAAAAGGTTTGGATAATTTTCTAAAGTCCATAGTCCATTATTAAGATGGACTTGGAAAATCCACTTCTTATTTCTAGGATAAACAGCATAAAATCTGTTTTACTGTTCTGGGATCTTGCCAGGTACTTGTGGCCTGGATTAGCCACTGTTGGAAACAGGATACTAGGCTTGATGGACCTTCGATCTGTCCTAATATGGCAACACTTAAGTTCTCCAGCTGCTGAGGTAGGTCTTTAAGAATGAGCATGGAGTGACCAAAATGATTGAGAGAGAACTCCTCTCATATGAGGAAAGGCTTTAAAGGTTAGGGCTCTTCAGCTTGAAGATGGCTGAGCGGTGATATGATGAACGGGGCTGGTGGTTGGGAGGCGGGGATAGTGCTGGGCAGACTTATACGGTCTGTGCCAGAGCTGGTGGTGGGAAGCGGGACTGGTGGTTGGGAGGCGGGGATAGTGCTGGGCAGACTTGTACGGTCTGTGCCAGAGCCGGTGGTTGGGAAGCAGGGCTGGTGGTTGGGAGGCGAGGATAGTGCTGGGCAGACTTATATGGTCTGTGCCAGAGCCGGTGGTTGGGAGGCGGGGATAGTGCTGGGCAGACTTATGCGGTCTGTGCCCTGAAGAGCACAGGTACAAATCAAAGTAGGGTATACACAAAAAGTAGCAAATATGAGTTATCTTGTTGGGCAGACTGGATGGACCGTGAAGGTCTTTTTCTGCCGTCATCTACTATGTTACTATGTGTACAGATGTTTATGGCTGTTCTTATGTGCCTATAAAATGTTTGATTATACCATAGTGGACTTGCATTAATTTCAAGGAAAGGCTTTCTTAAATGCATCATTTAGGAAACTGCTAAAGGCATAACATGGCTTTACAGAGAGAGAGGACCACCGGAGTGGTAGGACAAAAGTAACCTTGTAGATTCTGTACACGATAGGCAGACAGCAACAGGGCCGGTCTTAGCAAGTGCGGGGCCCTATGCAGACCAATTTGGTGGGGCCCCATCCTAGCCCCGCCCCACCGTAGTCCCGCCCCCACCGTAGCCCCGCCCCTACATCCACCCCATTGATAAGATTATTCCATTTTTAGAACATTTTTTATTTATGAAATTTCAAATAAAGACAAATGAAGCTAAACTTGTACAAAAAAACTGATTGAAATAATAAGCACAATGCTATCATGAAACCTCCCCTCCCCAGAAATTATTCAGTTCAAGTCCACTACAATTAGTAGTTCCAATTCTCATAACAAAGGAGAATAAAGGAAAAATATTAAGAAAAGATTCAGTACTTTCAAATTCCCCTATTACTCTGTAACCCATATATGCAATAAAATAAAAATGAAATGAAAAGATAATGTACAATATAAAAACATATAGACCACCAAGGTATTAAAATTGTTTTAAAATATATACCACAGCTCTCTGACTCAAGAAGACTACGACTCTGTCTGTCATCCATAACTGTCTGACAACACACAGAAAAAAAATAAGTAAAAACAAATTGTCACAATTAATACCTTATACACCAATGTACCAGCCATACGGAAAATGCAGACCGTCAACAATATGAAGCTAGCAAGGGATCATAATACCACAATTCTCATGCAGAGCCACAAAACACCCTTTTAGAGGTAGTGTGTCATGATTTAGGCTCTACACCCTTTCTGATGTTTGGTGCCACCTTAGTAAGGCCAACACACAATCTCTCCACTGCAAAACACTATACACAAACTTGTGCAAAAACACACTCATAACCTTAACCAAACCATAAACAGCATTAATTCCAAGGACAGAACGAGCTACAACCTTATGCGTGGCGTGGAAAGGCAACTGTAATTACACCTGGCTCTAAAACACCAGTGCACAACCTAGTGAAAAACAAACAAAAAGGGATTCAAACTATACGCTAGCAGAATACTGCACCTTCCTTGATCACACCTGAAAAATACATGAAGGCAAAATACTGAAACGGAAAGTTACCTCAAGAAGTCAGACTCAGCATGCAGCAATACTACAAAAATTGAAACGTACATGAAAAATATCACAGATGCACACTTCCAAAAACTGACATATTCCAATTAATAAATCCTGAATAAAATAGTTTTTTCTACCTTTGTTGTCTGGTGACTTTGTTTTTCTGATCATGCTGGCTCAGTATCCGATAGTGCTGCTATCTGTCCTCTTAACTCCGTTTCCAGGGCTTCCTTTCCATTTATTTCTTTACTTTCTGCCTTTCTTCTTCATTTCTTGCCCTACATCCGTAAGTAAAAGCTGGGTCCTCCTCCGTGGAATTGACTGGAGAAGGCATAACGTGGATCCAGCTTTTGCCTATTTTCTATATCCATGTGCACTTTTTCTCCTCTCTTCCTTTTCCCTCAACTCATCTCCTTCCTCACTCTTCCTTCGTCTCCATCCATGTCCAGCATTTCTTCTCTCTTCTCCATCCACCCATGTCCAGCGACCCTCCTGTCCCCCCTGCCATCCATCTATGTCCAGCAACCCCCTGTCCCCTCTGCCCACCCCTGCCCTCAACCTATGTCCAGAAACCCCCTCCCCTGCTATCCCCCCATGTCCAGCGACCCTCCTGTGCCCCCTGCCCTCCACCCATGTCCAGCGACGCGACTCTCCTCGTTCCCCTGCTCCCCCTCCCTCCAGCCACCCGACCCGCCCGCACCTCACCTGACCCAGCATTTTTAAAAAAGCTACAAGCGGCAGTGCCTCCTCGCGTCTGTGAAAGAAGAAAAGTCGCTTCGTCCATTGGCCGGCCTTCCCTCATGTCCTGCCCTCTGATGTAACTTCCGCAAGGGCGGGACATGAGGGAAGGCCGGCCAATGGACGAAGCGACTTTTCTTCTTTCACAGACGCGAGGAGGCACTGCCGCTTGTAGCTTTTTTTAAAAATGCTGGGTCAAGTGAGGTGCCGGCGGGTCGGGTGGTAGACGAGGGTCGTTTGGCGGGTCGAGCAAGGGGGGCTCAGACGGGGGAGGGGCTCAGACGGCTGGAGGGAGGTGGAGCAGGGGAACAAGGACTGGAGAGTCGCGTCGCTGGACATGGAGGGCAGGCGAGCATTGGCGGTGGTAGGAGAGGCGAGGCAGACTTGAGGCGGGCCGCGCAGGGCCCCCTTAGGCGCGGGGCCCTATGCGGCCGCCTCGGTCGCCTCTGCCTAAGACCGGCCCTGGACAGCAAGGTTGATGGATGAATCTTCCAACACAAGCACACTAATGAAAGGAGATCTTGAAAAATATGGTTTTATTGTAGGACAAAAGGACCCGACACGGGACCAAGTTTCATCTTTGGAAAGCCTGCCTCATGGGTCTGCAAATAACATATAAAATGTTAGATATATAGATCTCAAACATAAGGCATTATATATGTGTATGTATGAGAAATATACATGCATATAGTTGCATAGCATTCACAAATGTGGGGAGTAAACCTATAAATGCTCTTAAGTTGCAACACCAAATATATAAAATATGTATATGTGATACCACAAAAAGGAGTGCTAGACCAGATAATCTGTATGAATAACAAGACACAAAAAGTTTAAAAAAAAACCCCATTTGCAGGAAGTCACATAGACTTTATTCTTTCAAAATTGAAAAAACACAAATGGATTCTTTATGTACTATAATAAAACTCACCCTCAACGTTCTGAGGACACTGACGTCAGTGAAGCCAAGCCCTGACTTCCTTCAAAAAGGTTCGAAGTTCGTGGTGGTGAAGCCACCAAAATCGCTCCACATTGTACGCGCATACAACGTGCTGCGACGTCAGACTCCGAACTGGATTCAACGAATCGGCAGCGTTACTTACAGCAAGGCCACGGAAGAGTCGGAGGAAGACGAAATATGAAGACTTCGGGTCGGACCTCGGGTCGGACCTCGGCTGGCGGGGGTTGGGGCCCCCCGCCAGCAAAGGTAAGCAGCGGGGGAGGGTTGACGGCGGGGAGGGGGCCAGGGCGAAATCTGCGGGGGCCCAGGCCCCTGTGGCCCCACGCAGATACACCCCTGGTTTCTGCCAAAGGTATAGTATTGAAACAGGTCATGGCAGTGTTGAGCGAATGCCATATGACTCTGGACAATGGAAGCCACACTGAGCCCGCAAATAGTTGAGAAAATGTGGGATACAAATGCAATAAATAAATAAAATAAAGACATCATCCTCTTAGTTTTTCTGTGTATGCTGGTCTCCCTCAGTCGCAAGTTAAACATCTCCAAGCTCTTCAGAACTGTGCAGCATTGCAGGTAAATTTGATCATGTCGCTCTTCTTTTTATGCAGTTACACTGTTTTCCGGTTCAGTTTTGCATTCTGTTCAAACTCTTGCTCACAACTTTTCACTCTGGTGTCCCTCTATACCTTTCTGCATTAATGATCCCATCCATACACCCACTCTCTCTCATGCTCTTTGCTCAATAATTGATATAATCACATGATTCTTTCTGGTCCTAGATTGGCCAGATTAGTCTACCAGATACACATGCTTTTATTTCTTAGCCTCTCCTCTGTGGAATCCCCTGCCTGCACACATTCAGTCTGAACAGTCCTCCCCCCCCCCCCACCAAAAAAAAAAAAAACCTTCTTAAAACCTGTTATTTCTTGCAAGCCTTCTATATTAGTGTCAAGTGAGTTTGCTGTTTGGGGTCTCGACCTGGGAAGTTCTTTATGACTACTGTTTGAGAGTTCTTTGCTCTGGATTGGATGTTCTGTGTGATTGAGTTTGGGAGATTGGTTTGACTGTCTTCTCTCCTATACATTATGGCGTTCCTTTCTCTCTTTGATTTTAACATATAAATACTGAGCCATTAGGTTTAAAACAGTGTTAGTACTGTAAACATTTTGTAACTGTATTAAGGGTAACAGGCATACACAATTGTAGCGAACATCTTGTAACAACTGACTTATATTGTTTGACAGGAAACAAAGCTGTCTGTTTATAAAAACTACTTAGAAATTAGAGGGAGTACAGTTGAGGATTGCTCTTGTTGAATTTCATGGTTCGAGCTTTCTGTTAGAGGTGCAGGGCTAGATTGGCTAAAGGTGGGTAATCTCCTCTTAAGTTTAGGAGAAATATGGAAAGATGATTTTTGCAGATACAGTTTACTTTTACTGAAATTGTATATAACTTTTCTGGACCATGGTGGCAGTCATATGATTGAATGTGCTACCATGTTACTGTATGCTAATACCTTTAGCATGTATCATAGTAAATGGGTCACATTGCATAAAAAGGTAAAATAACAATACTAGCACACTTTTTTTTTAGTAAATTAGTTTAAATTTCTCAACATTTACCAGATGTCTGCTTTCAGCCTGTCAGCTGCATGCACTGATAATCTTCATGTTATGTGGGAAATGGGACTTGATATACCGCCTTTCTGAGGTTTTTGCAACTACATTCAAAGCGGTTTACATATATTCAGCTACTTATTTTGTACCAGGGGCAATGGAGGGTTAAGTGACTTGCCCAGAGTCACAAGGAGCTGCAGTGGGAATCAAACTCAGTTCCCCAGGATCAAAGTCCACTGCACTAACCACTAGGCTACTCCTCCATATAGCTCTTCACATTGGATTGCAGGCGGGAAGAAGGCAGGCTGTATTACCAGTTGTGGTTATTAAGATTATTCTATGTAAAAAAATTTTCATCTGATGATAATGTGTATCTATCTGTTTCAGCAGAATGCACCAATTAGAGGATATTATGACTGTTACCTTCCGAGAGATGAACTTTGGATCTACAACATGGAAACTGGAAGATGGTACATAAAACTATATCTGAATGAGATTTGTAAGCAGTAGATCTGGTTTTCCTATTTCCTTTCCTTCATTGTTTTCCTTATTTATATTTGGGTTTTTGTTTCTACCAGCTATAAAATCTGCCACAACAAGTTGCTATATTTATATGAGCAATTGTTATCAACATATAATCAGTGTAAACTGTTTTCATCCCTGTAAGCTTTTCTATAAAAGAAAATCCTTTATAGTTTCAGTGCACCATAACTGATAATGCTCCTTCCTTTTTTTTTCCAAATTAATATCAACCTCCACTAGTATAATCATAAAATTGCTACATAGTTAGTTGCTGGAACAGCAAACTGCCACTCATCAGTGCTGTAATTAGCTGCTGTTATATCTCTTCTGGAAGATGGATTCACCACACAGGTGCTGCAAACTGAGAGTGTGTGTCCTCATTTTTGTAAGTTAACATGTTTAAACAATGGAATACACTCTAGCCTACCCTTTGAAGATCATTGGTTACATGTAGGAGTGTATAATCTGTTCCAACAAATATTAAGGGCAGGGCCCATTTTTGGTTTAAAGGTGCCTTTTGTAATGGTGCAAGTTTTCCTCTGGAATTTCCTTAAGGGATAAATGTGATCTCTTCTTTTGAAGACCTGTGATAATCAGTGCTGCAGTGTTTACAATGTGCTTATAGCAGATAATACCGAATAAAGAATAGCAGTACTTCATTCTGGCACTTATCAAATCGTGTCTAAGTGTACATAACTTGTTGGGGGTCAGCAGAGCTCCAGTCTAACAAATCCTGGGTAAATTTAAAATGTTTCACCAGGTAGTAATTTTATGGATCAGATATATGTAAGGAAAATCTTTAACAGCTTTGGGAATCCTAGATGTCTTCTTATATAATATACAAAGATTTTCCTGAAAAGCTTACAACTTGAGTTACCTGACACACTCATGACAACCTTTCCCTTTATCAGATAGGTGCAAGTTTAGGTAAGGATATTGCTTGAATAAAGAGATTGAATAGATTGCACCTTGAATGTTTTGTTCAAAATATTTAAAGGATAGATTGAACTATGGGGTGTGGTAGAGGCTGAATACACTTGATTGTCTTCCAGCTGTGGCATTGATCAATAATATTTGTTAGCATTAACTAACTGCTGCTGTGTACCCCCACTTTTTTTTTTCTGCCCAGTAGTGAGATTTACAGAATTGTATGAGAAATCGGTTAAAAGAAAAAAAAAATGGCTTGATGGAGTGTTTATCGGGCAAAGAATATGGTGCACTTGAGTTTTTATTCCAGGAGATATGCCGCTAAAGTGACCTAATGTTGTGTGGTTACTTGCTATAGCAGGAATCAGTTGATACTGCAGTCAATGTATTTTAAAGAGCATAGGGCTAGATTCTGTATATGGCGCCTGAAATATCCACGTGGAAAAAAATTACACCTAGGTATATCCTCTAAAGTATACCTAAATGTTATAGAATAGACTTAATTTTCTGCGCACTATATAGAATACACCGAGTGGCTTGCCGCATGACCAAATTTGGTCGTGTCCATTTAGGCCATGTTTTACTTGGTGTAAATCCTGACACCTAAATTAGGTGCAGATGAGAGGTTTATTCTATAATAATGTGCATAGATTTTAGAAACGCCCTGCCGCTGGCCATTCCCCCTTTTCAACTATGCTCCTTAGAATTTAGACACATTACGTTATAGAATACACTTAGCAATTTGTGCTTGTAAATCTCAATTCCAGTGCTGATAATTGCTTGTTACCATCCAGTTAACAGCGCTGATTAGCTAGTTAACCATATGTGCATTGTCATAGAATATGCTTTGGTTTCCCCTTGGATTTTTAGGCGCCATATGTAGAATCCGGTGGTTAATGGACATGATTAGGTTTCTAGTAGAATCTAAGCTTCAGAGATGGGTATAAATACCACAATGAACACCAGCAAATTGCTCCTAATAATCTACTCCTTATCCTTGATCCACCTAACATTAACCACCCCACTCACTGAAAGCAACATCATACTCATAATACACAACTATCAAAGTCTGACAAGACACTCCACAACACACCAAACTGACAAACACCATAACAAAAGAACACCAACAAATAGACAATCTCAACATAAGGGAAAGCATGGCCATAACAAACCCACACCAACTGAAGAACGAAAACTGACAAAAATCCACATAACACCGACCATAGATGACCTGTACCTAAAAATTCAAGTGGGTTACATCAATGCCAGATCCCTAGTAAACAAAACAGCAATAATAACAGACTGGATCACGACTGAAAACCTTAACCAGTTCTTCATCAAAGAAAACCTGGATTCATGATCAAAAGGACGCTATAATCCTAGACCTATGCCCCCCCCCCCCCCCCCCCCCCCGGGATACAAAATCACTCACTGGATTAGAAAGGAAAAGATAGGTGGAGGCTTAGCACTAATCCATCGATCACACTTCACCACAGTAACCACCGCCGAATCCATAACATCCTAACTTGAAATCGCCTCTATTAGAATCCACCACAACACCCTGCTTGACAACCTAAACTGTATCTTGTTCTACAGACCACCAGGCAACTGGAACGAATGCAAATCACACTTCATGGACTTCATATCAAACACCTGTCTAACCAACCCCAATATAATAATATTGGGAGACATCAACCTTCACCTAGAAGACCCAAACTCCACCAACGCACTCGAATGCAAGGAATTCCTCCATTCATGTGACCTTAAATGGCCACACACTCAAGCAACCAATGCCAAGGGGCACACACTCTACTTCATCTCACACAAACTGTCCACAGACCAGAACCTAATAATATCAGACATCAAATGGGCAAACGTACCATGGTCAGACCACTACAAACTAAACCTATCCCTACTCTGGCGGGAAAAGGGTTCACACAGTATACAAAAAAACACAACTTACAGCACAAGAGGCCAAATCTCTCCGGAAACATTCTGGTAACGGATGTACAATAATGATTGGACAGCACAAACGGTCTCCACACACTACCTCTCGGACTGGGATAAAAGATGCAAAAACATATTAGACGAAATTGCACCCTTACAAACAAGAACCTCACGTAGGCATATCTTGATACCATGGTTCAACGACGAACTGAAAAAATTAAAAACATTATTCAGGAAACATGAATGAGCATGGAAAAAGGTAAAAGACGCACATCCACCCAACATATGGAAACAAACTCAAAGAATAGAGTGCTATGTAAGAAATGTTTGGGCCGTGTGGTCATTGTTCACAATATATCAAAAATTTAATAAAGAAAAAAAAAAAAAAAAAAAGAAACAAACTCAAAGAAAATACAACTCCTATATAATTAAACGCACCTCCAACATTCTGAAGCTGACTGCATGGCTGAGGCATTCCTGCTCTCTGTATCCATCTCCTGAATTAACGTCACGTACTTCCGGGTTCGTCACAAGCAGAAGTGACCAACCACACGAGGTTTCATGGCTTCATAATGTTGGAGGTGCATTCTATTAAATAAGATTGGTCAGTTCCTTGAAGCACAGCCAGAGCTCAGCATCCTGCACAGTAACGCTCAGCTGCCTCTCTGTGGTGTCTCCTTTTTCGCTCCCACCTGCAACTCGCTCTCCACGGTGCTGATCAGCTGATCGACGCAGCACTGAGGCAGACTTCCCGCCGCCAGCGCCACTATCCACGGATCCAGCGCTCATTCTCTCGCCACGCCCATGTGAGACACCAGAACTAAGCACATGTGCGGAGCCAAGTACACCCTCGCAACTTGCTCTCCATGGTGCTGATCAGCTGATTGACGCAGCACTGAGGCAGACTCTTCCCGCCACCAGCGCCACTATCCATGGATCCATCGCTCATTCTCTTGCCACGCGAGACACCACAACAGCTCGCGCGGAGCCAAGTACACCCTCACACCAAATTAGCTTCACACGGTTCCCTTTCCCCGTCCCCTTTCAGGTGTGCCCACGTCTCGCAAACACAGCACCACGTGGGCCACATCAAAGAATCGACCGCAAATCAGGTAAGATTTCAGCCTCAGTCTCCTCCCAGTTCAACAGTACCCCCCCCCCCCCCCGTGGGGGGAGGGCGTCCTGACACCAGAAGGGGGTGAGAGGGGGTCCAGAGACCTGAGGGGGGAGGGGGTCATGACACCAGGGAGAGAGGGAAGGGGGGGCCTGACACCAGAGAGAGAGGGGGGAGGGGGGCCTGACACCAGAGAGAGAAGAAGGGGAGGCCTGATACCAGAGAGGAGGTGGGAAGCCTGACACCAGAGAGGAGGGGGGAGGTATCTCTGTCACACACACAAACTCTCTCTATCACACACTCTCTCTCACAGTCAGTGTCTTTCTCACTCTCGCACACACTCTCTCACACACTGTATCACATTCACTCTCTATGTGTCACACAATCACTCACACACTCTCTTGGTCTCATACATTCGGTCTCACAGAGAGTCTGTGTCTCACACACACACTCTCTCGCACACACTGTATCTGTGTGGAACACACTCACTGTGTCTCACGTACGCACTTGCACACACACTCATTCTCACACACACACACTCTCTCTCACAGACACACTCACACACACGCTCGCACATTCACTCTCTGTCTCACACACAGTCACTCTCACATACACTCTCTCAAACATACACACTCCGAGGAAAACCTTGCTAGCGCCCATTTCATTTGTGTCAGAAACGGGCCTTTTTTACTAGTACACAATAAGACAAGCCAAAAGGTCATACTACAAAACCAAAATAGGACCTGACTACAAAGACACAAAAAAATTGTACCAACTCGTCAACAATCTACTAGACACCACTGTGGTGACCACAACCAACACAGATATCCCATCTGCAGACAAACTTGCCAAATACTTCAATGAAAAAATTGTAAACCTGCGCAACACGCTAACTCAGAACATCGATGACACCAGAAATTTCATCAATTGTATGGACCCAGTCCCCAATGAATACCCACGGACAGATCCTGGACAAACTTCTCCCAACTCTCCGTTGATGCAGTCAATAGGTTCTCGAGGACCCACTGCAAATGGGATACTTGCCCCAGTTATCTACTAAAATCTGCTCCCCACCGCTTCATAACAGACCTCACATCCCACCTAAACTACATGCTTCAACATGGACTCTTCCCTAAGGAAAACGGCAACATCCTACTCGCCCCAATACCAAAAGATTCCAAGAAAAAAAACAAATGATACCACCAACTACCGCCCAGTAGCATCAGTCCCACTGGTAGTCAAACTGATGGAAAGTATGGTAACCAAACAACTAACTGATTACATAAACAAATTCACAATACTGCACGAATCACAATCAGGATTTCTTTCCAACCACAGCACCGAAACAGTACTAATTACCCTCCTGGCCAAATTCAAACAAGAAATTGCAACAGGCAAAAGCGTACTCCTCCTACAATTCGACATGTCTAGTGCGTTCGACATGGTAAACCACAATATACTACTAAACATCCTAGAATACTTCGGGATTGGTAGAAGTGTACTCAACTGGATCAAGGGCTTCCTCACTACTAGAACATACCAAGTGAAGTCAAATTTGAACATATCATCACCATGGAAAGCAGACTGGAGTACCCCAAGGATCACCACTATCACCGCTCCTCTTCAACCTAATGATGACCCCACTAGCCAAGTCCTTACCAATCAAGGCCTTAACCCTTTTATATACGCAGACAATGTCACAATCTACATCCCTTACAAGCATCTATCAGAAATCACCAAAGAAATCAATCTCAGCCTGTACACCATGACCTCATGGGCGAATGCATTTCAGCTAAAACTTAACACAGAAAAAACACACAGCCTCATCCTCTCATCCCAATATAGCACAAACAAACCCACCAACATAACCTCTTCAGACTTACACCTTCCCTATCTCAGACATCCTGAAAATTCTTGGAGTTACAATCGACCGAAATCTCTCACACTAGAGAGCCAAGTGAAAGCAACAACAACAACAAAAAATGTTCCACTCAGTGTGGAAGCTCAAACAAGTGAAACCTTTCTTCCCGAGGGAAATATTCCATAACTTGGTACAATCCATGGTACTAAGCCATTTGCACTACTGCAATGGAATCTATGCGGGATGTAAAGAACAAATCATAAAGAAACTCCAGACAGCACAAAACACAGCAGCCAGGCTTATATTTGGAAAAACAAGATTTGAATGCGCCAAACCACTACAAGAAAAACTACACTGGCTCCCAATCAAAGAACGTATTGCATTCAAAATCTGCACCCCGGTTCATAAAATGATCTACAGAGAAGCCCCGGGATACATGACTGACCTCATAGACCTACCAACCAGAAACACACTTAGATCGACAAGAACATAGCTAAATCTCCATCACCCAAGCTGCAAAGGACTCAAATACAAATCCACCTATGCGTCCAGCTTCTCCTACATAAGTACACAACTATGGAATGCACTACCAAACGCCTTGAAAACAACATATGACCACCTAAACTTCCGGAAACTACTAAAAACTAACTTGTTCAAAAAGGCATACCCTAGCGATCCAACCTAGATGCCTTAACCCAGCGGCATAACGAACTGGACATAATTTAACTCTTCCTCCTTACGATTCCCAATGTGCCTATCACACATTGACCTTTGCTCTATCACTACCTCACTCTGTATTTGTTCAAATTGGTATTGGCGATTGCCTCTACGGTACTATGTAAGCCACATTGAGCCTACAAATAGGTGGGAAAATGTGGGATACAAATGTAACAAAAATAAATAAATTGTAAAATGCAGTAGTTCTGCCCTGCAGTATGAAACATTTCATAGGTCACATTATTATAACCTGTGTTTTTGTTTTGAGGTAAGTTCAGTAATACGTTGGCGTGGAGAAACAGCTTAATGGTTAAAGCAGTGACCTATTACTGGTGCTCCTTGTGTTCTTGGATAAGTCACAGAAAAGTGAAGGTAGATGTTTCCTATCCATTCGGTTCATCCATACCATCCAGGGCCGGTCTTAGGCAGAGGCGACCGAGGCGGCCGCATAGGGCCCCGCGCCTAAGGGGGCCCCGCGCGGCATGCCTCGTCTCTGCCTCGCCGACCACGCTCGCCTGCTCTCCACCCATGTCCCGCGACGCGAGTCTCCTTGTTCCCCTGCTGCTCCCCCTCCCTCTAGCCACCTGAGACCTCTCCCGTCTGACCCGCCCCGCCCCGCCAAACGACCCTCTTCTGCCGCCCGCACCTCACCTGACCCGACCCAGCATTTTAAAAAACCCTCCAAGCGGCGGTGCCGATGCCTCGCGTCTCGGAGAAGAAAACTCGCTTCGTCGTTGGCCGGCCTTCCCTCGAGTCCCGCCCTCTGATGTAACTTCCGCAAGGGCGGGACTCGAGGGAAGGCCGGCCAACGACGAAGCGAGTTTTCTTCTCTGAGACGTGAGACACCGGCACCGCCGCTTGGAGGGTTTTTTAAATGCTGGGTCGGGTCAGGTGAGGTGCGGGCGACAGAAGAGGGTCGTTTGGCGGGGAGGGGGGGGGTTAGACAGGAGGGGTCTCAGGTGGCTGGAGGGAGGGGGAGCAGCAGAGGAAGGAGGAGACTCGCGTCGCGGGACATGGGTGGAAGGCGGGGGGGGGGTTACTGGACATAGGTGGATGGCAGTTGGCAAGGGGGGCAGGAGGATCGCTGGACATGGGGTGGATAGAGGGGAGGGGGGCTTCTGGACATAGGTGGATGGCGGGGAGGGCATAGGGGACAGGGGGGGTTGCTGGACATGGATGGCAGGGGGGACAGGAGGGTCGCTGGACATGGGTGGATGGCAGGGGAGGGCATAGGGGACAGGGGGGTTGCTGGACATGGATGGCAGGGGGGACAGGAGGGTCGCTGGACATGGGTGGATGGCAGGGGAGGGGTACTGGACATAGGTGGAGGGCAGGGGGCACAGGAGGGTCGCTGGACATGGGTGGATGGCAGGGGGGGGGGTTTCTGGACATAGGTGGATGGCAGGGGAGGACAGAGGGGACAGGGGGTTGCTGGACATAGATGGATGGCAGGGGGGACAGGAGGGTCGCTGGACATGGGTGGATGGAGGAGAGAGAAGAAATGCTGGACATGGATGGAGGCGAGGGAAGAGTGAGGAAGGAGATGAGGTGAGGGAAAAGGAAGAGAGGAGAAAAAGTGCACATGGATATAGAAAATAGGCAGAAGCTGGATCCACTGGACAGTCAAGTCTGCGGAGGACCCAGCTTTTACTTACGGATGTAGGGCAAGAAATGAAGAAGAAAGGCGGAAAGTAAAGAAATAAATAGAAAGGAAGCCCTGGAAATGGAGTTAAGAGGACAGATAGCAGCACAATCGGATACTGAGCCAGCATGATCAGAAAAACAAAGTCACCAGACAACAAAGGTAGAAAAAACTATTTTATTCAGGATTTATTAATTGGAATATGTTAGTTTTTGGAAATGTGCATCTGTGATATTTTTCATGTAAGTTTTAATTTTTGTAGTATTGCTACATACTGAGTCTGACTTCTTGAGGTAACTCTCCAGTTCGGTATTTTGCATTCATGTGTTTTTCAGGTGTGATCAAGGAAGGTGCAGTATTCTGCTAGCGTATAGTTTGCAGCCCTTTTTGTTTGTTTTTTTTCACTAGGTTGTGCACTGGTGTTTTAGAGCCCGGTGTAATTACACTTGCCTTTCCACGCCACGCATAAGGTTGTAGCTCGTCCTGTCCTTGGAATTAGTGCTGTTTATGGTTTGTTAAGGTTATGAGTGTGTGTTTGCACATGTTTGTGTATAGTGTTTTGCAGTGGAGAGATTGTGTGTTGGCCTTACTAAGGTGGCACCAAACATCGGAAAGGGTGTAGAGCCTAAATCATGACACACTATCTCTAAAAGGGTGTTTTGTGGCTCTACATGAGAATTGTGATATTATGATCCCTTGCTAGCTTCCTATTGTTGATAATCTGCATTTTCCGTGTGGCTGGTATATTGGTATATAAGGTATTAATTGTGACTTTTTTTTCCTACTTATTTTTTTTCTGTGTGTTGTCAGACAATTATGGATGACAGAGTCGGAGTCTTCTTGAGTCAGAGTGTTGTGGTATATATTTTAAAGCTATTTTAATACCTTGGTGGTCTATATGTTTTTATATTGTACATTATATTTTACATATCACTTTATTTTATTGTATATCTTTTCATTTCATTTTTATTTTATTGCATATATGGGTTACAGAGTAATAGGGGAATTTGAAAGTACTGAATCTTTTCTTAATATTTTTCCTTTATTCTCCTTTGTTATGAGAATTGGAACTACTAATTGTAGTGGACTTGAACTGAATAATTTCTGGGGAGGGGAGGTTTCATGATAGCATTGTGCTTATTATTTCAATCAGTTTTTTGTGCAAGTTTAGCTTCATTTGTCTTTATTTGAAATTTCATAAATAAAAAATGTTCTAAAAATGGAATAATTTTATCAATGGGGTGGAGCTAGGGTGGGGCGGGGCAATGGTGGGGGTGGGGCTAGGATGGGGCCCCACCAAATTGGTCTGCATAGGGCCCCGCACTTGCTAAGACCGGCCCTGATACCATCTACTGTACATATCCATTCTTTTTAGAAATCCTATGTATTTGTCCCAAGCTTTCTTGAATTCAGGTGCAGTCTTACTCCCCCTCATTCCAGATCTTTCTTTCAGTTGAAAGAGGCTTGCCTCCTGTGTGTTTATGCTACAGATGTATTTAAACATCTCTATTGTATCTTCCCCCCTTCCTCCCACACCTTTCTTCCAAAGTTTACATATTGAGATTTTTAAGTCTGACCCCGTTTGCTTTATGATTAAGACCACTGACCATTTTAGTAGTCACCCTCTGGACCAAGTTCATCCCATTTATATCTTTTTGCAGTTGCGGTCTCTAGAATTGTACGCAGAACTCTAAATGAGTTCTCACCAGAGACTTATTGTCAGGTTTTCAAGGATAGTCTGGAATCGTGAGCCCTTGAGCTGCTGACAAGGAGCGGCAGCAGCAGGCAAAACCCTCCAACCAGGACTGGACCAACATGACTGGAGTAGGCAGGCGATGCAGAAACCAGAATCAGGGAACACAAGCAGGATTCAGGAATTAGCGTGACTGGAACAGGACTTCACCTGCGCTTGACCGTCGTTCCCTAGGGGTTGAGCCCCTAGGTGTGGGCAGCCGGCAGGACTTACTGGACCGAGAGGAGACACAAGCTTGACTAGAACAGAATTCAAGGTACAGGGTCTCAAACAGACAGGGATACAAACACAAGCTTGGCTAGAACAGAATTCAAGGTACAGGGTCTCAAACAGACAGGGATACAAACACAAGCTTGGCTAGAACAGGATAGAAGATACAGGGTCTCAAACAGGCAGGATATAAGGTACACAAACAAAAGGGAAAGGAAGCCAAAAGCAGACAGGGAAGGAGCAATCAGGGCTGGATTCAAGACAGGATTCAGGAGACTCAAACAGGCAAGAAACACAGACTAGGAACACTAAGAAACAAGGCAAGACAAGGCAGAAGTGCTAACTGCACAAACACCAGCCTGGACCTTTGGCATTGCAAAGGCAAAGCAGAAAGTTTCCAGGTGGCTGATAAAGCCCATCAGCAGCTGAGGCTCAGATGCAGCAATCTCAAGGCAGCTACAGGTGAGGCTAGCTGCCAAACTTTAAACCAAGTTTGGAGGGCTAGAATATCCGGACCGGACCAGAAAGAAAGTCTGGAATGTATAGGGAGACAGCAAGACAGTCCACGGCAGCAACCGGCTCCGGCCACCAGAGGGCGAGGCGAGCACAGCCAAGGAAAACAGTTACAATTGTGACACTTATACAGAGGCATTAGCCCCTTCCTTTTCCTGCTGTGAACGGTCCTCTCCCTATCCACCCTAGTGGCCTTTCTGGCTTTCGCCTTTCCTACCTGTTCAGCCACCTTAAGGTCATCGTATATCACGCTCGAGTCCTACTCTTCTAATGCATGAAAGTTCTTCACTCCCTAAATTATATTGTTCCCTTAGGTTTTTGTAGCCTAAATGCATGACTCTGCATTTTATAGCGTTAAATCTTAGCTACCAAATTTTGGTCAATTTTCAAGCTTCGCTGGGTCCCTCATGTTAATCCACATCATCAGCTATCTACTGTTGAAGATTTTGGTTTTGTACATAAAGAGACAACCTTATCAAATAGCCCTTCAGCAATATTGCTTACAAAACATTTTTAAAAACTGGTCTGAGAGCCAAACCTTGCAGCACATCATTGGTAACATCCCTTTCCTCAGATTGAACTCCATTTACCATTACTCTCTCGCCTTCCACTCAACCAGTTCCTAACCCAGTCATTTGCTTTAGCTCCCATATCGAGGGCACTCAGTTCATTTAAAAGTTGTCTATGTGAAACTGTCAAAGGCTTTGCTAAAATTTAAAATCCATAACATTTAGTTCTCTCCCTTCTGGTCTTCCAAAGAAATTAATGAGATTTGTCTGACAAGTTGCTAAACTTGTCTTGAACCACTACTGAAAAGTCTAAAAGCCTTTTTCCCTTTAGATGCAGCTGTATTAATATTATGGTATCTAGTAGTGTGTTGAGAAGGGTTTATAATGCAGACGTTTTTAACTTATGCTTGCGTGTACTAAGTCAGAATGCTAGTTTGGGATTGTTCTTGCTATGTTAATTTATGCTCTTTTAAATTGTAAACGGGTTTGTTTGTTTACACATCTGTTTTAAATTTCTCTCTTGCAGGAAGAAGAGCAGTGCCACAGGTGATATTCCGCCTTCCATGTCGGGTAGTTGTGCAGTGTCTCTAGATGGGATGCTGTATTTATTTGGTGGACATCATGCTCAAGGCAACGCTAATCTGGTTAGTCTTTGTCTATAACCCACAATTTCCACAGGGAGAGGTGGGAGATGTTTAGCTTGAGGCTTTCAAGGGTTGTGAAGTTTCTGTATGTGTTTCTAAAAAGGGACAGTGAATGTTCTGTTATTATTTCTTTGTAATATTTGAGGCTTCTCCAGGGAGTCAGCAGTGATTGGAAATTGGTGTGCTTTATATGTTTTGAGTTTGGGGTGTATGGTCTTGAGAGGGTGTGCTTTACTGTTTGATTTTTGGAGTTCCTTATTGGTATAGCAGTATATAGCAAATATAATTAACTAACGGCTGAAGAGCCTGTGGCTTCCAGTGTTTGTGTTGGAAGTATTGCACTGGTCTTGGATGGAAATGAAGGATTACAAGTTCTGTAGAGGTAAACCAAAGGGGTCAGCTTTGGGATGGCTTCACTTCAAGCTCTGTTGGCGAGGTCTTAATCATCCAACAGGATGGTCTTGAGAATGAGGGTGGGAAGTGGAGAACATTGTTCAGATAAGACCAAAATAACATAGTTTTTAACTTCTTTTGTACAGTTCTATATGTTGAACTTAAAACCTGGATCCACAATGTTGCAGTGGGATAGAATAGAGTGCAAAGGAACTCTTCCCTCAGCAAAAGACAAACTTGGTGCCTGGGTGTATAAAAATAAGTGAGTATTTATGAACTATAAGCTGGCCAACTTCATACTGTTTTTTTGCATGGAGAGACAGAAAAATTTACTTACTGTATTTTTTCCTGGTCCTGTCACTGATTGATTGTATTCTAAATCTTAGGCATACTGAGCCACTAACTCCAGCTGACTAATGTGTCCAGTCAAAAATATTTTTGTAATCTGTGCTATTTTACCATGTCCAAGTCTATCTCTAATTTCTTATTTTAACTGATGTATTAGTAACCTTCAGTTCTGTGTTACTGTGTTCTAATCATAATGTAACTTATGGAGTGGAGGAGTGGCCTAGTGGTTAGGGTGGTGGACTTTGGTCCTGGGGAACTGAGGAACTGAGTTCGATTCCCAGCACAGGCAGCTCCTTGTGACTCTGGGCAAGTCACTTAACCCTCCATTGCCTGCCGCATTAAGCCTGCCATGAGTGGGAAAGCGCGGGGTACAAATGTAATAAAAATAAAAAAAATCTTGGCTCCAGGGTATCAAATTGGTTTTAATTAGAGCGAGGAGTTCCTCAGGGCTCGGCCCGTTCTTCCAATTACGATATTTATATAGTCACATGTGTGAAATAAGTTCATTGGGTATGCAGTTTAGGTTATATACTGAGGATATCTTATTGTCCACACCTTTTAGAATGGATGAGGATTTGAACTGCTAATCTGCTTGTCAGTTCTCATCAAGTTGCAGCATGGTTTTGAAAGATAGAAGCTTTAGTGATTTACAGAGGCATCTGAAACATTTGTTTTGATGAGACATGCCATCCCATTTCACTTAGTTGTTTCTCAGTTTGATACTCAAATCTTACTTGTCCAGGTAACTGAATATTGTTAAGGTCATGCGTAATTCATTTTTTTAAACTTCAGTCTGTAGACTTTTCACATGGATTAGTGAATAACAAGTTGACATTTGTTTAGTTCCTTATAGTCCTACTCTTAACATTGCTATTGAGTAATTGTCAAAGGTTCAAATGTATATGTATTTGATTGCTTAAGGACATTTCAAAGCGGTGTACGTATAAAATCAATATAAATAAAACATATAAAATCAATATAAGAAAACACAATTATAAAAGTAAGGTAATACGAGTGTACATAAACATAACAAATACAGTTAACAAAAATACTTGACAGCTTGTGACTTGTTAATGAGAAACAGCTCCACTCATTCTAGGGGGTTTTTTTTTTCCTGTGGCTGGTTGACAATTCAGGAACTCGCTACAATTGAAATTGCATCAGTCATTTATTTTGAGAGAAATTTAAACTTTTTTTTTCAAAGATAATTAAGGAGTTTGTGATTTTTGTATTTTTAGTTTTTATTAGGGCTGCAGCCCAATAAAATTTTGTAATTGAGATTAATCGCACAATTTAGATGCAGGTCATAGCCAGCAGTCCCATTGGTGTGGGGGGGGGGGGGGTACACGTTTACTTCCCCCTCTACTGGGTATCATACTGTTGCTGGTGGGAATGCAGAAGCCCCACCAGATGAAGAAATCCACTGTCAAAGTGGCCCCCTTCCTCGTACTGCCTCAGGAGCGAGGAGGTCAGCGGGGGTGCCTTCATCCGCCACTCCCCGATCATGCTCAATTCATGCATGAACTTGGGGAGTGCAAGTGTTGGTGGCTGGAAGCATGCCACTGACTTCCTAGTTCTTGAGGTAGCAGATTTCTTCTGGTGGTGGAGGGTAGAGATGTGTATGTGTGTGTGTGTATATATATATATATATATATATATATGTGTGTGTGTGTGTGTGTGTATATATATACTTCAGTCCCGTTTTTGGCACCATCAATTTCTATGGGGATAAACTTTGGTTTAGCGCACCACTGATAAGTGCAAGATTCGCTTATATGCATGGTTTAAGCCTGCTCCTCTGCAGGAAAGACTCCGCATAAGCGTGCGCGCGGAATATGGAAGCCGATTGGCGCGTGACAACCAACAAGATTTCAAATTTACCGCCCCTTTAACTGCTACAGGCAGAATAAGCGAAAGAATGTTGTTAGAGTGTACACTGGGGTCGTCGCCATTGCGCAACTGTAAGACTATTTAACACTGGCTGAACGAATAGAAGTTCTTAAATTAGAAAACAAACTCAAGCATCTATTGCTAAAGAATAAGGTGTCAATCCCAGTCAAATTTCACGTATCTTGAAGCAGAAAGACCAGCTTCTGGAAGACTGGCAAAACAATACAAATCCACAACGGAAACGAAAACGGGTGGGAAAAGCTGAGGAGGTAGAAGATTCTTTTCTTCGGTGGTTTTCTCAAGTCAGGAGCAGACCGTTTCCTGTCAGTGGTCCACTGCTTATGGAGAAAGCTAATCAGCTAGCTGAAAGTCTTGGACTAACTGAATTCAAAGCCACTGTTGGATGGTTGGAAAGATGGAAGGAGAGGAACAACATAAAATTCAAGAAACAGCATGGTGAAAAACAAGACGCTGATGACTTTGGTGCTGAAAATTGGGTTGTTTCAGTTCCTACCATCTTGAACAAGCTTGCACCTCATGACATTTTCAATGCTGACGAAAATGTTCTCTACTGGCAAGCGATTCCTGATGGAACACTTGCATTCAAACAAGCCGAAACTACAGGAGGTAAAACGTCGAAGGACCGACTGACGATCTTCCTTTGCTGCAATATGGATGGGAGTGAGAAGTTGGAACCATTCGTCATTGGAAAGAGCAAACAGCCCCGTTACTTCAAGAATGTTAAGTGACTTCCTGTGACATACGAGGCTAACACAAATTCATGGATGACTGGTCCATTCTGTCTCTTTTTCCACAGTTCTGTCTCAGTTCTGCGGGTCACCCTCTCCCTTCTCCACCACCCAGTGTCTTTGGCCTGCAGGCCAGCGGCAGCCATATGGAAAGGGTACCTGCAGCGTTAGCCTCGATTAACATGCAGCTCTAGTTTTTATGTAATTTTTTTTGCCTTGTATTATATTTTGTATGTAATTTTTGTGTTGTTGCCATCAGAACAGAAAACAGTTACCTTAGCTTCAGGAAGAGGCTAAACATTTTTTTCTCTTTCCAGAGATTGCTTCGTAACAATCCATTGACTTCTACCTCCTAGTATTATCCTTTCCTATAATGTTTTTGGTCTCGTTCATTACAGCAGTGGTCTCTAATTGTTCTCATGCCTCACATTAACATTATTGGCTTTTGTCTCGCCTAGAATATAAACTTCACTGAGCCCTGGAAAGAGGGGGTATTAGTAGTATGCAGGATTTGATTTGATGATTGTAAGTAAAGGTGTGCACTTGAATGGGGACAGTGGAAAATCCACAGGAATCCATGGGTTTGGGGACAAAAAAAGTCATTACCACGGGAATGGAAGGGGGACAGCTGAAAAGCAAATGAGGCTGGGAGGGGATGGATTGGAAGCCAATGGGTTTGGTTGGGGATGAGGATCAGATTGTCCACATGCATACCTCGACTTGGAAACTTGACACCAACACCTTGGCTAAAAAAAAATAAAATAATAGAGAGGAGCTTACCTTGGAAAACATGTTTGGCAATTTTGGCAACAAAGGAGATCACTGATAAACTGTTGAGAATATGCGTTGATTTTGTTTTGAGCATTTTGGCAGAGTATAATTTCCAAACTCAAAACCCAGCTTCACACCGGCTGCGTATATTGACCATAAACATCACAGCTGCCACTACTGGCTTAACACTACCATACACTTAGTGGTGGAGAAAAAAAGCCTTAGTAACGCCACCCAGCCACCCCAAAATCAGACTATAAGGCGTGGGCCCAGCGCACCATCTTCTGGCTCAAAACCCCCCCCACAAATACTCAGTGTTTCCAGGCATATCTTATAAACTGTTTTGCCTACAAATTTCTTTCACAGTGACCTGTACATATATTCCTTAGAGCACAGAATCTCAATCAGTACAATTCATGCAGTTTATAATAGTTCAATATCCAATCAATCCTGCATTTATACACTTCCAGTGATTCCAATCATAAACCACTTAGCTTCAATCCATTCGTTATTGTGTTTACGCTGTCCAAGAAATCACCGGCTTTAACCCAACAGGGAGTCTCCGTTTCGCTTTCGCTGCATCAGGGGTTCAATGCTCCATCTCAGATGCCAGTCCTATGACTCTGCTGTATTCGAAAAACAACCATGTAACTGACACAGAAATGCCTCCATCCTTCTATAAATAGATCAAGCTCCTCCTTTTCCAATTCAAAACAACCAATCCAAAGTGGTGCTGGCCTCCGACATCACTACTCCACTGCTGCTCATCCTGAACCACAAGGAAAACCCCATGGTCCCATAACAAGCTCTTTACTTTGTAAAGACAGCCTCTCTCAAAAAAAATGCTGACCACTCTACCTTGATGTTAAGTCCATCGGGTTCTGTCGAATTAAAGAAAAATATCCACTTCTTTTCAGCATGACGCAATACTGTATACGACTCATATCTCCTCTTCTTTGTGAGGGCTTTAAATGCTCTAATACTGTGCATCGTAGATTGTCAAACTGATGGTGCTCCATCTCACAGTGGGTTACTAAAGGAGCCTCCTGCTTCAAGGGTTTCAAACAGGAGCGGTGCTCCATCAGTCTTGTTTTTAGACTCCTCATAGTTTGCTCAATATATATTAGGTCGCAGGGGCACTTAATGACATATACCACCCCCATTGTTTTACAAGATTTTAGATTTCAAAACACCTCTCTTTCCCGTTTTAGAATGAGTAAAGACACTTCCTTCTTCCATAATCTGACACACTGAGCAGTGGCCACATTTCTTATGGGACTCCACTGCTGTGCGCCCCATCATTCGGGCTTAAAAGATCACTCAGATTACAACCTCTCTGATGATAAAACAGAATGTTTGATTTCGCAGACACAGGATGTGTTTTCAATAGATCAAAGTGTCTCCTCACTACTTTACTCAACCTCGTGGTAAAATGTCTTCTTGTTGCTGAACTGCTTTATATTGTAGTAGTGACTCCCTCAGATTATGCCAAGCTCTTTTAGCTGCCTTCTTGACTAATGATGGGGATATCCCTGCTCTATTTATTTATTTATTTGTAACACTTATACTCCGCACTTTCCCACTGATTAGCAGGTTCAATGCGGCTTACATAATATAACAGGTTTACAAGATAACACAAAAAAGGATAACAGCTGTAATATAGTGAATAAAGAGGTGGACAATTTATGACTCAATATACCGGTGCAGCTTTTAAATTCCTGATCCGTTGAGCAAATTCTGCGATAACGTAAAAACTGAGCAAATGAGATGTTCTTTTTCATATGCGGAGGATGCATTCTTGAAAAATGTAGTAGAGAATTTATTTTATTTTTATTTTATTTATTGCATTTGTATCCCACGTTATCCCACCTATTTGCAGGCTCAATGTGACTTACATAGTTTTGTTAACATTGTCATTGCAGGGTGACAGTTACATTTAATATTGTGCAGAGGTTAAATAAGGGTAGAAAGAGGAAGGAAAGGATTGATTAAGGTAGTTGTATTAGGTGAGCTATCTTGACTGAGTGGGTTGTCGGGTGACTTGGTGTGGCTATTTAGTTCTCATTGTATGCCTTGCTGAAGAGATATGTCTTCAGAGATTTGCGAAAGATCTTTGTTTCGTCGATAGTTCTCAGGTCTGTAGTCAGTGCATTCCACAATTGTGTGCCCAGGTACGAGAATGTGGTAGCATGCATCTGCTTGTACTTTAGACCTTTACAGCTGGGGAGAAGTGCAGGTCGAGAAATTTGCGGGATGATCTTGTGGCGTTTCTTGGAGGTAAGTCTACGAGGTTTAGCATGTAGGTTGGGGCATCTGCGTGAATGATTTTGTGTACCATCGTGCAGATCTTGAACGTAATGCGTTCCCTAAGTGGGAGCCAGTGGAGCCTCTCTCTTAAGGGTTTTGCACTTTCATATTTAGTTTTTCCAAATATGAGTCTGGCGGCAGTATTCTGGGCAGTTTGTAGTTTTTTGATGGTCTGTTCTTTGCAGCCCATTGACCAGGGTACGGAAGATGTATCTCGGGAAGAAAGGTTTTACTCTTTTAAGTTTCCACATGGAGTAGAACATCTATTTTGTCGTGTTTTTCACATGGTCATCGAGCGTGAGATTTCGATCTATGGTGACTCCAAGAATTTTCAAGTTTTTTGAGACAGGGAGAGAACAGTATGGTGTGGTTATGGTAGAGAAGTGTTTTGTGTTGTGTTGTGAGGTGAGTACAAGACATTGTGTTTTTTCTGCATTAAGTTTTAGTTGGAATGCATCTGCCCAGGTGTGCATTATTTGGAGGCTTTGGTTGATCTCGTTGGCGATTTCATTTAGATCATGTTTGAACGGGATGTGGGTTTAGAAAACACCGTAGTTGCAAAGCCATCCACCTTCTTCTCCACCCATACATTCAGAAATGAAATACACTGCTCATTCTTCTCAGTTTCAAATTTAATCTGTGGGTGACATTGATTTAAGAAAACCAAAAAAACTGTTGCAACATATCTATCGTGCCTGTCCAAATACAGAAAATATCACCTATAAAGCATTTCCAACGCTGAACATGCTGGAAGTAAACCGACGGGTAAATCCATTTCTCTTCAAACATTGCCATGAATAGATTTGCCACTGTGGGGGCAAAAGTGGCCCCCATCACTATCCCTGATTTTTGCTGAAAAAACTTGGTGTCAAAAATGAAGACGTTCTTACTCATGGCTATATTGCTTTATTTAACCAGAAATTCTGTGGGCACCAAATGTAGATGAGGACGTTGTTCCAATGAATTCCATAACACATCTAGAGCTTCATCCTGTGGTTTGCTAGTATACAACGAATACACATCCATAGAGTATAATCTCCACCGAGCTAGTCTCATCTGTGTGAATGGTAATGCAGCTAATATGAAAGCAGCATTTTGAGAAGAGGTCTGGACGGATTGCACAGGTAATAATCTCTCATACTTTCTCATGGACTCTAGCCATCAAAAAACTGAAGTTGATCTGAATGATCTCTGCAGTGAAGTAAACGAGCTTATAACATTGTCCAAGGAGGTGGTTACACTCGCTGAGCAAATAAGTCAACCATTCACTGAAGAAAATGCTGAAGCAATGCACATCAACTCAATGGAACAGTATTTTTTTACTGACATTGAAATCTGTAGCAGAGAATATGGAGGACTTGAGTGCAGTTGCCACTGACCGAGGTGCAAACAAGCAACTCCTTACCTATTTGTGTACAATTGATGCTTTCCTGGCAGAATGGTGTTGGAACCATTTGACAAGGCTACAAAAAAGCTGTGGATGGGTATTAAACCTTCACTACATCAGTTGTGTCCCAACAAAGATATCGGTTGAAATGACATTTGACAGTTGCAAAATCAGACAGCCATGCAATAGCATCCTTAAAGAATCATCTTGCAGATCCCGTGGATCGATACAGCGTCAGATACACTCAACAGTAACTTTGCTGGATCCAAGGCTGTAGGATTGTTTAGATCTGATGAGTCGAAGGATATAATGGTGCCATAAATAGACTGTGAGCACTGACAGTAGATCAAGCTGTATTTGGTGCAGCAAATTGCTGAATTCCCAACAAAATGTCCAAAACAAGAAGAATCAGAGACAGGTGTTTTTTGGAGACTTATTCAAGAGCCATGAAATGGCTTCAGTGGTTGACTGTGTGTGTGTTTGTGTATATATGAGTTTGGACGAGGAATTCTGCTTGTCTCTTGCTACCTACAAGCAACAGAGGTCCTATATGGGGCTGAAACTGACACGTTGCTTGCTCCCTGCTTGGAACTCTGCCACAAGTACATCATCAGCATGTTCTTTCAGTAGCAGGGCAAACAATAAAAGCATAAAACAGAACTGAGCTCTGGCTTTGTAGATGATTTGCATATTTGATATAAAAATAAATCTGTTAACACGGCCTGCAAGAAAATGGAAAGGGAATGGGACTTGATATACTGCCTTTCTGTGGTTTTTGCAACTACATTCAAATCGGTTTACATAGTATATACAGGGTATATACAGGTACTTATTTGTACCTGGGGCAATGGATGGTTGTGACGTGCCCAGAGTCACAAGGAGTTACAGTAGGAATCTAACCCAGCTCACAGGATCAAAGTCCGCAGCACTAACCACTAGGCTACTCCACTCAAGTATGCCAATTGTTTTGTGTTAAATTTTAATAAGGTGTAGGGTGCAATTAAAGTTTTAATTTACAAGATCTTTCAAACGTGGGTTGGGTACAGAGATGGGAAGGAAAACCATGAGCATGGTGTAGGGACTGAAAAGAATTGACTCGGGACAGGTGGGGATGGGGACCAGACTATGTCCCTGTGCATACTTCTATTGTACAACAACTAAATATGTAACAAGCAGTTTATAAATCTCTAATGAAAATTTTGATGTTCAAATATGCAGATTATTAGAATTCAAGCAAAGTTGAAATCTTTTTTTTCCTCTGAGAAACTGTGCATATTGTTTGTAATGGGGCTAAACCTGAGGGCCTGCCTCTGAACGTGATAGCTTTTTTATTTATTTTATTTTTTAGCAAAATTAGTTATAAGAAAAGGATTTTCCTTTTGAAAGATACTTTGGCAGGAGACTGATTTTAATATAGATTAGGATGTATTTTTTTATTTATTTATTGCATTTGTATCCCACATTTTCCCACCTTTTTGCGGGCTCAGTGTGGCTTACAATACATTATGAATGATGGAAATACATTTTGTTACAATTCGGTTATGGATTACATTGTGAAGAGTTATACGAGACAAAATCAAAGTATCGTTAAGGAATATATCAATGGAAAAGAACGTTTTTAAAGGGCTTGTTAAGCATTATTGTCACTTTTTTTTTTAACAGATTAATTTTTTTTGGTGGTTATGGTTACTATCGAGAAGATGACAATATTGGAACTTTTGAATTCGATGAGACATCTTTTGGCGTAAGAAGCACAGAATTTTGTTTGGAGCATGTTCGTCGTTTGATGACCCTGATGTACACATCAGCATAATGTCTTTCTTTGTTTTTGGTAGAATTCCATTTATCCACGAGGATGGAATAATCATGTTCATGTTCTCGACACTAAAACCTTCACTTGGAGTCAGCCCGTTACTACGGTATTCATTTGTTTTGTGTGTAATTAAGACAAGTCTGTTTTTTCATCTTGTCTGACTGCTTATTGGTCCTGTTGTATAGTGTGTGCTCGTTTTGTGTATATTGCACAGATGTCAGCTAAGTGAAAACTGTACTGGTGTCAACACAAGGAGACCTCACAAAAATGGTGTGTTCTGCTTTTAATCAGTGGGTCTGTTTTTATAATAGCCTGTGACTGTATAGGGAAACTTTTTTGAACCACCTTTGTTTTTATACATGATATTTATTGAACTAAACAATTGACAGTATACGACTGACAAAAATATTCTCACAATTCTCACAATTGTCTCAAAATTCTAACATAAAATGTACAGCGTCTTATGTTTTATTTTGGATAAGAAAAGTATCCCCCCCCCCCCCCCCCCACTCCTCCTATCCCAGTCCCAGAAAACATCTTTAAAAACCCGAGATCCAGCTCAGAATTCCTAGCTTTCCTGCAATCTAAATCCCCACTCCTAGTGCCCAGTATTACAAGCTCTGAGATACTTTTCGCAAACAGGGAATGAGCCACCTTTATCTTCCTGTATTCCTTTTGTCATACACAAGTCTATGGCATGGGCCTCTGGAGGTACTGCTGATAATCTGAATAAATAAATAGGTTAAATAAACTTTCCACATACAATTTTTCCTTAACATGGTATGTTAAACATGATCTGTCTTTAATTTTGTTTCTAGTATTTTAATATTTGCATTGTGCAAAGAGAACTTCCTTCACATCTCTGTGTGAGGTGATTTGGCTTTTAAATGTATGCAGAAACATTTTCAAACAAATATATTATTCTTAGGTCTGTGCACAATGAAACTATGGTTTTTCCTGCTAGAGAATGTGGTCAAATCTATTAGTATAGCTGAACTTAAAAACATTTCAGTAAGATCCTGAGGTTAGGTCTATGAGTAATTTATTTGACATGATGGACTTGGGAGTCTCTAGTGCTTACTTCTGGAAGAGAGCAGTTATCAAAAGGATTTTTCCTTATTGTCCTACCAGAGCAGTACAGGCCTTTAGAACCAAGTGCAGCAGCTTGCCCACACAATATTTCACAGTCTCCAGCAGGCGGTAGGTCTGGCAATTCTGTGTGGTCTGGTAGGAATATTTGTTGTCTTTCTTGGAGGCAAGGTTTTGGTCTCAAGCAGTGATTTATATATTTTAAACAGGGACTTAAGCTGAGAGACATTAAGAAGTACTGAATTTTTCTTAGTCTCATGTTTGGGGAATCGCATCTGGAGGTTCCAGGTCCCTCTTCCCCATCCCAGCCACCTCTTTCTTTTGAGGGGTAGGTAATTTGTACCTTAGAGTTCCTTGAACAAGTATTTCCTTGAGAGCCCAAACTAATTATACAGTTGAACAGACAACTTGTTTCTTTCTCTGTCAAGCAGGGTGCTTTTTTAGCATTGACCACAGCTGGAGAAAAGAAAGTTAGCCTTGTGTGGAAATGCTGTTACTGTGGACCCTGTCTCAAATTAAGTCTTGCTTAAAACACCATTTGTTTATTCCTATTTTAAAATTCCTACGAGAGGAATCTATCCAGAGCTCTAATGGCAGCAAGTTCCATAACTTAGGGGCAAGGCATCCAAAAGCCGTCCAGCGAGAAGAATTGAGCTAGAGCGTACTATGATATGGAATCTGCAAAAGAATTTGCTGCAATGACCTAAAACTTCTAGAAGACCAAGAGCAGCATGTAAAAACACTGATATACCTGGATAAAATGCTTTTTTAGCCAACATTAACATTTTTTCATTTTAACCTTTATTATTTTTTTTTTTTACATTGTATTCTGAATTAGCTGCAAACGTTTTATTTGATAATTAGGACAGCTCCTTGGATGTTTACCAAAATTATGGTAGTTGTGGCCACTACCCAATGCAGAAAGGATTTTAGTTCTTTATTTGGACAAATGTTTAAGCCACGCTCAGTCCTAAGAAGAGAGTGCAGCAGTAACTGCTCGAGTAGTTCAATTTTTGCAGGACTTAGGCTAGTTAGTGAACTTCTTCCATTGTTTCTTCCTGGAATATTTGGGAGTCAGGTTCTACTCGGTTAAGCAGTGTTTTTCCCTCTTGAAAGAATGAGGAAGTTGAGCCAGATTTCTGATGTGTGACCAACTCCACAGACCGACCATGTGGTACTTCTACAAATGTTGGGATTGATGGCTGGGGACCCTGGATTTAGTGCTGTGGGCCAGAATGCACACATGCCCCTTGCAAAGATCTATTCTGTCTTGGTGGTATCCTCGTTTGCAGGATTATTGCCAGGTGTTATCATGTATTGTCCAATGCAGTCTTTAAGATCTGAGACTACAAAGCATTTATGGCTTCCAACTGCAACAGCATTGTTCATTATGCTGAGACCCGCACATGTGCATTTTCTGTGGCATTACCTTTGATGTGGGATAGGTTTCCAGGACATTTGAGACTTTGTGTAAATACTCAGCCATTTAAAAAAATATCTGAAAGCCCAGTTTTATGAAGGCTTTTCTGGAGGATTGAACTTTTTAATGATGTCTGAATCTGTTGGTTTAAATGAAGTTTGCTTTGAACTTTTGGTGGAACATTGTTGGTGATAATTTGTTGGAACGGTGGTTTTGGTGGGAGATGGGGTTACATTTAAAATGATGATGACAGTCACCTATGGTTGATTGTATATTTTTGCTTTGTTTTTGGTCACCAATAAACATGATTTAAAAACTAAATGTTTGCTTTGTCTGTATGTAGTTTTAATTATATATGTTTTATTGTTGCCCGCTTTGGTTAAAGCAGGATATACATATTGAAAATAAATAAAAATGACTCATGAAACCAAGAAAAGTCTCCATTGTCACTCTAACCACCAATCTCCTGGAAGAAAAGTCTGGTGATGTGGTTATTGGAGTGGGGGGGGGGGGGGGGGGGGTGCTGGAATCTTTGTTGCTTTTTATATACTTGTCTACTGCTGCTTTGTTGAAATACTGGCTGGCCAAGCAGCTGCACAGGGTTATATAGCTATGACATCACAACTGATTAGTGTCTCAATCTCCACCTGCTGGTAGGATGGCTGAAACCCAAGTGTCTGTACTGGTCTGAAGGGACTCGAGGAAAGAAAATTAGCAAGTAAGACTTAACTTAATTTTTCCTGAGGCTGGACTCTGTGGACCATTAGTCAGTCCCAGCATTGCATTTGATGATTTGATTTACTGTGTTGCTGAAGGATTTCCTATTTCCAGAATTAGCCACATAGTCAGGCAGGTCATCAGATTATTTATTTAAGCATTGTTCTGATTGTCTTGGATGTGGATTTTAAAATTGCTAGTCTGCCAGTGTGCGTAGTGGGAGTTGAACTGTTTGCTGCTCTTCACTTCTTACCCATTGGATGCTTTTACTAATGAAATCTTTCTTCAACAGGGCAAATCCCCCTCCCCTCGAGCAGCACATGCCTGTGCAACTGTGGGAAACAGAGGCTACGTGTTTGGTGGAAGATATCGAGTAAGTGCTAAGCAGAGGAATGTTATCTAGTATGTGTGGGTTATTTTTTTGTTTTTGTGTGTTTTGATTTTTTTTTTGTTGTCTTAATACCTATTACATGTTTTGTCTGTTTATTTTAGGATGCTAGAATGAATGATCTGTATTTCCTTAATTTGGATACATGGGAATGGAATGAAGTGTGAGTAACTATTTTAGATTTGATTGAGAAAAGTAGTTCATTTTATATGGCATATAAATAAGTTTTGGGGCCAGCCATAGGCCATAGCACTGTGTCATGGGAGACTCAAGCTGGGATTCCAAATCCACTGGAGCAAGTTTGGGTATGCATTATGGATGGTGCACTCAGATCTGAGGAGGCGTGTTGCTAACATGGGCTGTGCTGGTAAACAAGTGGCATGAAACTTTACCTTGATGAATACAGCACTTCAACACTCAAGCCAGCTAGATTTTATGCTGTCCCTGGAAAGGAGGGGGGAAGAAGGATGGAGGAAAAACAAGAGAGCTTGAGGATCACGGCTTGCTGAAATCTCCCCCCTCCCTCTGTGCATGCATGCATGTGTATGTATGTTGACTGACCTGAGAGGAGAGGGGTGGGTTACAGATTTCAATATGAGGGATTTTACAGTTTAACCATATGGTGCTACTGTCCCAAGGCAGCAGATACTGCCATGCTTCACCACTAGTAATCCATAAGAGCAGCCAGTAGCAGACTACACAGTCACTAAGTATCATCTTATATAGCAGCTATTAACAAAGCTAAAATGCACATCTGAAACACTAAGACCAAGTCCAGCAGACAGAGAGAGAGAGGTTTGGTAGCAGTGGAGAAACCATACAGAGAATGTCTCTGTGGGTGTATATTTGTTTGCATCTTTAGGTCATGAAGAGAGGAGGGGGGAGGGACAATTTGAAAGGAGAAGTATATAAATGTTATATGCAACTGGAACTGCCTCTGGTAGAAATGCATTTAGGGGTTTTTTTTTTTTTTGGGGGGGGGGGGTGTCTTTCTGCCCCTTTTTTTTTTTGTTACATTTGTACCCCGTGCTTTCCCACTCATGGCAGGCTCAATGCGGCTTACATGGGGCAATGGAGGGTTAAGTAACTTGCCCAGAGTCACAGGGAGCTGCTGCCTGTGCTTGAAGTGGGAATCGAACTCAGTTCCTCAGTTCCCCAGGACCAAAGTCCACCACCCTAACCACTAGGCCACTCCTCCACTCCACTCCAAACTCAAATGAGACTTCTCCAGTCAGTTTTGGTCCCATTCCATTTTATAAAGTTATTTTGATGAAAGGTGAGGCATTGAGAAAAACAGAAAGGAGGTGGTGGTGGGGGGGGGGGGGGGGGGAGCAGAAGAGATCAGCAAGTTAAAGTGCACACTTAGTGCAACATATTGGCACGTTTCCCATTTTTCCATTTGCATGCACAAGCATTTCTGTGTGGGAGCCCAGTGGGGAGAGACATGGTAAATGTCTCGGTTGACAAGGACTGTGTGAGTGGAAAATGATAGTATAGTTTTCAAGTGTGCTTCAGGGGTACAGTGGGGGTGAAAGGGGCAGGAACAAAGCCCACATTCTCCTGCTCATTGTTGCTGCCTGTAGAAAATGGCTGCCGTGACCTCTTGTGCCACCTTGTCATACTGAATTAACCTTGCATAAATATTTATTTTATTTATTAGGATTGTTTATTTAGAAGTGGAGGAGTAGCATGGTGGTTAGTGCAGCAGACTTTGATCCTGGGGAACTGGGTTAGATTCCCACTGCAGCTCCTTGTGACTTAGGGCAAGTTACTTTTACCCTCTGTTTCTGCAGGTACAAATAAGTACCTGTATATACTATATAAACTGCTTTGAATGTAGTTGCAAAAAAGAAAAACAGGCGGTATATCAAGTCCCACTCCCTTTCCCTATATGGAGACATGGGAGAAAGATGCAAGAGGTCTGGGTAAAGTGGAAGATATGGGGATGTATTGTGGGGATTGAGTGTTAATATAGTGGTGTGTCCAAGTAGGTGCTGAGGTGCCCCCTCCCATGCTATCTACTTCAGTAGCTAACTAGCAGGTTCCTTCCACCACCAACAGAAGGTTGGCCCCTACTCCTTTTCTGGTCCTTGATATGGCTGTGGCACGATTCTTCTTGTGCTATGCCTTAGTACTAGCCCACTACATATTCGGGGTTAACCCTGTGGATACTTAACAGTTCTGTCAAACACTTCTCTGCCCTGCCTATACCTGTGCAGGTGCTCCCTACACTGGCAATAGCCTATGAGCTGGTTTCCTGATTACCTCTGGGCAAGTTCTTCCCAATAGTTTCTAGGGAAATGGAGACCCTCGTAAAACTCTGTTCTTAGCAAAATAAATGCTGAGATCAGTGCAAGCTGAAAAGCTCATAAACAGGCAGTTAACAAATGGTAGTGTTTTAATTCAGCAGACAATTAACAGGTAGATAGGATTCATGCAGAACACTATTTAGGCAAGTTTCAATGTGCTCCCATGTGAGGTCCATGTGAGATTATACTTTCATTAGGGGTATGTAGCGTGAGGACAGGGCCTACCTAGCACAGACATACTCCCTCTATACTCTCAAGCCAGGACTGGAGTTCCAGCAGATTCAGGGCTGGTCCTCTACTGCAGGGTCAGAAGGACTAATTGGGGCACAAAGCAATAGCCCTCTGACCAATGACAGTGCATAATGTTGCTGCCTTACAGGTCCCAGAAGATACTAGCAAACATGCTGTCCTGTCAGCTCAAGGATTCAAGACAAATTAAGTCTTTACCAATGAAATATAAATGGCTGTTTGGCAGTGCTGCACAGCCCAGTGTCCTGGGTCTTCAGCCTATTTGAGGAGCAGATTTATCATGAGGTCTGCTGCATACTGTTGCAGTTAGTTTCACTACAGAGTCACTTAATGACAATATGATCATCTGCCCCATCTCCTCAACTTTATTTTGTTGCCTGACTAGTAGAAGGTGAACTGTAGATCTTTGTGTACTGTAAATGTCTCTTTGCAGCAGTATCTCTAGGTGCCCAAGATCTGTGAGCATGGCTCAAGGTGAGCACTCAGGTTTTCGTTGGCGCATAGTTGACAGTAGGCCATTGGGCTAGCTTTGTCTCCAGAATGTTTCTAACCTGCATGAAACTAGCTTGTTTTTTTTTTTATAGTACTTGGTGTGTAATTTATTTCCTTCTCCAGAATAACACGAGGCATTTGTCCAGTAGGACGTTCCTGGCACTCCTTGACTAGAGTTTCATCAGAGAGCCTCTTTCTTTTTGGGGGATTTACTACAGATAAGCAGCCATTAAGTAAGTCATTGTGAAATTTTTAGAACCTACAAGGCTGCCATTCATTAATTGTAACAGTATATGTTTTTTTTTTCTTTTTTTGGGGGGGGGGGGGGGGGGGTGGAATTTAAAAACAAATCAAGCCTTTTCCACTGTATACTTTCCCTGTTTGACTTGAGCACTACTTCAGCCTATCATTGTGGTTTCTCTTTGAAAATTAGCATGTAATATACATGCTAAAATGCCCACATCTTGCACTGCTATTTGGGCAGGAGTAAACTAGCACATGTGTGTTTGACAACTTTTTATAGATATATATATATTTATCGCCTTTTTGAAGGAATTCACTCAAGGTGGTGTACAGTAAGAATAGATCAAACATGAGCAATAGGCAATTACAGCAGTAACAATATTCAAATACAAAGTATTGCATGGTATGCATTGATAGGCTTTGCTGGCTAGAAACATACAAGTTGCTGCCTTTTTGATATTTTTATCTGACTGTTGTAGCTTAATATTTTGCTTGCACTGTATTTTAAGACAAGTAACTAGAAATACTGATATAAAATGTACAATTAAAATACAGGTGTTTGACTTTTTTTTTTTTTTTTTTCACTGTTTTTAGGTGATGCTTGGATTTATTGTATTGACAAAAATGAGTGGATACAGTTTGAGCACAATTACTCCAGTAAACCGAGGTGTGTACCCCTTAACTTTGAAATTGAAAATGAAGGCTGGCTTGATGGCTAAGTGGTAGTGCAGCGTGCTGTTTTGGGAGATCCAGGTTTTCTGGTGGTACCAATCTTGTTTCCTGTGAATGGGCAAACAGTGGAGGCAGTATTCTTTGCCCTATAGGGAGTGAGGAGATTTTCCAGCTATCTCAGGAGTAGCATCTGCTTTGCTAGACTTGGAGTACACATTAGAGAATGACATGGGGATGGGGACAGGGACAGAGCCTGAGGAAACGGGGTGGGGATGGGAGTCAGAGCCTGTAGGGATGGGGACAAACTTTGTCCCTGTGTCATTCTCTACTTTTGAAGGCTGTTAATTGGACAGTAATTTATGATCAAGTGACCCAGGCAATGATTTCATTTTTTGGAAAAACAAGTAAAAGTGCTGGCCACAACTGGCAAAATTTGCATGGGGGATTCTGTACATTCCTGCTACCAGCACATCTTCAGACATTTTGTATTGCAGGAAGGACTGTGGAAGACAGGAGAGCTAGTCTGAATCCTGAGGTTGTTGATGACTTCTTATTCATCCACAGATTAAAAAATCATCACAGTGCTTCATAGGACATATTTCTCCCCCATAGGGCATACAGAATGGGTTCTGTTTTGTACCCCTGGACATTTTAACAGGGTGGATTAGGGTTCAGTGAGGTAGTAGAAGTCAGCTATTGACGGGGTTGGAAGGGGGGGGGGTTATTATAGTTGCTGATTTGTTATTCTTTCTAATTTGTGATTTATAAACAATTACACAGTGTATTCCTTTTTATACTTTAATAAAAAGATTTAAATATAAAATCATGTGTTTGAGGCTTCTTCAGATGGGGACAGATTCTGCAGGGATGGGGTGGGGACAGAGAAGAACCCACAGGGACGTGTCATTTTCCAGTACACGTACTGGGTGCTGGAAAGAGCTGCAGTCTGTGACCTACAGATAGCTGGGTTAGATGGTAGGGAGTGAAAGAATCCTCTATAGTTGCAGATGAAGCCCTTGCAGAGGCCAGTTTTAAAGAGAATTTTCAAGCTAAAAATATGCATTGAAGTGTGCATGTCAATTTCCTTATTGTCTATACCAGACCAGCCAAACAAGTAGATACTATCCATCAACCAGCAGATGGAAACAGAGAGATGTTTTATGTGCTTTGTCTCTGAAGGGGATTGTGCAGCCATAGAATGCTTAGTATTTTTCTGTCTCCAAGCAGGCGATGAGCAAACCTTGCAGATCCTGGTCGGTTCTTCTCAGCCAGCTCTGGACCCAGATTTTTTCTGTTTGGTTGGTAGAGCAGGGAGTTCCTTTTGAAAAGGTTATATTCCATTTTCTTCATAACAGAGATTTCCATGTTTTATTGAAGCTGTGACCCTACCTGTCCTTCCAACTACCGCCCCATCTCCCTCCTACCCTTCCTCTCCAAGATACTTGAACGCGCCGTTCACAGCCGCTGCCTTGATTTTCTCTCCTCTCATGCCATCCTCGATCCGCTTCAATCCGGTTTTCGCCCTCTACGCTCGACAGAAACGGTACTCACTAAAGTCTGTAATGACCTGTTCCTTGCCAAATCCAAAGGTCACTACTCCATCCTCATCCTCCTCGACCTATCTGCCGCTTTTGACACTGTCAATCATAATTTACTTCTTGCTGCACTATCTTCATTTGGGTTCCAGGGCTCTGTCCTCTCCACCTTCAGAGTTCTCATGGATCTTACTCCACCCCCATCCCACTCTCTGTTGGAGTTCCTCAGGGATCTGTCCTTGGACCCCTTCTTTTTTCAATCTACACCTCTTCCCTGGGCTCGCTGATCTCATCTCATGGTTTCCAATACCATCTTTATGCTGACGACACCCAGCTTTACCTCTCCACACCAGACATCACTTGCGGAAACCCAGGCCAAAGTATCAGCCTGCTTATCCGACATTGCTGCCTGGGTGTCCAACCGTCACCTGAAACTGAACATGGCCAAGACCGAGCTCATTGTCTTTCCACTCAAACCCACTTCTCCTCTCCCTCCACTCTCTCTATTTCAGTCGACAACACCCTCATCCTCCCAGTCTCATCTGCCCGCAACCTTGGAGTCATCTTCGACTCCTCCCTCTCCTTCTCTGCCCATATCCAGCAGACAGCCAAGACCTGTCGCTTCTTTCTCTATAACATCAGCAAAATTCGCCCGTTCCTCTCCGAGCACACCACCCGAACTCTCATCCACTCTCTCATCACCTCTCGCCTTGACTACTGCAACCTACTCCTCACTGGCCTCTCACTTAACCGTCTATCCCCCCTTCAATCCGTTCAGAATTCTGCTGCGCGTCTTATCTTCTCCCTAGACCGATATGCTCATATCACCCCTCTCCTCAAGTCACTTCACCGGCTTCCGATCAGGTACCGCATACAGTTCAAGCTTCTCCTACTAACCTAAAAATGCACTCAATCTGCAGCCCCTCATTACCTCTCTACCCTCATCTCCCCTTACGCTCCTACCCGTAACCTCTGCTCACAGTACAAATTCCTCCTCTCAGTACCCTTCTCCACCACCGCCAACTCCAGGCTCCGCCCTTTCTGCCTCGCCTCACCCTATGCTTGGAATAAACTCCCTGAGCCCATACGCCAAGCCCCCTCCCTGCCCATCTTCAAATCCTTGCTCAAAGCCCACCTCTTCAATGTCACTTTCGGCACCTAACCATTGCACCTCTATCCAGGAAATCTAGACTGCCCCCAATTTGATTGACTGCACTTTTTTGTCCTTTAGATTGTAAGCTCCTTTGAGCAGGGACTGTCCTTCTTAGTTAGATTGTACAGCGCTGCGTAACCCTGGTAGCGCTATAATGAAAAATCTTTTGATGAGTTTGTATTGTGTTATCTTGCTGTATATCTGACCTTTATATATCTAATGTTACTATGGTGTGTATTTTGTTTTGTGGTTGACTGTATGTTGTGTCATTAAACATATTAAAATATGGGAGGGGATGATGGGGATAACACTGTAAAAAAAAATTGATGACTGACTATATTATGATGTGGTTATGTTGGGTACTCTTTGATACTTGAGGTCTTTTTACCCAGTGTGGGTACTTTGTCATCAATAAAAATTGTTGAAACATAAACATCCAGATTTAGGTACTCTCCACTGGATTCCTTGAATCGTAGATTCACACCACTGGCAGTGACCACTTGATTTGTGACCATGACATTCTCGGGTAGAGATGGTATAGTTTAATCTTTTGTATGTAAGAATTTCCACCAATGTCTTGCCACAGTGGGTTGCTCAGAAAAGCATTGATACACTGAGAGAACATTCAATATTTGTGAATTAAAGCTGTAAGAGCAGAATTGCCACCAATCTGTCTTCCTCTAATTTGGTTTTCTGCAGAAGTAGATGATCTCGATTTGCATATTTAGCTCTTGGGTAGACTTTTTTTAAAATCATCATCTTCGAATGTCCTCTTTGTGACAAATGCTCCCAAAGAAGTTATGCATGGAATTCAAATTCAGTATTGAGAGAACAGTTAGTTTTATCCTCAGAAACTGACTGATTGGTAGTCCTGTCTTCAAGCTACGCAGATGAAAACTACTAAAAGTGAAGTAAAATATTCATGCATCTTCTGACTCAGTGGAAGTACTGTATGTCAGTAGCCTATGCCTACCTGGTTGGTAGATGTATTTGTTGAGTGTGGTGTTTTTGCCTCAACTATTAATTATTGACCAACACTATGGACTTGACACCATAGTTTGGTTATTCATAATACTTTGCATTCTATGTTTGCACAATCCCCTTTAGGAGCGAAGCACATGGAACAACTTTTTTTTTTCCCTTATATTTGTACCCCGCGCTTTCCCACTCATAGCAGGTTCAATGCGGCTTACATATTATATACAGGTACTTATTTGTACCTGGGGCAATGGAGGGTTAAGTGACTTGCCCAGAGTCACAAGGAGCTGCCTGTGCCTGCAGTGGGAATAGAACCCAGTTCCCCAGGACCAAAGTCCACAACTCTAACCACTAGGCCACTCTACTCAGAAACATTTTTTTCCCCCTCTGTCTGCATTTGCTGATCGGACAAAACACCCATTTGACTGGACTGGTAGGACTAAAGAACACAAGAATAGTCATACTGGGTCAGGACAATGATCCATCTAGCACAGTATCCTGCTTCCAACAGTGGCCAATCTAGGTCACAAATACCTGGCAGAAACCCAACTGGTAACAACATTCCATTCTACCAATCGGGCAAGCAGTGGCTTCCCCCATATCCATCTCAATAGCAAGCTATGGACCTTTCTTCCAGGAACTTGTCCAAACCCTTTTTTAAACCCAGATAAGCTAATTGCTGTTACCACATCCTCTGGCAACAACTTCCAGAGGAATTGTTCTTTGAGTGAAAAAATATTTCCTCCTATTTGGTTTCTTTTTTTGGCAATAATTTGAAGAACACACAGCTGAGTGAAAAAATATTTCCTCCTATTTGGTTTCTTTTTTTGGCAATAATTTGAAGAACACACAGCTATGAACACGGGTGGAATGCCAACCAATATCATCTTCATAATACAATGAACAAAGAAGCACATACCCAAGTTCTCCTCCCCCCCCCCCCCCCCCCCCCAAGGCATAGAGTGTAGTAATCCCAATTTAAATAAACAAAGCAAGGACATATTAGGATAAACCCCGTCGTCGCTGATAGGATCTCCAGATCATATAAAAATGGCCCTTAGAGTCCCGGCAAAGTGCTGTTAGCTTTGACATCAAATACAAATAGTCCAACTTAGTTAACAGGTGTGCCCAGGTGGGTAGCTCCGACTGCCTCCAAAACATCGCCAAGTAGAGGCGAGCTTCTATGACCACAAAAGCCATCAATGAGTAAGCAGTACAAGTAAATCCAATGGAGTGGCCATTTAATAAATACATAGAAACAGTTGGAGGATGAGGCACAGATAAAATATCGTGAAGAAGGCAAGAAACCATAGTTAATACCTTTTCACTTTGTGACAGGGCCACCAAATATGTTCAGATGTGCCTTCCTCAGTACAACACTGACCAGAACTAGTGCCAAAATATTGCGAGCTGGATATAATACCACTGGAACAGCATGTTATATCCCTGCTCTACGTAATTGGATGCGATGGAGACCATTAACAATTGTCTATAAATCTCCTGCCATTGCCCCTGATCCAGAGAAGCACCCAACATTTCCTCCCATCAGTGTTCATAGATAAGATCAGGAGAGCTACTACATAGTAAGGCTTTGTATAGACGTGAAATCAAACCTTCTCCCTGCCCCATCCGAAAATTCTTCAAGAGAGCTTGGTCACCCCGAGCCCAATCAGGAAGAACTGACTTCCGCATAAAAGCTTTCACTTGGCAGTATGCAAGATAATCACTCTTCTGTAAAGCAAAGAATGATATAAATGACCCTTGAAGCCATAGCGGACCCAAAACTAGAAGGCCCTTCCCAGCCCACCCCTGAGACACTTTAGTATGTAGTGGCGGTGCAAACCCTCGGAGCATGTTGTATCAAAGTATCATAAAAATAGCACTGCTGTGGAAACAAGGCCGTATGGACCGCAACCCATAAGGCAAGAGCACAGGAGGCCCCATAAGGTACACTCTGAATGTTAGACCACAGGAACACCAAAGGCATCCACGGCAAAAAATGCAATGGCATATCTTGTTCAACTGTACCCAAGGTTTATGGAGGAAAGCGACCTACTCAAAAGTAGTGAGCTGTGCCGCCCAATAGTAAGATTAAAAGGTCAGGTACTCCTATACACCCCCCCTCCTGATCAAGATACATCCAATTTCTGCGAACCTTTGGGGTCTGTGCCACCAGATTTAAGTGAATACTTCTGTAGTTGCACCAGGAATCCTTTAGAAAGGGGTAGAGGCAAACAAGCAGATAAGTACAAAAATCGGGCAACACATTCATTTTAACAGCACTAACTCTACCATCCCAAGAAACCCACAAACCTTCCCATCGATCCAGATCTGCCATGACCCAGGACAACAAAGGAGGAATATTCAAAGCAAGAGAAAAAATATTCCGTCCTATTTGTTTTAAAAGTATTTCCATGTAATTTCATTGAGTGTCGCCTGGTCTTTGTACTTTTTGTAAGAGTGAAAAATCGATTCACCGTTCTACATAGTTCTTTTTACTTCTGCAGTGACTTACTTTATTAAAACTGATACACAAATGTATATAAAAATATAATAAAAATGTCATTACCATGAACATTTAGAAGTCCTTTTACTAAAGTGCACTAATGGATTTATCGTGCACTAAATAAAATACCCATTATATTCCGATAGGCGCCTTATTTTACACATGCAAATAATTAACACGTGCTAAATCTGTTAGCACACCTTAGTAAAAGGACCCCTTAATGTGCTCTCAGTGGACTGGTAACTAATATATATATATATTTTTTTTTTTTTACTTTTGACCGCGTGTCTGTGTTGGTTCCTTTGCAGATTGTGGCATACAGCTTGTGTAAGCAAAGAAGGGGAAGTAATCGTTTTTGGTGGATGTGCCAACAACTTACTTGCCCATCAAAAAGCGGTACATTTTCTGCTATATATAAATGGTGGACAATAACTTTTTAAAAAATTAGATTAATTTTTGAAAGTGGCATAACTGAAAATTAACTGCTTATTTTCAGATTAAATTGACAGGATTGTAAACCTCTCTACCTGCTCTATAGTATAGAAGTATATTTTTCAAAGTCCTTAGTAGGAAAACAATTTTCCCTTTAACTGTACGTTGATGGCATATTGTTCATCTTTTGTATTTTCTTAGCATGAAAAGTTAGTAATACATTGGACTGCAATAATGAGGTTTCTGGGTGTTTCCTCCATTTTTACAGGCCCATAGTAATGAAGTTCTTGTGTTTTCTGTTCAACCCAAGTCTCTCGGCAGGTAAACATTTTTTTTATTTAGACTGTTTTTTCATCTGTATTTGCATTCTTGCAGCATGATTGTAAAGTATATTTGATATTAGCAAACTCTGGGGTTTAAACAGTAAAGTGTGCACAATTTTGTGGGTGCAAAGATGCAGAAAAGGGTTTTGCAGAGAAGCAAGCCTTGCATTAAGACACCAGTGTAGAGGCCAACAAACTGGGTTTTAAAAAATTTTCCTTTCGGTTTCAGCTGAAACTTATCATCTAGTTTCGCCAGAAACTGAAAACTAAAGTTTGATTTTGTGAATGTGAACCTGTGAGGCCCACTGGGGATTGTCAGAGCTTGCAGTCAGCAACCGTCTGCTAACCCCACAGGAGATTACCCTCCAATCCCAGGAACTGCAAGCACAGGCTGACAACTGGGAGAGCCATTTTAACACGGATTTATCAAGAAGTCTGGCATGTTTAGGTTCCCAGGTGCAGGTGTAGTTAAAAATCTCTGAGGAAGTAAATAATAATTTTTAAAAAATCATGATTACCAGCTTTTTATGCTTACCCAAACTATGCACAAGTAACAAGAGAAAGTAGCACTGAGATGTTTCCCATTTTGTATTAGTTATAAAACTGATTAAGGACGAATATAATATAGATTCTTACTAAAACAGGGTAAAGGAGTCCAGACATTGATCTATATTGTGGACATTCTACCAACCTAATGCACAGTCCAGAATAAAAAGCACACTGTTACTGAATGCAAAGACTATATGCTCTGAAAAATTACAATCGAGTAATATGTGTCTGAAATTATTTTTTAATAAACTTCATTTCATTATAATATTTCCCTACCAACACTAAGCTGACCAGTACTTGTGTTTGAAAGCAGTCACTGCATGTTCTTGTCTCATAGAATCAAACTTCTGCATGCCAAAAGTTTAATTAAAATGCTACATCTTCTTCATACCCAATGGCCTGGAAATTCTTTAGAATTACCCAAATAGTGTCCAAGACAGAATATATGTAATAATTAAAATAATGAGACCATATTTTACCTCCAAGCAAAATAGCCTCTGCGAAAATGGACCTCCAGTTAATGAAAAGTGAAACTAAAAGCCACCATGGTTGACTGCACCACATTTGGAGTGACCGCTGTTGTCATATCATCCCAAATTTACAGACTTAATTCCTGCTAACCCTTTGTATCTTTAAGCATTTATTTTGGAGCATATTATTTACCATATAAGCTACTGTGCACGATCATAACTGCACTACTTGAAATCTCATTATTTCAAAAAAAGTATGCTGAGTAGCTGCCCCCCTCCCCCCCACCAAGACTTCCTTACAATTCTTTGTGCTGTGGTCAGGGCAGGAGTGATCCCCAGTTGCTCCTGCCCGTGCTGGCTCGGCTCACAAAATGGCTGCTGTGACCTTCTTGTGGCAGTCTCGCAAGATTGTCACTATTCAATGCAGCCATTTTGAGAGCAGAGCCAGCATGGGCAGGAACAACGCGGGATCACTCCTGTCCTGACTACACCCCTAGACTGCCAGGGATTGTAAAATAGGTCTGATGGAGGCATCTACAACTGGGCAGGGGAGAAAGCCAGAAAGCTGTCTCTTGTTCAGAGGGGAGGAGGAGAGAGGAAGACATAGTCCAAAGCACAAATTTTCAGCCTCGACAAAAAACACATGGTCAGTTTTGACTGAAGATCAAGAAAGAGTAGAGGGAGACATGGCTCATAAGCAGGGAGAATTTCAACCAGGCAGAAAAAGGATTTTGGGCCAGTTTCAGCACTAACTGAAACCAAACTTTGGTTGGCCTCTACACCAATGCACTGAATATTAAAATTGATGGTAATGAGGGTATTGGGCTGTTCTGCCCAGATGCACTGAAATGTGTAGAAGACAATAATATCAGGGCTTTATTGCCAAGTGTGGGGAGGCTTAATAGGCTTAGCTTGCTGTTCTGCAGCCAATTTAGTGAGGGTTTCATGCCTGTTTGTTCTCTTTACTGCCAGTAAATTTTGGCTTCACTAAGAGCATAGTGGTAAAGTGAAGAGGTGTGCTCATTTTTCTGCAGTCACACAGTTCTGCTCAGCTTGAGGAACCTGGAGTTGTGCATACGTTTGAGCATGTGCTGGAATGCATAAATATTGATATTGCAAAGATTTTATGCACAGAATAGCATTCCAGCACATGCTCAAATGTTAGGTTTACAATTTCATGTTCCCCTGGGAATGAAGTGTGAAATGGCTTTAAGGAAATTGGGAGTAGTATAGTGTCAGTAAATTACCGTAGTGGTTTTCAGAAAACAGGTTAACAATGAAATATGTGACAGTCTCTGGGAAAAGGTGACTAAAATCCTGATTTCCAAAATGAGTGGCAGATTTTCATGTCAAAGGCCCAAACAGTCTGCAAAAGTTATGTTTACTTTTGTAACTTTTTTTTTCACATAAAAGAATGGTACAAGAGGCATGGTTGAAGCATGCTGGGATTGTGGGCCGGTGTGTTGGATCACAATTGTGGAATAATCTTCCAACTTATCAGGGAGGTTTCAGATTGTGTTTATTATAAAATATTGAAAACTATAGCTTATGAGGAAAGTTGTTTTTTTTTGGTAATGAGCTGCAGGGCCGCCGAGAGACTGGGCCGGGCCCGGGACAAGGCTGCCCCTGGGCCCCCGGGCCCCCCCCCCCCCGAGGTCACGGCTGCTCCACCCGCCACCGGGCCGGGCCCCTGCACTATATGTATATCCTTCAAGAGGTAGTGTGTCATGATTTAGGCTCCACTTTTTCTGATGTTTTGGTGCTACCTCAGTAAGGTCAAAACACAATCTCTCCACTGCAAAACACTATACACAAACTTGTGCAAAAACCCACTCATAACCTTACCAAACCATAACAGCACTAATTCCAAGGACAGGACGAGCTACAACCTTATGCATGGAAAGGCAGCACTATAATTATACCGGGCTCTAAAACACCAGTACACAACCTAATGAAAAACAAAACAAAAAGGGCTGCAAGTACTACACACTAGCAGAATACTGTACCTTATCACACATGAAAAACACATGGCAACAGATATGACACAAAGAACTAGAAATAAAAAAAAATATGAAGGCAAAATACTGAACTAGAAAGTTACCTGAAGAAGTCAGACTCAGCATGCAGCAATACTAGAAAAATTGAAACTTACATGAAAAACATCACAGATACACATTTCCAAAAGCTGACACAAAAAATTCTGAATAAAATACTTTTTTCTACCTTTGTTGTCTGATCATAGTTTTTCTATTCGCTTTGGTCCCAGTGTCTTCTGTTTTATGCAGTGTCTTCTTTCCATTTGATATTTTTTTCTCTCACCATGTCCACCATCCTCCTGTGTCCTTATGCGTCCTGTCTACCATCTGTAGCCCTGTCCCTATCATTCCTCCAGTTTCAGCATCTGCCCTGAAAGTGTTCCGATCCAGCCCTTAAATTCAGCAATTTCCCCTACATCCATGAGCATTTCTCCTCACTTCCCTCCATCCATGTGCATGTACTTCCTGTCTTCCCTCCCCTCCATCTATGTCCAGCATTTCTCCTCTCTCCTTTTCCCTCCATCTGTGTGCATCTCCTTCCTTTGTCTTTCCTTCCCTTCATCCTTGTGCAACATTTCTTCTCTCTTCCCTGCCCTCCACTCCATCCATGTCCAGCATTTCTCATCTCTTCCCTCACCTCCATCCATGTGCATCTCCTTCCTGACTTCCCTCTCCTCCCATATCCAGTAAATTTCCTCTCTCCCCTGCCCCTCCAATCATCCATCCATGTTCAGCAATTCTTCTCTCTCCCCTGCCAGGCATCCCCTCCTGTCCAGCAATTCTCCTCTCCCCCTGCCCTCCTATTCAGCAATCTCTTCTCTCTCCCCCATGCCTCTACCCTCTTATCCAGCGATCTCTTCTCTCCCCCCTGCCCTCCCCTCTTGTCCAGCAATCTCTTCTCTCTCCCCCATGCCTCTACCCTCTTATCCAGCGATCTCTTCTCTCCCCCCTGCCCTCCCCTCTTGTCCAGCAATCTCTTCTCTCTCCCCCTGCCCTGCCTTCCCCTCTTGTCCAGCAATCTCTTCTCTCCCCTCCTGTCCAGTGATATGTTATTTCTCCCCCCTGCCCTCCCCTCCCTCCGAGATCCAAGGCCCCCCTCCCTCTCTCTGAGATCCAAGCCCTCCCTCCCTCCAAGATCCAAGGCCCCCCTCCCTCCCTCTGAGATCCAAGCCCTCCCTCCCTCAGAGATCCAAGACCCCCCTCCCTCCCTCCGAGATCCAAGCCCTCCCTTAGAGATCCAAGGCCCCCCTCCCTCCCTCAGAGATCCAAGCCCTCCCTCCCTCCCTCGGAGATCCAAGACCCCCTCCCTCCCTCCCTCCCTCCCTCTGAGATCCAAGCCCTCCCTCCCTCAGAGATCCAAGCCCTCCCTCCCTCGGAGATCCAAGCCCTCCCTCCCTCCCTCCCTCCCTCAGAGATCCAAGGCCCCCCTCCCTCTCTCTGAGATCCAAGCCCTCCCTCCCTCCAAGATCCAAGGCCCCCCTCCCTCCCTCCGAGATCCAAGGCCCCCCTCCCTCCCTCTGAGATCCAAGCCCTCCCTCCCTCAGAGATCCAAGACCCCCCTCCCTCCCTCTGAGATCCAAGCCCTCCCTTAGAGATCCAAGGCCCCCCTCCCTCCCTCAGAGATCCAAGCCCTCCCTCCCTCCCTCCCTCGGAGATCCAAGACCCCCTCCCTCCCTCCCTCCCTCTGAGATCCAAGCCCTCCCTCCCTCAGAGATCCAAGGCCCCCCTCCTTCCGAGAACAAAGCCCCCACCCCTCCCTCCCTCCGTCCGAATGTCAAAAGCGATCTTCTTACCTCGTGGTTACAGCGCGAGCAGCACACAGTGAAAATCGTGCAGGCTCGCGCTTCAGCCTTCCTTTGTCTATCAGCTGAGGTCCCGCCCTTGCAGAAACAGGAAATGAGGGCGGGACCTCAGCTGATAGACAGACAAAGGAAGGCTGAAGCGCGAGCCTGCACGATTTTCACCGCGTGCTGCTCGCGCCGTAACCACGAGGTCAGATAAGAACAAGACGATCGCTTTTGACATGATTCGGAATCGGATGGAGGGAGGGACAGAAGGTGGGCCCTGGAACTCGGGTGAAAGGGACGGACGACGGGTGGGCCCTGGAACTCGACGGATGATGGGCGGGCCCTGGAACTCGGAGGGGAGGGGCGGAGCTACGGGCATGCGGCGTCGGGCCCCCCTGGAGGCCCGGGCCCGGGGACTTTTGTCCCCCCTGTCCCCCCCTCTCGGCGGCCCTGATGAGCTGATGCAAGTAATTTAGGTAGCACTTAAGGAATGATGACCCTATTAAAACTTTTTTTTTTTTTAGATTTTTAAATTGTTAATGTTTAATGTTGGTATATGTATCCATGATTTTAATCTGATTACTTGTGTTATGGTTTGTAAATTCTTTTGGTTGTTTCCTCCTTAGGGTACCTTATAGTTAAGTGGGTTATTTAACAAATTAAACATGAACCTTTTGATAGTAGATAAACTGCTCATTTTTCTTTCAGCTGCTGGACTATGGCCCTTATTTTAGAAGCCCTGCTCACAATTTACACTTGTATCAAATGCTGAGTTTTTGGTGGGGGGGGGGGGGAGTGATTCATTACAGGGAGGTATTCACTGAAGAAACATTGAGCACCATCATGTTATGGTGAAGGTTTATCTTTTGTGAGAGGGACAGGGACTTTAGTAGGAGGGGACTTCTTAGGATAGAGAGATGATGCTATGCTGGTTTCACTGTTTGTTATTCTTGATAATAAGTATTAAACCTATGACTTTGTATTTTGAATTTCTACAAGAGGGAACTCCAATCTTGTTTGAATAAAAATTGAAAGAAAAAAAACGTTTCAAGTGTAAAATGTACATATGGCAAGGGAGGGCAGGGTTTGGTAAGGACCAAAAAGTACACCTGTATTCTCCCATTTCAGAAGGGAGCATGTATGTTCAAGATCACCATGTTGGGATTTACTGCTGCTCCCAAGTATTAATGTGTTTTTGAAAAGGTGCTTGTTTTGGGCAGTGCAGTACTGGAGGGATTGCAGTATGACACCCCTAAATCTCCTAGTCTATTTCCTACCCTCCCCCCCCCCCAAAAAAAAAAAATGGTAATGCCAGATGTTTGCAGTCTGTTTGCTTAGGAGCACATCTGTGTCAGCACTAACATCTAGGTTCTCAAATGTCATTTAGACCTGAGTGTATTGCTGAGTTGCCTCTGATATTAGGGGGTCTTTTACTAAGCCACAGTAGCGTTTTTAGCGTTTGGTAGAAATCAGGTGTCTTAGCATTTACCGCCAGCTAATTTCTACTGCAAGCTAAAAATGCTACTGTGGCTTGGTAAAAGACCCCTTAGACATTGATGATTATAAAATGATTACACTGCTTATATACAGCAAGAGTATACACAGGCATTCCTGTATCTGTTTTAGAAGAGGCTCTACCTTGGCAGATCCTTCTCTAAAATACTACTGGAACTTGACATGTCCTGACCTGGATGTCTAGGTCTTTGCAGCCCCATTTTAGATAGAACATAGAAATCAGATTCAACTTTGTCTTCTCCACATCATAAAATCACCCTTTTAAATCTTTGGTCACGTCCAATCTATCTTGAGAGGTGGATTGCTTATTTTTAAACCAGATAAAAAGTAGGTCTTTTTGCTCTTGGTCTTTGCTTTTAATGTAGCCAGAAATGATGTCCAGTTATGTCGTCGTCCATTGCAGTACTGTACAAAATCTCACTGGGGAGAGGCAGTTACTTTTGCATTAACACACGCAGATCCTTAATAGCTACATCAATTCTTTATTTTTTTCCTTTTTTAAGACTGTGCCTTGAGGCCGTGATCAGTTTCAGAGAGATGCTGTCCAGCTCATTCGAATACCTTCCAACACATTTGCTTCATACTGTCAGTCAGTGTGTAGGAAGCAACAATTTATCTGGATCCTGAGATTGCTGCTGTGATGATTTTGATAAGAATACAGAATTCCATGGATCAGCAAACACAGAAGATATGTTCAACGTTGCCTGAAAGGGTGGCAGATCTGCATAAACATCCTTTGTATAGCTTTAAATTTGCATTATTGTAGGTAGTAGCTTCCTATTTTTTCATTTGCATGTGAATGGCACATAGAGAACCTATTTTTGTGGAAATATGTTTGTAATAAATCTGTGTAAAAGAGGAAGGTAGACTTAACATTAAACTGTCACTAAAATGGTCTTGCTTAATAATAAACTGTCGTTATCCAGGAGTTGTCCTAATCTGTCACATCATTGATAACATAGAACCCCTTTTTACTAAAGCATAGCATGTGTATAAAATATAATTCACAGTAGTTGGTGTGTGCTAAACTTAAGTAAAAGGACCCTGTATTAAATGATGGTTGCTAGAGCTCCTCTGCATTTTTCTGCTTTGGTAGATAGACCTGTAACATCAGCTCTCCCCTTTCCCATGTGTCTTACCTGAAAGCTTTTCTTACCGCTGCTTTCCATGTCAGTCCTAAGCATGCACAGAACCTTGTTGGTGGTTTTTCTTCAGCTTTTGTGTCTTAAAAAAACAACAACAGTGCTTTACCCATATTATTATTCTTTCCAAACCAACAATAATATGCTGTTAAGAAATTATGTAGAAGATGTTGAGAAGGGCTGGAGAAAAAGGATAAAATAATTCTGAAAACTCAACAGGGGCGGGTGAGGAAGGGAAGCAGCCTGAGTCAAAAACACATGGGACAAATTGGATTGGGGGAGAGACAGTGATTAGTCTTGCCCCCCCCCCCCCCCCCCCCCTTTGGAGAAGTGGCCTAGTGCATTTTTATGAGGGGCTGTTGACCAGCTGCAACATAGAAACATTAATATGATGAACCATAGTAGTAAGTGAATTGTTCTTTTCAACTTCCCCTCTCCTGCTCAGGACAGACAGGAGCCATGGTTGACATGTGTATGAATGTTTCAAGCTTTCCTGTACTATAATCTCCCCTCTGATGGGCTGGCTTGTGATTCAGATGTGTATGTCACTTTCTTTGTACATTCTACTGTGAAATCTAGTGATTAAAGTCTGCAGCATTTTTAGTGATTGCTATATATGGTAATACCCAAGTAGTTTACTACTGCTTGCTATTGTGTATAGCCTACTGGTGCTGAAGCACAGCAATACCTGTTGCCTTGGGATAGTGGCACCCAGGGTTACAGTTTAAAAGCCATCATTTGAACTCTGTCACATCTACTAGTTATTTTTTACTTTGGGCTGGAAGAACTAATACAATGAACCTAATGGAGAACTGCTCCTCCCCTCTGCGTCAGAGAGTGACATCAATAAGCTTTACTTAGGTATGACAATCCTCATAGCATGTTCATTTATCTAAAAGCAGTAATGGCAGACAATCCTGATTTGATCACAGTGCAGCAGGCTTTAGCAAAGTGCTGTGGTTTATTTACTGATGCCATGGAGGCCAACCAGGCAGTCTAATGTGCTGTGTGGTCCATCTGAGAGTCCATGTGAATGGGCCTATCGCCTGAAGCAAGCATTTTACCTGGTTGGGGGAGGGGGTGCTCCGGGAGCTGTAGGGTTCTTTTCTTGCTGTCTCACCTTTGTTGTTCTGAGGCCTTAACCAATATAGATTCTGCAGACTGAGGCCTGAACAAGGAGTGGCCTAGTGGTTAGGGTGGTGGACTTTGGTCCTGAGGAGCTGAGTTCGATTCCCACTTCAGGCACAGGCAGTTCCTTGTGACTCTGGGCAAGTCACAACCCTCCATTGCCCCATGTAAGCCGCATTGAGCCTGCCATGAGTGGTCAAGCGCGGGGTACAAATGTAACAAAAAAAAACAAAAAACATATTCACGGTTTCTTCAAGGAAAACTACTTCTTGCCATAGCTGTGCTACTGACTTCATCAAGGATATGTTGAATAATGCAACTTGCCTCCAGTTTATCTCCTGGGAAGATATCACCAGAGTCATTGTCCCTGAGACAATCACTCCTCCACATCTTCCCAGGAGATAAACTGGAGGCAAGCTTTTTTGATACAATATATCCTTGATGAAGAAAACTGGTTTGTGTTGTTCTGGCCTCACTTTACAGACTCCTTATTGGTTCAGGCTTAACTAGGCTTCAGACCAGCAAAGGTGAAACAGCAGGAAAAGACCCCTGCAGGATACATTGGAAAAAAAACACCACGAGCCATCTTCTGCATGTTTCCCCCAACTTGTCTAATGCTTCCCATAGCAAACAAGGTAAGGGAGGTTGTAATTAAAAAAAAAAAATCTGTCCAGTTTGGTTTTTAACCCTAGATCATCCAAGCAGGTCATCCTAGATGCCAGTGGAAGGTTATGCTATAGGGTTATAACTGCTGTTCCAAACACAGGATATGCTAGTTCCTTCTGAAACCTCATCTATTCAAGGCAGTGCTGTTTTAGACTCTAGTAATGCTGATCCAGTTTTGAAGGGGAAGTACTGAGGGAGAGAAGGGGAGAACTTGTTGCGTAAGGGGGTTCTTCATTGTATGTTATGGGGAATGAACAATTCTGGGAATGGCTAAGGCAACTGGGATGGAGGCTGGGCCCCCTGGTTGAACCATTTGTTTTCAAGAATCAAATATAAAGGGACTTGGGTGGCTCAAATACTTTCTTTTTGAGAAAAAGATCTACTGACTAATAACATTACTAGTATCATTTTGGTAACAAGTCAAGTAAAATGTTGGCTAAGACCTTAGCTAGGCCTGTACTATGTTGCAGCTGTGCAGGGACAGAATAAGACCCTGACTACCAAGTTTGAAGACCAAGCTAACTCATTTGCCAGTTGCTATGTTCAACAACTATCTCATGCATATTCATTCTGGGTATGCAGAAAACCTGATTGGCCAGGTGCTCCCTAAGGACCAGGTTGAAAACCACTACAAACCTCCAATTGGGTGGGGTGGGGTGGGGTGGGGTGGGGGGGGGGGGCGAGAAAGAGGACCAAACTCTAAAAATGAACTTGAGTGGAAGTGTATGCAACTCTCATAAATATCCAGTGTGGCCATCCTGAAAACTAACCTGTTGCATTCTTATTTTTCTGTTTATCTCTGGATGTTATTTCAATTAAAAACAACTGGCCCTAAAGAACTGTAAATGCAGGGCTAAGTATTGAATTGTAAGGAAGGAAGGAACTTAAAGATGTTTCTGGTGATTTTATTCGTTGTCCAAGAAGAAGTAGAGATGGCTAAACATTACCAGGAATAGAGGCTGACTGAATTATGGTTTTGAGACCAGCCTGAACTCTGCGTTCAGGTTTTGGCTGAAAACAAAACTCCCTGTCTTTGCTCCCGCCCCAAACCTGTTCCTGCCTTCCCCAGGCCTACCTTCTAAAAGTCCTGGTGTCCATTGGCCTCTTCAGAACACAAGCAATTGAGTCACTCCTGCTCCTGCATTGCAAAAACGGTGCACCCAACTTTCCAGAGCAGCCTCCTGAGCCTGCCACAGGAGGTTACAGCTGCAATTTTGGGACTGGAGACTGAGGATTGCTCTTGCTTCTGCCCATGGCAGTTCCAGTCCCAAAATAGCAGCCGTGACCACCTGGCAGCAGTCTGAGGCTGCTGTTCACTATAGAGTGGGTAAGAAGTAGTGACTCCCAATAGCTCTGAACATAGGGGGATGGCTGGGGGGGGGGTGTCAGGGGGGGAGAAGGGAAGGGCACTACTGTTTCAGCTTTTAGTTCTGGCCAAAATGGCAAATTTTGGCTTGTTTCGGCCAGAACTGAAAGCCCCTGGTTTCATTTGCCCTCTAACCTTCAACTGTTGTTCATTGACCCATGGCCCTGTTTTGGTGTATGCCTGGAGCAGGGTTCCTTAAAACTCTTTGCACAAATACCTGTTTATTATCACTGCAGAGACAGATGCTACCCTTCCACCAAAACTCAGTTTTGGAGGAAGGTAGCAGCTCTCAATACAGTGGTATGCAGAGGTGTGAGGACCACCTCTGCCTTCTGCAGTGGGTAATCTGTTTAGCTTTTTGGGATGTAGGAACTAGCATTCTTAGTAGACTGGCCCACCAGAGCAGTGGGGCACTGCAGTAGATTTCAAATAAAAGCTCTCAGGTACACATCTCATAATTACCCCCTTGAGAAACCTACTGTACATTACTATATTAGCCTTTATGGCTGCAGGTGTCACCTATGTGGGTACAGTTGGCTTGGGGGGAGGGGGCTGACACTTTCCACCACAAGTGTAATAGTGTGGATTTTGGGCCTGGCTCTCCTGTACAGTACTACACCAACCACTAGGGCACACCAGGGCCCTGCTTGTTGCTCTAATAGGACTGACCATCTGAAGCTGTCATAGCAGCTGGAATGTACTGTTCACATATTATTTTGTTGGGGGGGGGGGTGACCAGGGTGACCACTGACAGAGTCATTCCTTAATTTCTCCAATGGTCATCTGGTCAGGGCACTTTCTGTGGCTTAGTCATTAAAAAAGGTCTAGCTCAAAATGGCTTAGTTTTAGTCCTGGACTTCCAAGTGTTATGAACACCCTAATCCCACGGTATTCCCACCCCCTTGTGATCTGGATGCAATGCAGATTCAACATCTGCAAAATAAGTTTTGAAAATAGCAAAATGTTCAAATGCTGCTTTATGCCACTTTTTAGATGTTTTTCTCGTTTGCAAAATGAGCCCCATATCCACTGAGCATGACTGAATCCTGTTTGCATCTGCTTGGGAGAAGATTTATTTTATTACATTTGTACCCCGCGCTTTTCCACTCATGGCAGGCTCAATGCATTTTACATATTGTATACAGGTACTTATTTGTACCTGGGGCAATGGAGGGTTAAGTGACTTGCCCAGAGTCACAAGGAGCTGCCTGTGCCTGAAGTGGGAATTGAACTCAGTTCCTCAGGACCAAAGTCCACCACCCTAACCACTAGGCCACTCCTCCTGTTAGTGCATAAAGTAATGCATGTTATTCAGAGGGCAGATGTTTGGTTTAACCATTCAAACACATTTAATAAGTCTATTTTGCCCTGAGCATTACAAAAATATGTTCAGCTGAGAAAAATCTTTCATCCTTCTATAAATCAGCAGTACTCTATATTCCTTGTTACTGAGCTTCTGATAAGTCAATGCCATGCTCGGTTTACAAAGCAAGTTCCTTTAGCTTTCAGAAATGCTGTATGGGAGAGATACACATCACCTGCCAGACTAATCATTTGAAGCAGCACTGTTCAGACTATTGCTTCCTGCTTATTCCAAGGTCTCCTGAGTCATGAGGCAACAAGAACGGTATTAAACCATAGGCTCCCTGTACATCAAAGCCTGTCCTCCATAGCACTATCAGCTGCCCACCTGGAGCACTATAGTTTCCAGAGGAGCCAGAGTAGGACCTTTTGCACTGCTGTCACCCTCCAGCTCTTACATTCGTAACCACTGTTGTATTTTATGCACTTTGTTCAGAAAAATCACCACAGAATGCAGTTCGTGTTGTCACCGATGTTCTTCATGGTGGGAGGAGCTTTTAAATAACACTATTGTCCCCGGAATGAGGTCTTTAGCAAAATAACTTGAATCCCTATAAGTCCTCTTCACTTAGAAAAGCAAGCCCAGGGATGGAAGGGGCATTACTACACTGTTGCTCCATTCTGCAGCAGGTGGATAACAGACCTGGAATCTTCATTTCAAATTCATGGCACCAGAGAAGGTGAAAAATGGTTGAGCTGCCACAATTACCTCTTGTCCTGCATATACAGGTTAACAAAAAGTGGCTAAAATGCATATGAATAGATGCTCATTTAGTAGCAAAGTCAATCCTGCCTCTATATTTTATTTACACCATCTTGGTTCTCCTTAAGGTGACAGCTAAGTCTGGTCATTTCTTTTTTGTGGCCTGCAGATTAGGTGCAGAAACTTTCACTTTGCCAGGCATATTTCTTGATAAGTCTGTATCCTACACAACAAAACAAATACATTAGGGAAAGCAACATTAACATGAAATATATATTGATTTTACTTAAAGCAGCCACTGTTTTCATGCATGTTATATATCAAACTACTAGCAGAAAGACGGTTTATAAGGTATAAAAGTTATTAAAACAGTCCAAAGACAATGAGTTGAACCTAACAGCTCTCTAGCAAAACGGTAAAACCACTGACCAAGGAAATTTGGCCATAGCCAGCAGCTTAACTTAGTTAGAAAAAAAAAAACCTGTCTTGATACGGGGAGTGCAATTATCACAGTCAATAATTCAGAAAAACGGCAAGATAATCTCTGGAGTAAGTACACATAGGAAATCCCAATATGTTAGCATTTAAAACTTTCAAAATGGAGACTATTATAAAATGAGGGAAATGGTAAAAAATAAAAAATCTTAGAGGAGCAGCTACAAAGGTCAAAAATTTACATCAGGCATGGATGCTATTCAAAAATACCATCCTGGAAGCCCAGACCAGATACAGTCCATGTATTAAAAAAGGGAGGAAGGAACGCCAAATGACAGTATGGTTAAAACGTAGGGGTGGGGTATTAACGCATTAATATTTTACTGTGTTAATGCCAGCTGATTTTTTTTTATAATGCAGACCCACCCCCTTCCCCCTGTGTTTACCTCAACAGCGGGGCTTGGCCATTTCTTCCTTGCTGCCTCAAAGTCCTTTTTCTTTCCCTTCACCGGGCTCTGCAGATACTTGAATCGCAGTGCAGGAAGTTAGGGAAGTCTCTTGGTTTCAAGTCCAGCAAGACTTCCACAACTTCCTGCACGATGTGGCTAAAGAATCTGTAGAGCCCAGTGCAAGGTAAATGCGAGAAGGGGGCAGGTCTGCATTTAAAAAGTCAGGGGGCATGAGAGAATCTAGGTGAAGGCTGGTGAGGGGGGCATGATAGAAAGAAACAGAGGGTATGAGAGAGTGAATGATACATACCTGTAGCAGGTGTTCTCCGAGGACAGCAGGCTGATTGTTCTCACGACTGGGGTGATGTCCGCGGCAGCCCCCACCAACCGGAAAAAAGCTTCGCGGGACGGTCGGCACGCAGGGCACGCCCACCGCGCATGCGCGGCCGTCTTCCCGCCCGTGCGCGACCGCTCCCGCCAGTTGAATGACTAGCAAAAGATGAAACACACAACTCCAAAGGGGAGGAGGGAGGGTAGGTGAGAACAATCAGCCTGCTGTCCTCGGAGAACACCTGCTACAGGTATGTATCATTCACTTTCTCCGAGGACAAGCAGGCTGCTTGTTCTCACGACTGGGGTATCCCTAGCTTTCAGGCTCACTCAAAACAAGAACCCAGGTCAATTGAACCTCGCAACGGCGAGGGTACAACAGAAATTGACCTACGAAGAACAACTAACTGAGAGTGCAGCCTGACCAGAATAAATTCGGGTCCTGGAGGGTGGAGTTGGATTTACACCCCAAACAGATTCTGCAGCACCGACTGCCCGAACCGACTGTCGCGTCGGGTATCCTGCTGGAGGCAGTAATGTGATGTGAATGTGTGGACAGATGACCACGTCGCAGCCTTGCAAATCTCTTCAATAGTGGCTGACTTCAAGTGGGCCACTGACGCTGCCATGGCTCTAACACTATGAGCCGTGACATGACCCTCAAGAGTCAGCCCAGCCTGGGCGTAAGTGAAGGAAATGCAATCTGCTAGCCAATTGGAGATGGTGCGTTTCCCGACAGCTACCCCTAGCCTGTTAGGGTCGAAAGAAACAAACAATTGGGCGGACTGTCTATGGGGCTGTGTCCGCTCCAAGTAGAAGGCCAATGCTCTCTTGCAGTCCAATGTGTGCAACTGACGTTCAGCAGGGCGGGTATGCGGCCTGGGGAAGAATGTTGGCAAGACAATTGACTGGTTAAGATGGAACTCCGACACCACCTTCGGCAGGAACTTTGGGTGGGTGCGGAGCACTACTCTGTTGTGATGAAATTTGGTATATGGAGCATGAGCTACTAGGGCTTGAAGCTCACTGACCCTACGAGCTGAAGTAACTGCCACCAAGAAAATGACCTTCCAGGTCAAGTACTTCAGATGGCAGGTATTCAGTGGCTCAAAAGGAGGTTTCATCAGCTGGGTGAGGACGACGTTGAGATCCCATGACACTGTAGGAGGCTTGATAGGGGGCTTTGACAAAAGCAAGCCTCTCATGAATCGAACGACTAAAGGCTCTCCAGAGATGACTTTACCTTTTACACGATAATGGTAAGCACTAATCGCACTAAGGTGATTCCTTACTGAGTTGGTCTTGAGGCCAGACTCTGATAAGTGTAGAAGGTATTCAAGCAGGTTCTGTGCAGGGCAAGAACGAGGTTCTAGGGCCTTGCTCTCACACCAAACGACAAACCTCCTCCACTTGAAAAAGTAACTCTTTTTAGTGGAATCCTTCCTGGAGGCAAGCAGGACCCGGGAGACACCCTCCGAAAGACCCAACGCAGCGAAGTCTACGCCCTCAACATCCAGGCCGTGAGAGCCAGAGACTGAAGGTTGGGGTGCAGTAACGCTCCGTCGTTCTGCGAAATGAGAGTCGGAAAACACTCCAATCTCCACGGTTCTTCTGAGGACAACTCCAGAAGAAGAGGGAACCAGATCTGACGGGGCCAAAAGGGCGCTATCAGAATCATGGTGCCGCGGTCGTGCTTCAGCTTCAGTAAGGTCTTCCCCACCAAAGGTATGGGAGGATAAGCATACAGGAGGCCGGTCCCCCAATGGAGGAGAAAGGCGTCCGACGCTAGCCTGCCGTGTGTCTGAAGTCTGGAACAGAACAGAGGCAGCTTGTGGTTGGTCTGAGAGGCGAAAAGGTCCACCGAGGGGGTGCCCCACTCTCGGAAGATCTTGCGAACCACTCTGGAATGGAGCGACCACTCGTGCGGTTGCATGACTCTGCTCAGTCTGTCGGCCAGACTGTTGTTTACGCCTGCCAGGTATGTGGCTTGGAGGAGCATGCCAAACTGGCACGCCCAACGCCACAGCCCGACGGCTTCCTGACACAGGGGGCGAGATCCGGTGCCCCCCTGCTTGTTGACGTAATACATTGCAACCTGATTGTCTGTCCGAATTTGGATAATTTGGCAGGACAGCCGATCTCTGAAAGCCTTCAGCGCGTTCCAGATCGCTCGGAGCTCCAGGAGGTTGATCTGCAGATCCTTTTCCTGGAGGGACCACAGACCCTGGGTGTGAAGCCCATCGACATGAGCTCCCCAACCCAGGCGAGATGCATCCGTCGTCAGCACCTTCGTGGGCTGCGGAATTTGGAATGGACGTCCCAGGGTCAAATTGGTCCGGATGGTCCACCAGAGCAGTGAAGTGCGGCAACTGGTGGAGAGGCGGATGACATCTTCTAGATTCCCGGTGGCTTGGAACCACTGGGAAGCTAGGGTCCATTGAGCAGATCTCATGTGAAGACGAGCCATGGGAGTCACATGAACTGTGGAGGCCATATGACCCAGAAGTCTCAACATCTGCCGAGCTGTGACCTGCTGAGACGCTCTGGTCTGCGAAGCGAGGGACAGGAGGTTGTTGGCCCTCGCTTCGGGAAGGAAGGCCTGAGCCGTCTGGGTATTCAGCAGAGCTCCTATGAATTCCAGAGACTGGGTTGGCTGGAGATGGGACTTTGGGTAATTTATCACAAACCCCAGCAGCTCCAGGAGTTGAATAGTGCACTGCATGGACCGGAGGGCTCCTGCCTCCGAGGTGTTCTTGACCAGCCAATCGTCGAGATATGGGAACACGTGCACTCCCAGCCTGCGTAGGTACGCCGCCACCACCACGAGGCACTTTGTAAACACTCGTGGGGCGGAGGCGAGCCCAAAGGGCAGCACACAGTACTGAAAGTGTCGTGCGCCCAGGCGGAATCTGAGATACTGTCTGTGAGCTGGCAGTATCGGGATGTGAGTATATGCATCCTTTAAATCCAGGGAACATAGCCAATCGTTTTTCTGAATCATTGGCAGAAGGGTGCCCAAGGAAAGCATCCTGAACTTTTCTTTGACCAGGAATTTGTTCAGGCCTCTCAGGTCTAGGATGGGACGCATCCCCCCTGTTTTCTTTTCCACAAGGAAGTACCTGGAATAGAATCCCTGCCCTTCCTGCCCGGGTGGTACGGGCTCGACCGCATTGGCGCTGAGAAGGGCGGAGAGTTCCTCTGCAAGTACCTGCTTGTGATGGGAGCTGAAGGATTGAGCTCCCGGAGGACAATTTGGAGGCAGGGAGACCAAATTCAGGGCGTATCCGCACCGCACTATTTGGAGAACCCACTGGTCGGAGGTTATGAGAGGCCACCTTTGGTGAAAAAATTTTAACCTCCCCCGACCGGCAGATCGTCCGGTACGGACACTTTGAGGGCGGCTATGTTCCCGTGGATCCAGTCAAAAGCCCGTCCCTGGCTTTTGCTGTGGAGGCGCAGGGGGCTGCTTAGGCGCACGCTGTTGACGGGAACGAGCGCGCTGGGGCTGTCCCTGTGCCTGACGAGGCCTTCGGGCCGGCTGGCTGTACCTACGCTTTGCAAAAGAATAGGGTGCAGCCTGCCGGGCCCGGGAAAAACGTCCACCTGCTGAGGTGGATGCTGAAGGCGCCCGGTGGGAGAGCTTGTCGAGAGCGGTTTCCCGCTGATGCAGTTGGTCCACCATCTGCTCGACCTTCTCACCAAAAATGTTATCCCCCCGGCAAGGGACGTCGGCCAGTCTCTGCTGGGTGCGGTTGTCCAGGTCAGAGGCACGCAGCCATGAGAGCCTGCGCATCACTATACCTTGGGCCGCAGCACGAGATGCCACGTCACAGGTGTCATAGGTACCCCTGGACAGGAACTTTCTGCACGCCTTCAGCTGCCTGACCACCTCCTGATAAGGCCTGGACTGCTCCGGCGGGAGCTTCTCGACCAGGTCCGCCAGTTGTTGCACATAGGTCCGCATGTGAATGCTCATATAGAGCAGGTATGACTGGATGCGGGTCACGAGCATGGAGGATTGGTAGGCCTTCCTCCCAAACGAGTCCAGAGTGCGAGACTCCCGCCCCGGGGGCGCCGAGGCGGTATCCCTCGAACTCCATGCCCTCTTGAGAGCAGAATCCACGACCGCCGAGTCATGGGGCAATTGGGGCCGCATTAACTCTGGGTCGGAGTGGATCCTGTATTGGGGCTCTGCTTTCTTGGGAATGGTGGGGTTAGTTAACGGTCGCACCCAGTTCCGAAGCAGTGTCTCCTTGAGGACATTGTGCAGCGGCACCGTGGAGGACTCTCTAGGTGGCGATGGATAGTCGAGGACCTCGAGCATCTCGGCCCTCGGCTCTTCCACAGAGACCACGGGGAAGGGAATGCTGATAGACATATCCCGCACAAAGGAGGCAAAGGAGAGGCTCTCGGGGGGTGAGAGCTTCCTCTCCGGTGAAGGCGTGGGGTCCGAGGGAAGGCCCGTAGACTCCTCTGAGGAGAAATATCTAGGGTCCTCCTCTTCCCCCCACGAGTCCTCATCCTCGGTATCGGACATAAGCTCATGTAGCTGAGTCCTGAACCGGGCCCGGCTCGACGTCGAGGCACCGAGGTCTCGGTGTCGTCGAGCGGTGGACTCCCGCGCCGGCGGGGACGGAGCTCCCTCCATCGACGTCGACGGGGACTCCACCTGCGTGGCGGTCGAGACCGGCGCCGCAAGCGGCGGCGGTGTCGACGGCCCCGGCGCCGGGCTAGAGCTCACCGGCGCCACAGACATCGGCGCCGAGGGCGCAAGCACCCCCGGCGCCGGCACAGCCTGGCGCATCAGCCCTTCCAGGATCCCCGGAAGGATGGCTCTGAGGCACTCGTCCAGGCCCGCTGCCGGGAAAGGCGGTGGGGCCGGTAGGGGTGTCGGTGCCAGAAGCTGATGGGGGCCAGGAGACGGCACCGAGGTGCCGGAACCCTGACGCGTCGGTACCTCCACGACCGACGGGGACCTCTCCTCTCGACGATGACGCTTCGGCGCCGCCTCCTCTCCGATGTCCGGATGCACCGAGGGCGACCGGTGACGACGCTTCTTGTCTTTCTTCCGATGCGCGTCACCGGTGCCGGGAGGTATGGAGGAGGAGGAGGACGATCCTCCTCGGTCCCGAGGAGCCGGGTCAGACAGGGTTCGGTCCCGAGGGCCACGGGCTGAGGGAGTGACCGGGGCCGACTGCCCACGCGGCCGCTCACCTCTACCCTCGCCAGCGGACCGGCGGGCCGACGGGACCTGTTCTCCTGGGGTCGATGCCATCGGTGCCGATGTCTCGGGCATCGATACCGGTACCGAAGGACCGGGCGTCGATACCGACGCCGTCGAGGTCGAGGGGCCGGCGCAAGTTCCAAAAAGACGGTCCCGCAGAACTTGCCTCGCAACCTGAGTCCGTTTCCGGAGACCGAGACACAGGGAACACGACTTGATATTGTGCTCCGGCCCGAGGCACTGGAGGCACCAAGCGTGGGTGTCGGTCTGCGAGATCGGCCGGCCGCAGCGACCACACTTTTTAAATCCACTCGGGACCTTTGAGGACATCGACGGAAAAATCGCGTCGGCGAAGTCAAAATCGTCAATGGTGGCTAAAATCACACCACGAAAAAAGAAACGACCGTGCGGCCACTAGGCCGCAATGTGGCGTCCCCGCTGGAAGCGAGGGAAAAAGGGAGCGCGTGCTCCACACGCGCAGGGTTTCTTTTTTTTTTTTTTAAAAAGAAACCGGACGGTAACTAAACAAAGTTAAACAAAGAAAAAGCACGATCCGCGTAAACGCGATCGAAATCCGGCGGCTGAATCAGAGAGAGCGGCGAGGCACGACTCTCTCCAGACGCGGAAAAAAAGGAACTGGCGGGAGCGGTCGCGCACGGGCGGGAAGACGGCCGCGCATGCGCGGTGGGCGTGCCCTGCGTGCCGACCGTCCCGCGAAGCTTTTTTCAGGTTGGTGGGGGCTGCCGCGGACGTCACCCCAGTCGTGAGAACAAGCAGCCTGCTTGTCCTCGGAGAAAGAGAGATATGACTGTGTTCAATAGGAAAGAGTGAAATGCCCAAAATGCATGCCATGATTAAATTTTTAATCATTGCCCACCTCTACTAAAAAGTGAGGTGAAGGAAGCTATAGGAGCTAAAAGAAAATCCTTCAGAAAATGGAAGGAGGATCCAACTGAAAATAATAGAAACGTCAGGGGCGGCCCTATAATGAGGCCGCCTCAGACGGCACTCTACAGCAAGTGGCATCTTGCCAATAGCCAGTCCAGTCTACCTGCTAGTTAAGCTATCTCTGCTGCACTTCTCCCCCAGCATCCTTCCTTCCATTCTGCGCCCCCTGGGTTGACATCTTCCCAATTCGTTCCTCCACCCCTTTCCCTACCTTTAATTTGTTCCATAAGATGCTGGGCAGTGGCAGCAATTCACACATGCTGCCCAGCCGCCAGCCTGACAACATCTCTATACTACAGCCTACCCCAGCGGAACAGGAAGTTATGTCAGAGAGGGTGGGCTGCGGTAGAGAGAAGATGGCCCAGTGGCAGGGCAGCATGTGTGAATTGCTGCCTGGCAACTTTTGGAACAAATTAAAGGTAAGGAAAAAGAGGTTGAGGAACAAAGGGGGGGGGGAGATGGCCTGCTGGGTGAGAAGAGAGACTGAGTGATGCTGGGGTGGAAAGAAGAGAGGTTGGACTCAGGGGAGGGAATGAGGGAAGGGACAGATGTTGGACGAAGGGAGGGGAAAAAAGAGAGATGGAGTTGGGGATGGGATAATGGGAGGGAGGAGAGATGGATGGGGAGGGTGAGACAGGAGAGGGACTTGGGGGAGGACTGGGGGTCTGGTCAGGGACAAGGAAAGATGGGGAGGATGGAGGAAGAGGGATAGAAAAAGCAATAGACTCAGAAGAGGGTGCCAAAGGGAGATTGATTTGGGGGAGGGTGGAGGAGCAAAATGGGGAAGGGAAAGATAGATTTGCGGGAGAGGGCAGAGGAAGAGGTGGACTCCAAGAGAGCAAAGGAGGGGAAGAAGAGATGATGGGGGGGGGGGGGGGGGAAGGGGGGAAGAGAGAGAGATAGGGGCAGAAGGGAGGAAAAGAGATGTCAGGCGATGGATGGGAGAAGAAGAGATGCCAGACTCAGGGGGCAGAAGGGAGGAAAAAAGTGAGAGATGATAGACTCGGAAGGAAGGGTGTAGAAGGGCAATAAGGAGAAATGCTGGACTTGGGGGGGGGGGGGGGGGGGATAAAGGTGGGAGGGAGCAAGGAGGTTTGATGAACAGGAGACAGCAGGAGCGTGCTTGGCCCATTATCTGGCCTGAAACCGATAGACAGAGCTTGTCACCCTATCAATTACATTATTTTGGGTTTACCAAGATGGCAGCAGCTGCGTTGGTGAGAATGAAAACCTTGGGTGGACTGGATTCAGCTTTGTGACATCACGCTATCTCTTGTTCATCAAATCTCCTTGGAGAGAGGAGATGCTAGGAATGGTGGATCCATGTGGGAGAGGCCATGGGAGAGTTCTCAAGGAGATGAGTGAAAGGAGGATAGCGAGTACAGAGGGTAGAAATATGGTAATGGAGAACAGATGAAAGATAAAAGGGAATAGGAGGATGGGAAATGTGAGCACTAGGGGATAGAAAGTTGATACAAGTAAATGAAAAGTGAAAAGGAATAGAGTAAGAGGATGAAATTTGAGTAGACAGAGGCAATGGAGGAGAGAACTTAGAGAAAGATAGATAAGTCAGAGACAGGTGTAATGAGGGAATGTAGCAAGATAGGAGAGAGAAAAAATAACAAATGGCTAGCGGCCACTGAAAACAGATTTAGCAGAAGACAGGAAAGCATAAAATAGAAACTGGGACCAACATGATGGGAAAAATAAAAGGCCCAGAAACAGAAAGGTAGAAGAAAGTGTTTTATTTTGAATTTATTAACTGGAATTTGTTAGCTTAGGCCAGGGAAATGTGCATCACAGATGTTTATATATATTGTGTTCAGTACAAAAGAAAATGTGTTTTGTTTTTGTTTCTCCAGTGTTGCAGTATATGCTGAGCTTAACTTCTTGAGGTTCTCAGTTCAATTTTTGTCTTCATATTTCTATCTCTAATTTGGAATCCCTTGTTCTAGATTTGACGAGGGTCTGTGTCTTATGTGTGACTGAGGTGTGATATTTGTTTGTGTTGAGATCTGTAGCAGTCCCACTTGTTCTGTTTTACTTGTATAGACGGTTTGGTGTTTTAGGGTCTAGTGTAATATCTGTAGTGCTGCCTATTCATAGGTTACTCCTGGGGGCATTCTGCGCAATGCAGAATTCTGTGATTGCCTTGCAGAATTCTGCACAGGGAACAGAAGGGAACAAACCATTTGTCAGGTTTCTGATCCCTCTCCTCTTGAGGCACACTCCCACAGACTGCTCATACAAATCCCACCTCCCCCTCCCAGATCATGTGGCGTAAGGAAGAAACAAGCGGCTGTGCATAGGACCACTTCCTCCTCCTCCTCTGCTGGCCTGGGGCCAACTGCTGTATAGAATCCCACGTGGTTCAAATAAGCAGTGGGCCCAGTCCAACAGAAGAGGAGGAAGTGGTCTGATGTCCAGTTGCTTATTTCTTCCTTATGCCACATTATCTGGAAGGAAAACACAGTAATGTAGAGGCAAGGACAGAAAGAATACAAAGAGGTAGGAGTTGGGGGCTGAGGGGAGAGAAAGAACTAGGAGGAAGAGAAAGCTGGGGGAAGGGGTTCAGACTAAATCAGAGTGGGGAGGGTGGAAGCTGAAGCTAAGTTGGCATGAGAGAGAACTGGGCAAGATGGAACCTAGAGAATGATATCACTTGTGAGGAACAAGCTGGGGGAGTGGTTAGGTCTTATGATTGGAGAAATTCTGCACAAAAAAAATTACAAATAAAGATGCAGAATTTTAAAATATTGTGCACAGAATTCCCAACATTTGTGTGTGGAATTTTTCATTTTGCGCCAAATTTCCCCAGGAGTAATAGGTAGAGTTCTCGCTGTTCGAATCATACTATTAGTGCTACTGTTGAATGCTAAATATAGTTGAGTAGATTTTCTTTAGGTTTTGGAGGTTAAATAAAGCATATTCCTGCAATAGTCTCCAGCCAAGGACTAAAGGAGAGATATAAAATATTAAACGGGAAGTAAAGTCTTACGATTTCCTCACCATTTAAGATAAACTCTGCTGCTGTAGGGAGAGACGGGAGTGAGTTGGGCTTTGGCACTGCTTGCTGTGCATGCCGAGTCTCAGTCCGGAGACCTCTACTATCCTGTGTGAGGCTTCCTGGGGGAAATACAAGTGCCACTGCCCCTCACCACCTTCTTGTAAATAGTTACATTTTTAATGACTATTTGGAAGATGGATATAAGACAGGGAAAAAATAAATCTGCAGGTAGTTGTGAATGAAGGCTCATGGATGGAGCTGCAAGCCCAAAGAAACTGCCTGCACCCCTTTCCTCCCTCCTCCCCCAAACGATATGGAAGAAATCAAGCTGAAAATGCCAGTTTTGGGTATCTAGGTTGAAACCAGTGGTGCTGCTTAGAAGGTAGGTGACTGCTTACTTTAACACTTCGAAATAAATCTTTCTCCCTTGTAAAAGCTTCTTTGGAATGCATGAAACTATTCAAGGCTGTTTTAGCAGCTGCAAAATAAATAAGACCATATTAGTAAGTCATTAACTGAAAACAGCTAACAATTTTATTGAAAAGCATCATAACATACCTTTTCCTTTCTTCTGAGTTCCTGGAGTGAGTTTCACTTTGTATCTATAAAATAAATCAATCAAATACTCTGTTTAAAACACACTGAAAACAGAAAAAGTGATACTTCACCCAACAACTGGAGATTTCAGCCAGGACAGAATGGAAATGGGGACATTCCTACCATCTGAAAAATGGAAAGGGGTATATCTTGGAAAGCTTTCAGCATCTGTTTTGTATTGCATTTGCTCATGCCTAAAGGAGCTCTCAGGGATGGCAGGTTCATTTACAATTTGTTGCTGGGAAGTAGGTGTTGAGAGCAAGGAATACTGCAGTATACAGAATAGAAACAGCAGCTGATCCCCTTCTCCTGCACTCAAGCAGATTTTGTTTTGCAATGCATTAAACTTCCAGCTACTGCTGCAAAACAGTTATTGGAAATTCTGAAAATACCTGAGAATCAGCAACATACTTATAATTTGTCATGGCAGTATACGGTGCACAGACTGGTACCGAGAAGAGAAGTACATCGTCCACGTGTGGCTGGCCTGTCAAAGAGTCCAGGAGGCTCTGCTCATCCTAGGATTGCACACCAAAGCAAGACAAGAGGTGAAAGCCATGTTGAAATCTGGACTTCCTAGCGGTTTTCAACTCTGACTTTATTGAACCTTATCAGACTCAATGCTATAGTACTTTTGTTAACAAGTTAGATCCACACAATAACAATGAAAAGATCGGTCCAATTCCATCATAACATTTCAGCTAAGCACACTGGTCTTCTTTAAACAAACATAACAATGACTAGCCCAATCTGACACACTGACTTCACAAACTCGAATTATTGTATGTTGGCGTTTGCTTCACATTCATTTACTGCTGTTTGTAATGGCTTAATTCTCATGGTGCTGAACGCTGTAATTTTCAGACACATTCATTGACCTTTAACTTTTATTTTATTTTTTATTACATTTGTACCCGCGCTTTCCCACTCATGGCAGGCTCAATGCGGCTTACATATTATATACAGGTACTTATTTGTACCTGGGGCAATGGAAGGTTAAGTGACTTGCCCAGAGTCACAAGGAGCTGCCTGTGCCTGCAGTGGGAATCGAACCCAGTTCCCCAGGACCAAAATCCACTACTCTAACCACTAGGCCACTCCTCCAGGCACCCCCTGTACACCAGGTAAGAGAGACACTCGTGTCCAACAAGTGACATCTCTGCATGGTGGCCCCTCCTGCATGCAGCAGTCCTCTCAAAGCTTTCCCTATTAATCTTTCCTGGAGTCCCTCCAGACCAGTCCAGACACATGGGTACACATTCTCCTGCCAGTAGATGGAGACTGAGAACTACTAGCTTATGACACCATCTTATAAGTATCTTGTCCAGCACTCTGCCAGCCAATACTTACTTTAAACAGGAACAAGGACCTCCCCCCTCCCTGAACCAAAGAATATCAGCAAAGAGTAATAATTAACTCAAACAACGTGGAAAAGTGGAGATAATGGCAAAGAATGAGCCTAGGGTCTGCCACGAGAAAAGGAGAAATGACCTGCTTTTCAAGACCAACCACCAACCGGGTGGGTTTGGACTGGTCTGGAGGGATTCACGACAAGAAATTAGCAAGTAAAATCTAATTTCCCTTTCCTCATCGTCCCTCCAGAACAGACTAAAAGCATGGGACTTACCAAAAGCAATCCAGCTGACAACACATTTGCTCCAAAGCACACATCCTGCTTAGCCTTAACATCTAATCTACAGTGTCATACAAAGGAAAGCAAAGAGGCCCAGGTAGCCAATCTACTAATTTCCTGTAGCAGAATCAATCTTTTACACCCAAGACAAAGCCTCACTCTAAGTTGAAGAGGCCATCAGGAATGGAGGCACCAGATGACCATGAATGATACTGTATTTGCTGATACTATGGTCTCCTAAATCCTTTGCGTGACCTTTGCCTTAGAGGCTGTTCCCCCCTTCCTGGCCCATCCAAACAATACAATCAATTGGCCCAAACTCCAGAACTCTTCAGTTCTCTTAAAATAACAGAGTAGCATTCATCCCACATTTGCAAATGTTTCATATCCTCATCCCCTGCCATTTTTTTTAAACGGCACAGAAATTGACTGATTGATGTGGAACAAAGACCCAACCTAGGGCAGGAAGGAAGGAACCATTCAGATGACTACCTTCTCCTAAGAAGGAACCAAGAAAAGCTCCCAACAAGACAATGCCAACAACTCTGAAATTCTCCTAGCCGAACAAATGGCTACCGAAATATATCTTCAACATGACATCCTTCAGAGAGATCTCCTTAACAGCTCAAATGGTGTTCACATTAGAGCCGATAGGACCTGGTTCAAGTTCCACAAGGGTACCCACTGGATGCCTTGGGGGCCTCAGCAGCTTCATCCTTCCTTAGAAAACATGCTGGATGTGTCCCCAAAGCTCTACCTGTGCCTTCAGGGAAGCATGAGCCAACTCTTTATCCAAACCTATAAAAAATCCAAAATCTCCCAGGTGCACGCCTGCAAAAGTATCATCTGCCAGTCAAGACACCACATCTTGAAGATCTACCATACCTGGATGTATGCTAACGATGCTGAAGTCTTTATGGAAGGCAAAAGGATAGCTATGACCCAAGAGGAGTATCCTCTTTTGCAAAACCTCACCTCTCAAGAGCTATGCAGTAAAACAGAACAGAAATGTGTCTTGCAACTGGTTCGGTCTAAACCAAACAGAGTTTTCTCACTGGACAGAGCTAGCAGTCCTCCATTTTCAACTTCATTAGATCCACATACCTTGGTCTCCGAGGCCAATCTGAAGTCACCAGAATAACTCAACTCAGATGGCTCTCAATCTTCTGAATTACTTTGTCCAGCAATGGCCAAGACAGAAACATGTAAAACAGACTAGCCTTTGGCTAAACCGCATCTATTACTACCAATTGACGCTCAATTGGCAGGAATGAAGAACATATGAACTTTCACAATCATTGTCTTTCTCAACCTATCAGTGGACTTTGATTTAGTTGATTACCAGTTTCTAAGGATAAATGATACTGGATTAATCGGAAAATGTTACATTGGTTCCAATCATTTTTGAAGGAAAAACCATTTTATGTTTACATTCTTCACACTCATCTCCAGCATGTGATTTAACTTGAGGAGTTCCCCAAGATTCCATGTTGTCTCCATTACTATTGTATTCCTCAGTCCCTTTGCATTGTTAATCCAAGAATCAGGGGTGCATGCTCATCTGTATGCATATGGAATTCAATTAGCTTCATTGTAAACCCCATTATATCAGATCTTCATATATTAAACACCTGTCTGGAGAAAGTGGCCAACTAGTTAAATGATCACTAATTAAATCCTTCAAAATCTAAGGCCTTGTGGATAAGTAACTGCGGTATAATTCCATCTATTTTGCCCTAAATTCTTGGACAGAATTTGATGCTTGTTTCCACCTTAAAGATATTCTACCTTAGAAACCCAAGTATCTTTTGAATCACATATCTTTTCAGTATCCTGAAATTGCTTTGGGGCTGATCAGATCTCTTAGATCTATCTTAGATAGACCTTCCATGCATAAACGTGTGCATACCCTGATGATAAGTAGACTAGACTACAATACGTGATTACAAGACTTCAATCCATCCAAAACGTAGATATTAGGGTTGTCACTGGTGTTAAGCATTTCCACAGGATCACTCCACTTTTAAAAGAAAGTACATTAATTACCATGTAAATTTCGAATGCAATTTAAGTTACTAACTTTAACCCACAAAGTTCCTTATACAGGATAGCTACAATATCTAGCAAACTTTCTCATTCCTTACTGCCTCTTAAGGTCATTAAGATCTCAAAATCAAAACCACTTGGTTATTCCTTTATTATCTACAGCAAGACTGGACTTCACACAGGGGACTGCATTTTTTTAAAACTAGCTCCAGCTCTATGGAATTCCCTTCCAGCTCATTTCTGTCTAGAGACTAATTTAAGAGGGATCTGAAGACATATTACTTTACATTAGCATTTTATGCCATCAGATCAATAGATTGTACCTCCACACTCCCTCACTTCATGGAAGAATATTTTTCTTGTAGTTTTAAATTATTTTATTTTGAGTAGGTTACATTTTAATCCTGCCACAGTTACACCACTCCTCAAAAAACCTTCATTGGACCCTACCTATCACCCCATCTCCCTCCTCCCTTTCCTATCCAAGATCTAGTAGCGCTATAGAAATGATAAGTAGTAGTAGTAGTACTTGAATGTGCTGTTCACCGCTGTTGTCTTGGCTTGATTTCATCTTAAGCTATTCTTGATCCACTTCAATCTGGCTTTCGTCCTCTCATTGAACTGAAACAGCCCTTGCTAAAGTCTCCAGTGACCTGTTCCTGGCCAGATCCAAACGTCTCTATTCTATCCTCATCCTACTCAATCTATCTGCTGCTTTTGACACTGTTGATCACTGCCTACTCCTAGATACGCTGTCCTCTCTTGGATTTCAGGGCTCTGTTTTTTCCTGGTTTTCTTCTTATCTCGCCCATTGCACTTTTAGTGTGTACTTTGGTGGATCCTCCTCCACTTCTATTCCACTATCAGTCAACCTAGTGCAGCCATCTTTGCATCTGCAGTACCAACAGACCGTGGATATGCTTGAACAGCGGCGTCCACACTGACTACAATGCAAACTTTGCTTTCCTGGGGGAACCATGCACAGTTGCAGCCTGACTTCCTGCCTGCTGTATGCACATGGTTTTCACACCTTGCAGTACATGTGGGCCCAAACAACTGTGTACCCTCCCCTTAGGGACTTCTTCTCCTCTGGCTACCAATCAAGCTTGCACACCAGGCCCTGCACGACTCAGGATCCTCAGTGCACATCCTTTCTCTATTTTCTTTTGGCTTGTGGCCTGCCCAACAAGTAGGAGAGGGGGGACAAGGCACAGGGAGCCATTCCCTTGCAGACACTGTACCAAATAGAGGATCCTCATCTGGGGAGACCCAGGCCAGCCAAGTGTAGCACCCTCAGACTACTGATGTAGCACTGCTAGTCTTAGTCTCTTTCCTCTCAGGGTTCCACATTGAATCCAGTGGTTTCCTCTTTTTCCTTCTTGCCCCCTCCCTCCACTCAAAAACAAAATGGCCTACCTGACCAGATCAGGACTGCAGAGAATAGCTCACCTACCACCTGCTGGAGACAGAGAAAATGCTGGCTGGGAGAGGGCTGCACAGGATACTTATAAGGTCATGTCATAAGACAGTAGTTCTCAGTCTCCACCTGCTAGTAGCAGAGAATAAACCCACACATCTGGACAGGTCTGGAGTGACAATAGAGAATCATGATGATTCAGAAGACTCCTCTGCAATGGAACTTTAATAACATTCTTCCATCTCTTGTGAAACTTCCAATCAAGCCCATGGTCATGTTCCTAAACCACACAAATAGCCATAAGAGAAATCCTTACAAAAACTTGACTAAAATGGTATGGTAGCCATGTTAGTCCACTTGATTGTAAATGAGTTCTTTCTCACTATCTGAAGAAAATCCATCAGAAAGCTACAAAGATGTTTGTTTCCTTCAATCCCAACCGACTGGGTATTCCAGTGGCAAAATAGCTTTTATATGATTTTATCTAGCAATTTCATAAAGTAAAATTATGTGCTAGTTTATTTTTATCTAATGTTTATTTGTAACTGTTTTACATTTAATCTAGATGTTTATTATAAACTGCAATGAACGGTTCTTAAACCAGTTTTGCAGTAAATATGAGCTTTCAAATAAATAGATAGACAACCAGCTAATTGGCTAGCAACCTGTATCCATTTCTGTTATGAACAGACTGCAGCTCCTCTAACCAAGTCAATCAAACCCCATCAAATCAGAACCAGTTTGACTACTGTAGCTCCTGAAATACCTCCACTTCGCATTACTGCCTGGACCAGTGCTTTCGCTCAAACAGTACTAACAACCAGTCTTTGTGAACTGTGCTCCTCTCGCTTCATCATCATCTCAGGCTGCTCCTCACAAGGAAAATTAACTCATTCAAGACAGTACCCTAAAAGAGCCTCTATACAGCAGAGTGGCCTGAGCTTGGGATTCACCTGTGTCCCAGATTACATTCTGCTTGTTGATGGTAGCAGGATTAATCAACCACATGATCTCTCCTGCCTCCCAGAGAGCTACAATCCTCTTGAACTATGGAACAGAGAGACTGAAGGGATTGCTGAATGTGGGAAAGGCAATGCAAGCTCAGAAGTTTATCAGCTCTAAGCTCTGGGAGATCTGTCCTCTCCCAGTGTCATGCAATGATGTCACCCACATGTGCCCGATTAATCCTGCTGTATACACAGTATACACTTGCTACAGGTATGCAATTTAGCTTTACCATAAGTGGATAAGATCAATAAACACACTGCAATGGTACCATTTGGCCACACCACCAGAATGATGGACCTAAGGCTTCATAGCTTGGCAATTGTTAGCAGAGAGGGGCACAGAACAGCTCTTTCTTGGATGAGGCTTCCCTTCTAGCCCTGGGCAAACCTGGTTTAGGCAACTGCAGGAAGTGAGGAGGGACTCAACCTCACCACCCCCACCCCCTAATATTGAGCCATGACGGTCAGCATATTTGCTAGATGCTGTGGTTAAAGAGAAAATGGATATTCAGAGCTGATATCCGGATACTGGCCAGCGCTAAATATTGGGAACAGTGCTAACTGGGGATGCTTTCTGGTTGGCAGTGATATTCAGACTACTAACCAAATAAAGATAGGATAGCCTTTTTGCTGTTCAATCTTTATCCAGTTAGGATCTGGTTAGCAGTCTGAATATCACAGAATGTATAACTCATGCACCATCCAAGCTTTTCTCATGGACCGCTCAGGCATGGTCCAAATAGTATAGGGTGGTCTAAGGAAATATCCAGTGACTCTGTTCAGTTAGTGGTACTGAATATTCCTCTTAGTGGCACTTACTCAATTAGCTGTGCCTGTTGGCCAGATAAAGTGCCTTTGAACATTGGCTCCGATAAGTAAATATGGCCATAATATTTTCTAGAATAACGGCATTTCTAGAATGTCTCAGCATTCTACTTTTTATTACAAACCAGGAGAGAAATCTCACCTCTGTTGCCTGCTGATCTTGATCCTGTTCATCCTGCTCGAAATATGTAAAATAAAATTGATAATAAAATATATTTCACTATAAAATAAAATTGATAATAGTATTATCCAGGCTAGCAAGTGTGAAATAAATGGAGCAGAAATGATTGGACTATATTCCACTGCAAATCACCCCATATTGCCCTGCACCTCTACCTCCCACTCCCCACTTCCAGAAGCCAAAGGTAGAAAGAAAAAAAAACCCCTTGCAGTCCTCCCACCTGCCCAGGGCAGGATTAATGCTTAGGTAACAAAGGCATGTACCTAGGGCTCCAAATTCTGAAGGTGCCCAAATACTGGGTCTTGGGACTTCCCCCAACTCCCCAACCTCTGAGAGACTTCCCTCCCCACAGACCCTCTTCCTGTGGGTGCTACAATCTTAAATCCAGACCTGCACCCCACCTGAGCCCAGCTCCCTTCCTAGATATGAAGAAGGAACTCTTAAGAGGAAGACATATTTTTATTGAATTTTGGTAATTCAGCACACACTAAAGGGCCTGCTATCATCTAGCTCTCAGCGCTGAGCTTGCACTAACCAGATGAATTTACCAAGAAAATCCTGAACACCCTAAGATCTAAAGTAGAGTTGCAGCAGCAGGAAACCCAGCTATGGTCTGCCTACAGCGCTCACCTTCTCATCCTGCTGATCTTCCAGTGCTATTTCCTGTACATCGCGGCTTAATACATCTACTGAGGAGCCAACTTCCTTCTTGGCACTTTCACTGGCATTTGCATTGCTTCGGAATTTGGGAGGCTGTTTCTTCGGCGCTTCTTCTTTTAGCTTTCCCTTTTTCCCTTTCTTCCCCTTGTCTTCCTTGTTTGAGCCTGCAGACTAAAATACACGTCAAAAATCCAATGTTCTTATAAACAGAGCACAAAAAAGGTCTTGGTATTCCCCAGTATTTCATACTTACGCCCAGCAGCTTCATGATAAGCTCTCGATCTTCTTTGTCCTGATCTTTGTACTTTTCTTTCACTTTTTTCAGTTTACTCTGTCAACAAGAAAAATCTCTGTGAATCAATTGAAGCCCAAAAGTATGAAGGTATCTAGACGTTAAACCATTTATATTGAACCTATGTCCGATATGCCATTCAGATACATTTAGGGCTAGATTTACTAAAGTGTGTTGGCATGCACTCACAAGCATTATGTGATGAAATGGGACCTCGTTACTAACAATGAATGTTTACATCATTAGCATGCGTTAATGCAGTAACGCACTTCAGAAAATCTAGCCCTCAATTATTTTAGCCATTGTCATTCTTCAGTGTGGCATGTGTGGTCTCAAACATTCATGTGCATCATCCTCCTTGGAAGAGTCTTACACTGAGTCAGTAAAGATAAGAACCTCGTTTTCTCCATGACCAGCATTGACTGCAAAACTCTGTCTTCTCCTTAGGTATCTGTAAACTGTTTGCTGGGTAAGCTTTAGACATATTTTGGTGTGTCTTCTTAGAGAACCAGCAAACTAACCAGCACTTCATCAACATTAAATCTTTTTATGGTTATTGGCAGCAATTAGTGGAAACATCCAAATATGCAAAACCAAAAAGCATGAGAGCCTTTTTCAAAATGATTCATGTGCATAAAATGCATTTTATCATTTTAATCAGCTGTTTTTATAAATACGGCTAAAAGTGAATGGGATGTTCTACAGCATGTGTACTTTTAGCTGCACTGAGAGAAGGTCTTTCTAGGGTGTGTTAGGATGGGAAGCTGTAGTGTGTGCATAATAGAAAGCGACACAGTAACGGTGAAAGCGAAGTTGCTTATCTGTAACGTAAGTTCTCCATGGACAGCAGGATAAGTCAGCCACACATATGGGTTAACATCATCTGAACGCTGCAGACTGGACCCTCTCTCCCAAAGCCCAAAAGCTCTCTATGCATGTGCGAATGCTCCCTCCCTAGCAATAGGTGGGAAAATGTGGGATACAAATGTGACAAATAATAATAATAACTAATGCCCCTCCCTCCTCAGTCTGTTCTATAGCTAAGGGTAACTTCAATGTGAGGGGAGATGAAGGGGTTGTGTGGCTGATTTATCCTGCTGTCCATGGAGAACCAATGTTACAGGTAAGCAACTTCACTTTCTCCATGGACAAGCAGGAAATAATAGCTTTACCAGACAGCCCTTCAGCAATATCGCAATAACCTCTTTGTGGATGATACCAAATCTGCAATAGGGCAGACACCCCTGATGGTGTGGATAACGTAAGGAAGGTCTTAGTGGAGGAATGGTCAGGAATTTGGCAGCTTAGATTTAATGCTAAAAAAACGCAGGGTCATGCATTTGGGCTGCAAAAACCTGAGGGAACGGTACACTTTAGGAGATGAAGAACTTTTGTGCATGGAAGAGGAGTGGGATTTGAGTGTGATCGTATGCGATGATCTTAAGGTGGCCAAACAGGTAGAAAAGGCAATGGCGAAAGCTAGAAGGATGCTTTGGTGCATAGAGAGAGGAATGGCCAGTACGAAAAAGGAGGTGATGATGTCTCTATATAAGACTCTGGTGAGACCTCATATAGAATATTGTGTAGAATTCTGGAGACTGCACCTTCAAAAAGATACAAACAGGATGGAGTCGGTCCAGAGGGTGGCTACTAAAATGGTCATGGTCTTTGTCATAAAGTGTATGGGGACAGACTTAAAGATCTCAGTATTATTATTTATTATTATTTATTGCATTTGTATCCCACATTTTCCCACCTATTTACGGGTTCAGTGTGGCTTACAATACATTGTGAGTCATGGAATTACATTGGTTACAATATGGTTATGGGTTATATTGAGAAGAGTTATGGGAAGACAGTCGAAGTCATACATGTTTTGGGAAAACAAGTCAAAGTCAAACATAGTTTGGGAATGGAACAGTAGAATGTAACAATGGGGAAGAGATCGGCGATAGAACAATGGCGAGAGAACATTAGGGTATAACAGTTCCATCTGTGGGTAGGGTTTTAAGTGTGGTGAGATTAAGAGGAAGAGAGATCAGAAGAGAGTGTATTGCCCTATATCTGTTAATGCGTAAGGACTTCATATGTTTTGATTCTTGCCATAGCTTTTCTCGAAGAGGTGAGTTTTCAATAGTTTGCGGAAGTGGGTTATTTCATAGATCATTTTCAGGTTGCGTGGTAGTGTATTCCAGAATTTCGTGCTTGTGTAAGAGAAGGTTGAGGCATGCATTGCTTTGTATTTTATGCCTTTGCACTTAGGGAAGTGGAGATTGAGGAAAGTTCGGGATGATCTTTTGGCATTTCTGGGTGGCAGGTCTATTAAGTCAGACATGTATGCAGGGGCCTCACCATGAATGATCTTGTGGACCAAGGTACATACTTTAAAGGTGATTCGTTCCCTGAGTGGGAGCCAGTGCAGTTTCTCACGTAAGGGTTTTGCACTTTCGTATTTTGGTTTTCCGAAGATGAGTCTGGCTGCTGTATTCTGGGCTGTTTGAAGTTTCCTCAGTATTTGTTCTTTGCAGCCTGCGTATAGTGAGTTGCAGTAGTCCAGATGACTGAGTACGAGTGATTGCACTAGGCTGCGGAAGACAGATCTTGGAAAGAATGGTTTTATTCTTTTCAGTTTCCACATGGAGTAGAACATCTTTTTGGTTGTGTTGTTCGCGTGAGTTTCGAGTGTTAGGTGGCGGTCGATAGTGACTCCAAGGAGTTTTAGAGTTTCTGAGATTGGCAGATTTAGTTTAGGTGTGGTAATAGCGGTGAATGTATACTTTGGAAGAAAGGCAGGAGAGTGGAGATACGATAGACATTTAAATACTTATGTAGCATAAATGCACAGGAGGCAAGTCTCTTTCAAGGAAGCTCTGGAATGAGGGGGCACAGGATGAAGATGAAAGGGGGTAGACTCAGAAGTAACCTGAGGAAATACTTCTTCACAGAAAGGGTGGTGAATTTGTGGAACGGCCTCCCAGTGGAAGTGGTGGAGATAAAAACAGTATCTGAATTCAAGAGAGCTTGGGACAAGTACATAGGATTTCTAAGGGAGTGGTAGGGTGAACAGATGGTATGGATAGGCAGACTGGATAAATCATATGGTCTTTATCTGCCTACATTTTTTCTCTGTTTACTGTACCCAACTGTACACACCACTACAATAGCTCTTACGTCTGTAGGTGTCACCTATAATTATTTATTTATTTAGATTTTGCTCCCACCTTTTTCAATAGTAGCTCAAGGTGTGTTACATTCAGGTACACTGAGTATGTGTGAGTACAATAGGTTTTGGAGGGCTCACACTTTACACCACAAGTGTAACAGTTAGAGTGGGATATGGGCCTAGGTCCCCTTCTCTACAGCGCACTGCATCGACGACTAGGCTACTCCAGGGACTTGCTTGCTGCTCTAATAGGACTGGTTGTAACATCTGAGGCTGTCATAGAGCATGGTATGTACTGTTTCTTTCATATCTTTGGAGGGTGGGGCGGGAGGGGGTCAGTGACCACTGGAGGAGTAAGGGGGGGTCATGCCTTATTCCCTCCAGTGGTCACTTGGTCATCTAGGACACCTTTTTGTGACTTAGTCATGATTGAAACAGGTCTACACCAAACCATCTAACTTTTAGCTCTGGACATTTTAGTTTTGTTCCATTATGGTAGAAAAACATTCAAGCTTTGGGAATGCCCAAATCCCACCCTCAACACCACCCCCCCTTGTGATCTGGATGCACTGCATACAAACTGCATAAAAAATATCTTAAACATCTGCCTCTTTGTGCTGCTTTTTGGATGTTTTCCCTGTTTTGCAAATGAGCTCTTAATTATTCCAAAATGATGGTCTCTCTCTAGTATCTGAAGAGGAGAAGGGACTTGGCTAACAGACTCTGGGATTTCTCTTTTTACATTGAAATATGATGAAAGACTGCTCAATGCCACAGATGATGGCAATGTTTTATTATATTATGTTATATTATGGTGTATTTGTACACTGCCTTTCTTAGACATAGTCCAATCCACAGTGATTTACAAAACATAACAAAATACAATATCAAAGCTCAATTCATATACACAAATACCCAGTATTTCTAAGGATGACATTATTACTGCTGTCCTGGGACATAGCAGTAACATTTCTGTGAAAGCTTTATTTTAAAGTTCTGCTAAATATATTTCACTTAAAACTATATTTCAAGTATTGGGGGGAGGGCTGGGATTAGGGGGTATTTTGGTATCTCTGGTAGATGATATGCATTTACCATATTATTTCTTCCTGTTTGATACTAATACACATACTTAAATATTAAGTTAAAAAACAAACAAACTATATTTCAATGTGAGTTTTAAACTCAGTGTGACGTAATAGGGGAGTTATGTCTGTGACTTCTTATGAGAATGTATGACATATTTGTTCTCCAGTGCATTTCCTTTGTTTGGCTAGCAGATGGTGACTTTATTTTGTAAAGCTGCTGGAAGTGACAGTTTTTTCCCGCTTCAGCTGTGAGAAAATCTTTAATCTCAGTATGGGAGCACAGAGGTAAACATCTCTGTCCTAAGGCCCCAGGCACTGACAAAGGAGTCGACATTCGGATGCCCGTTTAAATCACCTGTCGCTAACCAAACTGCAGATATTCAGCACCATCAAAGTGGGGAGTGCCACTATCGCCTCTGACCGGCCCCCAAAAAAGAGGGCTGGTTGGTGCAAGAGGTAGCGGCAGCCATTTTCAGGAAGATGCCTCTAGGGGCAGGAGCGAGGGGGATACACTCCTGCCCCCGACGCCCCGTTGGATCACCAGGGAGGTCAGGTAGGACCTGGGGGAGGGTCCTATCCTGACTGGGAGGTGGGCGGACCAGAGCTACCTGGGATGGGGGCAGTATGCAGTGGAGCTGCCTGGGGGGGGGGGAGGGCAATGTTGTTAGGGGATGTGCTGCCACGGGAGAGAGAAAATACATTTTTATTAATGCGGGTCCCTGCCCGATATTCAGTTGGGGCCCACATAACTTTCTTACGCAGGCTTGGCTGAATATCGGCCAGGCCTGCATAAGCTCCAGCAGCCTGCCCACCCAAAATTATACCCCGAAATTCAGTGCCAGTGCCCAGACATGGCCTGGCACTGAATATTGGAGCATAATTTAGCCGGTGATGAATGTTTTAAAAAACGCTGACTGCTCCTGGCTGAATATTGGGGGGATAGTGTTTAGACGCTTAACCCTCCATTGCCCCAGGTACAAATAAGTACCTGTATATAATATGTAAGCCGCATTGAACCTGCTATGAGTGGGAAAGTGCGAAGTACAAATGTAACAAAAAAAATATATATTGATCCTTATCAGTTACCTGTTATTGCCTGTTACTTTTCCATCTATTTTATATGGTTCACTGTTCTGATTCTGTGACAACAAACCTTGTTAGTTTTTTGGCTCTGTTGTCCTGGACTAAGAATCCTGGTGGTTTGTGTGTTGGGTTTGTGGGTGCTTTCCAGGAACTGTGGGACCCCTGAGAGTGTGGAAATAACTTGAGAGTGGGAGACTCGCCCAGAGGCAAATGGTAAGCAGTGCTGAGGGCAGATCCTCCAGGTGGCCGCATGGTTAACCTCAAGCGGGTGCCAGGCATTTCGTGACAGTATCTATGAATGTATAGAAAATCTCTGTATGTCCCAATAAATGGTATAGAAGTACAAGTATAACACTACCCCAGAGGTGCTGGGTTGATTAGGTGAAATGAACTGTACCTTCTGCCCTCGTTTCAGGGGCTGCTGAGCGGAGGCACTCTTGGTCCTATCCTGAAGTGCTGTTGGTAGCCCTTCACATCTTTCTTCCTTATCCTCTATGGTGTCACGATCTTCCAGGTCATTCTGCTGCTTCTTTTTCTTCATTTCTCTAACAAAACACACAAAGAAATAAACACGGTTTCTCATAAGCTTTATTCATACATATTTATTAATATAAAGAAGTCAAAATACAAAATGGCTGATTTAGCAATGGTTTGCTCCAGTGTGAAAAACTGCCCCAGCTTTATTAATAAAAGTATTTCACGAGAGTAATCGAAGATCATAACTTAGGAAGAGATGCTGCGTTGAGATCTCCTAGATTTTTCCTCTTACCATTTCAATCATGTGCTTCCTGTGCTGAAAAGGGGACGCACAAGGGCATCATCTGAGAAAGACCCTCCACAACCTAAGGGGTACCACTTTTGCATCAGACATCCATACTGAAGCTACTACTTGCTGTGGCAGCTTGGAATGCATCAGTTGTGATCCCCCTGCTGGCCTGGAATGAATGACCAGCTGAAGCATTAAACTTCTGAGTCTTGACGTTCTAGTTCCCCCCTATACCTCCAGACCACGTAATACCTCAAGAATAGCAGGCACTGTCAGAGGAGGGAATGAACCTTCAAGAGGGAGATGTTCTGAAAGACATCAGGGAGATTAGCATCGTGGGAGCCATGGCTTCAAGGAGATCTCAAAGTTTAAGTGGAAATGTTGGGAAGGCTTTCTGATGAAATGGAAGTAGCTGCTCCTGTGATATTTTTAGAGCCAGCAATGTGGAGAAGGTACTTCTGCTTCGCAAGCAGTAATCAGGGCTATAATTTCATTGAACAATCCTCTTTCCTTGGTTAGATCTTCAGTTATTAAGATGGATTCCATATGGAACAGCATGGCTGGGATGCATAAAATGTTTTCTTCATTTGCAACTTTTAACTTTGGATTGTAGGAGCAAAACAGGCACTACACTAAAGCACTATTCTACAATATGAGCCTGATTTTCTACAGACTTTGGCCATTTCAGTTTCCATGCTGAGGTTTGTTCCTACAAAAGGCCTCAAGTACACTGCTGACACATCAAGGTTAACCGAGGCAAAACAACTGTTCACAACAACTTTACGGTGCTGGGGACCTTCATGGACAAGAAGAAAACATCCAAGGCAGCAGGAGCCGGGTCCTTGGGCCCCCAAAGACACAACATTGGAAAACCCCAGCCTTTGTTATTCTAATCAGTATGGCACCAAACCCAGAGGAAATGGTATAAGACCCCCTTCCAAGAAGCTGTTATCAGCTGGCTGTTATCTTGGGCAATTCACACAAGAGCTGCTTATCAGCTGGCTCCGAGCTAGCTACATGATGAAGGCTTGTTAATCTGTGGCATCAACTGTCTGCATGCTCTTGCCCAGCTGGGAAGAGCTTACCTGCTGACCATCCTGAGTTCTTGCTGCTGCCTTGCCTGCAACAGCTCCCTGACTACTTCTGTATCCTGTGTTCGTGATTGGGTGAGAGTGTACCATCTGTCAGGTTGAACTGCTTCCTTCTTAGTGCTTAGGGTGTCAGGTGTCCTCTAAGTTTTGGACTAGGAGTAGTGTGCGTTATCTTTGCCTTAATAGGTAACTCTGCATAAGATCTGATTACATTATATTTGCTGCCATTATCTTTAATAAAACAGCAGTCCTATTTTTCTAATACCTAAGCCTTGTGTCCTTTCCTCTCAGTGTTTATAATTTGGACTGTTCTGAATTTGGATTACATGAGTGGGAAGTTTGTGATCTAATCTCAGAGTGCTACATTACCATTATTTGTTATGGGGCCCTTTTACTAAGGTGCACTGAAAAATGGGCTGCTCTAGTGTAGGCACATGTTTTGGGCATGCGCAGATCCATTTTTCAGCGCGCCTTTAAGAAAAGGCCTTTTTAAAAAATTTTGCTGAAAACAGACGTGCAGCAAAATAAAAATTGGCGCACGTTCATTTTCGGTCAGCCATTAACTTAGCGGTAAGGTCTCACGCGTTAACTGTGCAGTAATCGTCTACGCGCGTAGAATGACAATTACCACCCAGTTTCTGGTGCGAGTAGTGGACGCGCGTCAAAAATGAAATTACCGCAAGGGCCAGGCGGTAGCTCCAAATTGATGAGCGTTGGGCACGTGTAGGCAGCCTATGCGGCTTAGTAAAAGGGCCTCTTTATTTGTACTTCCCTCTCTTTGCCAGTCCTCTAATGAAGTACGGTATTGTGTTTAGTCCCCACAGGATATTTATTCTAAAGTTTACAGTCTCAAGATTTAAAATCTATGACTGTCCATTAGGTGTCAAAAACTGGAACAGGCCTTCTTGCAAATAAAAGCAGTGCAAACAGGATTGATCCAAGATGAAATAGTAATCTATTGACAGAAAATGTGAAAAATTATCTTAAGTCTTTGAATTTCTGAACTTTCTAAAGTGGCCCTCTTATCCCTCTTGGAACTCTTTCATAAGTCCCTTAAAGGGAAATTGAAAATACCAGAAGACACAATATTTTCCCAATGGGGGGGGGGGGGGGGGGAAACCATCTGTGCTCTTGAGTGGAGGTGTAAGTATGGGTGAATAGGATCATTCTCCTGACAGTCTAGATGCTTGTGATTTTGAAAAGCTTCAGAAGAAGTGGATGGGAGAGCGATGTTGCTGGTCACCTTTGTTTTTCCACAAGATGGAGAAGCTGTTTTCAGACTGTACTTTAGGAATTGTTTGGAATTACTTATGGATTCACACTTTTCCTGATTTATCTCAAGAGATGCAGGCTGAAGAAAGAAGTTCCTTGAGATGGTATTCTCTTTCAATTTCCTTGTCAATGTATAAAGAGTTGTCAAGGTGTTAAATATGTCTTCTTTTCAACCCACTTAATTATGGGTTTTCTTGGATAGTAAGCATTCTAAGAGGACCGGTTAAGTTCCAGAGTTGGGATTTTTGAACTAATTGTGATGTGTATGATAATTGGTGCTAATTATATATATATATATATATATATATATATATATATATATATATATATATATTACATTTTATATATTTAATTTCTTATATACTACCTACCATCCTGAAAGCTATGAAAGGGGAGCACATTCAGGTACAGTGAGTTTTTTTTCTGTCCTTACAGGGCTCAAAATCTAAGGGGTCCTTTTACTAAAGCTTAGTGCACACTAATGGACAACCTGCATTTAGCGTGCGCTAAGGTTTAGTAAAATGAAGCAAATTGGTGAAGCAACACTACCCCTTGGCTGAATCCATGCTGACTCTGTCACATTAAACCATGTTTGTTCTAAACATCTCATTCTGCACACAGGACTTCTGAGAAACAAAGAAACAATATGAAATCAACATTCCCAAAGTTTGAACAGTTGTCTTTGGGGAGCCACCACATCGCCGACCATCAGCTTCACAGACACCCAACCTTAATGTCCCCTCCAAATACCAAGACCTTAATTTTTGTTGTGCATTAAGAACCAAAAAACTATTGTGGCACCAAATCACCATTCCAGACACTGACTGACTACCAGCAAAATATCATCTGGCCGTGACTCCAATAGGAACACAATCTGCATGCATCTACATAAGAAAAAAATGTACAAAAAAAAAGTCAAACCAAACACCTAAGGGGTGAAGCCCCTGGGGCGAAAAGCATCTTGGTCATTGTGCAATGGTGATTCCTACTGGCAGGACACATTACAAAGCCAAGTTCCAGAAGAAGCTGAGCTAGATGGACAGAAGGATGCTTTCAAATAAGGGGGGGGGGGGGACCCAGGGTAGATATGAATGGAGGCTGAAACCAAAATAGCCCAATACAGGCTGCTACTGACTGAGTTGAAAGCACAGACAACCAGGAGGAAATTGCGAGACCAAAGCACAATTTAACAAAACTGCTCTGTGTAACAGGTTTCTTTGAAACAGAATTACCAGGATGGAATTCTTTTAATTCTTAAATTAGTCTCACATTTGCTTATAAATATTTTACATAAATGCACTATTAACACAGAGAAGAGTCAATCCATTTACAAGAAAGTCAGAGGAAGACTTTAATATTTCATCTGGAGGAACAGGGCTAAGAATATGTCTCACCTTCTCTCCTTGGCTGATAAATACTTTCGGCCACCTGCTTTGTTTTCACTCTAATGGAAACACAAGTTAATAGTCTTAACAACATCCAGTTAATATCTTCAGGACATAGTAGCTTTGCATAACAAATGAAAAGAAACAAGTAGAGAAAGAATGCTGAACATAGCTCATGGAATTCTTTCCAACCCCTCAGTGCCCACATGTATGTGTGTGTGTGTGAGTGTGTGTGTGTGTGCAGTAGGAGTAATAGTTGGGGAGGGAGCAACTTCTGAAAAAAACTGAAAATTTTGTCTAAAGTTATCATCATCTACCTTAACAGTTCATGACTCTTGTTTGTCTCTTGTCAAGGTATCTTAATGAAAACATTACTTCATTTGCTAAAGCAAGTAACATAACTTCATTTGCTAAAGCAAGTAACATAACTGTCCAGGTTCCCTGTTTCACTTCAACTGTTGCTACAAAATAATATTAAACCATTTAACTGGAGGTTTGCCAGCTCTTGGATATGACACATGAACTCACTCAGTATAAATTAATTTACCATACTTACAAATCCAAATGTTTTTCCACTGTCTCTATCAGGTAGTGGTGCAGTTGTGGGGAAGATTGTTTTTTGGGAGTAAGAACAATTTACAGGGTGGTGGGCCAGTCACAGGGGGTATTTTTGTGGAGTGGTGGGTTAGTTATAGGGATAGTTTCTGGGGTGAGGCTGTTGCAGGAGGTAGTTTTTGGGGGGAAGGCAGTTTGTGGGGTGATGGGGCAGTTACAGAGGTAGTTTTTGGGGAGGGGCAGTTTGTGGGGTGGTGCAGCAGTTGGGGGTAGTTCTGGACGGTTAGGTTACTTTGCCAGATGGCTGAGCAGTTGCAAGGTGCTAGGGCAATTGCAGGGCATAGATTTTTGAAGTGGGGAAGACTGAAGGGAGATGGTGCAGTTGTGGGGTTTGTGGGGGTGGTGAAAGACTTGCGGAATAATTTTTGGGGTGGAGGGCAGTTGCAGAGGGTACCTTGGGGGGAGGCAATTTGTGGGGTAGAGATCAGGGCTAAAGCAGGTTGAGAGGTATTCCCTAACTACTACGTTTCACTGTCTATATGTGTGTACGTTACACAAGCTGGGACTCTTTCTGACATAGATATGCACTGGGCTAACTTTTGGAGAGCTCATTTCTCTGGCTCCTTTGGTCTGATTTAGTCCATTTTTTAACTTGTTATATCTTTTTACCAGTTTTTGCCACATGTCACGTTTCATCCCATGAAGATGAAACAAAAAAGTGAGGAGAATGGATGAGGATACCAACTGTTTTATATTTATTCACTTAAAAAATTACATGTGCATAACAGCGAATAAATAAATATAAAACAGTTGGTATCCTCATCCATTCTCCTCACTTTTTTGTTTCATCTTCACGGTGTCGTGAGGATTTTTTACCTCCTTTTTTGCCTTCGTTACGTTTCATCCCATTCCATTTTCAGAGAATTAATTTGCCCCAGACAGGCATATATTCTTGATTTTTTGTAAAATTCTTTCCAACTTTGAGTGGGTTGGAAAGAATAAAAAGGCGTAAAACTGGTTTGGTTTAAATTTATTCTACCTATAAAATCAGACTCCATGCACCTCACCTGCTTAGATGTTGGCTCCTTCAGAACGGTTGTCTGGAAAGATCTGTGAAGAGATGAAAGAAACAAATAGAAGCAAACCTTCTCTAAGTCATAAGTAACACACTAATCTCTGCAGGTTGGGATCTGGATCGTGACCATGAGAGCCACAATCACAGGCTCCTTTTCAGTGCTTATTCTCTCAGACTCAATGGAACCTTGCCAAAAAGCTAAATACCTGTGAAGGAGACTTCTGTAGTAGCAACCCCGTCTGAAATGAATTTGTCTCTGTAGAGTCGGGCTGCAGAAAAACTACTAACTATGCTACCACAAAATAAACAATGGATTAGAGACCAAATGAATTTCAGTTTCGGCACCAAATTTCTACTTTGGTTTCTGTGCTGAATCTGACCTGAAATCTGTATTCAGTCCTCTTTCAGTTTTGGCTGAAATGGCTAGTATGTTTTTGGCTGAAATTGAAACAGTGCTTTGTCCCTAAAACAGAAGCTGCCCCACTCCCTCTCCCCCAACGAACAAATGTAGACCCCCTCCTGGATCCCCACCCAAGCCTACCTTGTAATCATTGGTGGTCTACTGGTGTTGTCTGGGCAGGAGCGATCCCTAGTCACTCCTCACCGTGCCTTTGTCAAAAAGCAGCAGTTTTGCAGTGGAGCCGGCATGGGCAGGAGCAACTGGGGATGGGGGTGGGGGGAGAAACGAAGGGGAGTGTAGAGCTGATTGTGGCGGCTGGTTTCAGGTGAAGCCGAGCGACATTTGTTTGCATATTCGCTTTAGGCTGAAATTGAAAAAAAACTAGGGGTGGGCATTTAGAGGGGCATAATCGAACGAAAACGTCTATCTCCATGGGCGTTTATCTCCAAGAACGGGTCCGTGAAGGGGCGGACCGAACCGTATTTTGGGAAAAAATAGACGTCCATGTTTTATTCGACAATTTGTGAGCTAGGCATTTTTGTTTTTCAGCGATAATGGAAAATGAAAGCGCCCAGCTCAAAAACGAATAAATCCAAGGCATTTGTTCGTGGGAGGGGCCAGAAGTCGTAGTGCACTGGTCCCCCTCACATGCCAGGACACCAACCGGGCACCCTAGGGGGCACTGTTACAAAAAAAAAAAAAAAAAAAAAAAAGGTAAAAGAGCTCCCAGGTGCATAGCACCCTTCCCTTGTGTGTTGAGCCCCCCAAATCCCCCTCAAAACCCACCACCCACAAGTCTACACCATTACTATAGCCCTAAGGGGTGAAGGGGGGCACCTACATGTGGGTACAGTGGGTTTGGGGGGCGGTGTGGAGGGCTCCCATTTACCAGCACAAGTGTAACAGGTGGGGGATGGGCCTGGGTCTACCTGCCTGACGTCCACTGCACCCCCTAATAACTGCCGGGCAAGATGGTGGAGGCTATTATTAAGAATAAAATTGCAGAGCATATACAAAAACATGGACTGATGAGACAAAGTCAGCACGGATTTAGTGAAGGGAAGTCTTGCCTCACCAATCTAATGCATTTTTTTGAGGGGGTAAGCAAACATGTGGACAATGGGGAGCCGGTTGATATTGTATATCTGGATTTTCAGAAGGCGTTTGACAAAGTGCCGCACGAAAGACTCCTGAAGAAATTGCAGAGTCATGGAATCGGAGGTAGGGTATTATTATGGATTAAGAACTGGTTGAAAGATAGGAAGCAGAGAGTAGGATTGCGTGGCCAGTATTCTCAGTGGAGGAGGGTAGTTAGTGGGGTCCCGCAGGGGTCTGTGCTGGGTCCGTTGCTTTTTAATGTATTTATAAATGACCTAGAGATGGGAATAACTAGTGAGGTAATTAAATTCGCCGATGACACAAAATTATTCAGGGTCGTCAAGTCGCAGGAGGAATGTGAACGATTACAGGAGGACCTTGCGAGACTGGGAGAATGGGCGTGCAAGTGGCAGATGAAGTTCAATGTTGACAAGTGCAAAGTGATGCATGTGGGTAAGAGGAACCCGAATTATAGCTACGTCTTGCAAGGTTCCGCGTTAGGAGTTACGGATCAAGAAAGGGATCTGGGTGTCGTCGTCGATGATACGCTGAAACCTTCTGCTCAGTGTGCTGCTGCGGCTAGGAAAGCGAATAGAATGTTGGGTGTTATTAGGAAGGGTATGGAGTCCAGGTGTGCGGATGTTATAATGCCGTTGTATCGCTCCATGGTGCGACCGCACCTGGAGTATTGTGTTCAGTACTGGTCTCCGTATCTCAAAAAAGATATAGTAGAATTGGAAAAGGTACAGCGAAGGGCGACGAAAATGATAGTGGGGATGGGACGACTTTCCTATGAAGAGAGGCTGAGAAGGCTAGGGCTTTTCAGCTTGGAGAAGAGACGGCTGAGGGGAGATATGATAGAAGTGTATAAAATAATGAGTGGAATGGATCGGGTGGATGTGAAGCGACTGTTCACGCTATCCAAAAATACTAGGACTAGAGGGCATGAGTTGAAGCTACAGTGTGGTAAATTTAAAACGAATCGGAGAAAATTTTTCTTCACCCAACGTGTAATTAGACTCTGGAATTCGTTGCCGGAGAACGTGGTACGGGCGGTTAGCTTGACGGAGTTTAAAAAGGGGTTAGATAGATTCCTAAAGGACAAGTCCATAGACCGCTATTAAATGGACTTGGAAAAATTCCGCATTTTTAGGTATAACTTGTCTGGAATGTTTTTACGTTTGGGGAGCGTGCCAGGTGCCCTTGACCTGGATTGGCCACTGTCGGTGACAGGATGCTGGGCTAGATGGACCTTTGGTCTTTCCCAGTATGGCACTACTTATGTACTTATGTACTAATAACTGCTCCAGTGACCTGCATACTGCTGCCAGGGAGGTGGGTATGACATTTGACGGTGAACATAAAAAGTTGTGAAACAGCATATTTTTGTGGTGGGAGGGGGTTTGTGACCACTGGGGGAGTCAGGGGAGGTCATCCCCGACTCCCTCCAGTGGTCATCTGGTCGTTTAGGGCACTTTTTGGGGCCCTATTCGTGGAAAAACAGGGTACAGGAAAAGTGCCCTAAATTCTCACTAAAAACGCATATTTTTTTTCCATTATCGGCGAAAGGCGCCTATCTCTGATCGGCCGATAACCACGCCCCAGTTCCGCCTTCACCACGCCTTTGACACGCCCCCATCAACTTTGTCCGCATCCGCGACGGAGTGCAGTTGAAAACGTCCAAATTCGGCTTTCGATTATACCGCTTTATTCGTTTTTGTGAGATAAACGTCTATCTCCCGATTTGGGTCGCAATATAGGCGTTTTACTTTTTCAATTATAAGCTGGTTAGTGAACTATTAATGTGATTAATTTTTTAATCATGATTAAAATTTTTAACTCTTGTCTGTAGCCCAGCATTGCTTTCTCTCTCCTGCCTATCCTATTTCACGTTGGCATAACATAACAGAGGGAAGACATTGGCATCAGTTGCAAGTAGCATGTGGGAACTGCTGCCAAAGACCCTATGAAGAGCCAGATAAATGTTAAGATAAATGCAGTGGTGGGGGGGGGATGCTGGACTTGGACTTGTATACTGGGGGGGGGGGGGGGGGAGTCAGCAGTAGCAGAGGAGAGAAATGGGTGTCTGTGTGACAGGTTTAGAAGCAGGAGGAGAGCTGAAGGGGAAGGATGCAGCAGGAAAGGATAAAGGTAGGTACCTGTATGGAGGAAAGGGGGAGCAATGTACTGTGGGAAGGAAGTGAGTGTATGCAACTTTTCATTATATTCAGCAGATCTAAAAAATGTCTATGCAGTGAGAATTTACCAGTACCAAGCCATCCAGGTCTGACTAATCATGTGATTAAAAATTTTAATACCACGATTAATTTTGATTATTTTTCAAATTGTTGCCCGCCTCTATAATTGTGTCAAAAATTTTAGAATGCCGCTATGAGAAAACAGGAGACTACCTTGACACAGCGCACAGTGAAACATCGACCTATGTCGGTGGAATCGGGTCTCCAGTATGAACTGTATTAAAGCTGAGAAAGCTAAGTACTTTATTGAAGATTAAATTAACTAAGAAAAATAAGTGAGAATTCACTATATAACTGAAAAATAGAAAAATATGAACTCTGAAAAGATCAGTATGAGGATCGCGGTGGTGCCCCTTGAAAACTGTTTGGCTCTGTTTAGCCAATACGGAAGCACACTCGCTGATCTGATGATCCCATTGAAAGAAAATTTGCCTGATTAGATCTTTATATATTAACTAAGAATCTAATTAATGTGAAGCTGAGTATAATGAAGTAGTTGACTGATGCACTCCCTTCACCAGTTATGTTAGTATATGCCTTGTGAATACGTTGATAGTTTTCTGAGTTTAGCATTTTCTAATCTAATCTAATCTGAGGCTTCTATACCACCAAATTCCCAACAGGGTTTGTGGCAGTTAATAATCAGAAACATTCAAAATAGAATCAGCAAGCTAATTAAAAACAATTACAGTCACAGGCAGATTAAGACAATTAAAATCTAGCATCAAGTGTCATCTAACCAGTTTATATAATCAATCGTCACTCAAGTTTAGCAGAAATATATTTAGCAAATAGAAAGGTCTTAAGGCTTCTCCAAAAAGAGTATTCCGATCTTAGCTCAACAAGAGATTTCCAATGATTAGCTGCATGGAAGGGGTAAAGACTTTGGTCAATAGCAAATAGCTTTCATTGACTAAAGTAGAATGTGCAGTAAATAATAATGGTTTCCTATGTTAAAATACAGCTTAACAAATCAGCCTCTTGATGTGTACTTTGGTGGGGGGAAGAGGACATCACAGAGTTCAAGAACAAGAAGTAAAGGGAGGCTCAGAGATGGGGGTCTCACCCCATAAACCACAAAAAAATATATAGGACTTGCTCTCCACTGTGCTGGAGGTGATGTAGGGAAAGGGGAATTCTGTTTTACATATTCTGGACTTGTGGGAAAATAAAAGCATTTTGGGAGCAATGTATCCTCGCTATGGAAGAGATCCTAGACCATAAGATGAGTAGGGACCTAAAGCTTTTCCTGTTACTGGAGGGGGCCACATGATTTGTGTTAGGGCCACATGATTTGTGACTCTTGAAGTACCTGGTAGTGGCAGCACATTGTAAGACAGCTGCCTGCTGGAAGGGAGATAGAGAGCCTTTCCTTCCAGAACTTCGGCAACAGAATGAGCAATTACTGTTTGTTGAACAGACAACCATGTGGCAGGGAAAGCTTAGAGACACAGAATGCTGATAGCAAAAATACTGCACTTGGCAACAAAATCTTGGGGCTCCAAGAAGCTGGTTCTCACTCTCAAGTTACACCTAGTTTGGAAGTTTGGAGACTGAAATGTTTCAGGGGAAAAGAAGGAGGGGGAAAATAGGGGTTTTGGAGGGAGGAGGGGGTTTACGTTGTATAAACCGATATTTGAGCATTGTGTGATTTATCATTAGCATGGTCAAATCTATGATGTTTTGATTTTGTACAGTTCTGAAAAAATTAATAAAGAGCAATTTTTAAAAAAGAAGAGAGATGGGATCTCAACGATGGCGAGTAGAAAGTCAATGGTGGAGGTTGAAGGAAATGCAGTGAAGAATATGGGAAGGAAGACGGAACGATGAGTCTATTATTTCAGAATCAAGAATTGCAGGTGCACTGCCGTCAATGAAATTTGTTTATATACTACCGTGTTTCCCCGAAAATAAGACACTGTCTTATATTAATTTTTGCTCCCCAAGACGCGCTAGGTCTTATTTTCAGGGGATGTCTTATTTTTCAGGGAAACATCGGGGTCGCCCCCCCCACCCGAGGTCACCGGGCCCCCTCCTCCACCCGCCCTCCGTCGCTCCCGGCCGCAACTAACCTTAAACGCCTCCTTTCACCTTCGCACTTGCAGCAAGCAGCAGCAGGGCAGGCCACTCCTTCCTTCCGTGTCCCGCCCTCGCCTGACATAACGTCTGCGAGGGCAGGGCATGGAAGGAAGAAGAGGTCTGCCCTGCTGCTGCTTGCTGCGAAGGTGAAAGGAGGCGCTTCAGGTTAGTTCCGGGAGCAATGGAGGGCGGGTGGAGGGGAGGGGCCCGGCGATCTCAGGTGGGGGGGCGACCTCGGGTGGGGGCGGCAGTCTTGTCCGGCTCTCGGCGGCCCTGCTTCAAAAGAAAAACTTTGCTAGGTCTTACTTTCGGGGGAGGCCTTAATTTACCAATTGCAGCAAAACCTCTACTAGGTCTTATTTTCGGGGGATGTCCTATTTTCGGGGAAACACGGTAGTACCTGCATGCCTTCCTTATTTTGCATCATAACAGTGGAGTGTTGGGTTCATGTAGCTACTCTGTGAAGCATAATGCATCTGAGGAACACAGATGCCTTGCAGTATACAACCTACTGCATACTTTTATAATTAGAAAAGGAGTTATTGATCACAGGTATATAGAAGCCAGTTCTGTAGGTGCCAAGCTCCTTCACTGTGTCCTGGGATGGGCAATTTGTATGGCATTAGGCCCCCTCCATTTTGAAATGTTGGTGCCTATGAACAGGTATACAGAGTAGTATGGGGTATAACCTCCAGCAGTCAATCTCAGAGCACGGTACCTTTGTGACTGAAGGTGAGACAGATCAATGACTGTGTCTGGATAGCTCAGCTCAGCCTCCTCCTCTTCCTCCTTCAGCGCCCCTTCATTTTCTGGCTCAGCTGTCTCCTGACAGGCTTGAATATCTTCCTCCTCCTCTTCTGCCGATGAGGACTCCTCATGAATCTGCAGTTCTGCTTCTTCAGCAATCGTTTCGTCTGTTTCCTCTTGAAGGTTCACATTGGACTCTGTCTCTCTTCCATTTGGTGTTTCTTCCTCACTGCTGCTGTCTTCTCCTTCCAGTCCTGCTGGAAAAAAGGTTATGGCAAGTTTGTTACCGACACCTACATTTGATCCCTTTCAGCAGCGAGACACATAAATTCTATAAATGGCACCTAAAGGTAGGCACGCAATTGCATGCCCAGTTATAGAATGTGTAACATAATTAGCTAATTGGTGCTAAATTGGAACTTAGTTGAAGTACTAATAATTGGTGTTAACAAGAACCAATTGGCACTAATTACAATTGTGCACGTAACTGACTTACAGCCCTATTCTATACTGAGCGCCTAAGTTCTATAGCGAGCAACTGAAAAGGGACGTTAATATGGGAAGGGGTGGGGCATGTCAGGGGTGTTCCAATTATTCCTGAACGCACTTAATAGAATATATGCATTTACACGCCCAGCTGCTGCTTTTAGGCACCAGTATTTATGCCTGTCATAGACATAGCATAAGGAGTCATCCCTAAAGTTTGGTGCATAACCAAATTTCGGTTTCAGTTATTGTGCTGAAACTGGCCACAAATCCTTTTTCTGCCAGGTTTCGGATTCGGTCAGGAGGCTTTGGTCACGATTTCAGTTTCAAACTGATCATGTGTTTTCAGTAGAAACCAGAAATTTGCGCTTGGTCCTGTTTTGTCTCCTTTCCCCCACCTCCCCTCTGAACAGGAGTTGCCTTTCCCCCTGCCCACCTCAGGCCTATTTTACAATCCTTGGCAGTCTAGAGGTGTAGTCAGGGCAGGAGTGATCCCCAGTTGCTCTTGCCCATGCAGGCTCTGCTCTCAAAATGGCTTCCATGACCGCTAGTGGCAATCTCACAAGACTATAGCGTCCCCACTGTGCATGCACAAGTGCCTTCTCGCCTGCTGTGAGAACGTGGGAACATCAGTACAACAGTATAGCTATCAGGACAGGAGACAACTCCAAGGGGGAGGTGGGAGGGTATGTGAGAATGAATGCCCTGCTGTCCTCAGAGAACACCTGCTACAGGTAAGCACCCTTGCTTTCTCCAAGGACAAGCAGGCCATATCTTTCTCACATGTGGCAATCACTAGCTACCAGGCTCACTGAAAACAACAATAGGACAACAGGACCTTGCAATGGAGAGGTAAAAAAAAAACAAAAAACAAAGAACAAATTAACCTGAAACTATGCTGCCTGGAACAGAACAAAATAGGCCTGGGGGGTGGAGTTGGATTTTGGAGGACCCCAAACAAATTCTGCAAAACTGCCTGTCCAAACCAACCGTTGCGTCAGGTATCTTGCTCTAGGCAATAGTGGGATGTGAATGTGTAGACCAAAGACCACGTTGCAGCTTTGCAAATTTCTTCTATAGAGGCTGACCTCAAGTGGGCTACTGATGCAGCCATGGCTCTGACATTATGAGCCTTGACATGACCCTCAAGAGTCAGTCCAGCCTGGGCGTAAGTGAAAGAAATGCAATCTGCCAACCAATTGGAGATTGTGCGTTTCCCAATGGCAATCCCCATCCTGAACAGAAACAAAGCTTGGTGGACTGTCTGTAGGGCCTAGTCTACTCCAAGTAAAAGGCCAATGCTCACTTGCAGTCCAAGGTGTGCAGTGCGCTTTTGCCAGGATGGACATGAGGTTTGGGAAAGAATGTTGGCAGAATGACTGACTGGCTTAGATGGACCTCCGACACAACCTTAGGCAGGAACTAAGGGTGTGTGCGGAAAACTATTCAGAGTGGAGGAGTAGCCTACTGGTTAGTGCAGCGGGCTTTGATCCTAGTGAACTGGATTTGATTCCCACTGCAGCTTCTTGTGACTCTGGGCAAGTCACTTAACCCTCCATTGCCCCAGGTACAAAAGAAATACCTGTATATATAATATATAAACTGCTTTGATTGTAACCACAGAAAGGTGGTATATTAAATCCTATCCCCTTACTCTGTTATAATGAAATTTAGTGTAAGGTGGATCCGATGCTGACTGGTCCCAGGGTCCTGCACAGTGGCCGGCGCCGAGGCAGGTGGAGACCTGCTCGATGCACGCCCGCTCCCAGTGTCTGACGTGGGCCTAGCACCTATAGGTACCAATGTATCCAATGCCGGTGCCAATGTCGAGGATTCAGACCAGGTTCCCAAAAGTCTCTCTCTCTGAGCCTCTCTGGCCAGCTAAGTCCTTTTCTTCATACAAAGGCAAAGAATACAGCTGGAAGGGGTATGTTCAGGCCCCAAAGGAGACACCAAGAATGGGTCTCCTTTCCAGAGATGGTCTGATTGTACCAGGCACAACGCTTGAAGCCACTGGGTACCTTCGATAACATGGAAGGGAAAACAACTATAGCCAAATCAAACGACTTGATGGTCACCTTAAAAAGGGGCAAATCATCAAGAAAAATAAGGAAGAAAGCCTGGCCAGAGTTCAAGCCTAAGAGGGCCTACTGAGCATGAAAAAATGAAGAAAACTTAAAAGTGGTGATAAAATGAAACTAAAAACATAAGGGGGGAGAGAAAAAAAAAAAACTCTTGATAGGGGAAAACCAGAGGATATACGGGAAAAATCCCACAGGGAAGGCACAAAATAGCTGTTTGAAAAAGAAGCACACCAGACACAGTAAGGGAGCTGTGAAGTAGCGTGTCTTCTCCTCACAGTGAATGAAAGAAGACTGATGGTTCTGTGCTCTCATGGCAGGCGGAAAGGCACTCACACATGCGTGGTAGGGATGCCGTCACGTCTTTAAAGCTGTACTATGGTTTTTTTTTAAGTGTTCCGCGCCAGGCAATGTGGATGTCAGCCACATGTGAGAAAGATATGGTCTGCTTGTCCTCAGAGAAATTATATTATAATGAAATGACATTTATATATTAGAAAATAATTTGAGAAATGTAAGACTGGAGGCAGCAGGGTTCTGCACTTTCATTTATGTGGTCTTCCAGAAATTGTCGCTAAGATTAGGCTTGGTCTTGATTTGATGGAATCCTGGCCTTCCAAATTTAAATTAAATAGAGATAAGACTAAATTTCTTGTGGTAACCAATCGCTTTGACCATACCATATATAATAATTTTACCATTGACATTGCGTCCTACTTGCTAGACACTATGCTTAGGGCACTGGGTGTATTAACTGACAGTCACCTCATGTTTGAACCTTAGGTTTCCCCTCAGTAGTGAAAAATCCTTCAGGTTGTTTGGAAGCTGAGGAGAATCAAATCATATTTTTTGCCTGACGACTTTAGGACTGCCGATTCAATCCTTGGTTTTTAACTCAATTTGATTACAGTAATTCCATCTATGCTGGATGTAAGGAGGGTGTCCTAAAATGGCTGCAAATGGCCCAAAATACAACAGCTAGGCTTGTCCTCAAGGTATCGCATTTTGATAGAGCCACTCCGTTATTATGTAAACTGCACTGACTGCCCATTAAAGCCAGAATTATTTTTAAATTATGTGTTTTTGTCTTCCAAATATTATATGGGATGACACCAGATTACATGCAAATCTTAATAACTATTCCCCTACACAAAACAATCTCTGGTTCTAGGGACTACCTTAGACTTCATCTTTCAGACTGCAAGAGAGTGTGCAATTAGCTGATTCACTCCACAGACCAAGGTGCTAAGTGGTAGAACTGCCAATGGCAATCAAGGGTCAGAATGATTACTTGGTATTTCGCAAAAGACTGAAAAAAAACTTTCCTCTTTGAGAGGTTTCTACCAACTGATGGAGTGTGTTAGATTATAACTGCAAGTAGGCAGCAAAAGAAGCGATGATCCGTAAACCAGCGCAGCAGTAGACAAAGAAGCAGACCAGAAATAATGAAGTGCTGAGTAACTAAAATCACTCAGCACTTCAGTATTTCTTGTCTGCTTCTTTGTCTACTGTTAGATTATAACTGGCCATCAGTGGTTTATTATTTAGTTCTTATTTGTGCTACTCTGCTCTTACTTGATATTTTGTTTATGGTATCGTAAACCTTGCCTATATTATTTATTGTAAACCACACTGAACTCAAGTAAGTTCAGGATAATGTGGACTATAAATATTAAGATAGATAAATAAATAAATATTGCTCTTGATTGCAATTTTTCAGCACATATAGTCCTCACATTCAGTGACATCAATGTGCTTTTTATTCTGGATTGTGCATCAGCCTGGTATAATGTCTGCAGTGTAGACCAGTGTCTGGACTCCTTTACCCTATTTCAAGAAGAATCTATATCATGCTTGTCCTTAATCAGTTTTATAACTAAATACAAAACAGGAAACATCTCAATGCTATTTTCTCTTGTAACTTGTACACAGTTTGGGTGAGCATAAAAAGCTGGTAATCATGATTTTTTTTAATACATTCTCACAAAGGTCCTGTCTCAGAGGATATTTAACTACATGTGCATTGAATTGAGAATCTAAACATGTCAGATTTGTTGTGAAGTCCTTTTTAAAATGGCTCTCCCAATTGACAGCCTGTGCTTGCAATTCCTGGAACTGGAGGGTAAAAATCTCCTGTGGGTTTAGCAGAGGGCTGCCGACTGCAAGCTCTGACCCAGTGGGCCTCATTGGTTCACATTCACACAATCAAACTTTAGTTTTCGGTTCTGGCCAAAACCAGGCAATAAGATTCAGATGCAGTTTCAGTTTTGGCTGAAAGTGTTCAGCCAGTTTCAGCAGCAGTTTCAGCTGAAACTAAAAAAAAGACAGTTTTGGTCAGGCTCTACTTACGCTAGTATTCCGTAACAGTTTTGGCATTTAACTTTGCTAAACTAAGACTACTACTTAGTGCCCAGTTTTTTGGCTCATAACTTTTAGCACCATTTATAGAATTCCCCTCCCAGCCATAATGTGTCCTTTCTGCAGGACCCCAGGCAGACAGTACCTAAAAGTTCCAGGTCCTCAGAAAGCAGCTCCGTGGCACTGCTGGTCACGCTCTCCATGTCCTCATCCTGTATTTTCATTCTTCTTTCCCCTCTGTGTCTCTCAACACAAAGTTCATCCACCTACAAAAAGAACAGGGGCTTGGTTAGTCCACGCACATTTAAAACTAGGGAGAGACAACAGCATGTGACGCCTAGAGTAGGAGCAGAGGCTGTTTGCTCAGCTCCTCTGTCTCCCCACCGAATAAAAGCTATATATCCCAACTATTTGAGCAAGAAACGGGTCACACTTTTGCTTGTTTTAAGCTGTGGCAGGCTGAGAGTTCTGTCTATCAACTTTGAAATGGCATCAAGACTGACCCGCAAAGGTAAGGAGAAGCAGTGGGGAGTGGGTGCTAAGACAGCAGATCTATCGGCCCCGCCGAGCCCCTCAGCTCTGTTTGGACCCTGAAGATGATGACAGAAGTAAAGGCTGCTGTGGAGGCTGCATTGGACACAAAGTTGCAGCAATTACATGACAGAACAGGGGCATTTCGACAGCATAGATGGAGATGGATGCGCAGCAGCTTTGCATAGGAGCATTGGAGGAAAAAGCTCAGCATGCAGCGTGCGACTTGGAACAGCTTCAGCTTTGTGTACAACAGATGGAATGCAAACTGGATACTGTGGAGGGCAGATCTAGATGCAAAAATCTATGACTGATGGGGCTCTCTGAATCTTTGAAGGAGCAGAGCTTGGAAGTAGCCTGGAGAATTGGCTCACACAATCTCTGAGCTTGGAATCTTTGGGGGATCCTCTTAAAACCGAGTAGGATGGGTTCCAGCGATGGTGATCATGTACGTCCTTGTGTGGTTCTATTTTGCGTCTTCCATTTTGTGCACAAGCAAGCTATTTGCAGGCTTTATGACGTGGGAAGTCTTTGGAATATGATACTCAGAAAGTACTATGTTTTCAGGACTTTACTGCTACAATGCGCTCTCAACGTAAAGCTTTTGCTTCCTTATGCATTGAGCTCTATGTTCATCCACTTGCACATACGTGCATATTTACAGAATAGATTGGCATGTACACACATTTATTTATGACATTTTTACCCCACATCAGCCCGAGAATGACTCAGGTTCAAAGTGGTTTACATAATAATGAAATGGTACATGTTTAGACACGTAACAGTTTGTATAACACTTTATATAATGCCATTATGATGACTTAAAATGAATAGATACAATGTAGGTAGTAATTAACCTGAGATGCAACAATTCTTTTGGGGGAAGTGGATACAAGTAGGAGACTGACTGGACAGAAGGTTATCATGTGTGCACACAATCCTGGGGATTCTATATAGCACGCTAGAGATCCGCACCAAAATCCAGGCGCATTCTATAACTAAGCAATCTTAACAAGCCAATCAGCGTTTTTAACAGCACTTAACAAGCAATAAAAAGCACTAATTGGCAATAATTACAATTTACGCACACAACTCGCAAAGTGCATTCTGTAATGAACTGCACCTAAATTCTAAAGCGTGCAATTCAAAATGAATGCATGCAGTTCAAAAGGGGTGTGTTTATGGGCAGGGAAATGGGTGTTTCGTGGGCGTTCCAAAATTTACACACGTAGTTATAGAACAGTGCGCATAAATCTATGTGCCAGGATTTACGACAGGTTTTCACTGGTGTAAATGGGTGCAGGTAGATTTAGGCGCTATGATATCAACTAAGCATATTCTATATACAATACCTTTAGTTGAAAATATGTTCCGTGTGGATTTTTTTAGGCACCATTTATTGAATCTGGCCCAGTGTGCATAAATGCTCGTATTTTAACATCTAGTTTATAGACTTGCCCTTTAACCCATGGTTTCTATTCGTGCCCAAATTGACTAGGAGCTCGGAAACATCAATAATTGGGTGCCAACAACCAATTATTGATGTTAATTGGCAGTCTTAACAATTTGAACGCGCATCTCACTGCATGCTATTCTATAAAGCATGGCACTTAAGTTCAACAGTGCATATCTGAAAATGAGGTGTATCAGAGGCGTTCCAAAAAGCTGCATACGGATTTACAGAATTTACGCAAAGTGCACCTAAGTTGAGTGGCAACATTTGCACCAACTTTTAGAAAGTGTAAATACAGCACCCAAAAGTTAGGCATGGGATCCACACCAAATGCTATTCTACAAAGAGTGTGCTCCCTTTAGAGAACAGTGCTCAAGTTTTTCAGCACCAAATGTTTGGCACCATTTTTTTGAATTCCCTCACCTAAAGTTAGGTGCAAGGATACTGCATGCTAAGCACAAAGTCTAGATTGATTATTGCACGTGTAATTGCTGTTATACATTACTAGTATAAATTGGCATTTACACGCCAATATTTAGGGAGTGGAGGAGTGGCCTAGTGGTTAGAGCACCAGTCTTGAAATCCAGAGGTGGCCGGTTCAAATCCCACTGCTGCTCCTTGTGATCTTGGGCAAGACACTTAACCCTCCATTGCCTCAGGTACAAACTTAGATTGTGAGCCCTCCTGGGACAGAGAAATATCCAGTGTATCTGAATGTAACTCACCTTGAGCTACTACTGAAAAAGGTGTGAGCAAAATCCAAATAACTACTACTACTACTTAACATTTCTAGAGCGCTACTAGGGTCACGCAGCGCTGTACAATTTAACAAAGAGAGACAGTCAGGTGCGGCCACTTACATCATGCCAATGGATGTTATAAATGTCCACAACTAAATGTTCCAGTTGCATGTATAACTGTCAGAATTCTATAACCTTAACATGGAAGAGCTGGGCACATTCCTGACCTGCCTATGCTCTTCCCATGTCCACATCTCTCTAGCAGTTACGCACTTAAGAAAGTGCATGCTAAACTTACAGAACACTAAGTACAGTTACACACATAACTGAAAATTAGTGTCAATTAACACCAATTGTTAGAAACCCCTCCACGTGTTTTTCCCCACCTGCTATCCTATCAAAATTGTAGTTCCATCCCTCCTTCCCTAATCTTTTATCCAATTGGGTTTTTTTTCTTTTTTCCTAATATGCTCCTACTTCCTTTATATACACTTCATAGATTCTAAGCCACCCTGAAGACTCCAAGAGGGCAGGGTAGGAAATTCTGAATAAACTTGGATAAACTTGGTATTAAGTTACACACACAACTGTATTCTACACAGTGTTCAGAAAAATTGGGATCCTTTACATAGTTTCAAAATACTTTGCAATTGTTTAAACATTTAGGGCCCCTTTTACAAAGGCACACTAAAATAAGCCTAAGCTAAACGCTAGAGATGCCCATATATTCCTACATTACTAAGAAAACATAAATCAGCAGAAGATACCTTAAACAGGAAGCCAAACCCCATCATGAGATAGGAAGGAGGAAGAAAATTCTTTTTCCCTGAAAAAGAAAAAAAAAAAAAAAAGGAAGACTGAAAATAGAAAATTTTTAAATATACATAAATCAAACATCCAACACACTCCCCACTGCACACCTAAGAATAGCAAGACTGAGTCAGTTCAATGGTCCATCAAGTCCAGTATCCTACTTCCAACAGTGGCCAATTCAGGTCACAAGTACCTGGCAGAAACCCAAATAGCAGCAACATTCCAGAACAAGCAGTGGCTTCCCCATGTCTATCTCAATAGCAGACTATGGATTTTTCTTCCAGGAACTTGTCCAAACCTTTTCTCCAAAAATGTTATCCCCCCAGCATGGGGCATCCGCCAACCTCTGCTGAACCGACTGTTCCAAGTCAGAAACACGCAGCCATTAGAGTCTACACATTGCTATACTTTGAGCAGAGATCCTGGAAGCCACGTCGAAGGTGTCACAGGTGCCCCTGGCCAAGAACTTTTGACACGCCTTCTGCTGCTTGGCCAGCTGGCGCACTGACTTGGCCTGCTCCAGTGGGAGAGTCTGCCAAGTCTATCAGCTTGCAGACTGAGTCCCTCAAGTACACGCTCAAAAAAAGCTAATAAGACTGTATATGGGACACGAGCGTTGAGGCCTGGAACATCTTCCTGCCAAAAGAGTCCAAGGTCCTAGCTTCTCTGTCTGGAGGCACTGAGGCATAGTCTCCAGAATGCATGGCTCTCTTGAGAGCGGATTCCATCACCATGGAATTGTGAGGCAACCAAGGCCTATCAAAACCAGGTGTGCTGTGGATCCAATACTGGGTGTCGATCTTCTTGGATATGACAGGGATCAACAGAGGGGACTCACAGTTCCCATTGAGGACTTCCTTGAGTAACTCGTGGAGACGGAGTAGGAGGAGATGTGTAATCCAGGACCTTGAGCATCTTAGCCCTGGGCTCAACCTCCACATCCAAACAAAATGGAATAGCATCAGCCATTTCAGTCACAAAAGAGGGAAATGAAAGGCTCTCTGGAGGAGACTTTCTCCTTTCAAGAAGAGGGGAGGGTTTAGAGGGGATACCATAGAACTCAACCTCTGAAAATTACCTTGGATCCTCCTCTGACTCCCATTAGCATTCCTCATCAGTGTCAGTCAGAAACTCCTCGTGGGAGGGCCGAAACTGAGCCTGCCTCAACCTTGAGGAATCATGTCCTTGAGAGGTGTCGAAGAGTTGGCTCCCGCCTCGACTCCTGCGAAGCTTCCTCCACCGTCGAAGGGGTACTGGCTTGGGTGGCAGTCAACACCAGGGCCAGTGCCAGCATCAGAGACTGCACCACAGGCTGAGGGCCAAGAAGGGCCGCAACGGGCTGTATGGCGGGCACAAACACCCCCGATACAGATGCACACCATTGCAGAATGCCATCCAGCAGCTCAGGGAGCAAGCTTTGGATACACTCATTAAGGGCCGACACCAGGAAAGACTAAGGCACTGGCTCCGAGACAGGCTGCAGAACTGATGGGGCCGAGACAGGAGACGGGGTCTGCCTGTCTGGAGAAAGGCGCATTGGCACCTCCTGAATAAAGGGGGAGCGATCCTCCCAGCGCCGATGCTTCTTGGGTGCCAAATCCCTTGACACTCCAGAGCTCCCAGCACCATGTGTCGAGGATGACCGATACCAATGATTCTTAGCCTTCACCCATCGAGACTCCTCGGTGCCAATGAGGATGATGTTGAATCCTTACACTGCCTCGGGGTCAGGTCTGACGCTGCCCAGTCCCAGGGCCCTGTCCAGCAGTTGGCGTTGAGACAGGTGGAGACCCACTCGACATACCATTGCTCCCAGTGTCAATAGGTCTCAAAGCAGCCATATGGACCGACGCTTCTGATGCCAAAGCAGTCTTCAACGCCGATGCCGCCAACCTTGATGCCGACATCAAGGACTCAGATCTGGCTGTTTCTTCATCCAAAAACAAAGGACACAGTTGGCAGGGCTATGGTTAGGCCCTAAGCACTGAAGACACAAAGAATGGGTGTCCTTGCCAGAGATCTTCCGATTGCACCAGGAAAAGCGTTTAAAGCCTCTAGGAACTTTAGTGGACATGGAAGGAAAAACTTCAGAAGTGAAATCAAAAGACACGATGGTGCCTGAAAAAAAAAGGCAGGGCACCACAGAAAAATTCATGAGAAAGACCTGACCAGAGAGTAGGCCTAAACATGGACTAAGGCACGGAAAATAAAGGAAACTTAAAAATCAGTAAAAAATAACTAAAAATGTACGGGAAGAAAAGCCTGACAAGGCATAGCAAAAAATCACACAAAAAGAAATCAAAAAGGCACCAAAAAGAAGCTCTTCTGAACTAGATGTGAAGAGAAACTACAGACACAGTCCTCTCTTCACCGCGGTAGAAAAACAACTGCAGTAACCGTGCCCTTGCGGAGAGTGGGAAGGCACCCATGCATGCACGGTGGAGCATGTCTCATGCTCCACAAAGCTCTTAAAGCTTGTTACAAAGCCCGGACCGGGCAACATGGCACTGCATTACCCATTTGTGAGAATTAATGACCTGCTTGTCCTCGGAGAATATGATAACTATGAGCAAATATAAATGATACACAATAATAGACAGCATGATAGAACATTCATATAACAGACATGATACTCACAAAGTGAACATAATACAATGCTAACATCTTAACAGACAGAGAAGATGAGTAAGACAAAGGGATTTGGATAAATAAGTGGTTAACTGAGCCAATGTTATCTGAAGCTTGCCTCCCGGGATAAAGCCCTAATATGAGAGCACCAGTTGAAATGATCCTTTGGTCAAGATGCCACAACATTGGTCTAAATGAGCCACACACAGTCCTATCCTTCTCTTTCTTGGGTAATACATGCCTGGCATCATAGAATCAGGGAGAACTGCTTCGTCAAGCAAGGAATTATAAATAATAAAACTTTATTTATATCCCACTATAACTCAACAATGTATAATTATAAAGCTTGCTTAAGGGCCAGAACAGGTCCCCCCCTCACAACATATTTGACAGATGTGCAAGAAAATGATCAAGATAAACATCCCCCTCCAACCCTCAACTCAAATGCCTTTAGGGCTGAATAATGGCTCCCTGTTCTGCGGAGGTCCTTCATCACATGAAAGCAAACAGTGAAGGTCAATTTCATAATTCATATACTTCCTCTGGAACTGTTACATATTTCTACTTGTGATGAGACTCCTAACAGCAGCAAGTAACACTGCACAGTATTAACACAATAAGGATGCTGAGGGACACCAAAATAACCCTATCTAATACATACACTATCACTAATAGGGGAAGTCCAAGTGCTTGTGGAGTCTGGGTGGATGCACAAGATTGTGATCTCATGATCTGGCATTTTACAGGTTCTTAACACTCATAACTGAGAATCATCTGAATATTTTTTAAATTACAGTACCTAACTCTTAGCAACATCATCTCACCTCGAATCATAAAACTTCCTGTTGTCAGATATTCTCCGGTTGGAGCCGTTTTTGACACCTGAGAATGAGAGGAAAGAGGAACAGTAACACAGGCTGACTGGATTTCAGCTGCAATGCTATTAGTGACAGGAAAATGAACTGGTGGGGAGATGGGTGGAGACACTTGCTACATAATTAGACAAGACACTGAAATGAGCCCTTTTGTTATTACAGAAATGCAGGCTGGAATCAAATCACCCTATCAGGATAGGGTATAATCCAGGTTTCTAATAAACCGGATCTCCGCTTTAGGAGCATTCAACCTGCTTATCTTATCATGTTCTTATGATTTATTTCAATTCACATATAGTAAACCTTTCTTTCACTTGCTGAATAGGCTTCTTGAGTCTGATGCCCCATTTCAGATAGAATATTGAAACTGGAACTGATATGTTCAGATCAAGACATATACAGTTCTGGAAGTATTTTAGAAAAGGGATCTTCCGACGTTAGGCTTTTCTAAAATACTTGCAGGAGTGCACAGTTATTTGGCTGCATGTGCAGCAGGAACAGCCATTTCATAAACATAAGCTTGTTTGGTTCCATGCCTTCTATACACGATTCCTTTGTGTTGATCCCATGCATTTTTGAATTCCGTTACTCTTTTCATCTCCACCACCTCCCGTAGGAGGGCATTCCAGATATCTACCACCCTCACACTGAACAGAACTTCAGGCTGCTGCTTCCAGAAAAGAAACGGTGACTTCACTTTTGAAAGATGACCCTCACCCGAGTCCCTGAGGAAAGCTCCAGTCTGAAACCCACGGTGTCGGGAGTTCTAAATTAGGGGAGTTCATGTGTCATCTCTTGTCGCAGAGCCTTATTTTCAATAGAGCCTTTGGCATTCTTGTTACACTCGGACATCGGGCTCACACAATAAGTACTTCTCTATATTATTTGATAAGATGAAATCGCCAAGTTGTGAAGTTTCATGTGTTATGTTCATGTGACTATGGCATAGAAGGTTGAATGTTAGTCTTATATTTGCACATTAAGTTCACTGGAGGGAGGGGCCCAATGAAAGAAATGCAATATTTCACCTTTTAGCAGTCATTATACTTGACAGCCACATTGGTGATCAAATAATCTGAGGGCACCCCTCCACCAATTTATATTAGAATGCTTAGTGCTTTCTCCTGGCCGATTTGAGTATTTATAGTTTGATACCAGTGAGTTTTGGATTATTTTTTGTAATGTCTAGAAGAGAAACGACACTCTGCTGTTCTATTGAACATTTAACCCCAGTATAACCCCACGCCAACCAAGATAAAACACCTGGGGTCCAGAAAACATCCCAAGAACAGATAAGCCCAAGTAGGAAAAGTTAATGTGATATGAGATGAAACAAAACCTGTTTAAAAAAACACCACATTCACGTGAGTATGCTCCTACTATGGAGGGTATGATACATACCTGTAGCAGTTGTTCTCCGAGGACAGCAGGCTGATTGTTCTCACGACTGGGTGACGTCCGCGGCAGCCCCCACCAACCGGAAAAAAGGCTTCGCGGGACGGTCGGGACGCAGGGCACGCCCACCGCGCATGCGCGGCCGTCTTCCCGCCCGTGCGCGACCGCTCCCGCCAGTTGAATAACTAGCAAAAGATGAAACACACAACTCCAAAGGGGAGGAGAGAGGGTAGGTGAGAACAATCAGCCTGCTGTCCTCGGAGAACAACTGCTACAGGTATGTATCATACCCTTTCTCCGAGGACAAGCAGGCTGCTTGTTCTCACGACTGGGGTATCCCTAGCTCTCAGGCTCACTCAAAACAAGAACCCAGGTCAATTGAACCTCGCAACGGCGAGGGTACAACAGAAATTGACCTACGAAGAACAACTAACTGAGAGTGTAGCCTGACCAGAATAAATTCGGGTCCTGGAGGGTGGAGTTGGATTTACACCCCAAACAGATTCTGCAGCACCGACTGCCCGAACCGACTGTCGCGTCGGGTATCCTGCTGGAGGCAGTAATGAGATGTGAATGTGTGGACAGATGACCACGTCGCAGCCTTGCAGATCTCTTCAATAGTGGCTGACTTCAAGTGGGCCACCGACGCTGCCATGGCTCTGACACTATGAGCCGTGACATGACCCTCAAGAGTCAGCCCAGCCTGGGCGTAAGTGAAGGAAATGCAATCTGCTAGCCAATTGGAGATGGTGCGTTTCCCGACAGCGACCCCTAGCCTGTTAGGGTCGAAAGAAATAAACAATTGGGCGGACTGTCTGTGGGGCTGGGTCCGCTCCAAGTAGAAGGCCAATGCTCTCTTGCAGTCCAATGTGTGCAACTGACGTTCAGCAGGGCGGGTATACGGCCTTGGGAAGAATGTTGGCAAGACAATTGACTGGTTAAGATGGAACTCCGACACCACCTTCGGCAGGAACTTTGGGTGGGTGCGGAGCACTACTCTGTTGTGATGAAATTTGGTATACGGAGCATGAGCTACCAGGGCCTGAAGCTCACTGACCCTACGAGCTGAAGTAACTGCCACCAAGAAAATGACCTTCCAGGTCAAGTACTTCAGATGGCAGGTATTCAGTGGCTCAAAAGGAGGTTTCATCAGCTGGGTGAGGACGATGTTGAGATCCCATGACACTGTAGGAGGCTTGACAGGGGGCTTTGACAAAAGCAAGCCTCTCATGAATCGAACGACTAAAGGCTCTCCAGAGATGGCTTTACCTTCCACACGATAATGGTAAGCACTAATCGCACTAAGGTGATTCCTTACTGAGTTGGTCTTGAGGCCAGACTCTGATAAGTGCAGAAGGTATTCAAGCAGGTTCTGTGCAGGGCAAGAACGAGGTTCTAGGGCCTTGCTCTCACACCAAACGACAAACCTCCTCCACTTGAAAAAGTAACTCTTTTTAGTGGAATCCTTCCTAGAAGCAAGCAAGACCCGGGAGACACCCTCAGACAGACCCAACGCAGCGAAGTCTACGCCCTCAACATCCAGGCCGTGAGAGCCAGGGATTGAAGGTTGGGGTGCAGCAACGCTCCGTCGTTCTGCGAAATGAGAGTCGGAAAACACTCCAATCTCCACGGTTCTTCTGAGGACAACTCCAGAAGAAGAGGGAACCAGATCTGACGGGGCCAAAAGGGCGCTATCAGAATCATGGTGCCGCGGTCTTGCTTGAGCTTCAGTAAGGTCTTCCCCACCAAAGGTATGGGAGGATAAGCATACAGGAGGCCGGTCCCCCAATGAAGGAGAAAGGCATCTGACGCTAGTCTGCCGTGTGTCTGAAGTCTGGAACAGAACAGAGGCAGCTTGTGGTTGGTCTGAGAGGCGAAAAGGTCCACCGAGGGGGTGCCCCACTCTCGGAAGATCTTGCGTACCACTCTGGAATGGAGCGACCACTCGTGCGGTTGCATGACTCTGCTCAGTCTGTCGGCCAGACTGTTGTTTACGCCTGCCAGGTATGTGGCTTGGAGGAGCATGCCGAACCGGCACGCCCAACGCCACATCCCGACGGCTTCCTGACACAGGGGGCGAGATCCGGTGCCCCCCTGCTTGTTGACGTAATACATTGCAACCTGATTGTCTGTCCGAATTTGGATAATTTGGTAGGACAGCCGATCCCTGAAAGCCTTCAGTGCGTTCTAGATCGCTCGGAGCTCCAGGAGGTTGATCTGTAGATCCTTTTCCTGGAGGGACCACAGACCCTGGGTGTGAAGCCCATCGACGTGAGCTCCCCACCCCAGGCGAGATGCATCCGTCGTCAGCACTTTCGAGGGCTGCGGAATTTGGAATGGACGTCCCAGGGTCAAATTGGTCCGGATGGTCCACCAGAGCAGTGAAGTGCGGCAACTGGTGGAGAGGCGGATGACATCCTCTAGATTCCCGGTGGCTTGGAACCACTGGGAAGCTAGGGTCCATTGAGCAGATCTCATGTGAAGACGAGCCATGGGAGTCACATGAACTGTGGAGGCCATATGACCCAGAAGTCTCAACATCTGCCGAGCTGTGACCTGCTGAGACGCTCTGGTCCGCGAAGCCAGGGCCAGGAGAGTGGCGGCCCGCGCTTCGGGAAGGTAGGCCTGAGCCGTCTGGGTATTCAGCAGCGCTCCTATGAATTCCAGAGACTGGGATGGCTGGAGATGGGACTTTGGGTAATTTATCACAAACCCCAGCAGCTCCAGAAGTTGAATAGTGCACTGCATGGACCGGAGGGCTCCTGCCTCTGAGGTGTTCTTGACCAGCCAATCGTCGAGATATGGGAACACGTGCACTCCCAGCTTGCGTAGGTAGGCCGCTACCACCACGAGGCACTTGGTAAACACTCGTGGGGCAGAGGCGAGCCCAAAGGGCAGCACACAATACTGAAAGTGCCGTGTGCCCAGGCGGAATCTGAGATACTGTCTGTGAGCTGGCAGTATCGGTATGTGAGTATATGCGTCCTTTAAATCCAGGGAACATAGCCAATCGTTTTTCTGAATCATTGGCAGAAGGGTGCCCAAGGAAAGCATCCTGAACTTTTCTTTGACCAGGAATTTGTTCAGGCCTCTCAGGTCTAGGATGGGGCGCATCCCCCCTGTTTTCTTTTCCACAAGGAAGTACCTGGAATAGAATCCCTGCCCTTCCTGCCCGGGTGGTACGGGCTCGACCGCATTGGCGCTGAGAAGGGCGGAGAGTTCCTCTGCAAGTACCTGCTTGTGATGGGAGCTGAAAGACTGAGCTCCCGGGGGACAATTTGGAGGCAGGGAGGCCAAATTCAGGGCGTATCCGCACCGCACTATTTGGAGAACCCACTGGTCGGAGGTTATGAGAGGCCACCTTTGGTGAAAGAATTTTAACCTCCCTCCGACCGGCAGATCGTCCGGTACGGACACTTGTAGGGCGGCTATGTTCCCGTGGATCCAGTCAAAAGCCCGTCCCCGGCTTTTGCTGTGGAGGCGCAGGGGGCTGCTTAGGCGCACGCTGTTGACGAGAACGAGCGCGCTGGGGCTGTCCCTGTGCCTGACGAGGCCTTCGGGCCGGCTGGTTGTACCTACGCTTCGCAAAAGAATAGGGTGCAGCCTGCCGGGCCCGGGAAAAACGTCCACCTGTGGAGGTGGATGCTGAAGGCGCCCGGTGGGAGAGCTTGTCGAGAGCGGTTTCCCGCTGATGCAGTTGGTCCACCATCTGCTCGACCTTCTCACCGAAAATGTTATCCCCCCGGCAAGGGACGTCAGCCAGTCTCTGCTGGGTGCGGTTGTCCAGGTCAGAGGCACGCAGCCATGAGAGCCTGCGCATCACTATACCTTGGGCCGCAGCACGAGATGCCACGTCACAGGTGTCAAAAATACCCCTGGACAGGAACTTTCTGCACGCCTTCAGCTGCCTGACCACCTCCTGATAAGGCCTGGACTGCTCCGGCGGGAGCTTCTCGACCAGGTCCGCCAGTTGTTGCACATAGGTCCGCATGTGAATGCTCATATAGAGCAGGTATGACTGGATGCGGGTCACGAGCATGGAGGATTGGTAGGCCTTCCTCCCAAACGAGTCCAGAGTGCGAGACTCCCGCCCCGGGGGCGCCGAGGCGGTATCCCTCGAACTCCGTGCCCTCTTGAGAGCAGAATCCACGACCGCCGAGTCATGGGGCAATTGGGGCCGCATGAGCTCTGGGTCAGAGTGGATCCTGTACTGGGACTCTGCTTTCTTGGGAATAGTGGGGTTAGTTAATGGTCGCACCCAGTTCCGAAGCAGTGTCTCCTTCAGGACATTGTGCAGCGGCACCGTGGAGGACTCTCTAGGTGGTGATGGATAGTCGAGGACCTCGAGCATCTCGGCCCTCGGCTCTTCCACAGAGACCACGGGGAAGGGAATGCTGATAGACATATCCCGCACAAAAGAGGCAAAGGAGAGACTCTCAAGAGGTGAGAGCTTCCTCTCCGGTGAAGGCGTGGGGTCCGAGGGAAGGCCCGTAGACTCCTCTGAGGAGAAATATCTAGGGTCCTCCTCTTCCCCCCACGAGTCCTCATCCTCGGTATCGGACATTAGCTCATGTAGCTGAGTCCTGTACCGGGCCCGGCTCGACGTCGAGGCACCGAGGTCTCGGTGTCGTCGAGCGGTGGACTCCCGCGCCGGCGGGGACGGAGCTCCCTCCATCGACGTCGACGGGGACTCCACCTGCGTGGCAGTCGAGACCGGCACCGCAAGCGGCGGCGGTGTCGACAGCCCCGGCGCCGGGCTAGAGCTCGCCGGCGCCACAGTCATCGGCGCCGAGGGCGCAAGCACCCCCGGCGCCGGCACAGCCTGGCGCATCAGCCCTTCCAGGATCCCCGGAAGGATGGCTCTGAGGCACTCGTCCAGGCCCGCCGCCGGGAAAGGCGGTGGGGCCGGTAAGGGTGTCGGTGCCGGAAGCTGCTGGGAGCCAGGAGACGGCACCGAGGTGCCGGAACCCCGATGCGTCGGTACCTCCACAACCGACGGAGACCTCTCCTCTCTACGATGACGCTTCGGCGTCGACTCCTCTTCGGGATGCACCGAGGGCGTCCGGTGACGACGCTTCTTATCCTTTTTTCGATGCACGTCACCGGCGCCGGAGGGCATGGAGGAGGAGGAGGTCGATCCCCCTCGGTCTCGAGGCACCGGGTCAGACAGGGTTCGGTCCCGTGGGCCACGAGCTGAGGGCGTGACCGGGGCCGACTGCCCACGCGGCCTCTCACCCCCACTCTCACCGGAGGACCGGCGGGCCGACGGGACATGTTCTCCTGGGGTCGCTGCCATCGGTGCCGATGTCTCGGGCATTGATACCGGTACCGAAGGCCCGGGCGTCGATACCGATGCCGTCGAGGTCGACGTCGAGGGGCCGGCGCAAGTTCCAAAAAGACGGTCCCGCAGAACTTGCCTCGCAACCTGAGTCCGTTTCCGGAGACCGAGACACAAAGAACACGACTTGAGATTGTGCTCCGGCCCGAGGCACTGGAGGCACCAAGCGTGGGTGTCGGTCTGCGAGATCGGCCGGCCGCAGCGACCACACTTTTTAAATCCACTCGGGACCTTTGAGGACATCGACGGAAAAATCGCGTCGGCGAAGTCAAAATCGTCAATGGTGGCTAAAATCACACCACGAAAAAAGAAACGACCGTGCGGCCACTAGGCCGCCACGCAGCGTCCCCGCTGGAAGCGAGGGAAAAGAAGGGGAGCGCGTGCTCCACACGCGCAGGGTCTCTCTTTTTTTTTTTTTTTTTGAGGAAATAAATTTAAATTAACGAAGCGCGATCCGCGTATACGCGATCGCAAGAATCCGGCGGCTGAAGTAGAGAGAGCGGCAAAGCACGACTCTCTCCAGGCGCGGAAAAAAAAGGAACTGGCGGGAGCGGTCGCGCACGGGCGGGAAGACGGCCGCGCATGCGCGGTGGGCGTGCCCTGCGTCCCGACCGTCCCGCGAAGCCTTTTTTCCGGTTGGTGGGGGCTGCCGCGGACGTCACCCAGTCGTGAGAACAAGCAGCCTGCTTGTCCTCGGAGAATCCCTGTTACTTCAGAATGATTTGCAGTGACATAAAATATAGTGTAAGACCAACAGCAGTGAACACTACGTCTCAATATACGTGTGAAATTGCCACTATTCATTTCACAGTCAGTAGAAGCAATGACAAGGTCTAATCCAGAGAAAACCCAGCCGTTACCTGGTGATGGTAGACCCACCAAGCACTAGTAATGACCCGTGCATCCCAGGCGGCGCTGTAGCACACTGCCATTGTGCCAGCCTCGGTCAGTGTACGTGGAGGTACTGGTTGTCCTGTAGATCAGAGAAGTGATACAGAATGTCAGGAACATACATAACACTGTATCATGTAAGGTCCCTTCACCTAAATAGTTTACAATATGCTGCAGCCACACAGCAAGTGAAGGAAAAGGGCTCTATCAGATGATACTGCTACAGTAACACATAAAAGTTTATTAGTACATATCAGATTATTACATTATTTTTATGGTAAAGGAAATAAAATCGTTTTCTCTGTGTACAAGACAGACACACGTCTAAGAAATGTTCTCTCTAAGCGGAGCACATGAGCGACTGGTGTCGTTCAGATTTTACATGGTTGCTCAGAAAATTATTTTTTTTTGTGCTATATACAGAAATGCATTGCTAATACTGGCACTCAAAAATTGTTGGTTTTTAAAATTTGTTGCTCACATGAAAAAGAATTGCACACACCATGCCACTCCTTACAGGAAACATTGCCTCTAAGCTGAATATCTTCACTCAGTCAGGCTGGGAATTTGAACCTCATAAAGAATTGTTATCCATAGGAATAGAACAGGCCCTTCTGCAGATAACGCAAGCTAATCTTTAGTGAAAGATCCCCTGTGTGCTTAGCCTCCCTTTGAATATTTCCCAAGAAAAATTTACCTTCAGAAATTTGCACCTGCTGTGTAGTTTTAAAAATGTAGAATTACATGCACTGTTGCTTCCCTGGCCTAACCCCTCCCTGGGAGCTCCTCTGTGAGGTGTAGATAAAAGTATTTGCGCCACAGAACAATGCATGCAATCTTATTCATGTAAGGATCAAAAAGCCCTTTTACGCAGTTAAATAGTTTATTTATATTTTGCTCACACCTTTTTCAGTAGTAGCTCAAGGTGAGTTACATTCAAGTACTCTGAATATTTCTGTCCCAGGAGGGCTCACAATCTAAGTTTGTGCCTGAGGCAATGGAGGGTTTATTTATTTATTTGTTACATTTGTATTCCACATTTTTCCACCTATTTGCAGGCTCAATGTGGCTTACATAGTACCGTAAAGGCGTTCGCCGTCTCCAGTAGTGAAACAAATACAAAGTGATGTTATGGTCAAATAAGGTTCATATGCTATAGCCACATTGGGGAATTATATAGAGGAAGAGTTATACAGTGTCTATTACACGCTTTGGTTTTGTTGTGTTGCAGGGTTTAGGCACTTAAGTTGGGTCAGTATGGTATGCCTTTTTGAACAGGTTGTTTTAAGTGACTTGCCCAAGATCACAAGGAAAAGCAGTGGGATTTGAACCGGCCACCTCTGGATTGCAAGAGCTACATCTAAGGCTAGAATCAGGGCCCACTACTGAGGAATTCTGGAAGGCCCACAGTCCAAGACCACTGCTGCAATGACCACAATAAGGGCCATGTTTACTAAGGTGTGCTAGCGTTTTTAGCGCACGCTAAACGCTACACACACCCATATATTCCTATGGGTGTCTCTAGCATTAGCATGTGCTAATTTTTAGCGCGCGCTAAAACGCTAGCATGCCTATAGCGCAGCTTAGTAAACAGGGCCCTAAGTAAGCTGGAGGGCAGGAGGAAAAAAAGATGTACAATATGAAATAAGGGTAAAATCTCCTACAGTTACGAATGAAAACTCAAGGCACTAGATGGCGGGCCCTGGTTCTGACTGAGCTGGAATTACCAAGGACCAGAAAGAAACTGTTGGGTTAACAGAAAAAGAGTGGAAGAAGGAGGAGATAATTACCTGTAGCATTCTTGATGACGCAGCTGGTTGCTCCGTGAAGGTCGGCATGAACATATACATCTCCTGAGAGAAGTGAAGGTGATGCTTCATTAATAAAACTGCTACAGCTTATGGATCCCCAGCCAGTCTCCTGCTCAACCTCTTCTGGCCTAGAAGAAAACCAATTCCATGTCTCCCTCCTACAAGTACCTATAGTTTAGTGCCTTACAACTTACTGATCACCTTAACTGACCCAAAAGGTGAGTGTGACCAAAGAGGCAGTCTCTGTACCAAGGCCTACCAAAGGGCAAACCAACAGACCACAAGGTTTCAAATTTAGGGGGTTCATTCTGGGTGTCAAGCACCAGCTGCAGGCAACTCTCCTTTTGAGTCTCAGGAATATTCTGACTGGGACAACAAAGAAAATGCACACAAAAAAATAATTTGGTCATTCAATAAACTTTTTTTATTGGGGTTACACTGCATTTGAAATATACTGACCTGCCTTCAAATATCGCTTCACAATCATCTCGTTCTGCTGTTGATCTCTTCCCGCTATGACGAGATAATTTTCTGAGCTGATGAACCACAGAAACTTCTCAAACCTGCCCAAACACAGCAAATCATTTCAAGACAAAGAGCAGAAACCCAGAGACCAAGGCATTAGACATAAACTCTCCACTGATTGTTCTCTCACAGACTTTCAAAGAACAGACTTTCAGAAAACATAACTACTGGCCTTAATCCTCTCTGGCCTGGCAGTGTTTTCACATTTTGCTATCTAAGAAATACAGTTCAAAATACCTTAAAAGTAGGAGCTTGTATCACTGATCGATCTACACAACATTCTCTATTCTTAATATAAAAGAACAATTACAGAAATATTCAGAAAGAAATTAAGAATAACAAACCAAATATTTTGAATGTATAAGTCATCACATCCCTTGATTCAATAACCAGCAGAAGCCCCTTCTGCAACAATAAGTCATAAGCCATTTAGGATAAGGGCCCATCAACTTAGAACAGTGCTCTTGGTGCAGTTTTTTGCCCATTTTTCTTAGTGGAATAGCTCATGCTCTTTCAAAGTTTGTGGGAATCATCTGTGGAGTTCAGTAGTAACATAGTAGAAGCGTGCTTGGACTGAGCCAGTCGAGGACATTCAAATACTTCCTGCCCAGTCACTCCATTGTTGCTTTTACTCTGTGCTTAGAATTATTTCTCCTGTTGAAAGATGAATCTTCTTCCCAGTCCCAGGTCTGTAGCACACTAGAACAGGCATTGTTCCACGATCTGCATATACGTTGCATTAAACCAAAAAGAAATACAAATCCCTTGCTTCCACTATTTCCGTTTCTTTCATATTTATTTATGTTTATTTTTTTGTCATTACTTTTTGTACACATAGTGTTATCGGTTGCCATAAAGTTTAATTGTTAAATTCCTGATGATATAATTTTCAGCAAGTGATTTAACTTGTCAGGAGCCAGAATGCTGTCTCGCCATAGTGGAGTCTTCTGAACTTTTATGCAGCAGAGACACAGAGTTTAGGAAGGATTCTGCTCACCCAAGTCCCTAGCTGCCGAGATGAAACCCGTGGCGTTGGGTACTAAAGGGAGTTACTTTAAGGCTTTGATTATAGATGCCACTGCACACAGACTACTGGCAGATAGTGGTTAACTGCTGGCACTGCCGGCCTTGGATATTCAATGCCAGGCCCTATCCAGCGACCAGCATCGAATATCCAGTTTCAGTTTTGGCCGCGGCAACTTAATCAGCTAAGTGAATATTCAGCGCTAGCTGGTTAATAGTGGTTAAAGATAGGCCTGCTATTTAAGCGGCCTACTTAACCACTCAGCTTAGTCGGTTTAGTGCTGAATATTTGAGCTTAGCCAGCTAAGTTGTGTGGCTAGCCACTAAGTACTAATATTCAGTAGAAATAACCTGCTATCTTGCACTGAATATTTTAACCGGCCAGGAGCCATTCCTGGCTGGTTAAACAGCATTGAATATCAGGCCCTTGTTCTTATAGAATGTAATGAACATTTTGGGCTCTTTATTTTGCAAAGTTTTTTGAATTCTAAATACATTTTAACACCATTGAACACTATAGCATGGGTGAGTTATTCATTTGAGGGCTTCCCCATTTTTTAAATCAATTATTTATATATTATTGATTTATTTTCTATACTTTGCGTTATTCATCTTTCCCCTCGATCTTCACAAGCCTCCACATCTCCAAAACATAATGCTGCAGGCTTTACTGTAGGGAAGTCATTAAAAGGATGATGTGCTGTGTTTGTTTTACGCAACAAGTATCACTTAGTGTTGAAACCAAAAAGTTCCACTTTGATCTCAACAAGCTATAAAACCTTCTTCCACACGAGCGCATCTTTTGCAAGTACGATTCAGCCCATTATATGGCTTTTCTTTAGCAGTGGGCTTTTTCTTGCTAGCCTCCCACATAGGCCACATTTATAGAGTCACCTTAAACCTCCATTACCCAGTACATAATGGACAAATACAAAAGCACCTACGCATCAACTTTCTCCTACACTAGTGCTCAACTCTGGAATGATCTACCTAAACTGGTGAAACTTACTCCTGATCACCCTACCTTCAAACAGCGCCTCAAGACCTTTCTATTTGGCAAAGCTTACGCACCACTCCCGCCTGGCATCTCTGACTTCTGAACTGTCTTTATCCCGGTGTCATATTAATCACCACTGCTCTTTCTCTTTTTCTCTACCTCGTTTTTGCCCTTTCTCCATTATTCTTCTAGGACATTAATTGTTTGATCCCTGACTTGTTGTGTGTTTATGTAGATTGTTGTAAGCCACATTGGGCCTACCCATGGGTGGGAAATTGTGGGATATAAATGCTGTAAATAAATAAATAAATGCATCTTAAAATGGTTGAACAGTAAACATTTTCCCTGGCCTCAGCCAGAAACCTCTGTAGTTCCTAAAGTTAACTTAGGCTTCACAGAGACCCTCTTCTAAAGTTTTCTTAACTCACAACTACCGACTTTGGAGGGACAGTCTAATTGAGGCAGTATCTTGGTGGTGCCAACTGTTTCCACTTTACAATGATGGATCCAACAGTGTCCCATGGGATATTCAAATACACTGAAAATTTCTGATGGCCTTCCACCACTCAGTAACTTTATCCCTAGTTCTTTTGTAAACACTTTGTCTGACATGTTTACATATTTGCTTCAAATTCACTTCATACAACAGAAACAATTGGATTCTTTATACAGGAGTATTCAAATCAACTTAACTATTGTGACGGGAAAAAGATGGGCTCTGTTTAACTTGTAACTGGCCTTAAGGATATTTGGAATCAGAGTTCATTTGGCTTGCATGCTAAAAGCTGTGAAGACTTATACTATTAAGACTTTTTGGTTCCTTGATCTTATTTGCTTTTTGAATATTTCAATAATTGTTTTCATATTGAACATGGAGAGTATGTTATGCACGTTAATGCATTCTGAACTGTATTTCAAAAACAGCAGAATGTGAAAAATATACAAGGATATGAAGACCTTCACAGCACTGTTACTGTCTAGGAGAAAGCAAAGACCGTTGGTCTCCTGCAACTCTGGGATGCATCACATGTGGCTATGCATTATTTATAAACAAATACTTGTTGAAAAATCTTTCAAGTTATAAATATTTTCCTTTCTTGTGTGTATGATTATTTTTCTCTCTGTTTCAGCACCCTTTCTCCATTTCCTTCCTTCTCTAACTCTCCTTTCTCTCCTCCACACTCCTCTCCCAAAGGAGGCTCCATGCTTCTCACGTGAACTCTGTTCCCTAGACGCCTCCCTGTCCCTTCTCTGCAGCTTCACTTTCTCTCCTGTCTCCTTTCCACCCTCAGCTTGGTCCCTTTCCTCCTCCTCATTCTCTGATTACCGTTTTTTTTTTCTAGTGTCTCCTGATAATCACATGACTTAGTATTATCTAAACACAGAGCAGCAATAATGAGCCGGTAGTTGTTAGTTCAAATCCTTTAATAGTCCAAACACAACCTTATAATAAGTGGAGCTATTACATCCAAAACACTTGCAGTACAAGTCCATCAGCCCAACATGTTTCAGCACATAATGTCTGTCACAAAATGCCTAGCACCCACCTGGGGTTACCCTGTGGCCACCTGAAGGGTCTGCCCAGCAATGCGCCGTCATGCCTGCACTTGGGCTTGTGGTCTATACTAGCATCCTACTGGGTTTCGTTTGCCTCTGGGCTAGTTTCCTATACTCAGGGTTTTCCTTGGTGATTTGTAGGACACTGGGGCCACACTCCAGGGGTCCCACAGTTTCTAGAAAGCACCCACAGACCCAAAAACACAAACCAGGATTCTTAGTCAGTCCAGGCCATCAGTCAATAAACTAAATAAGGTTTATTGTCACAGAATTTGAACAGCGAACAGAAAAAGGTGAACTCAGCAAGCAATAACAGGCAACTGAATATGGATCAATTATAAAACTATCTAAACATTTGTTTACTACCTGGGTAGTACCTAGGGAGGTCAGGAAATGTAGATGCTCACAAGTTATAAAATATAACTGCTCTTTAGGCCTTAGTAAAGAGATCTTTCTCTCTCTGCTCCCTGGCTGAGACTGGGGAAAAATCCAGTACCTTCAGGCTAGATATAAAATCCAGGGCCAATCAGAGCACAGGGCATCAATTTAGAAAGTAGCTGCCCAATGGTACTGCAAATTGTCTTTCCATAAGCTGAAACTGGAAGAGAGAAACTATTTTTCTGCAACAGCTTTAAAACTCAAAACAAGTGACATCTGCTAGCCAATTAGGAGAAATACACTTCATGAAATAATACAGTTTTCAGGCTCAGAAATCCACTGTTTCATCACAATGCCTGCTTCAGAGGCAGAATTCTAAAGTGTAAATTGGACAGACAATCCACCTAGGCAGCTGCCTATAATGCTTATAAGGTTGCATTCGTGGGGGTCTTCAGCCCCTGGAAGACTCGCCTAGGGCTTTACGCTAGGGGTTGAAGACCCTCATGTGTGCAACCTTATAAGCATTATAGGCAGCTGCCTAGGTGGACTGTCTGTCCAATTTACACTTTAGAATTCTGCTCCTGAAGTAGGCACTATGTGCTGAAACATGTTGGGATGATGGACTAATACCAAGCTGACACAGGTAAGAAGTGATGCTCTTTTCCTGGTAATGGGAGAGGATTGTTCCTGCAGGGTCCCCCTAGTACAGGCCCCTAGATGTCATTCCAAGTTTGCCCTGCTTGATGGCACCACAGTTTCCACAATTCATACCTAAGCATAGAAAAAATCTAAACCATTCAAGGGCTGAAGCCAATACGTTGAGGAAGGGGTGTCGAGGTATGAATTGTGGAAACAGTGGTGCAACAAGCAGGGCAAACTTGGGATAACATCTAGGGTCTGTACTATGGGGACCCTGCAGTAACAATCCTCTCCCATTAACAAGAAAAGATCAACACTTCTTACCTATCTCAGCTTGAATCAGAAGGCTGAATGCATGGTGCCAGGCAATCCCAAGGGTCTATGGCACCCACACACTCAGACTTCAGATTCAAGCCACCAGATGTGACAGATGCAATTAAGAAGCACAGATCTCCTCCTGCACAGAGTTGTAAAATGTAAAAACGTATAAGTATGTACATGGTGAGCAAGGGATCCTGCAATCCTCAAGAGTTGATCCTACCAACTTGATACAAAGTGGGTGAACATTAGGAGAGAAGAGACCTGAAGGAGAGTGGGAGGACACAGCAATGAGGAGAGGTCTAGGCACTCTGACATGAGAAGATTCTGCTGTTCCTGCCACAGCCAGGAGCCCTGGTTAAAGTTAAATGAGACTCACCAGAACACCTTGCGTGCTTTCTGGATAGTAGTGGCTGTCTGAACTTCTTTCAGTGTCTGTTTTGTCTTCTTCTCTGCTGATTTAAATGCCTAGCAGGAGGAAAACAGACTAATTTGATGGACAGACATAAATGAGCATACATTTGTGCAATGTTGACCCAAGATGGCATAAGTACGGTGACTGTATCATTACCAGTTAGAGGATCAACTTCTTTACTCCTTCATATAGGGAAGAGTCTTTAAGTCTTCCCTGCAATATCTACTCCTCCTGCTATATTCGACAGTGGTGAATCCAGCAATGACCTCTCACCCAGGCATAGAGGATCCTGTCACACCATTCAACATTGGCATCAACAAAGAGGAGCATCGACATCTACCAACCAATCTCCCCAGCCCTAAATGCAGCTCCGTAGTGAATGCTGGTGGCAGCATCTGACCTGGAAGTGACAGCTACATTGGTTGTGTGGGATGTAGCCGATCCACGCAGAGGTGGTCTGGTCATCAGGGAGGAGCCGTAGGTCCAGGAATGGCAATTATGACTGGGAAAAGGATGTGTCCTTATTTTCAGGAAATGGAGTTAGAAAGATGCCATAAGCATAAGCTCAGAAAGAGTGATACAGTAAGTCTCTAAATAAATAACATAAGCATTGCTGGATGCTGAAACTGGTGAGCAGGTAAGTGGACCACTGACTGCCAACTACTGCTCTAATTTGCCATTAGCTTTTAGGAACCTACTAAGGAAACGTTGGGCCCGGTGATTTAGTCAGCTGCTGACTGGCTAAATCGCTTGGTCTGGGCTAGCCGCTAATATTCAATGGCACTTAACCGGCTAACTGTTGCTGAATACTGCGGTTAGCGCCAAACTCAAAGCCTGCTATGTTGGGGGCATTCTGGGGGCGGAGTCAGTAGTACTTGGCCGCTTAAGTGCTGATATTCAGCCCTTAAGCGTCCAGGTTTACCGCATAAAAGTCTGACCAATTTTTAAGCAGTAACCTATGGCTGCTTAAGTGCTGAATATAGGCTTAAGCAGTTACATTTTAACTGACTTAAAAATAACCGGATATGTAAAGCTGGAGCCCACACAGGTCCTGGCTTTGAATATCTGGGCATAATAGCATCGGCAATGAGCAAAAACGACTGAATATTGACAACATTATGATTATAATTTCACTAGAAAAAGCTTTTGCTGGAGGGCCTTAAAGTCTAAGGGATAAATATTCAGTGTTTGAATTCTCATTCAGAGAAACAAGAGACAAAGGACAGAATTACAGAAGATAAGCATCTTCTGGGGTCCAATCATTGTTGGATATATTGTGCAAAGAGAATCTGTCTCTCAGCCGAAGTTGCAAAATAGGCTTAAAAATAGGAACTTTAGGCTAATAAACTTTTTGAAACTGAGCTTTGTTTATGCTCGACACCTTTTAAAGAGATTACATTACATTTTTGTGAATGCTGTCTCCCTTTGCCTCTTTCCTCTGCTCCCCCTTCATCGGAGCCAAAGCTGCCTGCCACCATTTTCTTTTTTTTTCACTACTCTGCCTACCATACTGGAAGGCCTCTAGTTTCTTTCTGATAGACATCTATCTTACACAATTATAGTGCCAGTGAGTTTGTGGAATTTTGGGGCAGTGATTGCTCACAACAATGCTTTTATACAGCACCCAACCTGGAGCTCCATTTTTGGGCAGCCATCTCTCACCGTGATGTCATTCCCCCCCCCCCCCCAATATTTGTGTAAGTTTAAATAGGCAGGCTTTCGTATTCTCCATAGGGCCTATTTAACAAAGGCTCAGATATTCAAGATGGGGGGAATTTCTACACCCTTATGTGGGAAATGTGGGAGGGCTCCGGGATCTCTTTTTCATTGTTTGTGGAGCTGCTATAAAGTGAGACATTTTTGGGACTCCATTGCTCAATATCTGGCGGATCTTTTGGACTCGAGAATCATGTGCTCTCCGATGGGAATTTTGTTAGACAAATATGAAGCTTTCCTTTTACAGGGGGGCTCGGCCCGTCAATTGGTTCGGAAGGCCTTTTTGATTGGTAAGAGGCTAATACTGAGCCAGTGGGTGGCGGAGACCCCTCCGGATTTCTGGCATTGGCGAAACAAACTACATGAGTTTATGTTGTTTGAGAGGAGAGGTGTGGGCAGCTCCCCTGGGCGGCGGAGGCGGTTTCTAGATATTTGGGGGCCATATATTCACAGCCTGTCTCCTAAAGGGCGGAGTTTAGTGGTGAACTCGCTTTAGATATATATTGAGGTGGGGCCATCCTTTGTGGTAAGAAGTTGGAAGTCTGGATATCTCTCAGCAAGGGGAGGGGGGTAGGTGGGGGGGGGGGGGGGGGGAAGGATTTTACTGTTTGTTTTACTGTTCTAATTTTTGATAACATTTTGTTCCTTACTAAATTTGGCGAGCGGTGGAAGTTTGATATGGGTTGGGGGAACATATGAGTTCAAAGTAGACTGTTTTAGAGTGCTGGCAGGGGGGGAGGGGGGTTCTATACCAAAACATTGATGATAATGCTCTATGTGAGGGGGGTTTTTTTGAGCTGTGAATGTGTTCATTATCAGAGTTTACATTATGTTTTTCTGGGTACTGTTATCCGTATAATATCATCAATAAAAATTGTTGAAACACAAATAGGCAGGCTTAGACATCTGTTTTCCAGTGAGATTACCTATACAAAGTTATCTACCATTATTTACACTGGATCTCCAAATATTCTTAAACACATTTTTAATGAAGTTGAAGAAATAAGAGAAATTATATAACTGGGATGATTACTGTCAGAGGCAGAAGATCACAGGATTCTTCTCTGAAACTAGATTAAATACTGATATCTGTGGCCCTGATGTCTCATCAAATCTGAGCATATGGCATGGAAAACCACAGACTGATAATACTCACCTTCTCAGCAGCTTCTACCGTTTTCTGAGTTTTCTTCGCTGCATATCTCTTATGGTCATAGTACCTGAAAAATTAACATCCTATTATCTTGAAATCTGCCAGAAAATTAAATTGCACATTTCTAGTATTAATTCATTCCTTTTAGATTGTACACCAAATAAGGGGGAAATAATCAAACATGGCCATACTGGTTCATGCTCCACTGATACTTTTACCTGTGGGGTTTGCATTAATAAACAAAACAAATGCCTGAAAAATCCTTTGTTTTGCTACTGCCCCTGAGAAAAGGGCAGGCAGAGGTTGAACTTGCTATCCACCTGAAACAACACAAAACTACACATGTTCATTGCACTTCTCTCTCCCTGGCCCCAGCATGGCCTCTCCAGGCCATGTACATTCACTCACAGAATGAGTGAACAATTTAAGGCCTCAAAAATAGCCATAGGAAGCCATGACAATAAAAAAAACCCAATCCTTGTTGGCTTTTCCACCTCCCATGAGGCATGCACAAGTTCCAGATCCCAGGATATACCTCGGGTCCAAATAAGGGAGTGATTGCAATAGCAGAGAGAAATACCTCCCTCCCCAACCCCCAGACCTTTCTGCATCACCATCCAACCCCAATCTTTGGCAGCTTAACCTCTAGTGGTAGTATCACAAGACTACTACTAAGGGCATAAGAGCATCACAGGCGCCATTTTAAACCTGGGCGCTTACAGGTCAGGCCTAAACTTAACAGATAGTGCTGGCACAGTGACCACACTATAAGGGTAATTCTAGAATGGGGCACTTACATTTATGGATGCATTACCCATGTAAATGCAGACCAAAAGAGAGGCACTAGGTGTCTTGCAGCAATAGAACAAAGCAACACCAAAGCAGACACTATGAAGTCCAAAAGAGTCTTATTCAAACAAATCCCGACATGGCCACGTTTCACCAAACAGGCTGCATCAGGGGTAAACATAAACAACTAGTAAAAAATACAAACAAATAAAACATTATATATTTTACAGAATAAATCATTTTAATAAAAAGTGAAAACATCTATATAAAAACAACTTTTAATAATAGAAAAATGAATAAAACATAATTAAAATCAACATATATATATATATATGACACACAAAAAGGATAAAAAGTATCAAAGCTAGCAAGAATAATAAGTCACATAATCAGATAAAACAAAAGCAACATACCTAACCAGGGACACACAAGAGTTACCCTGGCAGTGAAACTGAGCATCCAAGATGACCTAAAGGAAATGCATAAAACTCGGAGCTCTTTGTGCTTTTAAAAGCTAAAGCAACAGGTTGTACAGCTCCAAAAGAGTGCTACAGTGGCAGGATGAAATAAAGGAAGATAAAAATACAGTTTTAACTTACTTCAGCAGCTTATAATCCATAGAGGGCAGAGAAACAGCTTCTCATGTCTGTGCAGTAGTCCTCCATCTTGAATTCTGCCCACTATTTACAATACTAAATGATGCCTTCCTTAATGAAGGACAAAAACTAAAAACAAACAAAAAAACCAGTCCTTGTGGGTAAAAAATTGAAAAAACTGGTTACAGACATGATCTATATCTTTCAATTTACAGCAGGGCTCTTAAAAAAGGATTAAAAATCGCTAAAAACTGGTGTTTTTGGTCAAAATTAAAATCAAAACTAACAACAGATTCTTATTCTCTGAGTGATGCCCTTCTAGAAAATATAATTTATATCGAAAATCACCGTTAAAAAATGTTTAAAAATGCTATGCATTCCAGTGGCCATCTTGGATGCGTTCCAATGACGTCATCAGGTGTCACTGGAGCTAGAAAGACTTAAAGGCACACATCACATTAAAACCATGTATGTATAAGATAAAACCAACTATAAAACAAATTGTAAAACAAAAATTGTATAAGAAACCTTTAAATATCTATGAACACACATCTTAAAATATAGATAGAAGAATTCAAAATGGAAATAAATATAATTCTAAAAGAACATACTCTATATGCTTTCTTTAAAACCATCTATTATAATAATTTGCACCTCCAACGTTCTGAAGCTGACTGCCAGGAAGTTGAAGCCCGGTTCGTAATGTCTGAAGCCTTCCAGTGACGTCACCGTGTTGCCTGGGAAACCGCGATGTGTCTCAAGCACGGGCGGACCCCTGAATAGAGAGCAGGGCACTTTCAACACCTTATCCAGCGAGGGAGCGAGCGATGACCTCCCACCCGAGCGCGCTGGGACCAGCCTGTGTGGGTTCAACAGAGAGGGATCGGGACAGGACGAAGGGATCTGTCAGCCCGGGGAGGCGAATGAGAGAAGGGTAGTAGTGTGCTGCAGAGGCAGTCATTTGACCTCCCCCCAGTCCTCTCATCTCCCGAGGGAAAGTTGAGCAGGAGAATCTCTGGAGAGGCAGTGGGGGAGGAATCACCCGAAACCAGCAGCCGAGGCGGAGCCCGATGAACTGACAGGATCCAGCACTGTTCCCAGAGGCCCCGGCCCAGCGAGAGCCCGCCACCGAGCGCGCACGCACCTGCAACTCTGCAGGCACGCGTTGGCTCTGTCCCTGGTATCGCTCATCAGACTGAGCACCTGGCGCCAGCGATACAAAGAACAGAGCCGACGCATGCCCGCGGAGTTGCAGGCGCATGCGCGCTCGGTGGTGGGAACAGCGCTGGATCCTGTCAGTTCATCGGGCTCCGCCTCGGCTGCTGGTTTCGGGTGATTCCTCCCCCACTGCCTCTCCAGAGATTCTCCTGCTCAACTTTCCCTCGGGAGATGAGGACTGAAGTCGCTGGGGGGGAGGGGGGGTCAAATGACTGCGTCTGCAGCACACTACCGCCCTTCTCTCGTTCGCACTCCCGGGGCTGACAGATCCCTTCGTCCTGTCCCAATCCTCTCTGTGAGGGAGAGAAAGACTTAAACTGCCCTGACCACTCTTCAACTCGGGTACTGACAGCCTCTGAGGAGGGGGGTGGGAGGCGGAGGGAGGGGAGGGGAGGAGGAGGGGCAGGTCTTGGAATTCGAAGGGGAGGGGTGCCTGGAACTCGGAGGAGAGGGAGGGAGGCAGGTAGGGGGGCGTGGAACTCGGAGGGAGGGAGGCAGGTAGGGGGGCGAGGAACTCGGAGGGAGGGAGGCAGGTAGGGGGCATGGAACTCGGAGGGGAGGGGGCCTGAAACTCGGAGGACGGAGGGAGGGAGGTAGGGAGGGGGCCCTGGAACCTTGCTAGCGCCTGTTTCCTTTCTGTTGGAAATAGGCCTCTTTTACTAGTATATATATATAAATAAATAAAAGGAACAGTGGGGAATCTCCAGTAGTGGTGACAAGGGTTAAAAAGATATATAAAAGACCTCTAAAACACATATATGCATGGGCATCTAAAAAGAAGCTGAAACTATAATAAAATAAATTCATTAAACACAAGCTAACAAATCTATCTCATTGTTTAAACCATGTGGATACACTGTATTAAAACTAAAAATAAACCTCTGTTCTGTTCTCACAAGAATCTTATCAACATCCCCGCCTCGCCTGGGTAGTTTTGGTTTATGAATCACACAGAACTTATAGTCCTTAAATTTGTGACCCAACATTATGGAGTATTCCACCAAAGGTTTCTCCAAAATTCTTCTCTTAATAGCACTCTTGTGCTCTATAATTCTCTTATTTAATGTTCTCTTTGTCTTACCTATATACATGAGGTTACGTGGACAAGTACATGCATATATCACACAACTGGACTGACAATTGAATAAGTGTCTTAAAACGTATGGTCTTTTGCTAGCTGGATGTATGATAGATATTGTTTTATGGTTAGCTGAACAAACTGAGCACTTCCCACATGGATAGTGGCCAAGGGGAGTCATTCTCTTTCTTGTATATCCTGCCTATTAAAATCAGATGATACCAAAAGGTCCTTCAAGTTTTACCCCTCTTATAGGCAATTAAAATATCTTTACTCATAAAAGCATCATTTGTCTGTTCTAGATACCAATGTTTTTCAAAATTTTCATAATATCATTAGAAAGGTGATTGACCTCTAAAGCACAATCTACCCCGTCTCCATCATTTGTTTCTTTTTTTTTTTTTTTTAGAAGTTCCTCTCTAGTATACTGTTCTGCTCATTGAAAAACCCTCATCTTTAAAACGATTGGGATAATCTCTTGATTTAAATCAATTTTTAAGATCCAAAGATCACTCTCTATATTGATGCTTATCTAAACAGACTCTCTTAATCCTTAAAAACTGGCTGAATGGGGGGGTCACGTGATGCTTTAAGGCAAGGCAGACGGTGGTTTTCGCGATCTCCAGGCCCCGACTCGATCTTTCAGAAATAAACCCTGCAAACTACAGGCAAACCTGCCACAACTGTGGAATTGCGAGGGGAGATTATATGGAAAAATTTTTTGAACTCCCCGAACCAACCAATGGCGCCCAAAAGCTCTAAGAAAGAAAGAGAGAAGCCGAAACCGGCGGGCGGCGCGGAGGCGAGTCCGAGTACGCCGCCAAAGGACTCTACGGCTTTTTCGGCGGAACAGCTGCGGCAACTGGCGGAGGTAGTTGGAGTGGTGGTCGAACCTAAATGGGACAAAGTATTAGAACGCCTCGTGACGATGGAGGCGCTAATTACGGATACAACAAGGAGGACGGGCGAGCTCGAGCAGCGGGTATCAGCAGTGGAGGAGTCTCTAATCCCTAATATGCAACAGCTTAAAGAGATCGGGAAAAAAATGGAGTCTGTAACTGAAAAATTGGATGAATTAGAGAACAGGTCTCGTCGAGCCAATTTAAGAATTGTGGGCCTACCGGAATCGGTGGGTGCGTCGGTGCTATCTTCAGTGCTGGAAAAATGGCTGGCTAAAGAATTTGCTTTTATCTGACCACGCGGGGCCCTTATGCTTGGAGAGGGCCCACCGCGTGGGCAGACAGCAAGATGGCCGACGCAACCCAAGGACAGTAATCCTGAAAGTACATAATTATGTACATAAAGAGGAAATTCTAAGGGGATTTCGGATTGAAACGGAATGAAACTAAATTTGATGGCAACCAATACTCATTTTCCAAGACTACTCTGCAGCTTTGCAGGAGAAGAGGAAGCTGTTTACACCATACTGCAAAAAGCTGCACGAAATGAGCACCCAGTTTATGCTGGCTTACCCTGCAGTGCTAAAAGTCAAGGACAATGGTCAGTGGAGAACCCTTGGAACTCCTGAGGAGGCACAGAAGTATGTGCAACAACTGGAGCTGAAGGACCGGGACGCTGCAGGCAGTGGCTGAACTGCATATAGTCCAATGCACTGGGCCACTCTGATAAGGACTAGAACACTAAGTTGCAGGGTTGGTATATTGTTTAAACTGCATTAGGAGTCGGGTGCAGGGAGACAAGGAAAACCCCTGGGACCCATTCCAATGGGCAATACATGTGTGGGTTTAAAGGGAAGGGAGGAAGGGGTGGAGGGTAGGGGGTGGGAGAGGGATGGAAGGGACAAGGGTGGGGGGGAGGGGGGAGGGGAGAGAGGGAAGGGGACTAGGTTAGTGGGGAGGGAGGGGAGGGAGGGGGAGAGGGTTACATGGATGTGCACCAGTGCTGTGGGAGTGAGTAAAGGTAGGAGAAGGGGGATATTAGTAATGAATCATATGGTTGTACTGAAAACCCCTGCTCTGTATGGAAGTTGGATCCCCTTGGGGGGAGGGGCTGGCCCCCGGGGATGTTTGAGAATAGTAAAATCTGTCATCCTAACTATTGAAATTTTGGCGACTGGCTGATTGTTCTCAGGTAAAAATAATCTCCTGGAATGTCTCTGGAATTACATCCCGGTGAAACGGTACAAAATATTGACACAGTTGAGGCGCAGGGTGCCACCATTGCTTGTCTCCAAGAGACCTAAGCTTACGGACATGGAACACAAAAAACTAAAGCAGCAGTGGGTAGGGGAGTGTTTTTATTCCTCTTCAGGGGTAAGAAAAGTGGGGGTGGCCATTTTAATTAAAAAGGGGCTCCCATGCCAGTTTAAATTAATTCACAAGGACGCTGAGGGCCGCATAGTGTTAGTGCAGATGAACTACCAGGGCCAACAGTATTATCTGTGCACGATTTATGGCCCAATGAATATAGTCCAAGTTTCTTTCAAACACTCACTGCCCTGGGCCTTCAATATGCGGAGCTCCATGGATCTGGGCGGGGGATTTCAACCAAGTACTGAAACCCTGCCTGGATAGATCTTCCCCTAGGGCTTCCGGGGACCGGGGGGAGGGAAGGACATGGGAACGCTTTTGCCATCAACTTCATTTGGTGGACCCTTGGCGGGTGCATAACCCCACACTAGAGATTATACACATCAATCTAAAGTCCACCAAACCTGGTCGAGAATTGATTACATACTGATCTCCCAGTCTTGGTTCTTTAGGGTTCAGAGGGCTGAGATAGGCCCATTAGCTGTCTCTGACCATGCAATGATTCTGGCTGGTTTTGGATCTGGCTGTGGGTGTAACAGGGGCACGACCATGGAGATTTCCGTCCTTTTTACACCAAGACAACAGTTCATTGAAACACTTACAGACAAAATGGCAATTTATGTTGACACTACGCTGACTCATGTGATTCTTCAATTACTTTTTGGGAGGCCTCTAAAGCTGTAATAAGAGGAGAGGTGATTGCTTTTCAAAGTGCTAGGGCCAAGAGAATGGCGGCAGGGGTGTTGCGCCTGGAAGGGGAGTACAAATTAGCAAAAAAAAAATTTATTGCTGATCCTTCTAGGATTCATAAAGACAAGATGGATGCCTCCCTGGTGTGCGCTTAACTCCCTTCTTCATGAACAAGCGCAGAGACATCTATCAGCGGGTCGCCTTAGGTTCCAATGCTTTGGAAACAAACCGGGTAGACTCTTGGCGAGGGTGGCACGGTCTCGAACATTCCACGCCAGTTATCCCCAAGATTATCAATCAGCGGGGGTCACAAGTTTCTACGCCACAAACTATTTTGGATGGGTTCCGAGATTTTTTTGAGGATATGTATGCCACAGGGAATTGTGAACGTGGGCCTTTGTTGAGGGATTATTTAGACGATGCAGGGATGCCCAAGTTGAGGGTAGAGGCCCAACAGGCTCAGTCTAAACCACTCCAGGGGATAGAAGTGCAAAAAGTCATCAAGAAACTAAAGCTGGGGTCTGCCCCAGGGGTAGATGGTTTCTCAAATGAATACTATAAAATCATGGCACCCCAAATATATGGTCCTTTAATAGATTACTATGATGAAGTGATAGACCGGGGCTCATTTTCTAAGGGAGCAAATGAAGCACTTATTACCCTGATTCCTAAACCTGGCAACCACTGGACCAGATGGAGTCCTATAGACCTATATCCCTCCTCAATGTGAATATAAAATTTTGGCTAGGATACTGGCAGACAGGTTGGCAGCCATATTCCATCTCTGGTGGGGGAACACCAAGTGGGCTTTGTACAAGGCCGTCACGCAGTTACCCCATGTGCGGAAGTATTGTTGGCAACGGCCTATGGGCAGGCTACAGGTGACCCACTACTTTTAGTGAGCCTTGACGCAGCCAAGGCCTCGATAAAGTCAATTGGGACTATTTGTTCCAAACCCCTCGAATATATTGGGGTGGGAGGGAGGCTTTGGCTGCAATAAATACGCTTTATCGGGACACCACGGCACGGGTTTCTGGTTAATGGACTTCGTTCGGACGCTTTTAAAGTGGCAAGGGGTACCAGACAGGGGTGTCCCCTGTCCCCATTATTGTTCTTATTGTACTTAGAACCCCTCTTGCGCACCATACTAAAAGATCCTAATATAAAAGGAGTAACATGTCGCGGGAAAGAAACAAGGGTACTTGCATTCGTGGATGATCTTTTTTTGACCCTCACTCATCCTACCATCTCGGTCCCCCACCTAATAGAGGTTATAGAGGAGTTTGGTTTTTTTTCTGGTCTTTCTCTAAATTTACATAAGTCAGTAGCTCTCCCAGTTCAATCTGCGGTGAGGGAGGAGTGGGTGGGAGACTTCCCGTTCCAATGGGCAGAGGGGGTGGTCAGATACTTAGGTGTGCTAATCCCATCGGATCTTTCCCGGTTAGCTGAGATAAACCTCGGTCCACTGAAAGATAAGCTAGTAACAACACTGCGGGGGTGGAGGGGGTTACCCCTATCACTACAAGGACGAATAGCTCTATATAAAACATGATCCTGTTCCCCAAGTGGACATATATTTTACAAATGCTCCCGTTCATTCTGAGTTGTAAAGATGACACATGGCTTCAGGGACAGCTTAATGGGTTCTTATGGCAAGGAAAGAGAGCACGTATTGGGATCAAGACATTGATGCGGCCGAAAGGGAAAGGGGGACTAGGACTTTTGGACCTGAAATTATTCTCGATAGCCAGTTGTTTGCGCCATCTGTCGGACTGGTTCCGATCCACTGAACACTTTTCATGTACTGGGATTGAGACTGCTCTGACAGAACCACTACATTTTGCATATTGGTTACAGGCGCCAACAAACCAGTTACCCCCTCTGGGTCCTTATAAATACATTTTGAATCCTTTAAGGAAAACATGGCACTGGATAAGCAAAACCTATAAATGGGATAGATCGGTGTCGCCCCTGTTGCCAATCCGGGGTAACCTGGCATTCCCAGAGGGAGGGTCGTCGACCCTATTTAAAAAATGGGCAGCGAGAGGGATCCGGTTTCTATTTCAGGTAGTAACAGAGCAGGGGTTAATGAAACCGTTTCAGACCTTATGTGAGGAATTTGGTCTGGAGGGGGGCGATACATTTGCATATCTACAGCTAAGTCATTATGTCCGTTCGTTGCCGGCCGGTTCCCTGGCCAGGGGTGTGTGGGAATTGCAGGACGATTTGTTGGGGTTGGAGGCGCAGCAGAGAACCCCACTGAAATACTACCATAGCTGCTTGCGAGACTCTCTAACACCATTGGACACTACTCTCATATGCGATAGATGGTCCAAAGAGCTTCGTTGGTGTTTGACATCACAACAGCTGGAGATTTGTTTGAAATCGTCTCAGGGAGTGACTGAGAATGCAGCATGGACAGAGATGAACTACAAATTCTTGCTGCGCCTCCATATTTCGCCCCACAGAGCTTTCAGAGCAACTTTGCGAGAGTCAGATGATTGCCCTAAATGTGGGGGCCCGGGAGCATCCCTGGGACACATGTTTTGGTCATGTCCATTGGTGCGTTCATTTTGGCTGGCAATGAGCGGGCAGGTGTCGGGCATGTGGAAGGTACGGTGGAGGCCTACTCCAGGCCAACTATTCGATGCCTTTCTGGTGCAAGGGCTGCTACCAGAGGGCCTGAGGGCTTTTTTAAGGAGAGCTGTGTTGATGGGGAAAAGAACAATTTTGCAGCAATGGATCACACGAGAGGCCCCCTGCACATCACACTGGCGTAGCGCCATGATGCAGTGCTGTTCAGTGGAGAAACAGAGGATCCGGGACCTAGCCTCTGCAAGGGGAGACCATTTTTGTAAGGTTTGGTCACCGTTCTGGGACTCACTTACTTCCACAGCAAAAAGCAGGATTTTGAATTGTTAGGGGAGGGTGGGGGGAGGGGTATCAGTTGAAGAGTTTGTTTGGAAGCAAAGGAAGAGGGAGGGGAGGGGGGGAGGAAAAATGAAAACCATAGGTTCAGCATATGTTTGAGCAGATTTGATACTTATTTCTTTGTTAGATAACAATCTCTCTGTGAAAGGGTTTTTGTTTTCTCAATGTTGTGGTTACAATATCTTGCATTGTATGAAGTTGTGCAAATAAACAATATTCAAAAAAAAAAAAAGAACTGGCTGAATGAAAGGTTCTTTTTGAGTGGTCTACTATGATAGCTGGTAAAATGAAGTAGCTTATTAACATCTGTTGGCTTCCTATATATGTCTGTGTGAAATGTCCCATGGGGTATGAAATATCCAAAAATGCAAGTTTAGAATTATTGTATTTTATCTTAAACAATATTCTCATTTTGCAAATTGATCCATTGAAACCTTCTGCTCAGTGTGCTGCTGCGGCTAAGAAAGCAAATAGAATATTAGGAAAGGAATGGAAAACAAAAATGAGGATGTTATAATGCCTTTGTATCGCTCCATGGTGCGACCGCACCTCGAATATTGTGTTCAATTCTGGTTGCCGCATCTCAAAAAAGATATAGTGGAATTAGAAAAGGTGCAGAGAAGGGCGACTTCCCTATGAGGAAAGGCTAAAGCGGCTAGGGCTCTTCAGCTTGGAGAAAAGGCGGCTGAGGGGAGATATGATAGAGGTCTATAAAATAATGAGTGGAGTTGAACAGGTAGATGTGAAGTGTCTGCTTACGCTTTCCAAAAATACTAGGACTAGGGAGCATGCGATGAAGCTACAATGTAGTAAATTTAAAACAAATCGGAGAAAAGTTTTCTTCACTCAACGTGTAATTAAACTCTGGAATTCGTTGCCAGAGAATGTTGTAAAGGCGGTTAGCTTAGCGGAGTTTTAAAAAAGGTTTGGACGGCTTCCTAAAGGAAAAGTCCACAGACCATTATTAAATGGACTTGGGGAAAATCCACTATTTCTGGGATAAGCAGTATAAAATGTTTTGTACTTTTTTGGGATCTTGCCAGGTATTTGTGACCTGGATTGGCCACTGTTGGAAACAGGATGCTGGGCTTGATGGACCTTTGGTCTTTCCCAGTATGGCAATACTTATGTACTTATGAAAGAAACAGAATGGAATCTCTTGAGCAAGTACTACTCAAGCAGTGCACACACACTGCACTAAACAGAGCCACAAACAAGGGGTCAGAAGACCCTACACACAGGCACCAAGAAACTGAAGGGGAAAAGACAACCCCACTTAGACTCACATGGTAGAAACCACAAGGAAAAGACAAGAAAACCACACAGGAAGGCAGCACCAGACTGGGCTTAGAACCCCAGCTATCAATAAATAGTCCTAACCAAGTCAAACAGACATCACACAGAGAGGTTTCTCAGGGCTGAGCTAGTAGTCACAGCAAACAGAAAAACCACCCACTCAAACAGAATCAAATAGAAAGGATGCACAGGACTGTGCTAGTAGACACAGCTAAACAGAAGAAGCAATCCACTCAAATACAACCAGAAACCTCACAGAGAGAGAGAACTCAAACAGAAAGCACACAGGGAACTCTCAAGACAAGGCCACACAAAGGAACACTCATGGCTATGCCATACAGAACTCAAGGATAAGGGAAGCCACTCATAAGAATACACAAGGCTGGCCACGCAGCACTCAAGGGTAAAGGGGAGCCAACTATAGGAATACACTCTAGGCTGTACCATACAGCACTCGGGAAAAGGGTAAAGGGAATCCACTCATAAGAATACATGGGCTGACCACAAAGGACTCAAAAGTAAAGGGCAACCACTCATAAGAATACACAAGGCTGGCCACACAAGGGTAAAGGGAAGCTGCTTATAGGAATACACAAAACTGTGCCACACAGCACTCAAGGATAAGGGAAGCACTCATGAAGGAACACTAGCTGTACCATACAGCACTCAAGGGAAAAGGGAAGCCACTCATAAGAATACACAAGACTGTGCCACAGAGTCAAATAACAGACACTAGAGACAAAGGGAAGAGCAAGCAAACAGGGAAAGATGCCTTTACATACACAAATCAGATAAGGAGCAATGCTCACAAGAGTCAGAAGTCAGACCCAGCAGACCAAGAGTTAAAGCAGGCTAAAGGGAAGAGCTGCTTCTAAAATACATCAGAAAGAAGCAGGGCTTACACTGCAGTCAAAGGTTTAAAGCAAACAAAGGAAACAAACAACAATGTTCTTACCAGAACTCAGCCAGGAAAGGAAGGGAAAAGCAGGCAGAGACAGAGTACACCCAGTGCACGGGAGCAAGGTAATCAGGGAAGCAGCTAGGCTATGGAAGCAAAGTAATAAAGAAAAGCAGCTAGGCTAGCAACAACTGGCTCTCTGAACAGTGAAAGGTAACAAGGGAAACCACACAAGGAAACAAAACAGGTTTAAGCTAGAGAGCCTAGAAACAAGAATGGAATCTATACAGGTTCAAACTAGAACCACAAACAGAACAGGACTTTGCAAGAAGAGCAAAGTTAACAGACAAGTAATCCATACAGGTTTAAACCAGAACAACACACACACAAAAACAGAAGAGGGCTTTGCTTGAAAGCAAACAGGAAGGTAATCCATACAGTTTCAAACCAAAACCACTCACACAGGGCTCAGGGCTGTGCCCAAAGACACAGATTAACAAGACCAGTTCCCTCAGAAACACACAACAGTACAACAAGAAAAAGGAAAATAGACCTGTTGCAAAGGCAACGCAGGAAAGCTCCCTGGATCCTTATAAAGGAGTAGGCTGATGATGCCACAAGTAGGAAATGAAGCAGAAGCAGGGAGACCAAAGCGAGGCTTGGCTTCAGGGACACCAAAGCGAGGCTTGGCTAACAGGAAGAACAACAGGAAAAAGGCAGACTGGAGAGGGCACAGAGCTAGATACAGAGAAACAGTAGGTCTGAACATAAGGGCATGGCCACAACCATGACAAGTGCCAAGATGTAGGCGCCATAATGGGGTGCTTTTAGCACCAATTCTATAATAGGCTTCAGGGTGCACCAAAGCCATTACAGAATGCTAGTACAAAGCCACACCAGCACATCGAAATAGAGGCACCTACTTAGAATAGGTCAATGGTTGGTGTAAGTTGGTGCACCTAAGTAGGCCACAAGCAACTGACAGTAGTCTACAAGTTGGGTCTGTGGCCTAGTGACATGCCCATGGCCCACCCATACTCCACTCATGCATACACCCAGAGTTACATGCTAAGCAATTTTGACATGCACATGTGTAATTGTCAATTATTGTGTATAAGAGCTATTATTTTATAACATTAGGCATGCCGTGCATGCCTGCAGTTATTTTATTTTCGTTACATTTGTACCCCGTGCTTTCCCACTCATGGCAGGCTCAATGTGGCTTACATGGGGCAATGGAGGGTTAAGTGACTTGCCCAGAGTCACAAGGAGCTGCCTGTGCCTGAAGTGAGAATCGAACTCAGTTCCTCAGTTCCCCAGGACCAAAGTCCACCACCCTAACCACTAGGCCACTCTCTTTTTCCCTCACTGTGGGCCAGTATTTCCCAAGTGTAGTCCTGGAGTACCCCTTGCCAGTCAGGTTTTCAAGATATCCACAATAAATATGCATGAAAGAGATTTGCATATACTGCCTCCATTATATGCAAATCTCTTTCATGGATATTCATTGTGGATATCCTGAAAATCTGACTGGCAAGGGGTGCTCCAGGACTGGACTTGGGAAGCACTGCTGTAGGGCACTGGATGAACCTGGGCTCTCTCTAGGGCCAGTCATCATACTAAGCAGTGATGAAACAATTAAAGATGCCCAACCTGGCCAAATGCTGTCAAGCTCCCCTTCTCTTCAGGTACTCTAAGCACCACCTTCATGGGGTAATACTGCAACATCTCAGAAGTGACAAGAGAAAGAAAGAGCAGACAACATCTACAAGAGCCTGGCAAGAAAATGAGCTACAGAAAGGACCTTATCTGTAAGTTTAACACTTGAAAGCAAATTACAAGACAAGGCCAAAAACAAAATCCCTGTTGGACTGGTACAATTGCTGGTGAGAGATGAGCCTACTTTTTGGCGTTGGCATATGCAGACAGATTGAGGTCAATATCGATCAGTAGGGGCTGGTTCTTCTCAGGCTTCTTTTGCTGCTGCCTATTTTTAAGCTTCTTCTTTTTCCCTTTTGGCTCTTCTGCCACTGCTTCTTTTTCACCATTTACTTCGCCCTCATCTGCTTCCTCTTCAGATAACACATATGGGTTTCTAGGAAAATACCAGAAGACACTCAGCTTTTCTTTACCAACAACATGGTAACAAGTCTGGGCTCTTACCATTATGCTTTTATGGACAATTTTATAAGAGATCACCTATGTGTGAAGGCCAAGTAGTGCCTGCTTTGAGCACATTTTATAGACACACAGGCTCCTATAGCAAAACCACAGAACTCACGCCTAGATTGAAGCCACAGACATTTACACCTGCTCAGGAGCAGGCATAAATGTCTGCATGTAAAGTATGTGTATACATTATTTCTAAATCTAATCTAAAAAATACTTTTATACTGCAAATATCTTATCAGTTCTATGTGGTTTACATGTAAAAGGAAACCAGGCATGCCTGGAAAAATACATTAAAAGCAACCAAGCAAAGATTAAAATGAATAAAAGATAATTATACTATCTCCATTCCTAATACAGAACTTTTTCAAATAATTACTACTAATAATAATTTATATAGTGCTACTAGACGTACACAGCGCTGTAGACATTGTATGCAAGTACTTTCTCTGTCCCTAGAGGGCTCACAGTCTAAGTTTCTGTACCTAGGGTAATAAAGGAATAAGTGACTTGCCCAAGGTCACAAGGAGCTGCAGTGAGAACTGAACCCAGGTTGCCAGGATCAAAGCCCACTGCACTAACCATTAGGCTACTCATCCACTTACATTTTTAAAAATTTCTGAAACAACAGAAGGTTATTAAGATGTCTAAGAGTTGAAGAAAGGTCATTCCACAATTTAACTCAAAGGAGTTATTGCAAAAGAGAAAGAAGACTGGAACATTTTCTTATATCTAATAGACTTAAAAAGGTAAATGCAACATCAAAATATCCTTCAACTGTATAATGTTATCAGAGTTAGAAAACAATGCACATAAATCGCAGTTCAACCTGTACTCCACCCTGAACACGCCTAAATACAGGTTACATAAAAATACAGGCATTTTTGGCACTGCACATAACCACTGGGATAATTTTATAACAGGTCTTTACATGCAAAAAATCCTTTATAAATGACCTCATGCATACATGCTCACACTCTCCCTCATTCTATAACATTAGCACCTAAATGTAAGTACTAGTACTTATATGCATAAGTGCATGTTGGGTGCTAAGCTGTATTTTATAAGTGATGTGCGCAACTCACTTGGTGTGTAAATGCGAGGAAGTGTATGTGTGGGCGGAGCAACAAGGTTTTATGACAGGAGATGGCATGATGTCAAAAAGTTGAAGCCACAGCTTTTTTATTTGAAAGCTTCCCATAATAAACCCAAGTTTTTTTTTTGTTTTAAATCTGGAGGGGGGGGGGGGGGTCCTGGAGTGTGAGCTGTGTTCCTGCTGTGGGTGCTGGCATTCTGAAACGGCAGACTTGTTTTTGGAGCCATGGAAGCCTTGATTTTTGTAGGGGCCAGCTTTAAGAGAGACCTCGGCTCTACCTGAGACTTGGGGCCAAGTTGTGGGGACTCCCGTGGCTCCAAAAACAAGTCTGCAACTCCGGAGGGCCCACACCCATGGCAGGACCGCAGCTCACCCCCCAGGACCCCCCCCCCCCCCCCTTCAAGGTAAAAATAAAAACCCTTGGGTTACATATGGGAAGCTTTCAAATAAATAAAAAAAAGCTGTGAAATTAAAAAAAACCCACACCTGGGATACCTCTCTCCTGCAAAAAAATACAATCAAAATGAGCTATTGATAGCTGAAAGACTAAAGGTAGAACAACAGTAAAGATTGTTTCATGGAATGTGGGGGGTATAAACTCTCCAATTAAGCACTCTAAGATTCTGCAAACATTGAATAGACATAAAGCGCAAATAGCCTTACTTCAGGAAACACATCTAAATACACTGGAGCATAGTAAATTACGTCGGTGGTGGGTTGGTGAGATGGTAGATAGTCCAGCACTGAATAAAAAAGCAGGCGTGGTCATACTGATCCATAAAGGACTACAATGTGTATTGAATAATAGGATTGTTGACTCACAAGGCCGATATATAATACAACACATCACACTACACAATAGACCACTTTTGTTGGTAAATGTGTATGCCCCAAATCAATGATACAAAATTTATCCGGACCTTGATTAAACAAGTGAAGAGTTTTGGCCAGCTCCCAATAATTATGGGAGGAGATTTCAATATGGTTTTCGACCCATTGTTGGACAGCACAGGCCCCTCACGAGTCAGACCAATGAATTATAACAGAGGCATACCATGGATATGCTCGAACTTAGATTTGGTGGACTCTTGGAGGTTGTTACATCCGGGAGAGAGGGATTATACCCATCTCTCTAGAGCCCATGGAACGCAATCCCGGATAGATTACTTATTAACATCACAGAATAGTACAACGTTTCTTACTCAGGCAGAGATAGGCCCAACACAAGTATCAGATCATGCATTGATCTGGATTACATTAGAATGGAGCAGTGAGTCAGAACGACCATTTTATTGGAGATTTCCGAGAGCACTGTACATTCCACTCCTTCATAAAAGATAAATGGAAGGATTATGCTGAATTAAATAAAGACAGCTTTCACTCAGACCCAATACTCTTTTGGGAAGCCGCCAAAGCTGTGTTGAGAGGACACATTATCTCCTATTCTGCCCATAAAAAGAAAGTAAAGGAAGCTGAAATGTTAAGACTGGAAACAAAAGTGCGGAACCTCAGACAAATATATGGACAAACACACTCCATTGTCCATAAGAATCTATACATAAAGGCACAAATAGAGTTAAACCATTTGATTCAAACCCGAACACAACAATCTCAGGTATACTACAAATACCAAATGTACAAACATGCTAACAAGCAAGGAAAATTATTAGCGAGATTAGTACACCAAGAGGGAGGCAAAAGATGGGTAACATGGATTCAAGACACACAGGGCACAAATTATCATACGAACAAAGAGATTAGTAAAGTCTTTGAAACCTTTTATGCCCAGTTATATGCCCCACCGGGGGACGAAGGACTAGAGGCAATAACATACTTAGCGGGGCAAAAACTTCCACAACTTACGAGAAGGCAACAAGATGTCCTGGAAGCGGAAATTACGGAAGACGAAATTAGTTGGAATATAAGAGCCAGTCCCCTATATAAAACACCAGGGGTGGATGGGTTTACAGCGGAGTGGTATAAAATTTTAGTGGAAGACATTGCGCCTTGTATAGCTAAGGTATTTAACTCACATGTTTTGAGAGGAGAGTTACCAAACTCGTTGAAAACAGCGCAGATAATTATATTATTAAAACCAGGGAAGGATCCAAATCGGGCAGAATCTTATAGGCCCATCTCCCTGATATCTTTCGAAGCTAAATTGCTTGCAAAGATTTTGGCCAATAGGTTAGCTAGGTATCTACCACAATTGATATTAGATCCGCAGGTGGGATTTGTCCGGGAGCGCTCCGTGGCAAAGAATCTAAGGAAGATACTACTGGCATTGGAACAAGTCAAACATGTGAAAGCCCCCTCACTCCTTATTAGTTTTGATGCACACAAGGCATTTGATAGAGTGAGGTGGGACTTCATGTTTGGAGTTCTGGAGGCATATGGAGTTGGAGGTTTCTTTACAAAGGCCATACAAACTTTATATAAGAATCCGGTGGCAGAGGTATCGGTGAATGGAGTGATCTCTCAGCAATTTCCGATAGCCCGGGGGAAAAGACAGGGGTGCCCACTCTCGCCTCTTTTGTTTGTAATGGTGTTAGACCCCTTAATTAGAGATATTATGGGCCTAGCGACAGTACAAGGAGTATGTTTAGGAACTGAACAATTCAAGGTCTCTGCCTTTGCGGATGACCGACTGGTTGTACTTCAGAATCCGAGAGAATCTCTACCAGCTCTTTTGGAGATATTTAAGGAATATGGTGAGTTTTCTGGATTCTGCTTGAATTTAGATAAATCTGAGGTCCAGCCCTTGTGGATGTCTGAAGAGGAATGGGCGCAGCTCAGTTGTACCTTTAAGAGAACAGATGGCTCTTTTAAGTACCTTGGTATACAGCTGCCAGGAGACCCAGCACAATTATACCAATTAAATATAGCCCAGCTATTTGAACAAACAAGACAGATGTTAGGGAGATGGGCTAACCTACCAATATCACTGTCAGGGAGAATTTCTCTGTTCAATATGATATTATTTCCAAGGTGGCTTTATTGCTTTCAGATATTGCCAATTTATATGATTAAAAGAGATTGGAAAAAGTTGATGGGCCTGCTTTCCAAATTTTTTTGGAATAAAAGACGTCCACAAATCAAATGGCAAAACCTGCTAGACCCATGGAATAGAGGGGGCTTTGGGGTTCTAGACTTACAACGCTATAACAAGGCATGTTTGCTTAGACATATAGGGGACTGGCTTTTGGGAACCGCACACTATACACCGAGGATGATGGAGGAAGAGTGGGTACACCCCTTGAAACTCCATTACATGCTGCAGGCAAAGTTAACTGAACTACCAACACACCTACGGAGGAACATAGTGATTCGTCCCCTTCGACTGGTTTGGAGGGACTTGGGCCAGATTTTGAAGTTTGATGAGCACCACAGCACACTCTTGCCAATAGTAGGGAATGGAGGATTTCTCCCGGGTATAGAGGGTCAGAGATTTAAAAGATGGCAGCAAAAAGGGCTTATTCTCCTACAGGATATTACTGAATCTGATGGTAGCATCAAAAAATTGGAGTCTTTGGGAATTGGAAATATGATGTGGATGGATAAATTTGCATACCAGCAGATATCCCATTATGTTGCCAGCCTCCCATGCCAATCTCTTGCTATTGATGTACCTAGCATGATAGAAACACTGTTTGATATGCCTACTGAGAAACCCATATCTATCTCCTTAATACATAAACGGCTTATGCACAGCACTATACATAGAACACTACCACACCTGCTGGAAAAATGGACAGCGGATTTACAAAAAAACATCACTGCACAAAGGTTGTTATGCAGCATGCGACAAATCCCGCAGAAAATAAGTAATGCAGATTTGAGAGAGTGTCAGGGCAGAGTGTTGTTTCGAGCATATACCTCCAAATTTAGATTGTATAAAATGGGAGGAGTTGATTCACCACAATGTGGAAAGTGCGGAGGGCCGCAATGTACATACTTTCATGCCATATGGGATTGTCCGGTGATAAAACAATTTTGGGAAAGGATATGTAATTTCATGGCACGTATAATGAATCAACATATATCAGTGGGCCCAGAACAGGTATTGTTGGGAGGGGAGACGGTGGGGGGGGTACTGGTGCTGCCCATCATAATCTCTTGCTATATAGAGCATTTTTAATAGGGAAAAAATACATCTTAGCCAATTGGATCCACCAAGAGGCTGCTACTTATTGGCAATGGCGTAATAGACTGCATGCGTTACTATTAATGGAACTCTGAGAAGTGCAATGGAAATTAAAAAGACAAAAAGAGTTTTACTTATTTTGGAAACCGTACATACAAGCATTGGCTCCACGAGCACGCAGTTTTGTTCTCAACCGATTAGGAGGCCTTTAATGAAAGGGGGAGTGATATCCGCTACAAGCTGGTGACAGTCAATCTCAGTATAAAGAACTCTTGACCTTTTTTTTGGGGGGGGGGGGGAGGGAAGGGAGAGGAAGTACGGGTAGGAAAAGGGGGAGGGAAGGAAACAGGGGAGGGGGAAGGGAAGAATAGTTAATAAAAAAAAATGACATACGTGTACTTATTTAACATAAAGAGGGATTAGTTCTGTATGTAAGACCTTCTTTAATCATAAAGTTATTATGTAAATACTATAGCGAAGGGAGTTACATTGAAATTGTTAATATACAAGAAGAAATGATGCTGTAACAAAGAAGGATAAGACAAGAGATATTGGGGGAGGGAGGGGCTATAGAGGGGAAGAAAAATGAATAATTCATACAGACTTATGGTTGTAATGATTTATTGATTGTTCAATAAAAATTGTTTTAAACTAAAAAAAAAACTCACAAGTTTGATATTGTTTTCATTAGCGTCTTCAAATATTTGGGGTCACATTGCCTGGTGACCCTAAATGGTCACCCACAGAATGGAAACGGAGACGTGTTTCGGCGAAAAACGCCTAGTCTGTTTGTTGTGTAAACCAAAGAATGGAACACCATAAATGAGGTAGTCAAATCAAGCCTTTAAAAAGGCTAATAAAAGATGAATGTGCTTAAAAAAACAAATCATTCAAAACTGGAGCTGAAAACAGCCACAGTGTCACTAAACTAACAGCATGGAGGCAGCAAACACTGCAGCTGTTTTTAAAGGCTTGATCTGACTACCTCATTTATGGTGTTCCATACTTTGGTTTACACAACAAACAGACTCCTGAAGCAGGCGTTTTTTGCCGAAACACAGCTCCGTGTCGAGTCTTTTTTAATTTTCATTGAATTAAACATTTTATTACTCGTACCCACGGTGTCTTGGGAGTGTCGTGTTGATCTCGCTACTTTTTTGCTGTTCTTTTATTTTTATCCACGTAGCCGATCCTGTTTCTCCACTCTTTGTTGGTTTTTGTTTTCACCCACAGAATGGGCCAGATAGGTTCATGCCGTCTCCTGTCATAAAACCTCCTTGGAGCGGAGCATGGTTGAGGCACCCACTTATACAGCGCTGTTACATGCTAAATTGCTGCATTTAGATGTGAGCCTTTTTGCCTGCTATTGGTAAGTGGGCACACCTCAGTGTAGGCATGCAGATGTTGACCTACACTAATATTCTACAACAGAATCTAAGATAAGCACCCAGATGCCGTTACAGAATTAGCGCTCAGCAGGCTACTACTACTACTTAGCATTTCTATAGCGCTGCCAGGGTTACGCAGCACTGTACAAGTTTAACATGGGGAAGGACAGTCCCTGCTCAAGAGAGCTTACAATCTAAAGGTTACAAACTATGTAGTCAGTGTAGGTATCATGAATTGGGAAGGTGGTTAGGCGCCAAAAGCAAGGGAGAAGAGATGGGCTTTAAGTAAGGACTTGAAAATGGGCAGGGAGGGCGCATGGCGTATGGGCTCGGGAAGTCTGTTCCAGGCATATGGTGATGCGAGGCAGAAGGGGCGGAGTCTGGAGTTAGCGGTGGTGGAGAAGGGTACAGATAGGAGTGATTTGTCCTGAGAGCAGAGGTTACGGGTGGGAACATATGGGGAGAGGAGGGTAGAGAGGTAATGGGGGGCTGCAGATTGAGTGCATTTGAAGGTTAATAGGAGAAGCTTGAACTGTATACGGTAGCGGATCAGGAGCCAGTGAAGTGACTTGAGGAGAGGGGTGATATGAGAGTATCGGTTCACGCGGTAGATAAGACGTGCGGCGGAATTTTGGACAGATTGAAGGGGGGATAGATGGTTAAGCGGGAGGCCAGTGAGAAGAAGGTTGCAATAATCAAGACGAGAGGTAACGAGCGAGTGGACGAGGGTTCGGGTGGTCTGTTCAGAGAGGAATGGGCGAATTTTGCTAATATTATAGAGGAAGAAGCGACAGGTCTTAGCTGTCTGCTGGATATGGGTAGAGAAGGAGAGGGAGGAGTCGAAGATGACTCCGAGATTGCGGGCTGAAGAGACGGGGAGGATGAGGGCGTTGTCAACAGAAACGGAAAGTGGGGGAAGAGGAGAAGAGGGTTTGGGTGGAAAGACAAGGAGCTCAGTCTTTGCCATGTTCAGTTTCAGATGCCGGTTGAACATCCAGGCAGCGATGTCTGAAAGGCAGGCTGAAACTTTGGCCTGGGTTTCGACCATGATGTCGGGAGTGGAGAGATAAAGCTGGGTGTCATCCGCATAAAGATGGTACTGGAAACCATGTGATGAGATCAGCGAGCCCAGGGAAGAGGTGTAGATCGAGAAAAGAAGCGGTCCAAGGACAGATCCTTGGGGAACTCCAACAGAGAGCGGGATGGAGGTGGAAGAAGAGCCATTAGAATATACTCTGAAGGTGCGTTGGGAAAGATACGAAGAGAACCAGGAGAGGACGGAGCCCTGGAACCCGAATGAGGACAGTGTGTCAAGAAGTAAATTATGATTGACGGTGTCAAAGGCGGCAGATAGGTCGAGGAGGATGAGGATGGAATAGTGACCTTTGGATTTGGCAAGGAACAAGTCGTTACAGACTTTAGAGAGTGCTGTTTCTGTCGAGTGTAGTGGGCGAAAGCCGGATTGAAGCGGATCAAGGACGGCCCGAGAGGAGAGAAAATCAAGGCAGCGGCTGTGGACAGCGCGTTCAAGTAATTTGGAGAGGAAGGGTAGAAGAGAGATAGGGCGGTAGTTGGAGGAACAGGTGGGGTCTAGGGTTGGTTTTTTGAGAAGTGGTGTGACTACAGCGTGCTTGAAGGTGTCAGGGACAGTAGCAGTGGAGAGAGAGAGGTTGAGGATGGGACAGATTGAGGGGTTAACTGTAGGAGAGATGTTGGTAAGCAGATTGGTGGGAATGGGATCAGAGGAACAGGTGGTGCACTTAGAGGAAGAAAGAAGGCGAGAAGTTTCCTCTTCGGTTATCTCAGGGAAGGAGGAGAAGGAGGCCAGGCTAGGTTGGTTGAGGGAGTGGGTTAAGAAGTCACAGGGAGGAGAAGGCTTGGAAGTGAATTCAAGGTTTATCTTCTGCACCTTATCGTGGAAGTAATTAGCTAGTGTTTGAGGAGACAGTGAGGGGGTGGGTGGGAGCGGAGGGCACTTTAAGTAGGGAGTTGAGGGTGGCGAAGAGGCGACGAGGGTTGGAGCCAAGAGAATTAGTTAATTGAGAATAATATTCCTGTTTGGCAAGGAATAGGGAGGACTGGAAGGAGGATAGCATGAATTTGTAATGGGTGAAGTCTGACAGGGTGCGAGATTTCCTCCAGAGTCTTTCAGCAGATCGGGTGCAGGAGCGAAGGTAACGGATGCAAGGGGTTAACCAGGGCTGAGGATTAATGCGCTTAGTGGGGCGAGAGACAGATGGTGCTAGGGTATCCAGAGCAGTGGAGAGAATTTCATTGTAGGCAGAGACAGCCATGTCGACAGATTCGGAAGACGAGATGGAAGGGAAGAGATTGGAGATGTGAGAGGATAGGGTACGGGGGTCAACGGCCTGGAGATTCCTGAAGGCAGTGGTTATAGTTGGGCGAGGGGGAGGGTGATGAAGTGTGAGGGTGATTAGGTGATGATCTGAGATAGGAAGGACTGAGGTGCAGAAATTGGAAGGTGAGCAGGAAGAGAAGAGAACGAGGTCGAGACAATGGCCATTACGGTGAGTAGGGGTGGTAGAGCATAGTCGGCATCTAGGACCCAATTTGTCAAATTGGTGCGCACCCATTCACTGCCTGGCTGTAGGGGTGTTCAGGAGAGGATCTGGAAGGAGTGTAGCCAGAGTAATGAAGTCCATGCATAGGTTATACATTTTGCATACTTTGGCCTGAGCAACTTGTACTGTAGTCACAATTTTGTCAGATTTTGTGCTGGCATTTGATAAAGATACATAAGAACCTACAGGGCCCTTTATGTTTCGAGGTTTTTAAGGACGACATAAGAAAAAAATACACAGCCAACATGATAATTGTACATTGAATAAAATATCACATCTTCCACAAGAAAAGACAGTAGTAATACACCCATAATCCCCCCACCGTCCATAATACAAAGAAAATACTGTGATAACATTCCAGAAACTATCCCATAATACAAGTCATAACTGATAGCACACAACCGCATTACGAGGCTTTGTGATATTTTTGCAATTATTTTGTGGTACTCTGTGTGTTAAGTGTTTTTGGGTTATGTCATGTGCAGGGAATTGGCATGGAAAGCATTTTGTTGTTAGCACGCTGCAAATACCATGTGCCAATCGTCACTTTTGCAGCTGGTGCAGCACCATTTACTACCTCCTACATAGGAGGCCCCAAGTCCTTCCGTGCTAACTCCAAGCAAAGTACCACGCGGCAGCTGCAAATTTATCATGGCACCTGTAGCAGTAAATGCTGGGAATGCTTCCCAAACTTTCCATGTTAATTTTGCAGCTACTACATGGCAAAGTCCCATGGTAATATATTGGTACCAGCGCTGTAGTTGTAAACATCTATAAGTGGTCGTTGTATTTTATGTTATCAAAGCTAGTCCATTAAAGTAGTGAAGTTTGTGAGATATACATTTTTATTTTTTGTATTTAATAAAGTCAGAGCTATTTTGGCTCATTTATCCTAGTGGCAGTTTTTAAAAGATACAGTGTGGCAGACTGTGGCAAGTGATTGATATCATTGTATTGCTGGGGTTTTGAATAGCCAATGGTCAATCACAATAGATTATCTAATGACACTTTGCTACATTGCTGTAATCAATAGCTGGGGATATTTTTATTTTCTAGGTTGTCACTATTTAGTGTTCCCCTTTTATTTGTTGAGTATATATGTGGGGTGTCACGAAATGCCTAGCCACCTGCCTGGGTTACCCCACGGCCACTTAGAGGGTCTATACCTAGCACAGCTCAGGTAAGGTCTGCCTGCATCTGCCGCTCATGCTCTACACTAGCACCCTCCTCCCACCGACTGGGTCACAACCGCCTCTGGGCAAGTCTCCCACTCTCAAATTATCCCCAGTGATTTCTAGGTTACTGGGGCCCAACACACAAACCACCAGAATTCTTTATCAGTCCAGACAAGCAGAGCAAACAAACAATTTTGTTTATTCTCATAAAAATATTTTGTTCACTGAACAAAAAATGTGCAATTAGCAAACAATAAAAGTAACTGAAATATGGATCAATTATAAAACTAACTAAACATTTGCATACTTCCTAGAAAAGTACCTGGGAAGATCAGGATATATAACTGTTTGTTTTCAGAACCTCAGCAAAGAGATTCTGCTCTCTTTCCTTCCTGGCTAGGACTGAAGGCAAAATCAGTACACTCTAAAGGAAATGAGCTCCTGGGTCAATCAGAGCCCAGTCAACAAGATTTGAAAGTATACTACAGCTTGCTTCCTGCATATGTCAAAGAAAAAGAAAATTCAGGGGGTCTTTTACTAAAGGCTAGCTCAAGTTATCTGCAGCAGGTCCCATTTTATTCCTATGGACCCTGCTGCAGATAACTCAATCTAATCTTTAGTAAAAAAAAAAAAAAAAAACCTTACTTCCCTATAACAGCTTTACAGCAAAGAAACACCACCTGCTCACCAAACAGGAGAAATACACTTCAGGACATAATTAAAATAGAAAAATACCTAATACATTTTACAGGCTTAAAACACACTGTTTATTCACATGGGGGCACATTGTTTCCCTGGTTTTTTATTCACTATTTGGGTTTCTGCCAGGTACTTGTGACCTGGATTGGCCACTGCTGGAAGCAGGATACTGGGCTAGATGGACCATTGGTCTGACCCAGTATGGCTATTCTTATGTTCTTAATAGAAGGATCACAGCAAGCAGAGTGACAACATGAGAAATGAGAGAACATGTAATACGTTGCAGTGAACTGACAATTTCTCTCCATATTCCTGGTTGTACACTTACTTCAGCAACATTGTGATGTGGTTCTCTTGCAGCTTTAACTCTTTCACTGCATTGGCCACAGGGTCCCCCTGAACCTGGGCTTCCTTCACAATCATTCCAATTTCTGTCCAGTCTATCTGGTTGGCTAAGGCACTCCGTACCACTTGGACTGCTCTGTCCACAATCTCAAGATTCATTTCAATCAGCTCGCCTTTCACCTTATCAATTTCCTAGAAATACAACTATTATTAGAAATTCAGAAGAATGCCCAATATTCTATGCAAAGCAGTATATGCAAATCTATCTCATGCGTATTCACTGCACATATCCTGTGGGTCCCCCAAGACAGGTCTGGGAAATCTTCTCTACACAGTCTTATTTAAAAATACCTCTTAATCAAATTAAATCTCTTTCAATGTACTAGAATTGAAATATTTCACTGGGAACCAAAAGCAATGTCTTGGTCTAAAGCAGAGGCGGGCAACCTTGGTCCTCGAGGGCCACAACTCAGTCAGGTTTTAAGGATTTCCCCAAAGAATATGCTTAAGATCTATTTGCATACAATGGAAGGAGTGCATGCAAAAAGATCTTATGCATATTCACTGGGGAAATCCTGAAAACCCGACTGGATTGTGGCCCTTAAGGACTGAGGTTGCACAGCCCTGGTCTAAATGGTAGAAAGTGCCCACAGAGAAAGCAGGTGCAAATGTCTGCAGCTACCTCAATATCCTTAAGAAAAGGATGTGCGTAGAGAACCTGTGGGAACTGGTGCAAAGGACTTGCTGACATTGTGCCTACCCATGAATATTTGAAAACAGCCCCCAAAGTCTCTCTAGTATTGGTTTATTTTATTTTGGTTTCTAAAGTTTGTATGTATGTGATCTGCATTTGAATTTGACCTTTTTCTACAAAAAATGAGAATATATTTAAAAATTCAATTCAATTACAAATTATGGGGTCTTGCTACTTTTGGGATTCTGCCAGATACATGTAACCTGGACTGAGCACTTTTAGAAACAAGATACTGAGTTAGATGGTCCTTTGGTCTGACCCAGTCCGGCAACACTTATGTTAATACATGAATTACATACATTTACATGTGGTTTTATGTTATTTAAATATCACTGATTGTGTCATAGTTTTAGAATTTCACCTTAGACAGGCTCATTCTTGGAAAGGCGAGAAATAAATTTCACAAATATACAAAAAGCATTTGTAGACTCTACCTGAGACTGATGAAGAGATTCCAGTCTTTGCACATGATCTTTACGCACATTTTCCAGTTTCTTCAGGGCTTGTTTCTCCTGGAAAGAACCAACGAAAGAAAGGGTTAAGTGCAGAAAACCCTCACACCAGAATGACTAACACACCTTTCTTCTTGCTTATTGATAGAAAAAAATACAAAACCAGGACAGAGAGCAGTTGGGGGTGGGGGGGGGGTGGGGAGGCAGTATTCCTTTCCCACATGACCGACATCCCTCTCCCTTCCGTCCCCAGGTCTTGCACTCCCCCTCCCCGACTCTGGCATCTCCCCCGTCTCTGTCACCCCCCATGTTTCCCTCAAAGTTCCTTTCTCCATACAGGGTCCTGGAATAGGCTGTCTGCCACTGACCGGACCCTTCTCTATGCCGCAGCCCGCCCCTTTCTGATGTAACTTCCTGCTTCCGCCAGGACTGGCCGCGGCAGACAGAAGGTTCCGGTAGGCAGCAGACAGCCTATGCCGGAACCCTGTATGGAAAAAGGAACTTTTGAGGTAAGTGGGGGGGGGGGGGGGGGGGTGAGAGCTGAACCCGGGGAGAGGAGAGAGAGGGAGATGTTGGACCTGAGGAAGGGAAGGAGACAGAGATGTTGGACCTGGTTGTGGGGGAGGGGGCAGAGATGGTGGAGCTGTCAAGGGAGGAAACAGAGATGTGCTCCCAGGGGAGGGAGAAATGTTGCATTGGGGTGGGGGAAGAAAGATGTTGGATCTGGAGAGGAGAAAGATGTTGGATCTGGAGAGGGGGGGGGGGGAGAAATGTTGGATCCAGGGAGATGGAGAGATGTGGGATCTGGGGAAAGAGGCATGACCCTTATTGCCCAGGGGCCCAGATCCCTGTCAGTCCACCCTTGACAGAGATGCAAAGAGACAGATCTGCTTCAGCATGACAAACATTCACACACTGTTTCCTATTTAGGGTGTGATTTATGAAGGGTTTCCTTCAATATATATTCAAGGGAACAACCTTCTATGAATCAGGCCATTGTGGTTTACATGTATCAAAACAGACTGGGGAAGCTCTGGCACATGAATTGTTCTCAGGGAATTTAAAGGATATAACAACCACAAAAAAAAAAAAAGTGTAAGAAAAAATTAAAAAGAAAATTACACATTGGTAAGTCTACCGATGTCTCCTGAGTTTGTGCTTCCCTTGATCCTATGCACAGTCAAGTGACACGGCCCTTTCATGGCATTCAAGATCCAGGCCACTCAATGTTCTGCTATTGATGCCTGTTCTGCTCTCTGTAGTGCTCATGGACTTACAATGATCACTCTTTATTACATTTTATTTTATTACCATATTTCTACACTTCTCTGACCAAACAATAAAATTTATCAAGGCAACACTAAAATGTGCCAAAACCTGAGAACGGAGCAGAAGGAAAATACATAAAACTGCCATCACCCCACTCATGAGATCATACCTGCTGCAACGCCTTCAAGTCGATCTTCTGACCTTCTAGCTTCGAGAAAAATTCATCCACTGCCTGAAGGGAAACACACATCAGAAACAAAGCTAATCCAGCCCTCAAGAGCAAATCAGGAACCTGCACTGGGAAACACCTGGGCAGGTTTCAGCTGGAGGCAGATATATATGCTGGGATTTCAGCAGATCATTGCTCCCGGAGTGAGTGAAATACATAGCAAGAGTGAGAGACTGCAACTTCTGTAGCCCAGCAGATAAGGGAGCTGCATTCATAATTCTATAATGGAATCTGGACAAGGGCCCAATTTTCAGACCATGACAGTTAGCTGAGCTGCCTCCCGTGGTCGGTGCTCAGCTTGGATATTCAATGCCGTGTCGCTTCTGGTGACCGGCATTGAATACCTGGTTTATTTTTGGCCAGGTTAAACATAACTGGCCAAGCCAATATTCAGTGCTGGACAACCGTTTAAACCTGCCAAAGATACACCTGCTATTTTAGCAGCCTAATTTGGCCACCAAACGTAGCTGGTGATGCGCTGAATATTAGCGGATAGCTGTTTATATCACACGATATCACCAGTTATCTGCTAAGCACTAACCGGCAATATTCAGTGGAAGATAACCGTCAATCTCCCACTGAATATTGCCAGTTAAGTGCCATTTAACCGGCCAGGAGCCCTTGCTTGCCAGTTAAATGGTTTTAAATAAATATTGGGCGGCAAGATTCTATTAAATCAGCATCAACATGCCTACATTTAGGAACATCCACTTATGTCATGACAACAGCAGACTAAGTGGGCATGCCTAAATGCGGCATTTTAGCATTTCACTTACAGTATGTGCTAAGCAGTGCTTTTTTTGTGCCGGTACATGCCGGTATGGCGTACCGGCACCTTTTTCCTCAGGTCCCGCTCCCGCGACTCTCTCTCCCCTCCCCTGCCCTCCCAGTCCAGTGATTCTCTCTCCCCTCCCTGTCCAGCATGTCCCCTCTCTCCCCTGCCCTCCCCAAGTCGCGGCAAACTGGTCCGGAAGTGAAGGCAGCAGTGAGGCAGGCACACAGCAGGCAGGTTCGTCTTCATCTCCTCTCGTGTTGCTTCCCTCTCAACGCGTCCCGCCCTCGAGGGCGGGATGCGCTGAGAGGGAAGCAACGCGAGAGGAGACGAAGACGAACCTGCCTGCTGAGTGTGTGCCTGCCTCACTGCTGCCTTCACTTCCGGACCGGTTCGCCACGACTTGGAGAGGGGAGGGCAGGGGAGAGAGGAGACTCCCTGGATATGAAATGGAAGGGAGGGCAGGGGGGAGTGGAGACATGCTGGACATGGAGGAGAGGGCAGGGGGACAGGAGACTCGCTGGACATGGAGAAGAGGGCAGGGGGGAGAGGAGACATGCTGGACATAGGCAGGGGAGGGCAGGGGAGGGCAGGGGAGGGAGGAGAATCACTGGGCATGGGTGGCTGGGGGGGGCAGGGGGAGAGGAGGGTTGCTGGACATGGGTGGATGGAGGAAAGGGCAGGGAGAGAGAAGAAATGCTGGACACGGATGAAGGGGAGGGAAGAGTGAGGAAGGAGATGAGGGAAAAGGAAGAGAGGAGAAAAACTGCACATGGATGAAGAAAATAGGTAGAAGCTGGATCCACTGGACAGTCAAGTCTGCGGAGTAGGACCCAGCTTTTACTTACGGATGTAGGGCAAGAAATGAAGAAGAAAGGCGGAAAGTAAAGAAATAAATGGAAAGGAAGCCCTGGAAACGGATTTAAGAGGACAGATAGCAGCAGAATCGGATACTGGGCCAGCATGATCAGAAAAACAGTCACCACACAACAAAGGTAGAAAAAATCATTTTATTTTCATTTTAGTGTCTGGAATATGTCCAATTTGAGAATTTACATCTGCTGTTACAGGTCCAGTATCCCACTGGAGATACTGGACCTGTAACAGCTTACAGAAATTATTTATCAATAGAAATCAAACAAAATAAAATATGGAAAAGAAAATAAGATGATACCTTTTTTATTGGACATAAAAAATAAAATAAAATAAAAATAACAAAGGTATCATCTTATTTTCTTTTCCATGTTTTATTTTGTTTGATTTCTATTGATAACCTTAAGAGTGGACTAACACGGCTACCACACTCCTCTACTTAAGATAGAAATTATTTATAATGAATAAAAATCACATTCTTTTTTTCTCCTATACTAGTATAATATTTTCAATGATGTCTGTTTATATGCGCCATGGTTGGTATAAGGGGTGTGGCTATAATAGGGGTGGAGCCATATGTGGTGACCCCGCCCACAATGAGTACCAGCACCTTTTTTTCTACAAAAAAAGCACTGGTGCTAAGTGAGTTGTGTGTCATTTATATAATAGTGCTGAATGACTAACACATAAATTTAGGTGCCACATTATAGAATGAGGGGGATAGTGCTTAACTAGAGGTAGTTCTTAAGACTAAGTACATATCAAAATGTTTCAGGCACAATGCTATAACTTTTTATTTTAAGCTCTAAGTAAGCTCTGCCTCCTTCTCCTCTAATTCAATTTGATAACAGTGTACACAGCTCTGTATATAATAGCTAAAGGTTTCTTCCCAAACAGCTTACATTCTAGCTTTAAGAACAGAGCAGGCAAGCCATTGCTCAAGATCCATGCTGAGTGGCAGCAAGGGAACTTCAGAGCTTCAGGTTCACCCCTTTGTGTGTAAACACTGCACCATACTGTTGGCACCAGCTACCCCTTAGTGGTCAATGAACAAACAGTTGGGTTTCTGGGGGAAATCCATAGGGCATAGGTCTCTGAATTACTTACATACTGTTTTATAGGGTCTGCAAAGTACCTTATCAAATGACTCAAATTCCAGGTAAGGACAACTTGAATGCTGGGCGAACAAAAAAGGATGAAATTCCTCATATCTGTAAAGCAAAAGGAGAAATTAGACCTTGCTTTCCTTTAGTCCCTCCGGACCGGCCCAGGATTGGACTGATGGGTTGTGCTCGCCTACCAGCAGGTGGAGACTGAGAAAAAAACTCTGACTCTAGAGAGCCAATAAGAGCCCTGGTCATGTGACCCTAGCCTCAGTATTTGAATAACAAAGCAGAAAGGAAAAGAAGAACCTATATTCTGTGCCATGAGGAATCCAAGCAGCCAGGAAGCACCAGATAAACGTGCTTACAACTACGGCTTAGCCGTGACAGAGGGCTCACCAACAACTCGTTTCAGAGCTGAGATATGGCCAATTATGTACAGATTTTTGTACTTGTTTAAATTGTTCAACTTGCATAACATAAAACTATGAAATTCTTGAAACTGTTCAACTTGCATAACATAATGAAGTATATAACCATTTAACTTGGAGAACAGTATGCAAATCCTTTAACTGTCTAACTTGCCGAACAGCTCTGAAGACGACAGTTGAATATCTGTACACAGCAATGTAGAATGAAAAATAGCACACGGGAGGGGCCTGGGCCGGTCCGGAGGGACTAAAGGAAAGCAAATTAGCAGGTAAGGTCTAATTTCTCCTTCCTTAGCATCCCTCCGGACCGGCCCAGGATTGGACTGATGGGACGTAACAAAGCAGTAGTCCTACGGGAGGGACCCCAGCAAACCCGCTGTGAGCACTCGGGATGCAAAGACCGCCTCTTGACGACACTGAACATCAAGTCTGTAATGCTTAGAGAAGGAATGAAGAGAAGACCAAGTCGCCGCCTTACAGATCTCCTCTGGAGGCACCAAGGAGCACTCCGCCCATGAGGCTGCCTGCCCTCGTGTTGAATGAGCCTTAAGCGCCTCAGGAACCGTTTTGCCTGCTAAAAGATAAGCAGACGCTATCATCTCCTTAATCCACCGAGATAAAGTGGGCTTAGAAGCTGACAAGCCCTTGCGGTGCCCAGCGAAAAGGAGAAAAAGATGGTCCGAGCGACGGAAATCGTCCGTAACTGCGATATATCGTTTAAGAAATCTCTTAACATCCAGAGTACGCAAGTTCTGCTGCTCCCTCGTGCCTGAGGCCGATCCTAGCACAGGAAGGAAAACCGACTGGGACATATGAAACCGAGACACGACCTTGGGTAAAAAAGAAGGAACAGGTCGAAGTACCACTCGCTCTTTAGAAAATTCCAGAAACGGAGATCTACAGGAAAAGGCTTGCAACTCTGAGACTCTCCTGGCTGATGCAATAGCCACCAAAAACACTGTCTTAAGTGTCAAATCCTTCAGAGAACACGCTAGTAACGGCTCAAAAGGCGGCTTCGTTAGAGCCGAAAGGACCAGATTAAGGTCCCAAGATGGAAAGATTGGCCTGACCGAAGGACGAAGAAGACTAACTCCCTTCAAAAACCGGGCCACCTCGGGAATACTGGCCAAAGACTTACCACGAATCCTTCCTCTGAAACAGGACAGAGCTGCCGTCTGCACTCTTAGAGAAGAAAGCGAAAGTCCTTTATCAAAGCCTCGCTGCAGAAAATCTAACATCTGAGGTACCGACGCACGAAAAGGAACAATGCCAGCATCTGAACACCAAGCCTCAAAAATTCTCCAGGTGCGAACATAGCTCAGAGAGGTGGAACGCCGACGAGAGCGAAGCATAGTGGAAATTACTGGAGCTGAGAAACCCTTCTTAGCTAAGCGGGCCCGTTCAAGAGCCAGGCCGTAAGACAAAATCGAGCCGGGTCTGGATGAGGAACGGGCCCTTGTACCAGCAAGGTCTTGTGCACTGGAAGTCGGAGAGGAGACGCCCCCAACAGACGTTGCAGATCCGCATACCAAGGACGCCGAGGCCAGTCCGGTGCTACCAACACTACCGGCTCCCCGTGTTCCTCGATCCTCTGCAGGAGACGACCTATTAGTGGCCATGGAGGAAACGCGTAAAGAAGACCGGAGGGCCACCTCTGCAAGAGGGCGTCGACCCCTTCCGCTTTTGCATCTCTTCGGCGACTGAAGAAGCGAGGAGCTTTGGAATTGAGACTTGAGGCGAAAAGATCTAAAACTGGAAGACCCCAGTGGAGTACTATCAACTGAAACGCCTGATCGCTGAGAGCCCATTCCCCTGGATCGAGAGTGTGACGACTGAGAAAGTCTGCCTGGACGTTGTTCACTCCTGCTACATGGGAAGCTGAGAGGTTTGTGAGGTGCAACTCTGCCCAGGCGAGAAGACTTTCCGCTTCTCGACACAGCAGACGGCACCTCGTTCCTCCCTGGCGGTTGATGTAAGCCACCGCTGAGGCGTTGTCCGAGAGCACTCGTACTGCTTTGCCCACCAGGAGAAACTTGAAGTGCTGAAGAGCCAACCGAATCGCCCTGGTCTCCAAAAAATTGATGGACTGAGCTGCTTCCAGCGGAGACCAGAGACCCTGGGTCCACTGACCTAGGCAATGAGCCCCCCAGCCTCGGAGACTGGCATCTGTCGTCAACGGAATCCACCGAGGAGACTCCAATGGCATCCCTACCGTGAGATTCTGCATCTTTAACCACCAAAATAGCGAGACGCGTTCCCGGTTGCGCAGAGGCAACTTTTCAGAAGCTAATCCATTTGCGCCGACCACCGAGACAGAAGAGACCACTGAAGAGACCTCATGTGAGCTTTGGCCCAAGGCACCACCTCTATCGTGGCTGCCATGGATCCGAGAACCTGAAGATAATCCCGAGCACAAGGGACCTTGTGATGTATCAAATTCAGAATCTGCGACCGGAGCTTCAGAATCCTGCCCTGCGGAAGCAAAACTTGACCCCTCGCCGTATCGAAGATAACTCCCAGATACTCGAGAGACTGCGAGGGAGCCAAACTGCTCTTGGATAGATTCACCACCCAACCTAGGGACTGTAAGAACGCTACCACTCGTTCCGTGACCTGGCAACTTTCTTGATAAGATTTCGCCCTTATCAACCAGTCGTCCAAGTAAGGATGGACGAGAATGCCCTCTTTCCGGAGGGCCGCTGCCACCACCACCATAATCTTGGTAAATGTGCGCGGTGCTGTCGCAAGACCGAAAGGCAGCGCTCGAAACTGGAAATGATGACCTAGAACCGCAAATCGCAAGAACTTGTGGTGAGCCGGGCAAATGGGAACATGCAAATACGCCTCTGTAAGATCTAATGCAGTGAGATATTCCCCTTTGCGCACCGCTACTATTACTGACCGAAGAGTCTCCATACGAAAACCTGTAACCTTGAGCGCCCGGTTGACAGCTTTGAGGTCTAGAATAGGACGAAAGGAATCTTCTTTCTTTGGGACTACGAAATAAATGGAATAACGACCCCGCTTGCGCTCCGCCGGCGGGACAGGGCAAATGGCCTGAAGGTCCAAGAGCCTCTGTAGAGTCTCCCGAATCGCCCCCGCCTTGAGACGAGAGCGACAGGGAGACTCCAGAAAGGCGTCTGAAATGGGCCTTGCGAATTCTAAGGCATAACCGTCTCGAATAACTTCCAAGACCCATTGATCCGAAGTAATTTGGGCCCACCTCTGATAGAACTGAGCCAGCCGAGCTCCAACGGGAATCAGAGGAGAGCCCTTCGCACCTTCATTGGGAAGCCCGCAAAGGGGAGCGAAAACTCGCAGCTGAGAATCTACCTCCTCTGCGGAAACCGCGAAAGGACTGAGTCCTGTTGAAAAAACGAGGCTTCTGAGTCTGAGGACCCCTATCAGATTGAAATCTACGGAAAGAACGCATGCGACCACGACCAAAGAAAGCCCCGCGACTAGACTGCCGAGGTCTATCCTCCAGAAGACGCGGGACCTTAGAATCCCCCAGGGACTGAACCAACTTATCCAACTCTTCACCAAATAAAAAGGAGCCTCTAAAAGGGAATTTACTTAATTTAGACTTGGACGCCCCATCCGCCGACCAACCTTTCAACCAAAGAGAGCGACGGGCAGCGACCCCCAAGGCCAAGGACTTAGAAGAAGCCCTCAACAGATCATACAGAGCATCAGCTAAAAATGCAGAGCCCATCTCAATCTTAGCCACTTCCACATCAATGGCTCCTAAATCATCGGAAGAGCGGTCCAAAACTCTTTCCGCCCAACGAAAACAAGCTCTGGCCACCAGAGAACCACAAATAGCCGCTTGAACCGCCAGAGAAGAAACATGAAAACTATTCTTAAGAAGAGTGTCAAGTCTCCTGTCCTGAGCATCGCGCAACGCGGTTCCGCCATCCACTGGAACCGTGTTGCGCTTGGTAACAGCCGAGACCACAGCATCTACCACCGGAAGCTTAAGAAAGGTTCTATCAGCCTCTGGCAGAGGATAAAGAAACTGCATCGATTTAGAGGGGCGAAAGGCCGCATCCGGGACTTCCCATTGAGGTTTAATAACCTCCCAAATATCTTGATGCATAGGGAAAGGTTTTGTGGAGGCTCTGGAACCCTTAACCAAAATATCCACCTTTCGGACCCCTGAGTCAGGAAGGGGATCCTCAAAATGTAAAGTAGAGGATACCATAGAAATGAGATCCTGCAAATCCTCTCTATGAAACACTCTAGCCACCGCAGGATCCTCCCCCTGAGCCAAAGGTACAGCGTCTGGATCTAAAGAAGAATCTTCCCAAGAATTGTCCACTAATTCCTCTTCCTCCTCTAAAAGGGGCATATCATGATCCTGATTTGAAAGAGACTCCAATTGCATGTCCCAAACCCTAGGTCTCTTGGGAGGGAGGGTAGTAGTGACAGGCTCTTGTGACACTGCTGTACCAGAATTGCCCCTCTGCATTAAAAATGCCTGATACATCTGTAGAACAAACTCAGGAGGAAACCCCCCTGCCTGAGAGCTGGCAGCCTGTAAAATAACTCCCGATTCCGTATCAGCTAAGGTCGCAGAGCTGCGCAAAGCAGACGGACCCCCTGCAGTAAGAACCGGAGCTGGGCTCAAAATGGCCGCCGTTCGCGCCAAAACTCCAGCGCTACCCCCCGAATCTGAGGCCTCCACTGTCGACGCTAACACCGTCGCGGGAGAAGAAGGGCCAACCGCCAAAACGGACCCCGTAGTCGACGGAGGGAGAGGGGCAGAAGAAACATCAATCGCCGTGCAGTATTTACAAGCGCCTGAGGCATTAACGCCTCGCCGCAGACATACAGCGCACCTCTTCAACTTCTCCGACATTTCGGAGGGAAAACCCGTGCACGCGCCGACGCGGTTCGCGCAAGTTCACAGAGAGGAATTGCTAAATAAATAAATAACGAGAATTCCCCGATATAAAACTACAAACGGCACTGCTAAAGCAATAAAAAAACAGCACTACTCTGAAAGAGGGCTGAAACACAATGCTGCAGCTTTACTTTTCAGGCTTCCTTTTTTTTTTTTTTTTTTTTACACAGCTGAATCACAGCCAACAAGGCATTCCCCTGCAATCAAACGGAGCTGTCTGCTCATTCAGTCAGTGGGGCAAGTTCTCTCGATTTTTTTTTTTTTTTTTTTTTACAACCTGGCTGCCTCTCCCAAGGCAAAACACCTTCCTCAGAAAGGGTGGCCCTTCCCTTAATAATTTTGAGAGAACATTAGGGAGATGGGGAGGATTGGGGGAGGGACCCGGAAACATCCGAGTGTGACACCCCAGAGGCTGACAACAGCAGATAAAAGCACCAAAAAGCCTCTAAAACTTCCCCAGGCACAGAAATAAATGAGAGAGAAAAAACCAGAATACCAATCTACATAGATATAAATCCTATAAAGAGAGACTAAAGGGCTCGCTTCCTACCTGCTGGGAGACTGAGAAAATACTGGGGCTAGGGTCACATGACCAGGGCTCTTATTGGCTCTCTAGAGTCAGAGTTTTTTTCTCAGTCTCCACCTGCTGGTAGGCGAGCACAACCCATCAGTCCAATCCTGGGCCGGTCCGGAGGGATGCTAAGGAAACATGTTTGCTAATGCCACTTAAAAATTAATTATATTACACCATCTGTGATGGAAGTGAATAAATATCAAGCTCTTTACGTCAGTATGTCTTCAGCAGGTTTATCTGGCTCCAGGCTTGGTTTCATCTCTCGTTTCTGGATAATATAGCCCTAGGAGAGTAAATATAAGAAATCTGCTCAAAGACAATGTGCATCTGGTATTCATTACAATGCTAGACTAGAACAATGTTACCCACTTATTTCATTTGCTTTTAATTTAGTCTTTAAAAATATACTGCTGCCAAAACAAATGTCATTACATAGAAATCAAAACAATGAGAATTAATCTAATTCCATGGTACCTGAACATAACTCATCATGAGAGTCCAATGAAAAGGCTAAATCTAAATAAATAAATATGAGTAACTTCAAGCACAAATCAATATCAGGGCCACCGAAGGGGGGAGGGGGAGCAAGATTGCTTCCATTGCATGCAGACCTCTCTCATGAATATTTATTGTAGATATCCTGAAAACCTCCAGGACCAAGTTTGGGAACCACTGGGAAAAATATTATCTCAGAATACTCGGATGGGCTTATATTCGAGTATATATAGTAATAAACAGCATAAAATGTAAATAAGATGGAAATGATAAAAGCAGATCAGTAATAGATACACTTAGACTTTTACTCATACAAATAGCAATCTCCTTGCATCGCCCGACACTGGCCATATTTCGCCCAAAAAGGGCTGCCTCCGGGGCTATACTGTGGATTTTACTGGCAAACAAGTATATAGAACATCAGCAAGCAGTTGCCAACGTCCACGTTGGGAAAAAAAACAGCAAAAACACTATTTGAGAAGTGCAATCCTTGTAACTGGTAGAATGGCATATACAAGCTCCCCTCACGATTGCTTTTTCCAGCACAGTCATAAAGTGGTTAACAAGGCTTTAAAAAAAAGAAGTAGAGCAGAGTAAAAGCTGAAAAAATCAGAAGGAGGAAGGGAAGGAGACAGAGAACACAGGTGGGTTTTCAAGGCTTGTTTAAAAGCGGAAAGAGAAGGCTGATTCTGGACATGGAGGGGGGGGGGCTATTCCACCATTTGGGGCCTAAATAGCTGAAAGCTGAGTCACACATGTGGTGGTCAGATGAATTTGTGAGGGAGAGGGAAGGGTAGGGAGGTTGTGGTCGGCAGGGCAAAACAGAGAAAACGTAGGGAAGTGTAGGGGATGAGTAGGTTCTGAAGGTAGGAAGGAGCAGATGGGGATCTTATTTTGTATCTGAGGCAATGGAGGGTTAAGTGACATGCCCAGAGTCACAGGGAGCTGCAGTGGGAATTGAACCCAACCCCCTGGTTCTCAGGTCACTGCCCCACTCCAATATTATAACCATATATCTTGGGGAGGATCATTTTATAATAGAGTGCACAGGCTAGGAAAGCACAAAAGCCCACATAGGGCCTTATTCTATAAGGGTTATGGCTCCTAAAATTTATGCTCCTAATTTATGAGCATAATTTATGCTCCTAAATTACGAGCATAATCTATTTTGGAGCATAGCGTATGCTTGTAATTTATGAGCATAAATTTAGAAGCATAAAATTTAGGAGTGTATATTTAGGTGCATAAACTTTATAGAATAAGGAACATAGAGAGCAATTTTATAAAGTCATTTATTGCTTATGCGGCAATCTACAAGCATAAAATGGCTTTTATAAAATTAAGGCAAGCATAAAAGTTTGCACATTGGCATACATGCATATACTTTTACTACAGGCACTGCTGGGGGAGCTGTCTAGGAGAGCTTGGATGGAATTGCAAAGTATGCATGTTGATTATAAAATGCACTAATCTACAGACGCACTTGTGTACTTAGGATCCGACTCTTCAATATGATTGACAGCGCTCAACTTGGCACACGTTCTGTAAGGACCCATCTTTTTTTAGGCGGCAGGAACACCAACCAGCAGAAAAGTATGCACTTTCCCAGTAGGGATTCACATTGGTGGAGACTGGGCAGAGCACGGATGGAGCGTGCAAATACACAGATAAATAAGAGTATTCTCTAATTTACGCATGTAGGTGTGAGCATTTATATCAGCCATAGGGCGGTGCCAGTGATTGCACCTTCTATGTAGGTGTATTTTCTGCCACTTGTGCTAGTATTCTGTAAAGAAAAGAAGGTGCCTACTTTCCTTTATAGAATAGCTGCCTGCTTTGACCCCATCTGAAACGTGGGCTTTCTTGGGACGTGGTTTTGGGTTAACAACCACATGTACTCATGAGTACGCACAGAGTACATGCGCACATTTACGATTTCTTTGGAGCAGCTGTAAAGTGTGTGAGAGAACTTTCATGTGCCGTTTTGGATAGCTCTGAAACCTTATTTCATAACAGGTACATATGTTGCTTTTATAAAATAACTAGTAAAAAAGGTCAGTTTCTCTGAGCAATGAAACGGGCGCTAGCAAGGTTTACCTGCGGCAGCATCGAGAGGGCGCAGGACGGCAGCATGGGGAGGGTGCAGGTGGGTATTTTATTTTGGAGGGCAGCAGCTTCGGGGTCCCGGCGGATCAGGTGTTCAGACGGCACTCCTCCCCCTGCGTAGCTCGGTGTTTGTCGCTGTGCGTCGGGGGGGGGGGGGTGGAGGCTCTGCGTAGGCCACTGTTTCTTCAGGCAGGGAAGGAAGGCCGACGGCAGCTCAGCTGAGCTGTGTGCTGCGTTGACTGTTTCTATAGCGGAGCGAGAGCCCAGCCCGGGTGGAGGGTGGGTGGCAGCGGCGACTCCGGGTGGGGGGAGTGGTGGCGGCGACCTTGGGGGGGGAGCGGTAGCAACGGCGGTTTCGTCCCTCCCCTTGCGCAGTAGAGACCCTCTCTGTCCCGCCCCCGTCATAACGTATTGACGCGGGGGCGGGACAGAGAGGGTCTTTACTGCACATTTGCGAGTGAGTTCGGTCACTCGCCGTTTATATGTTTGATTGTCTGGTACTTCCTAGCCCCAAATCTGCTCAGCTGGAATCTACCAAAAGTCACGTTTTTTTCTTCATGGCCCCCTTCATTTGGAAATCCCTCCCCCTGAACATCTGTGCAGGATGATCTTTTAAGAATTATGAGGTAGATGCACTAAACGTTTTTCATCGTTAAATGAGCCCTCAGGGAAGAATTTCCTATCCTTTCCATGCACTTAAGCCTATTTTAACACGACAGTAGCAGCTAACGAAAACGGAATGGAGATGAGCAATTAGTGTGAAAACCCCATTGAAACGACATGCACTAACCTTTTCCGATTGCCTTTACGCAGGAAAAAGGCAGGAAAACTAACGAGAGGTCTGGACCTCTCGTTAGGACAGCTCTGTGCCAGGAAAAAGTGTTAAGTGAAAAAATAAACAAACTTTGAGCCAATCCCAGCGCATTAGCAGAGCTAAAAGCGCTGTGATTGGTCCAAAGGACCTCAGAAAACACATAAAAAAATAAAAATAAAAAAAGGATCGTGAGGGGGCAAGGGCGCTCATCAGGAGCGTCCTGTACGGACGGCCTTGCCCCCCCCCCCCGCTGCTCCCCACTTTCCGCCGCTCCCCCCACCCCGAAAAAGCAAACTTCTAGAAGCCCCTGCCCCCCTCCCTTCCTCACTACTCTCTCACCTCAGCTCCGCCTCCCGACATCCTCCGTCCATGCCCCGCCCCCTTTTGGGGTCGTCGCCGCCATTCCCCTCCTCCATCGGGCCCCCCTTCCTCTTACCGGGCCCGTGCAGCGCCTCTCTCCTCTGTCCGAAGGCGCTGCACGGGCAAGAAGAAAGCTGAATCAGCTGATGCCTGCCTTCGCGATGGCGCGTCTTTCTCCTGCTGCGACCGCCCCTGTCTGACGTCAGTAACCTACGTAGGTTACCGACGTCAGAAAGGGGTGGGCCCAGCAGGAGAAAGACGCGCCATCGAAGCTGGGCAAAGGCAGGCATCAGGCTTTCTTCTTGCCGTGCAGCGCCTTCGGACAGAGGAGAGAGGCGCTGCACGGGCCCGGTAAGAGGGAGGGGGGCCCGATGGAGGAGGGGAATGGCGGCGACGACCCCAAAAGGGGGCGGGGCACAGGACGGAGGATGTCGGGAGGCGGAGCTGAGGTGAGAGTAGTGAGGAAGGGAGGGGGGCAGGGGCTGCTTGAATTTTGCTTTTTCGGGGTGGGGGGAGCGGCGGAAAGTGGGGAGCAGCGGGGGGGGGGGGGGGCAAGGCCGTCCGTACAGGACGCTCCTGATGAGCGCCCTTGCCCCCTCCCGATCCTTTTTTTATTTTTATTTTGATTTGGGAGCCATGTGCTTGTGATTTGACTGTGTTTTGACTGTTTGTGGCATGCGCAGAGCAGCTAACATAACGCTTGGCTGCTCTGCGCATGATTTGGGGGCCGATTAACGATGTGTATTGTGATTCTTTGATACATTGTACATTTCAATACCGATCTCAGCATGTGTGACTTTTTTTTTTGGTGCATTTTTCGTTATTTTAAAATCGTTAGGGACTTTAACGATTTAGATTTTTTTACGTTTGGTTGCTGCATCTGCCTCTTTAAGTCTGCCATAAAAACATGACTTTCCTATCAAGCTTTTAACTCTATGTAAGAATTCAGAGAACTATGACAGATGGATCCACTGCTTTTCCTTGCCTCCCTCATTTCCCCTCTGGTCTTTCTGACTCTCATTTTCTTCTTTTTTTTTTTTTTTTTGTTTGGGTAAGCTTGATTTTTTCCTTGGATGAATGTGATGTTCTTTCCTATCTGCTATTGTAGTCTCTTTCCTTCTGTGGAAGTTTTACTTTTAGATTGTAAACTGCTTAGATCTGCAAGTTAGTTTAGGCAGTATAGCAAGTTTCAATAAATCATAAACCAATATCTGGGTCTAACTTAGCCTGTGCCAGTCCATGGCTTTAAAACCACTAACCACTATGAGCTGAATACCGCTCCCAGTGAGTTTGTACTTCCTAACTTCAAATCACTGAAGAACCCAACAAGTCTTTGTGTTTTGAAACCGTCAAGGGTTATCTAACTCTCCTTGTAGCTGCATTATATGGAGGCATTTCTGGAAAGCATTTTCAAATCAACCCATGTTCATATCCATGTAGATTTACTATTTTACATACAGCAGATGCAAACATCCATGGGTACTTTGCATCTGTGGCAACTTTCAAGGAGAAAGTAAGTATTCTTTGAAAACCAGTGCAGTCTCCCTAGGTGAAAAATACCTGTGAATTTTGTCCCAATGTGAAAAGTGTGAAAATTGTCACCTTTATCTCTTGTGTTTTTCTTAGTAAGATAGGGCTTAATTTTTAACTAGATAAAAAACATGAGTGAATAATGTAAGAACATAGTAGCCATAACTGGTCAGATTGATGTCTATCTAGCCCAGTATTCTACTTCCAAGTGGCCAATCCAGGTCACAAGTACCTGGCAGAATATTGCTCAACTCCCTGTACATTTTTCATCCTACACTGCTGACAATTTAACATGACCTTCCAGAACTAAAATGACAGGAAGCTGAGCAATTTCTTAACTAAAACACAGACACTTTGGGCAGCTTTTGGTGCTGCTATAAACTCCTGCTTTACTTAGAGTAATCAGTACCAGTGATCCAGGGATAACTTGAGATCGTCTATGTAGCAGCACCCTTATTCTCTCAATTAACCACACATGATATGCTGTCAATCAGCATGATATGAAGTCCATCTGCCCACTTTTAATATGCAAAGCCTGTGCAGGGTTGCTGTTCTCTGTATTTATCCATGTGCCCAGAAAATCAGCAGCACACATTCTGATGCTCATTTCAAACAGAGCTAGTCACAGACCTTCCCAATGTACACAGGCACAGGTAACAATTCAAACCTCAGTGTTCAATGATTGTGATATGAAACAATGCTCTTTTTAACAGCATGGTCTACTATTTTCTTTGAGCAAGCAATGCCCTCCACAGTCAAAGAATATCACGTTTTGTGGTATCATACATCCTTCCAGAACTTTTCTCAGAGATTTTCTGACATGGTCATGGCCAAGCCACAGAATTCTGGAAATTTCAGAAAGTTACAGAAGACTTGGCACAGGTCACAACTGAGAGGGCATGCTCTGGAATGGCCATGGAAGTCCTTCTGGATGGATGGCTGAGATTCTGTCTGGATTTGAGGGTATAACAGCGGTAACTTTCATATACAAAGTATCCTCCCAGACAGTATCAAAAGTGCTCTACTTCCTGCCTTTGGCCATGGGACAGGCTCCTATGAGCAGTTTCTACATTGGAACCACTTCCAGGTCAAACGGGACTTGTCAAATACAGTACTAAAAAAATGGTTGGTCCTTATGTTTTCTGTATATAATTAATGCTGCTTTATTTTGCCCAGGAATATACAATATAAATTGTATAATGCTAATCCTCAGTTTAAAACAGCTCAGCTAAATGGCTTTCAAAACATTATTTTTCACTTCTTCGAAATCCAGATTTACAAATGGTTAGAAGTAAGCAAGAAGCTCACTATCCATTATTCTATTTTAAGATAAATCATAACTACACAAGAATTAGTCCACTGAAGAAACACATACCTTTCCTTTAAAGTCTTTTGTTATATCCATATACTCTTCTGCCTTCTTTACAGCATCTAGCACCCTTTCGATATCTTAAGGGAAAAAAAGTTTACTCTGTAAGCAAAAGCAGGTAAAAATCCTGAAATATGCTTAACAGAATAAAATGTTATAAAATGGTTCAACATAATTGGTTATATTCTGTCATATGGCCTCAAAACCACATTTCATAAACCTGCATTAACTGGCCATAAAAAAATAAGTGGGGGAGTGGCCTAGTGGTTAGGGGGGTGGACTTTGGTTCTGAGGAACTGAGTTCGATTCCCACTTCAGGCACAGGCAGCTCCTTGTGACTCTGGGCAAGTCACTTAACCCTCCACTGCCCCATGTAAGCCGCATTGAGCCTGCCATGAGTGGGAAAGTGTGGGGTACAAATGTAATAACAACAAAAAAAAGTATGCAGAGCATGGCTGATATAATATGGCTCATGTAATTCCATTGTTTTGGAAAAAATAATAAGAAACAAAGAATTATAATATATAGAACTATTCAATGTCACCTCCAACAGATTTAAAAGGATGGATTTTACAGTTTAACCACAAGATACCACCTATTCCAAGGCAACAGCTATTACCATGCTTTTACATTTCAGTCACTAGCTGTCACCATAAATAGCAACCACCAAGAAAGCTATATGGTTCAGTCGTTAAGATTTTATATTAAAATTTACAACAAAAAATGAAATACACATATGAATCATTAACAGCCTCATGTGGCAACAGTGGGAGGGAGCCTGGTAGGAAAACATACCTCATGGAATTATTTCAATCCATGTGTATATGTGTGTACGTGTATGTCTTTATTTTGTCTATGTGTGTGTGTGTGCTTGTGCATGTATGTCTTTATTTTGTCTGTGTGTGTCTTTATTTTGTGTGTGTGGGTATAAAAGCTCATATATGTGTATATGAGCTTCTATATGAGCTCATATATGTGTATATCTCCTATAGTGCACAAGGCCTCGTTGTTCACAACCAGGAAGAACGAAGTACTTAAACCCATCTACCCTACTTTAATATAAAACATCTTTAAAATAGAAGTGAGCATTTAATGATGGGGAACAAGGCAGATGGGAGGGATGGGTGAAATCTCTGTCCCCATGCAATTCTCAAGGCAGAGATGGTAGCACCCCCCCCCCCCCAACAAAAACAAAACAAAACACAAAACAGTCCAGAGAAATGCAGAAAAAGGGGTGATTACCACCCTACTCTACCAGTGTCCGAGTCTCCCATGTCCCACTTTATTGCTCATATGGGTGTCAGTGGGGAAAGTATGGTCCCTTTAACAGGGCTGACTTCTTCAGTAGCCTCCTTGGCTGCTGCTAGTAACCTAGTTCAGTTCATCTGCTGCCAGACCATGTGTTTAAAAATACAGCATATGTGAATTGTTGCTGCTGCCAGCGAAAGACTGAGAGAAGGGGGTTGTGAGAGACAGAGAGATGCTAGACCATGGGTAGGCAGAGGACAGTGCAGGGAGAGTGAAAGAGAGAGGGAGAGCTGTTGAATCTAGGGTCAGAAAGGAGGGAGAGGGTGAGAAAAAGGGGACAGGGACCCAGGGGCAGAAAGGAGAAAGGGAGAGATGCTGGACCTGGGGCAGAGGGGAGGAAGGGAAGTAAGGGAGAGATGTTAGACCCAGAAGTGGAGGTAAGGAAAGGAGAGAGAGGGAGAGATATTGGATTGGGAATGAAGAAAAGGGAGGGAGTGGAGGAGTGGCCTAGTGGTTAGGGTGGTGGACTTTGGTCCTGAGGAACTGAGTTTGATTCCCACTTCAGGCACAGGCAGCTCCTTGTGACTCTGGGCAAGTCACTTAACCCTCCATTGCCCCATGTAAGCCGCATTGAGCCTGCCACGAGTGGGAAAGCGCGGGGTACAAATATAACAAAAATAAATAAAAAATAGACAAAGGGAGGGAGGAAAGAAAGAGGAAGAAATATTGGCCCACAGGGGCAGGGAGGGAGGGAAGAGAGATGGGACAGGAAGATGTCAGGCTATAAGAGTGGGGGTAGAGAGAAGGAGAAAGAGGGTGGAGATGCTGGGCTACAAGGGTAGAAGGGGAATGTTGGATCCATGTGGTAGAGTCCATAGGGGGCTGTCGAGATGAGTGACAGTAGGATAGTAAGTATAGAGGGTAGAAATGCAGTAATGGGGAACAGATGAAAGAAATGGGTACTGTATTACTTGATTTAGTCCTCACATACTTATAGTGCTGCCTATTCGTAGGCAGGGTTCCTGCTGTTTGAATCATAGGATTACTGCTACTGTTGCATGACTTGGTTAATTTATTGAGTTAGGATTTTTATCAGGTTTTGTATTATTTCACAATGAGCCTGATAGTGGAAAGATTTATGATGCTATTGCTCAGTGAAATGAGAATCAGAATTTTTTATATGGTGACTTCCATGGAGAAATGTCATAGTGCTAGTCTGCATCTATTGTTGGGGGAGGTTCAATTTTTTTGTGGACGCAGAGCATGTTTGTTTGTTTTGACATTTACACCCCATATTATCCCGAACAAACTCGAGTTCAATGTGGCTAACAGTAAATAAACAACAAAGTTTACAAAGCCAAAAACAAAATATCAAATATAGACCATTAATGGCCAGTTGCAATCTAAGATACTCAATCACAGAAGAGTTTTCAGTCTTCAGCGAAATACCAAGTGTCACAAAACGCCTAGCCACCCTCCTCAGGTTTCCCCGCGGCCACTTAGAGAGTATATCCCTAGCACAGGTCAGGTCTGCCTACACCTGCCACTTGTGCTCTACAGTAGCACCCTCCTCTCACCAACTGGGTCACAACTGCCTCTGGGCAAGTCTCCCACTCTTAAATTATTCCCAGTGATTTCTAGGTTACTGGGGCCACACTCCCAGTGGTCCCACAATTCCCAGAAAGCACTCACAAACCCAACACAAACCACTAGGATTCTTTATCAGTCCAGAGAGGCAATAAACTAAATATTGTTTATTGTCTTTTAAAAATCAAACAGTGGAACAAAATAGTGAAATCAGCAAACAATAACAGGTAACTGAAATATGGATCAATTATAACACTAACTAAACATTTGTATACTGTCTAAACAGTACCTGGGAAGATCAGGACATATAATTCACTGAGCCTCAGCAAAGAGATCTGTCTCTCTTTTCTCCCAAGCTAAGACTGAAACAACAGCCAGTACTGTTCAAAAGAAAAATTATCAACTGGGCCAATCAGAGCCTAGTCAACAAGTTTTAAAAGTATACTGCTCACAATAATGTAGATTCACTTATTCACTGAGTGAAACTAAAAGAGGCATTCACTTTTCTACAACAGCTTTTTTTTAAATATTATTTTTATTGAAATTTTTATAGAAAACAAAACCAACAAGATAGTCTAGACAGCTGTAAATAAAGCATAATATAAAACAACCCATCCAAACCCCTCCCCCTATTCTCCCCGTGCCATGCCTTGCATGATGATATTCATATGTCCTCTGATGATCCATTTTATGTTCCTGAACAGATGGGATTCAGTTGCAAGAGCAGTCAAACAACTGAAACTATTAACCGGGGGGCATCCAGATCAATCCCCGAGAGAGAGCTCCAAGCTGTGTGTTTGTCCCAAAGTTTGTGAAATTGTATTACTTGTCCAGATCTAACAGCAATAAGTTTCGACATCTGGTATAAATAATCCATCTTGTGGACCACCTTTATTACTGGTAGCGGATGAATGCTTCTCCATGACAAAGCTAGAGTTATCTTGCCCGCCACCAGGAATGTCAAGGCCAGGTGATGTAAAGCTGGTGGGATCCCCCAGGGGCAAAAGTGTAGAAGACAACGTTCTGCAGTGGCTGAATAATCTCTTCCTAGAACTTGGCTAAGTTGTGTAGCAATTCAGTCCAATAACTCTTTACTTTTGGACAAGACTACCATATATGAAACATGTCTTCCACTGCCAAACAGCCTCTAACATGAAACATGCACCACCTGCTTGCCAAATGTACTTCAAGAACTAATAAAGGCCGTTTTACAGGCTTAAAACACATTGTTCTGTCACACCAAGTAATCAGGCTGACCCTTGATTGCCACTGGCATTGAATTCCACCACCTAGCACCCTGGTATCTAAAGTCAACATAATGAACCGACTTATAACGCACTGTCTTGCAATATCCATGAGGGTCACGTACAGCATGCCAGTGTACCACATAGTAGCATAGTAGATGACGGCAGAAAAAGACCTGCACGGTCCATCCAGTCTGCCCAAGATAACTCATATGTGCTACTTTTTGTGTATACCTTACCTTGATTTGTATCTGTCTTTTTCAGAGCACAGATCGTATAAGTCTGCCCAGCATTAGCCCCGCCTCCCAACCACCAACCCCTTGATTTGTATCTGTCTTTTTTCAGGGCACAGACCGAATAAGTCTGCCCAGCACTAACCCCGCCTCCCAACCACCAGCCCTGCCTCTGCCATCCAACCTCCGCTAAGCACCTCAGGATCCCTTCCTTACGAACAGGATTCCTTTATGTTTATCCCACGCAAGTTTGAATTCCGTTACAGTTTTCATCTCCACCACCTCCTGCGGGAGGGCACTCCAAGCATCCACCACTCTCTCCGTGAACAATACTTCCTGACATTTTTCTTGAGTCTGCCCCCCTTCAATCTCATTTCATGTCCTCTCATTCTACCGTCTTCCCATCTCCAGAAAAGGTTCGTTTGCGGATTAATACCTTTCAAATATTTGAATGTCTGTATCATATCACCCCTGTTTCTCCTTTCCTCCAGGGTATACATGTTCAGGTCAGCAAGTCTCTCCTCATTCGTCTTGTAACGCAAATCCCATACCATTCTCGTAGCTTTTCTTTGCACCACTTCAAATGCAATGCAAGCATTGTCTGTTTGGTGTGTCGCAACTGAAAAAAGGTTGAGAATCACTGCCCTAGAGCCTCAGTAACATTTAAAAAGCAAAACAAAATACAAGCCTTCAATCTTACTCATTGTGATGGTGAATCTAACTCTTTGGGATAAGTCACTCTTGCAGGCCAAAAATGGACCTAAGCTAGTATCTCTAATATATGTGCAACTGCTCAACTCATGTATATCCCAAACCAAAGCAGAGAGAGAAACAGCCAACATAACTACAGTGCATATGTTCAGACTATCGGACAGCATTGGGAACGCCCAAAATGATGAACTGATTCTGAAAGAACTAACATACATTTCACGCCCCAACTGAAACAAAACCTGCACCTGTCTGCAGCATGATCAAATCCAACAAAACAGCTATGGGTTCCACAAAGGCTGTGTTATCCAACAGTCAAACTCACATCACCCAACAAGACCTGCTAGAAGGGAACCCTCCAGGATAGTACCAACTGGTACCTAGACCAAATGTGTGCAGGTGAGGCTTAATACCTAGTGGTGCGTGAGGAGTGACACAGTCTTGGTATCTTGTGGGTCACTGGGCTTGCAGGAGGTATATCCTGCACTCTGAAATGGCTGTGACAAACAAAAACACAGGCAAACATACAAAAGGAATCTTACACATTGTGCAGTGAGAGAACTGTTGTCCCACATACCTTTGCTGTCAAGTAACTGGTCTGCTCTGACAGTGCCCCAGAAGCCGGTCTCTATAAGGCAGTGCTCGATTAGAGAGGCTCCATATGCTGTAATTCACCAAACATAGCACCACCAAAACCAATTAATGAAATAATAATTTTTTAACATTCATCATATCAAAGAACAGACCAAAAAAAATAGGAGCTTTCTGAAGGGCTACATGAAGACCACCTACTTTTAATGCACAATTTAAACTATTGCTTCAGCAAAAGCAGTGAAAACATCAGTTCCAGAACAACATGGGAAATCACTTATCTCCATTCTCCCAAGACGATGAAGTCCTGGAACTCAATCCCCCTCCCCTCTGCATGCGAGTGTGGTGTGTGCGGGCGTGTGTGTGTGCCCACCCTCTGTGACTCCATTTCACAGGCACCATATTTAACTTCTGGGTCCTGTACTGAGCTCCAATCACAGGGCTTTCAGGAGCTCCTCTGGATGATCAGTAACTAAGCAGCTAAAGTTCTATGGGCTCCCTTAAAGAGTGCATGTCTGAATAAGAGCAGTGTATTACCACTAATGGTCTCCTTCTGCTGTCCCCTACCACTCTCCTCCCCAGCATCCCTGTCACTTGGTCACAAAGCGAATTCTGCTACATCTACTTAGGTCACCCCTCTGCATCTCTAAGCATTCTGGGGTCTCAAATGCTGGAGGGTGCACAGTTCACAGATGTGAATGCCATCTGAGAAAGGTTAAGCAACAGAGTGTCACTCCTACTTCTGCAACATCGATGCTAAAGAGCTCTTTTTAGACACTGTGTACACCCTTAGAATGAACAGGCAAGCAGATAGACCCATCATCGCTGTGGGGACAGGAAACACCTGTATCCCAGCTAACGTCTCTACTCCTAGGTCTTACAGAGTTACAAAATTCAGCTGTTTCAAAACAGTTTTCAAATGACTTCTCTATGTTTATTACAAGAATTTACTACACTGCCTTTTCTGACATGCAGGTCAAGGTGATATACAGACTAAAAAGTAACAAAAGAAGTGTGGAAAAGAACAGCAAAATGAAGACAGGAAAGAAAGTTACTTACAGGCAGGGACTATCTACCATGCACAGCCAGTGCATTTACACTCCAGTACCAGTACCAAAAAGAAGACACCCAAAAGTGAATTCTAAGAAATGTGTTTTTAGGGCAATCTTAAATCACCTAAAAACAGTTCTGAACAGAGCTAGAGTGGTAGACAGTTCCATAATATAGGGCCAAAAAGAAACAAAGAGTGTCTAGTAGTCTCATGGTGCTCTTATTAAGATGTGCTGCTCAGGTCATCTGTTTCCATGTGTAATAGATAAGATAGTGGTACTTACGCAGGTGTGGATTAAGGATCCTCTTTAACTGCTCTCCCTTTGCTGCATTTGCAATTATTTCATTCAACCTATTAGACAAAGAGTGCAATACTGTTCCTGTACGCTGAGGACTATTTATTTATAATGATCCATCAATGAGAAAAAAAATTAGAAATACAGACAATGGGAGACAATGAACACAAGGTTCATCTAATCTGAACCACTGCAGCCCTTCTCTCTGATCTTCAGCTTTCCTCGTCATTACAGACCCTCCGTGTTTAGCGCGGGCATTCTTGATTTCTGTCCCTGTTCTTGCCCTTACCACCTCCACCAGAAAACTGCTCCGTGCATCTAGTATCCTTGAAACGTTTATTCTATCTCAGAAATCTCTCAGGAAAGTGTACTTATGCATGTAAGTGCTAGCAGGGTGACTAAGTGTTGTTCTGTAAGTGCATAGTACGCAAATGCAAGGGGTGCATTCACATCGATGGAACATGGGCAGGGCTCCCACAAGCAGAATACTGCAACTAACGCACACACATCCCTGCCGCATTTATGCAACTGAAACTATCCCAGCTTTATGGCTTGTATAACTGCAATGCATTGAATATCAGGTTATGTACCCAGATGCCATTATAGAATAGGCTTTCGCCACGGCACCTACTTGAAAGCACCCAGCTGTAGAACTGTTCCCTTAGAGGGTGATTTTGTAACAGGCCACTGAACTTGAACAGAAAGCATGAGCAGACATTATGCCAATTTTCAAAGGGAAACGTGCATCCATTCTTTCCATTTGAAAATTACTCTACAGAAACTACATAGGTTTATTCTTGTTATTTGGTGTGCACAAAGCTTGAGAAAATTTAGGCATAGATTTCTGAAAATCCGAAAGCATGCAGCTACGTGAAAACTCTGGCCATGGGGACTCTTCTGCTCATTGCGGGTTAAAGTATAAATGAAGTGACATTACATATATATAAGCTACAGTGATATGAAAAAAAGGTTTTGCCTCTCTCTTGATTTTCCCATTATTGAATGTATGTCACAATGAAAGGTTTCTGATCTTTAAACAAAATGTAATATTAGACAAAGGGAACCTGAGTAAACACATGACAGTTTTCACACTATTACATCATTTATTTAAGGAGTGGTGGCTCAGCAGTTATTTTTTTATTTTTGTTACATTTGTACCCCGCGCTTTCCCACTCATGGCAGGCTCAATGCAGCTTACATATTGTATACAGGTACTTATTTGTACCTGGGGCAATGGAGAGTTAAGTGACTTGCCCAGAGTCACAAGGAGCTGCCTGGCCCTGAAGTGGGAATTGAACTCAGTTCCTCAGTTTCAATGTCCACCACCCTAACCACTAGGACAGTCCTCCACACCAAGATTAATAAACTATATCTGTGTCAAACAGGATTCAGACAATATTTTTGCAGAGAATACTCTTCTCAAGATTACAGACTTCATATGCACATCCTCAAGCAGAGGGGCTGAGGTGCTTCTTGATCTGATGGCAGCCTTTGACCTTGTCCATCATTCCATGCTAGGTATTACAGATACAGCTCTGTCTTGGTTTCAATCCTATTTGCATGATAGAGTGTTTCAGGTTCAATGGTTAGATTCCCTCTCTTCTGTTCATATTCTCTCTTGTGGTGTACCACAAAGTTCAATTCTGGGTCCCTATTTTATTTAATATATCAATTGTACCTCTGTCTCTTCTCATCCAGTCTTTAGATATTACCTTTTACTTTCACGTCAATCTTATTAAATTACTATTTCCATTAGAATCACACACAGAGCATATCATTATTATGATTTCTGGAAAAATTTGACTAGATTACCCACTGGTTATTTGATAACAGCTTAAAGCTGAATACTTAAGAAACCACTGCAATACTTTTTTCTCATTGTCTCATCGAATCTTCCTGTACTGCCCTCTATACATGGGGCCCATATCCCATTGAGTGATTCTGTCAAAATCCTTGGAGTTACTTTAATCACATTTCTCAGTTAGGACAGAAACCCTTTTATACATTAAGACAAATTTGCTCAGCTAACTCCCACTTTGATGCTAAGGCCCTTCAGTTACCAGTAATGTCACAAATAGATTACTGTAATTCGCTTCTTCTGGGCTTTCCTCGATACCAGCTAAGGTGGCTACAAATTATACAGAACACAGCTGTAAAGTTGATTCATGGGGCAAAGAAGTTTCTCATCTTTGAATATTGGCTTCCAATTTTCTTCTGTATAGCTTTTACATTTTTGACATTGGTAAGTCAGATTAAACGTACTGGTCTCCCTTCTTTTTTGTTCAGTTTTCTTACTCCATATATACCATCCTGTGCTCTCCACTCATCAACAACTGCTTCTCACCCCTAGTCATTTATGGGTATGTTCACATTTTGTTAGATCTTCCAGTTTTAGTGTTGTTGCTCCAACACTCTGGAATTCTATTCTGTTCTACTGGAGTCTTATAATACTGAATTCACATATAAGAATTCACCGCAGTTTACAATAAGGAAAGTGAAACTCTTCATATACAGCAAAGTGACATCTCAAGGAATGATAACAGGAAGAAGAAATCAGTTACACAGGTGGTCTGAAACTGTTGACATAATACCTATCTGTCAAACAGATAAGTCTTCAAGGCTTCAAGTCATATGCATGTATCCTTCAAGCAAGCTCCTCTAACTTCTTGTTTTTTTTACTTAAGCCAAGTTTTTCCAAGATTTGCTACTGCCACCTTGTGTTTTTCTTCTTCTGATAGTTTAAATAAAAAAATTTAACTTGGAAAAAGTTACTGCTGTAGTTTACCAAAGAGCTGTGCAATGCACAACACTTAGAAATACTACCAATGACAAGAGATGCATGTATCCATATAATCCAAATGACAGTAAAAGTTACCCAGTACTAAAATTTAGAAAACCAATAAATCTTTTGTTACAAATATGAAACGTGAAGACTTTAATAACCACTTTGGAGCAGAGGTGCACAATCCTGGTCTTCAAGGGTTGCACAAACCCAAACCCAAAGGTAAAGGTAAAAACCCCCTACGTAAAATCCAATTAGAAATCCAAGAAGTATGGGTGGACCAAAAAATCTTCACAGTCAGAGGTTGATAAAAGCAACTTTATTCAGTACCACATAAGTGTATGACCAGACATGGGGCCGTGTTTCGACAGAACAACCGTCTGTTTCAGGGGTCTGACACTTAACTGTTGAAAATCACAAAATACGGGTGCAGAATAGTACAACTGATGATCAATAAACCGCAAAAGTGCAGTGGAAACAAGTCGGACGCTGATAAGCCTGCCAAAAAAATCATCCTTGGATTCCTTCAAGGGTTGTAAAAAGATTTGGATCCACACTGAATTATTCATTAGATATGTCTGAATACACTTGATATAAGAGCTAGCTTAAATTCGCTCCCATTGGAGCATCGGTTCATTCATTTGGTTTACTTTTTCATAAATATTTTATTACACATAATTGTAACCTAGGTTACCTTCTGTCCCCTCCCCCCTCTACCTCTATGCTCCTCTAATAATCTCTGTAAACTGCTTAGATTTATTTTTATTGTTTGCGGTACATCAAATACAGGTGAAAGGTGAAACACAGTTATTCAACACCCATATCACCCATGTGAAAATGTAACTGCTCCCTAAACTTCATTACTGGTTGCAGAAACTTTAGCAACAATGATTGCAACCAAATGCTTCCTATAATTTTGATATCAGTCTTTCACATCACTGTTGAAGAATCTTAGCCCACTTTGCTCTAATTCAGACACATTCGTAGATTTGTGTACATGAACTGCTTTGGTTCAATAGATGCCACATCATCTCTATTGGGTTCAAGTTAGGACTTTGACTAGGTCAAAACTGTAATTTTGTTTCTCCTCAGTCATTCAGATGTAGACTTGCTTTTGTGTTTTGGATTACTGTCTTGCTGTGTAAACCAATTATGCTTCAGCTTCTGCTCACAGTCATGACTGAACATTCTCCTTAAGAATTTTCTAGAATACTGCAGAATTTATGTTTCCTTCAATAATGGCAAGTTTTCCAGAACCTGAGACAGCAAAGTATTCCCACACCATCATACTCTAACCACCATGTTTGACTACTGATATAATGTTCTTACTGTGGAATGCTGCATTTGCTTAACACCAGACAAAAAGAGCCTTTTGTTGCCCAAAAGTTTCACTTTTAATTTATCTATTCATAAAACATTATCCCAAAATGTTTGGGGATCATCAAGCTGTGTTTTTGCAAATGTGAGACAAGCCCTGATCACGGACAACAGTGGTTTCCACCTTACTCCTCTCCCATGAATCCTATTTTTGCACACTCTTTCTTATTGTGGAGCCATGAACACCAACCATAACGTTAGAGAGGCCTGCAGTTCTCTGGATGTTCTGTAACTTCCCGTATGAGTGGTCACTGTGCCCTTGGAGTAATTTTGAAGACAACAAGAGGCAACGATCTGCAACTAAGCGTAGCAGTAGACAAACAAGCAGACCATCAGTCTGAACAGATGTGCAGTTTTTTTAAACAATCACACGACGTGGCCACATTTCACCCAAAGGCTGTGATAGGGATAAAAACTATTGGGGATTAAAATTAGACCTTCCCCTAATTTTAAAGCTAATCCAAAAGCAATACAGCACTTCTCCTCTCAGAGTAGCAGCATTCCCACCACACTAAAGAAACAGTCCTTATTTAGGAGGCGGTAAGGGATACTGTGCTACTCTGACACTAATTAGGTAGCAAGTGATAATGTGCCTAAGCTACCCAATCAGCACAGGCATGCTTACTCTCACCCATGGGCATGCCTCCTGCGCAGGAAAATATTTTCCAGTGCGGTATTAGCACGCACTGAGGGGGAAACTACCACAGGACACCTCGGCGTGTCCCGTGGTAGGCCTGTGTTAGGCCTACTGCACCTTAGTAAAAGGGACCCCAAGTGCTCCCACATTAACCCTGTTTTATATTACATTTTGTTTAAAGTTCAAAAACCATTCAGTGTGACATATGCAATAACAGGGGAAATCAGAAGGGGAGCAAAAACTTTTTCACATCACTGCACGTCCACACATAAAACTCTACTTCATGTACATAAAAGTGGCTTTTAACGTTACCCACTTCATGCCCACAACAGATCTTTCTATGACAAGCAGGAGGAAAAGAATGGAACAATCCTAAAGCAAGAAATACCAGGAAAAGTTGTGTGTGAACCAATAAAAAGTTCTGTTTCTGTCTAAGGACCTATAGCACTGCATTCTAATGCATCACTTTGAGATCACATGTTTCAGCTGAAGCAATTTGGCCAAGCACCTGCTTGAAGTGAAAGGAAAGAGGTGACTGCTCTTTACCTTTCTACATGGAGAACAGGCTCTGGCATCTTCGCATTGTCAACTGGGTACTGTTCACGAACAGCAAACTTCACATCATCTGCTTCACCTGTGCGAAACCTCAGGATGTTCAATATCACATACTCATAGTCAGTCAGGACAATATTACCCTGTCATGTAAGCCAAACAGAAAGCAAAAAAAGTGAGAAGAAACATTCACTTATTTGATTGGGATTTATTAACCATCTTTATAAAGAAACTCATCAAGGCTGTGTACAGCTTGATATAAACAACTTATTTTGTGTTAACAGTGTAACAATAATAAAATGACCAAATGTAAGCATAAAATACAATCAATAAGGTAAACTTGGAAAAAGGCATTTGCACAATGGCATTGCATAAACAGGAATAGCTTCAAAAACCTTGGCTATACACAGTTCATATTAATAATTTTCTTTGATTATTTTCTTGAGAAGAAAAGGAACTTGAAAAATTTCTCCTACTGAATAACAAGCACACTTAAGGGTATATATAAGTCAATCATGGATCCAAGAAAACTCCTCAATTAATATTTAAATTTAATTTTTTTTAAATTAACTATATTATTATTCTGAAACTTTTCAGTACTAATCCAAAGGGCATATCAATGTCTCGTAAATAACAAAATCATACATATGAACAAATGAGACTCAAAAAATCTTATCTGTTGTAAAAGTCATCTTTTCCCACAGCCCAATGAAGGTCTTTGTTTCACAATAAAAATTGCTACTTCAGGGGCAAACATTTCTCAAACGTTTCTTCCTCGAAAAATGTTGCTGCTATGTTTTTAACAACAAAACAGCCAATCAACAAAGAATCAAGCAAGTCACATGAACACATTTCAATCATGTTCAAACCACTGGGTCCACAGTATTCAATCTGAATATCACTTTTGCTCTCATTTCAGTGAGGCCTTTCAACTGTTCTAGACAGCGAGCTACATAATCTTACATTCAGCTGCTGTGCTAAACTTTTCCTGGTACTTTTGTTATGATGTAGCTTACACTGAGCCATTCAAATAACTGAATCATTTTCAGGTTCAGTTATTTCGATTGTTTTTATTTCCAATAATTATTTTAGTGGTAAGCGTATCATTTGATTAATTTGTCTTGAATTACACAAGGAGTTTACAAGTATCTTAACACTATTACATACATCACTGTGACTACAGGTTTTCTGTGTTTTAATGTCTCATCTGTTTTAGTTTTTAATATTTAATAAACACTAATGTTTGTCACTCAAATATTGTTACGTTATCCTCAAAGCATTTGTAGCTTGACTGGTACTAGTAGGGATTCACACCTGAACAACACCACCATAAAAGAGGATTCAACATAGACAACAGTCCTGCAAGGTTTATAGGAAAGAAGAGTCTCTTTTAAGAATGTACACTCTTATCGACATATTTAGCCTACCTGGAAATAGGTTCTATATGAGAACTCAGATTTGTTACACCCCAATGAAGAATTTTTGAAACATGGCCATGTTGGGCACTTTGCATCTGTAAGATAATAAAGTCTTTTATACATCCTGTTGTCTATGTTGAATCCTCTTTTTCGGTGGTGTTTTGCTAGCCTGGTACTATGCATACCTACTGTAAGATAAACCAGAGCATCCTACAAGGACAGCAAGAGCAAAACAGCAGGTATCCAGCTTACCCTGTCATACAGCTCTACGATTAGGTGATAGGCAGCTTCATCTGAGCCAAACTGGAAGTCCACAATCCGGTCAATCCCGAGCTGCGTCACACTGACCAGCCTGCGCGTCTTCAAATGCTTCCGGCACTGTACAAACCCAGAATTCAAGACATTGAATATATCTCTCTCGCTGAGAGGTAACAATCATATGGCAGAACTCTAACTCGTTAAGCTTCACTTTTCAAATAGCCATAACCTATGAGTTTATATATATATATATATATACACACATATATATATATATACACACACACATATACACACACACACATACACACACACACACACATATATACACACACATATATATATACATATATATACACACACCATCATAGAGCCTCTATATAGAGTTAGTATCCAAGTACATCAAAGTGGTTAAATAAATGTGTACAAAAAAACAAAACATGATCACTCCCACTTTTTCTGGGTCTGTTCTTACTGCTATAGTCCCAAACTGTAGTAATTCTAATAGAGCCAATCAAAACGTGGCACTTATCTCAATAGGCCACTGATGTTCCACATGAGCTTTGAGCTTAGGTCATCAAATCATGGGGTCTGACAGAACCTCGTTTCAGAAACCCGATCTTTCGTCAGGAACCCCAATGACAACTTGTGCAGCATGCGGACTCAACTTTGCAAAATGGCAAAGTCAAAATGCCCCCTAGTGGCCAGATGTAGAGTCCATGATTGCCAGGGTTCCAGAACAGAATAAAGTGCATAGCCCCTGACTGAAGACTGTCGCTGCAATGTTTGGACTTGCCTAAGTTGGGAGGGAATGTAAAACAGGGAAAAATCCTTGGGTATTAGCTAGTGAAGGCTCATTGTAGCACCAGGATCGCTGCCCTGGTTCTGATTGTGCTAAAAGCCAAAGGAGCAAAATCAAACTGCTGGATCAAAACTAAAATGGCCAGCTCTGAATCTGCATTTGCAGGATATCAGCACTGAGTATTCAGTAGATATCTGCACAATTTCATTCGCTTTGGTTACTCTGAATTTCAAAACTGCATTGGCTCTTAAATTTGGTCCTCTAGGGTCCGTTATCTTGGGACCTAGATTACAGAGATCACCTCTGGTCCCGAGAGCCAGGTCTAATTTAATTTTCAAGATGTCTACCATGAAGATCTATATATTTGCAAACCTCAACCAGGACCAGAGGTGGGGGAGGAGTGCGGGTTGGGTGTCTGGGAAAAGAATATACTCTGATGAAAAATTAAAATCTCTTTACTGTTTGGGTTGAATGGTCATTGCTGACTAAGAGTTGGATGTATGTGTTTTTCTTGGCTCTGAACTTTGTGTTGCAATGCCTGTTGTCTAATTAAATTAAAAAAAAGGAGCACAGCTGGCCAATCCTGGTCTAAATGAGGAAGTACTTATCAGATTCCCAAGTACAGGGTCAGCATTGTGCTTCTTTCCGTTGTCTCTCCAAAAAAGGACTATTAGGAAGTCAACACTAAATATCTATCTTCTAATATATTTCCACCATTCATGATGTACTGTAAGCCACATTGAGCCTGCAAAGAGGTGGGATACAAATGCAATAAATAAATAAATACCCACCCTGCCTTTCTTCCTCACCATCATTGCTGAGGTGCAGCCATGGAGAGGCCTGGGTGAGCCATAAACCCTCCCCCTCCCAATATGGAGTCAGGTCCACACAGTCTGTGGCAACATAACAGGCCAATAAGAGGAAAACTAGGTGTGTCAACATCCATATTATCCTGTGCCACCCATGCTAAACTCGAGCCCCATCAAAAATCAGTCCTGGATACACCACAGCTTCAATGGTGTAGTTAACAGTACTTCAGGTTTAGGACTGTGTGAAACTGCACCTTGCTAGCAGAGCAATGTATTTACCTTCATTGAAAAACTGGAGGGCATCATATTTTTGGGCCATTCGAAATCTGTAGTGTGAATTCTTATGCCTGATTCAACCAATAGTACAGCTTTGGAGTCTGGCCTGTTGGGAAAAAAAGAAGCAGCAAGATGAGTTAGTAGAGAGACTTATATGAGACCAGCCCCCTAACTAAAGCCTCAACTCAGCAAACTAATGGACAAGTCTCCTGTCTGATAGAGCTGGAAGGGAACAGAAATGCTACAGAAGGGACCCACACAAGCATGGGGTGACCCCCACTGCTGTTGTGGTAAATCCTGCTGGCACAGAGCAGTGCTGAAGGCAACGTCCTTCCAGGCCACAGGGTCATGAGCGTTCTAGGCCCACCTTGGAGTGCAAGGGGTGAAGGGATATAAGAAGGTGAAAAGAGGGAAAAAACACAAACCCTTGCATGAGTTACAGAATTATTACAACTGTGAGGAGAACTGTGCTGATGTGCGGTGCAAGATAACCAAGGCAGTAGCCCCATACCACTTCAGCACATATGCATTCTCTAGACAATATTACTGATGGACGCTAAGATTGGGATTTCAATAAAAGACATTTCTTACTTCTGAAGACGAATAAGATAAGTCTTATTATCCACATCATACACGTTATACACTCTCATTCCCAGCAGGCTGCCAAGAAAACAGAATAAGTATTAATCAAAAGACAGGAAGCAATGGTACCATGACCAGGTTGAAACAGGGCTTGACTAAAAACTGAAGAACCAATCTTTGTGTTAACTAGAACAAGACTCATTCTTCATGGCCTCCACTATTTTGCCTCTTGACCTGATAGGTGAATAGACACACCATTCCCTTCTCCTTGCTGGTAATTTTTATTTTTTCCATCCAACAGAAATTAGAAAGAATTATACAAAAAGGTTTGCTTATGTTGTCTGGGGACAAAGTAACTCTGTGAAAATTTAATGGAATGAAACTTGAAATGAAGGAAAACTTGGTCAGATTGAACAGGGAGTTCCAGAGAAATTACACCCACTCCACAAAATAATGGCCCAGTATATGTCTATGGGAGAAGCACTAGAGAATGACACAGGGACAGAGCCTGCAGGGATGGCGACAAACTTTGTACTCGTGTCATTCTCTACTTTGAAGGTTGTTAACAAATTGGACAGTTATTTATGTTCAAGTGATGCAGATGACAATGTTTTCATTTTTTGGAAAAACAAGCAAAAGTACTGGCCACAACTGGCAAAATTTGCACGGGGGATCCTGTGCATTCCTGCTAACAGCACATCTTCTGAGAAAACATTTTCTGTTGCAGGAAGAACTGTAGAAGACAGGAGAACTACACTGAATCCTGAGATTGTTGATGATTTATTATTCATCCACAGATTTAAAAATCATAACAGTGCTTGTAGGGCATATTTCTCCCCCACTAGGGCATACAGTGAATTTTATTTTGTACCCCTGGACACTTTAACAGAGTGGATTAGGGTTCCTTGGGGTAGTGGGTGGAAGTTCAGATACTGATGGGATTGGAAGGGTCGACAGTGGTGGTGGAGGGGACTATTATAGCTGCCCGTTGTTATTCTTGTTTTCTATTTGTGATTTATAAATAACAGTTGCACAGAATATGGTTCCTTTAATAAAAAGATTTAATATAAAATTATAAATGTTCAAGGCTTCTGCAGATGAGGACAGAGCCCACGGGGATGGAAACAGGGCCCACAGGGATGGTGACAAACTTTGTTCCCCATGTCATTCTCTAAGAAGCATCTTCACCTTTTGCAGCATACAAACTGTACATTCAGTGAAACATATCAGTTAAGAACTTCCTCTGTTCAAATTAACCTGATGCAACTGTCCTCTACCCCCGTGCCCCATCCCACTGCTCCCTCAATTGCCCCACCCCAAAAGCCACCCTCTGCTCCCCAGACTGACAACTACCCCTATACAACACATGCACATCACAAACACACACACCACAGGTACATTTAATTCTTTATCTATGATGGAATTACAGGTCACTCTGTTCCTGAAGAAAGAGACTCTGTGCACAGTCCTGGTTTTAAATGTACAACCGCAAAGAAATTCTATCCATTGAAATCAATGCTGTAGATCCCATAATGCCTCAGGGTAGGATTGTCTGAAATCAAGGGCTGGCTTAAAACCTCCCTCTCGGAACTGGTAAGTTGGCAACTCTGTCATGATGTGAGGTGCTTCCAAGTTACCAAATTCCAGGAGGGAGATTTCAGGCCAGTCCTGGATTTCTGCCATCCTCATTCTGAAGCATTATGGGACCTGCAGCACTAATTTCAACGGGTAGAAGAAAAAAGGAAAAGTCATTACTAAGCTGCCTTTGGCTGCAAGATCTCAATCTGGGGCATTTTGTTTTTTCTCATTTGATTCTCACAGTAACTTGCTGATTTAATGTGCTCACTGTATTTTTTATGCTTTGTATGACGTTTGGAAAATAAATAATAATAATTAAAAAAAAAAAGAATCAGGGACTACAAATAGTTTAAAAGAAGGATTGGCCAAAAGGTTCCCTCCTCAAACTTGATAAGGTTTATGTAACTGTGTTGACCCGTTGATATTTTAGATGCTTATGTTTCCAAAATGGATGCTGCTGCCACATGTAACCAGAGCTGTGGATGTGAAGCAATTTTGGGTGGTCAGAGTCTATACCAACTCTGACTCCAGCTTCAAAATAAAAACCTACATTTTATTTATTTAATGCATTTATAATCCACCTATCCAAACATCTGAGCGGAGTACAAAAAAATGCCACTCATAAAATTAACACACAAAACATACAACACTCTCAACCAAAAAGAATCAAAAACCGTCCTCCATCAGTCAAAAGCTTTACAGAACAACAAAGTCTTCAACTGTTCTTTAAACTGAGAGACAGAAGAGATACCACACAAAGTGAGAGGAAGAAACTTCCACAAGCAGGGGCCCACAACAGCAAAAGCACACGCACGAATTTCCTCCAGACATAGTTGGTGAAACGAAGGAATGACCAACAGGTCCAAATCCTGAGACCTCAAAGCCCTTGAAAGACAATACATCTGCAAGCTATTGACCAAGACCAATGGTGCATTGTCACAAAGTGCCCGAAACACCAAAAGCTTGAATTCAATATGCCACATAATGGGCAACCAATGCAACTGAGTATGCACTTCCCAGCCAACACCTGTAAGAAGCCGTACTGCAGAGTTCCGTGCTACTTGCAAAGCTCTCAGCGCTGAACATGGAAGACCAAACAAAAGAACATTACAATACTAAAAATGAGGCAGCAAAGAACTCTACAGAACAGTACAAAAGTTCTCCAGGAAAAAAAGGTTCCTAAGCCGAGACACCAAAAGCAATTTTTAATAGACTGTTTTAGCAATCGCAACTACCTGCAGCATAAAAGACAACGTAGTATCCAAGATCATTCCCAAACTACGAATCAAGGTCACCACCAGAACAAAAACAGAATCTAAATAAAACCCAGATACTGGACATGGCTCTGGGTGAGCCATAAAATTTGTGTTTTAAGCACACTCAAAGAGAACCCATTTTTCCGCATCCACAACTGCTCTGAACGAAATTATATATGGTAAACTTATCACTTTATCCTTAAATTTTCTGTCCTGGATCTAAAGCACTGATAAATACAAGTCATACCCTGAAACTGTTAAGAGATACTGTCCTGGTAGATACTGCTTTGCCACAGACCCAAGTCAGTGTTGAGGTTACTCTCTGCTCTGAATAATTCTATCAGATTTGAGGGCATCCATGGAGGAGGATCTGACCTAGTCGTTTCTTATTCAGAGGACAAATTCTTCAAAGATTTATTAAAAACCTTGACAAACACAGAGTTTTAAATTTAGCCCTGTAAGGTACTGGTAGCCAGCGTAGTTTTTGCAGGAAGGGTGATGTGGTCAAGCCATTTGCAGCCTGCTACCAGTTGGGCTGCAGCATTCTGAATTAGTTGAAGCTGATGCAGGCTCTTTTTGGTTTGACCAGTGTACAGGGCATTACAGTCATCATGGCAAGGACCACTGTGGTCAGATTTGTATTTTATTTATTCTGATTTTATTTGTAAGTCACTAGGCATCTTTTTTGACATGATGACTTATCAAATTGGAATAATAAGCGTGCATGATATTGATATATAGAAACTTGGCTAATGTCAAACATGAGAAAGTTAGTACAGGACACAACTTGTATTATTGTCTGGATGATTAATGAAAAATCAAGAAAATTGTTAAGAAAAAAAACTCAATGTGCATATGCTGATTTCCTCCAGTACCCCTAAAGACACACATTTTTACCTGCCTAAAAGTATTTGTGCCATGAAAACACTCATGTCCCTTTAGTCCACTTGCTGGAATAGCCACCTAAAGCAATGTCACACATCAATGATATGACCCCAAGAAGACTATTCTTTTACAGCTCTAGATGCAACCATGTCTACAAGATCTCTGCAAACATTATTGCCTCTCACTAGCTATAATGTCACAAATGACATCACATAAAGCATGAACTCATCAGATTCAATTTCATTTCAAGAAAAACTGCTTTCAGAGGGCTCATGAGAATTATAGCAATCATTCTAAAGAATTTTAAACTGTGAATTCATAACAGCTAAAATTTTAATATCTGTTTTGTGGACGTCTGAAATGGCTCACAATGGGAAAAAAATCTGTCTTTTAACAAATAGTTATTTACTGCACTTGAACTCTGATGGCAAGATCTAGATTTGGAATCACACAGTTTGAAACCCAGTAGAGGTGACATCAGTTCAACCTGTAAAGCTCACTGCCAAACTTTTAAAAACTAGACTCGGGTTATTAAACCTATAATTTGTTGAATACAAACCATTTCATTAGTGCTAAGACATGAAGACTATTCTGGTGTGGGTCCTATGGTCTACCACCACCTCCCTCCCCATAAAGTTTTCACTGTGACACATCAGAACACGTACAACGACAACCAACATCCAAGCGACAGTGGTACCTGGCATTCAGCTCTGCAATAACAGCTCGGATATCGACGGTGCTGAACCTGCCCTTCATAGCGCCAAAACCATAGACGGACACAGTCCGGCCGGCAGCAGAAACCCGGGCCGGCGGCCACGCAGAACCCACAACGTAAGGACTGGCCTGTTACGGTAACCCTACTGGTTCAAACTTGTGAGCAGTGAGCACCAAAGCGAACTTGTTCAGCCTCTGAAAGCTGATCCCTGCTGGTGGATAGACAAATTGCAGTGGTTATCGGAAAATTATTTGAAGCTTCGCAGGCAGGGGGCAGAGACATTACCTACGGAAAACAGGATAGAGTCAATTGAAAGGGGAAGATATTTATTTTTCAAGATAAAAGAAAATGTGAATTGAATTGGGAAGATATTTACTTTTCAAGATAAAAGAAAATTTTACATGAAGTCAACAAAAATCTTAAATTTATAACATCTAGGCATTTTGTCTTGTATGGGGAAAAATGATGTGACTTGTAAGCAACATTACTGATTTATAAATATAAATTATGTGTGGAGCAATATTAGTGATTTATAAATATATTAAATAGAGGAGTGTGATAGACGTGTTAGTCCACTCTTAAGGTTATAGAAGTCAAACAAAATAAACATGGAAAAGAAAATAAGATGATATCTTTTTTTATTGGACATAACTTACGGTAATACATTTCTTGATTAGCAACCTTCGAAAGGTAATCAAGAAAAGGTTGCTAATCAAGAAATGTATTACCGTAAGTTATGTCCAATAAAAAAAGATATCATCTTATTTTCTTTTCCATGTTTTATTTTGTTTGATTTCTATTGATAAATATATTAACAAATGCACTGATGAAAATAGGAAATTCAATTTTATACACAAATAAAACGCAAGAAAAGAAACTGTGTCTCACTGTCTTGCCCAGGCTGTCCTACAGTGGCTATTCACAGGCGCGATCCTACTACTGATCGGCATGGGGGTTTTGACCTGCTCCGTTTCCGACCTGGGCCGGTTCACCCCTCCTTAGACAACCTGGTGATCCTGAGCTCCCTCGGGATCACCATATTGATGCCCACCTTAGTACGGACACCCGATCGGCATAGCACACTGCAGTCCAGAACTCCTGGACTCAAGCGATCCGCCAGTCTCAGCCTCCCCAGTAGCTGGGATTACAGGCACGCGCCACCGCGCCCGGCGAAAACACATCCTCCGCCTGCAATATTAGAAGCAAACCCCATTCTGACGTCACACATTCTCAGTACCTCCCTCTACTGTTTCACTGGTATCAATACAAGTGGGGGAAGGTCATTTTGGCTAATAAAAAAAGTGTGCGCAGACTCAGACAAGGACTAGGAGTCAAACATCATTCATCCCGGAAATTGCGCTAATAGTATATGTACTGAGACGCAAGCAAGGAGGTTAGAATTTAAGCTGCAGAGTAGTAGGAATTACACCGTTTAATGGGTACAATGCTGCCCTAAGCTTTTACTACTTATTACCAGCTACACAGAATTACTGCAAACCGATTTGCTTCTTGTGTTTTTCTTTGCATTGGCTATTACTAATTTTATGTTAAAATTGCTGTGTTTACTAAGCACTTAGAGATCCTATTCCTACCAGAATGTTAATAGCAAGAATTGCTGCCCCCAGATAAATGCTATAGCGGTATTCAGCAGGTATGGAATTTGGAAATCTGATCTAAGCAAGTGATAACCAAGGACAAGGAGATTGAAGAAAACAGGAGGGATGACGTCAAAAAGTTGAAGCCACTTAGAATAATCTCTTCCCCCCTCCTCCCCCCCCCCAGCCTTAATTTAAATACACTCAAAACAAAGCAAAAAGGTATGAGCTGCTACATGCAGGTTGTCGTTCTTTATTACTGGTAGCATTTTGATCCCACTTACATTTTCAAACACGCCAGCTTGTGCAGCATACTACTACTACTTAGCATTTCTATAGCGCTACAAGAGTTACACAGCGCTGTACAAGTTAAAACATGGGGAAGGACAGTCCCTGCTCAAGAGAGCTTACAATCTAAAGGTAACAAGCTATGTAGTCAGTGTAGGTATCATGAATGGGGAAGGTGGTTAGGCGCCAAAAGCAAGGGAGAAGAGATGGGCTTTGAGTAAGGACTTGAAGATGAGCAGGGAGGGCGCATGGCGTATGGGCTCAGGGAGTCTGTTCCAGGCATAAGTGATGCGAGGCAGAAGGGGCGGAGTCTGGAGTTAGCGGTGGTGGAGAAGGGTACAGATAGGAGTGATTTGTCCTGGGAGCGGAGGTTACGGGTGGGGACATAGGGGGAGAGGAGGGAAGAGAGGTAATGGGGGGCTGCAGATTGAGTGCATTTGAAGGTCATTAGGAGAAGCTTGAACTGTATACGGTAGCGGATCGGGAGCCAGTGAAGCGACTTGAGGAGAGGGGTGATATGAGAGTATCGGTTCACGCGGTAGATAAGACGTGCGGCGGAATTTTGGACAGATGTAAACTGAGGAAGTATAATAACAATAAGTTTTCATAAGTAGATGTAGACGTAATTTGTTTTATAAATCATAATCAGTGTATTTATTTATTTGTAGCATTTGTATCCCACATTTTCCCACCAGTTTGCAGGCTCAATGTGGCTTACATTTGCCGTAATGGCGGTTGCCATTTCCGGGTAGAGTTACAAGTGGTATTGCGTTAAGGTGCATACATACATGATAACATTGTGCATACATACATACATAACAGATGAAGTTTAATAAGAGTAAGTGTCAAGGTGATACATGTGGGAAAAAAGAACCCGAATTATAGCTACGTCATGCAAGGTTCCACGTTAGGAGTTTTGCTTTTGGCACATAAGTACATAAGTAACATAACATAGTAACATAGTAGATGACGGCAGAAAAAGACCTTCACGGTCCATCCAGTATGCCCAACAAGATAACTCATATTTGCTACTTTTTGTGTATACCCTACTTTGATTTGTACCTGTGCTCTTCAGGGCACAGACAGTATAAGTCTGCCCAGCACTATCCCCGCCTCCCAACCACCGGCTCTGGCACAGACCGTATAAGTCTGCCCAGCACTATCCTCGCCTCCCAACCACCAGCCCTGCCTCCCAACCACCGGCTCTGGCACAGACCGTACAAGTCTGCCCAGCACTATTCCCGCCTCCCAACCACCAGTCCCGCTTCCCACCACCGGCTCTGGCACAGACCGTATAAGTCTGCCCAGCACTATCCCCGCCTCCCAACCACCAGCCCCGTTCATCATATCACCGCTCAGCCATCTTCAAGCTGAAGAGCCCTAACCTTTAAAGCCTTTCCTCATATGAGAGGAGTTCTCTCTCAATCATTTTGGTCACTCCATGCTCATTCTTAAGGACCTACCTCAGCAGCTGGAGAACTTAAGTGTTGCCATATTAGGACAGATCGAAGGTCCATCAAGCCTAGTATCCTGTTTCCAACAGTGGCTAATCCAGGCCACAAGTACCTGGCAAGATCCCAGAACAGCAAAACAGATTTTATGCTGTTTATCCTAGAAATAAGAAGTGGATTTTCCAAGTCCATCTTAATAATGGCTTATGGACTTTAGAAAATTATCCAAACCTTTTTTAAACCCTGCTAACATTCCCTGGCAAGGAAATCCAGAGTTTAGTTAAACGTTAAGTGAAGAAATATTCCTTGGTTTGTTTTAAATATATTACTTAGTAGCTTCATTGCGTGCCCCCTAGTCCTAGTATTTTTGGAAAGAGTAAACAAGCAATTCACATCTACCCATTCTACTCATAAGAACATAAGAATAGCCATACTGGGTCAGACCAATGGTCCATCTAGGCCAGTATCTTGCTTCCAGCAGTGGCCAATCCAGGTCAGAAGTATGCAGCAGAAACCTAATTTGTAGCACCATTCCATGCTATCAATCCCAGGGCAATTTCAGTGAATGTCCCCTGGTCTTTGTACTTTTTGAATGAATGAAAAACAAAAAATAAATAAAAATCGATTCACCTCCACCCGCTACACACCATTCAGGAGTTTGTAGACCTCAATCATATCTCTCCCCCCCCCCCCCAGCTGTCTCTTTCCCAAGTTGAAGAGCCCTAACCTCTTTAGTCTTTCCTCATATGGGAATAGTTCCATCCCCTTTATCATTTTGGTTGCTCTTCTTTGAACCTTTTCTAATTCCGCTATATCTTTTTTGAGACATGGTGACCAGAACTGATGAGGTTGCAACATGCAGAAATACAGAGGCATTATAATATTTCTGGTCTATTTTGCATTCCTCTCCTAATTATTCCTAGCATCCTGTTTGCTTTTTTGGCCACCACTACCACACACTGGGCAGAAGATTTCAGCGTATTGTCTACAATGACACCAATGTCTTTTTCTTGAGTGCTGACTCCTGAAATAGATCTAACATCAGATAACTATCATTCGTATTATTCTTCCCAATGTGCATTGCTTTGCATTTGTCTACATTAAATTTCATCTGCCATTTGGATGCCCAATCTTCCAGTTTCCTAATGTCTTCCTGCAATTTTTCACAAACTGTGTGCGTTGGGTGAAGAAAATACTAGGACTAGGGGGCATGCGATGAAACTACAGTGTAGTAAATTTAAAACAAATTGGAGAAAAGTTTTCTTCACCCAACGCATAATTAAACTCTGGAATTCGTTGCCGGAGAACGTGATGGAGGCGGTTAGCTTGGCAGAGTTTAAAAAGGGGTTAGACGGTTTCCTAAAGGACAAGTCCATAAACCGCTACTAAATGGACTTGGGAAAATTCCATAATTCTAGGAATAACATGTATAGAATGTTTGTACGTTTGGGAAGCTTGACAGGTGCCCTTGGCCTGGGTTGTCCGCTGTCGTAAACGGGATGCTGGGCTCGATGGACCCTTGGTCTTTTCCCAGTGTGGCATTACTTATGTACTTATGTAACATACATGGAACATAACATATATGGAACAGATCATGGTATATATATATACCATGTGCATACATACATAGTAAAGAAGAATACATTGTGGTGTTGCATCATTGAGTAATTAATTGGATTTTAATCTTCATTAGGTCATTGACTATAGAGAGACCCTGTTTGACATAAGGTTTAAGGTGGTAGTGCTTGTTAAGTGATAAGATTTTGGTTTTGTATAGATTGTGTGTAGTGTTATTATTTAGTATTTAAGATGGATGTTTATGGTATGCCTTCTTGAAGAGATCTGTTTTCATTAGCCTTTGGAGGGGCTGGTTATAGGGACACACTAGCATATGTTACATTCGTACAGAGATTTCTTTTTCTCCTAGTAAAGAGCCACTAAAACAGACATTATGTTATGAAAATCAGGTGCTCAACATTCAGAGTTTCTAGCTATTGATTTATTTATTTACTTTTTTATTTACTTATTTATGAAATCTGTATACCACAATAAACATAAATTAGGTTGAAACCTGGGAGCATTTAAAATGTTTTTTTTTTTGTTTCCTGTGCTTAGATCAAAAGAAAAAGATGTTTTGTGGATTTAAGTGGTATATTATAAAAATGCACTTGATATTTTTATTACTACTGTTTAAAAGACAGATATTGAATAATACGGACAGAGCTACCTTCATGCAGAAGTCCAAAGTCAGTCTAAATGTGCCAACATTGTCCAGTTCAGCGACTTGTTTCACAAGGGTCACTCTACCCTTAATACACCTGCCTCTTCACAGGTCAAGAATGATTTAAACTTTCTTACATTTTAATAATTTCTATCCAAATGTATCTTATTTTTTCAAAAGATTTTATCATTTCGATTAAAAAAGTAAATCAGTGCTACTTAGCTTCAGCATGAACATTCACTTTGTGGGACCGCTAGCCGACATGCGGCATGTTTTGCAATAGCTGCTTCAGGGTTTGGTCCATTTTCTAACATACGCTCAATGGATATATATGAAAGTTTAAATCATTCTTGAACACTGTCCAGTCCAGCACACTATTAGCAGCCAAGGCCATACAAATTTTGTTCAATGGAAAACAAATCTCTTGGCTCAGTCTGCTTGCTATGAAACATGGTGTAATAAGAGTCTGCTGATGTCACTGCCTCAAGTCTGGCAAGATCATCCAGTCTGTTCCTGCATTACATAGCTGAGTTCACACTTATTGAGAACCAAGCCATAATGTGTGGGTAGCTTGAAAGGTAGACAGGATGAGGACAGAGTATGGGGCATTAGAAAGAGAGACAGATTTGGTGAGGACAGAAGGGCTGATGCAGAAAGCTACCATGGGCTACAGCGTGCCCTTAACGAGCAGATTAGTTGCTCGTTAATGGTTGCTGTAGGCTGAAAGGGTCTTCTGCGCTGCCATGGTAGACATTAGCTCACAGCAAATTAAAATGCATGCTAAATAGCTGATTAAGCTACCCCACAACATGCAGAGCTGTGCGCTGTCTACCACGGGAACTCAAGCCCAGAAACCTACTGCCAGAGCATCAGCCCCATCTCCTTTCTTTGCTCCACTCCAGCACTGTCCCATCCCCCCCCCCCCCCCCCCAAATCACCCAACCCTGTTCTCTCCCACCCCTGGAATATATAATACAATTTTTTTAAGTTTGTGGCACACCCCCTCCTTTGGGAAGAAACTCTTTCCCTGGTATCTGACTGGTGCTAGTCAGCCTTTCTCCCTCCCTGCCCCCACCTCTGCCCAACCAGAATCTAAAAAAAGTCCCTGGTATCTAATGGCACCCATCCGACCCTCACCCACGCCACATATCTCTTAATGTCAGAAGCCATGCCCACTGGCTCCTGCCTCCAGCACAGTCATTCTGAAAATGGTGGCTCCTGCCCCATCCGGTATATTCTGGGGTGCATAAACTGGGGACAGTCTGCCATATAAGGGGCAAATATCTCAAGTACAGCTATTGGGAGGAGGGGATCAGTGATCCTAACTGTTGAAAGCATGCTGGGGGAGGGGCTGTTGGTTTTGAGTCAGTGCTGTGCAGTAGCATTTATTCATTCCATTTATTATATATATATATATATATATATATATATATATATATATATATATATATATATATATATATATATATATACACACACACTAGTAAAAAAGCCCCGTTTCTGATGCAAATGAAACGGGGGCAAGGTTTTCTTCTGTGTGCATGTGGGAGTGTGTGTGTCCCTGCCCTCTGCCCTCTCTCCCTTCCCCTGTGCTGTCTGTCCTCTCTGTCCCCTCCCCCCTCGGAGTCGAGTCCTTCAGTGTTAAGTTTCCTGCTATGCTGTGTTTGTGTTACAGAGATAGTGAGGGCTTCTGCCCTCTCCCCTCCCCCCTCTGAGTCCTTCACTGTTACAGAGAGAGCGATGTGATTTCGTGCTTTGCTGTGTTTTCCTTCACTGGTTGTGTTACAGAGAGAGCGAGGGCGGGGCAGACACTCATGGGGAAACCGGATATCTCTCCCCCTTCACACTTCCGGCTGGAGGCTTCATTTAGAACGTTGGTGGTGCCTTTTATATATATATTGTAACCAGGCGCCTCTCTTGTGCAGCCAAGGATAGAACAATCTCCTCCAGCCACAGGCTCCCGGCACAATGAAGAAATAGATGTCCATCAGTAACTTCAATCTTAAGGACTTTTATTCCATGCAGGTTGCTAGTACACAGTTCCAACAACAACAACAACAATCATTTCTAAAGCGCTACTAGGGTTACGCAGCGCTGTACAATTCAAACATAGAAGGACAGTCCTTGCTCAAAGAGCTTACAATCTAAAAGACAAGAGAACAAACTAAAGACAAGTGAACAATCTAGAGGACGAGTGAACAGTTAATCTGATAGGGTGGATAGATTGGGGTATTTTATATTTCTCGAGCGGTTAGGCGCCGAAGGCAGCATTGAAGAGGTGAGTTTTAAGCAGAGATTTGAAGATGGGTAGGGAGGGGGCATGGCGTATGGGTAAAGGAAGATTATTCCAGGCATAGGGTGAGGCAAGGCAGAATGAGCGGAGCCTGGAGTTGGCAGTAGTGGAGAAGGGTACTGAGAGAAGGGCTTTGTCCTGTGAGCGGAGGTTGCGGGCGGGAACATAGGGGGAAATGAGGGTGGAGAGGTAGTGAGGAGCCGCAGACTGAGTGCATTTGTAGGTAAGGAGGAGGAGCTTGAATTGTATGCGATATCTGATCGGAAGCCAATGAAGTGATTTAAGGAGAGGGGTGGTATGAGTATATCGGTTTTGGCGGAATATAAGACGTGCAGCAGTGTTCTGAACGGATTGAAGGGGGGATAGATGGCCGAGTGGGAGGCCGGTGAGGAGTAAGTTGCAGTAATCGAGGCGAGAGGTAATGAGAGCATGGATGAGAGTTCTGGTGGTATGCTCAGAGAGGAAAGGGCGAATTTTGCTGATATTGAGGAGGAAGAAGCGACAGGTCTTGGCAGTCTGTTGGATATGCGCAGAGGAGAGGGAGGAGTCAAAGGTGACTCCGAGGTTGCGGGCAGATGGGACGGGGAGGATGAGGGTGTTATCAACAGAGATAGAGAGTGGAGGAAGAGGAGAAGTGGGTTTAGGAGGAAAGACAAGGAGCTCGGTCTTGGACATGTTCAGCTTCAGGTGGCGGTTGGACATCCATGCCACAATGTCGGATAAACAGGCCGATACCTTGGCCTGAGTCTCCGCAGTGATGTCAGGTGTGGAGAGGTATAGCTGGGTGTCATCAGCATAAAGATGATACTGAAAACCATGAGACGAGATCAGCGAGCCCAGGGAAGAGGTGTAGATTGAGAAGAGAAGGGGTCCAAGGACAGAACCCTGGGGAACTCCAACAGATAGTGGGATAGGAGTGGAGGAAGATCCATGGGAGTGTACCCTGAAGGTGCGGTGGGAGAGATAAGAGGAGAACCAGGAGAGGACAGGGCCTTGGAACCCAAAGGAGGACAGCGTGGCAAGAAGTAAGTCATGATTGACAGTGTCAAACGCGGCGGAAAGATCGAGGAGGATGAGGATGGAGTAGTGACCTCTGGATTTGGCCAGGAGCAGGTCATTGCAAACTTTAGAGAGTGCCGTTTCAGTCGAGTGCAGAGAGCGAAAACCGGATTGAAGTGGATCGAGGATGGCGTGAGAGGAGAGAAAATCAAGGCAGCGGCTATGAACGGCGCGCTCAAGTATTTTGGAAAGGAAGGGTAAAAGAGAAATGAGGCGGTAGTTGGAGGGGCAGGTAGGGTCAAGTGAAGGTTTTTTGAGGAGAGGTGTGACAACGGCGTGCTTGAAGGTGTCGGGGACAGTTGCAGTGGAGAGAGAGAGGTTGAGAATGCGACAGATGGCGGGGGTGACAGTATGGGAGATGGTGTTGAGTAGGTTGGTGGGGATGGGATCTGAGGAACAGGTGGTGCATTTCGAGGAGGAAAGAAGGCGAGAAGTTTCATCCTCGGTGATCTCAGGGAAGGAGGAGAAAGAGACCTGGGTAGGTTGGATGGGGGAGAGGGTTAGAGGGTGAAGAGGAGGTGGTGGCTTTGTCGTGAACTCAAGGTTGATCTTTTGCAGTTTGTCGCGGAAATAGTCGGCCAGTGATTGAGGAGAGAGAGAAGGGGGAGTAGGAGCGTGGGGCACTTTTAGGAGGGAGTTAAGGGTGGTGAAGAGACAACGAGGGTTGGAGCTGAGAGAATTGGTCAATTGGGTGTAATAGTCCTGTTTTGCACGGAATAGGGAGGAGTGGAGGAAGGATAGCATGAATTTGTAGTGGAGGAAGTCTGAAAGGGTACGAGATTTCCTCCAGAGGCGCTCAGCAGATCGGGTGCAGGAGCGAAGGTAACGGATGCAAGGAGTCAGCCAGGGCTGGGGATTGGTGCGTTTTGTGAGATGGGAGATTGATGGTGCGAGGGTATCCAATGCAGAGGAGAGAGCGGTATTGTAAGTGGAGACCGCTTTGTCGACAGTTGCGGAGGACGTGATGGAGGGGAGGAGATTAGAGATAGTAGATGATAAGGTGGAGGGGTCAATAGCCTGGAAGTTCCTGGAGGTGGTGGTTAAAGTTGGACGGGGTGAAGGGGGGGGGGTGAAGAAGTGTGAATGAGATCAGGTGATCAGCATAGCACATACCAGGATTCAATACAGGTTTACAGACTCCAGTCTGGGCTCTTTATCCAGTGCACAATAAACAGTAATTCAATTCCCAAGACAAACAGCTCTTTCAGTTCATCATCACAGTTCAGTCACCAAGCAGCAGTTTCTACCTTCTATCCTCTTTACCTTCAGGAGAGTTCAATATTTTAGGGACTCCTTCTACCCAAGGGTTTTCCCCTGCATCAGCTTCACAGTGAATTCAATACTTTTGGGACTTCCTCTCACCCAAGGAATTTCAGCCTGCTTCAGTACTTTAGGGACCTCTCTGCCCAAGGGTTTTCAGCCTGCAACTGCTTCTCTCTCCTGCTGCTCTCCTTCCCACCTGCCTAATCAATTCCTGGCTTCTGCCTTCCCAACCAATCATTCTCCTTTCATTAGCTTCTCTACACATCCATACCAGCTGAGTTAAGCATTAGACTAATGAGGAGCTCCTGCACACAGGGTTTCCTATCTCTCTTTCCCCCTAGTGGCAGCCAATCTACACCTCCTGTTAGCTTACACCCATGTCCTCCCTTATTACAGCTAGGAGTCCACTCCGGGTTTTCCATCTCACCCCCTGGCTCCTTGCCTGCAATGCCTTCTGGGACTTGTAGTTCAGACTGAAGCTGCCTTAACCCAACTATCCTAGAGGTGACTTTATCACAATATATATATATATATATATATATATATACAGTGGTGGAAATAAGTATTTGATCCCTTGCTGATTTTGTAAGTTTGCCCACTGACAAAGACATGAGCAGCCCATAATTGAAGGGTAGGTTATTGGTAACAGTGAGAGATAGCACATCACAAATTAAATCCGGAAAATCACATTGTGGAAAGTATATGAATTTATTTGCATTCTGCAGAGGGAAATAAGTATTTGATCCCCCACCAACCAGTAAGAGATCTGGCCCCTACAGACCAGGTAGATGCTCCAAATCAACTCGTTACCTGCATGACAGACAGCTGTCGGCAATGGTCACCTGTATGAAAGACACCTGTCCACAGACTCAGTGAATCAGTCAGACTCTAACCTCTACAAAATGGCCAAGAGCAAGGAGCTGTCTAAGGATGTCAGGGACAAGATCATACACCTGCACAAGGCTGGAATGGGCTACAAAACCATCAGTAAGACGCTGGGCGAGAAGGAGACAACTGTTGGTGCCATAGTAAGAAAATGGAAGAAGTACAAAATGACTGTCAATCGACAAAGATCTGGGGCTCCACGCAAAATCTCACCTCGTGGGGTATCCTTGATCATGAGGAAGGTTAGAAATCAGCCTACAACTACAAGGGGGGAACTTGTCAATGATCTCAAGGCAGCTGGGACCACTGTCACCACGAAAACCATTGGTAACACATTACGACATAACGGATTGCAATCCTGCAGTGCCCGCAAGGTCCCCCTGCTCCGGAAGGCACATGTGACGGCCCGTCTGAAGTTTGCCAGTGAACACCTGGATGATGCCGAGAGTGATTGGGAGAAGGTGCTGTGGTCAGATGAGACAAAAATTGAGCTCTTTGGCATGAACTCAACTCGCCGTGTTTGGAGGAAGAGAAATGCTGCCTATGACCCAAAGAACACCGTCCCCACTGTCAAGCATGGAGGTGGAAATGTTATGTTTTGGGGGTGTTTCTCTGCTAAGGGCACAGGACTACTTCACCGCATCAATGGGAGAATGGATGGGGCCATGTACCGTACAATTCTGAGTGACAACCTCCTTCCCTCCGCCAGGGCCTTAAAAATGGGTCGTGGCTGGGTCTTCCAGCACGACAATGACCCAAAACATACAGCCAAGGCAACAAAGGAGTGGCTCAGGAAGAAGCACATTAGGGTCATGGAGTGGCCTAGCCAGTCACCAGACCTTAATCCCATTGAAAACTTATGGAGGGAGCTGAAGCTGCGAGTTGCCAAGCGACAGCCCAGAACTCTTAATGATTTAGAGATGATCTGCAAAGAGGAGTGGACCAAAATTCCTCCTGACATGTGTGCAAACCTCATCATCAACTACAGAAGACGTCTGACCGCTGTGCTTGCCAACAAGGGTTTTGCCACCAAGTATTAGGTCTTGTTTGCCAGAGGGATTAAATACTTATTTCCCTCTGCAGAATGCAAATAAATTCATATACTTTCCACAATGTGATTTTCCGGATTTAATTTGTGATGTGCTATCTCTCACTGTTACCAATAACCTACCCTTCAATTATGGGCTGCTCATGTCTTTGTCAGTGGGCAAACTTACAAAATCAGCAAGGGATCAAATACTTATTTCCCCCACTGTATATATATATATATATATTTTTTTTTTTTTTTCTAACCTGGGGAAGCCTGTTTTTGGTTTAAGGGCCAAACAAACTGATCTCCAGCACCACCCCCAAGGTGCTGATGCACCCCATTCTGGTGCCTATGTCATTTATTAAGCTTTCTAGTAAATGAGGCCCCAGTGAGCAGCAGACACATTTTTGGACAAAAAAAAAAACCCAAAAAACAACAACTCTGTATCCTTTGCTACTTTCTAGTTATCCTCTTTGAAATCATTCATTTGTTTATAAAGTGGTGAAGGTTATTTTATTTTCAGTTAGTGGAGAAAGTGCTGACACTTCACCCATGTCAGTTTGAGGTTTATTTTTATTTGTTAGTTTAGAGCTGAACATAGTACAAAGACAATTTTAACATTTTTGCTCAGCGAGATTCATTCAATGTTAGACAGTAATCACGTGGCCATAGCTGTTTCTTTAGATTTAACATCAGCTTTTGGTCTCGTCCATCATAAAATGTTGTTGTATAGAGACAAAAAAAACTGACTCACGTTGTTCCGTGACAGCGGACGAAAGAAACTGATAAGGGGGTGTGGTGATCTCCTATTTCTACTGAGTATTCTAAGGTGGGAAGTTAGGGACATGTGCAGCAGAGTTTTCTGGAAATGTTCTAAGCTTGCAGAAGGACCAGGTTGCTCACATCACCATGATGTCACTTCACATGTGTGGCTACAAGATCTTCTAGTCCATGGAGAAGTAAAATTTCTGCATGTGGTGGGAGGTGAAAGATAAATGAATCCCCTTGAAAAAAATGCCACAATACATTTCTTTGTAAGAAGCAGTTCAAAAAGCTGCAGTATACATACACTGATTTACTGTAACACTGGCATTATTTATTTCATTTATCTATTTATTTGTTACATTTGTATCCCACATTTTCCCACCTATTTGTAGGTTCAATGTGGCTTACATAGTACTGTAATGGTAATCGCCAACTCCGGTAAGGAACAAATACAAAGTGATGTTGTGGTAGAATAAGGTTCATGTGTTATAGGCACATTTGGGAATCATAGAGAGGAAGAGTTATGTTATGTCCATTACGAGCTTTGGTTTTGGTGTGTAGCAGGGTTCAGCAGGGAATTAAGTTGGGTCAGTAGGGTATGCCTTTTTGAATAGGTTGGTTTTTAATGATTTCTGGAAGTTTAGGTGGTCATACGTTGTTTTCACGGTTTTTGGTAGTGCGTTCCAGAGTTGTGTGCTTATGTAGGAAAAGCTGGATGCATAGGTTGATTTGTATTTGAGTCCTTTGCAGCTTGGGTAGTGGAGATTTAAGTATGTTCTTGTTGATCCGATTGTGTTCCTGGTTGGTAGGTCTACGAGGTCTGTCATGTATACCAGGGCTTCACCGTAGATAATTTTATGAACCATGGTGCAGATTTTGAAGACAATACGTTCTTTGATTGGGAGCCAGCTCAGTTTTTCTCGGAGGGGTTTGGCGCTTTCAGATCGCGTTTTTCCAAATATAAGCCTTTCAAGCTGCCTTCCCCTCTCATCAACTCTCCTAATCACGGACACACAGAAAGCACACATGTATAGACACACACAAACATGTACATCCACACCATACACACATGCAGAGGGCTTGGAAAGTATTCCATCATCATACTTTCCCAACTTGTTTCCCTTCATATTTAAATTGTTCTCAGTTTCCTTTATTAATTACTTAATTTTGATGCATCTGAAATGTTATTATTATTTTTATTAGGACCGCTTGAACCACTTATATGCTCCTTTTTTTTCCCTCACATTGAACCTCCCCCCCCCCCCCCCCCCGAAAATGCTTTCCCTTCCCATGCAGCAGCTTAATTTTCTTCCTGGTCCAGCAGCTTCATTTCCTCCCACTCCTCTCCTGGCCTAGCAGCTTCATTTCCTCCCACTCCTCTCCTAGTCCAGTAGCTTCCTTAGCCCCCACCAGCCAAACTGCTTCCTGGCAAAAAAAAAACTAACAAAAAAACTGGCATAATGATGTGGATCTGCTGTCTAGTCCATGTCATTGATGGCTCTGTCGATCTGATGTGACTTTCTGCTTCTGATGGACAGGACCACTGCAGCCATAGTTGGCACAGACTAGACAGGGGCTTTTTTTCACCAGAAAGTCGTGGAACTGGCAGAGGAGTAAGTAGGCTATTGGACCTGGGGGAGGGAGGGAGGGAGGGAAGAGTGGGTTGGGACACCCAGCCTGACTACAGGTCAAAATGGCAGGCAAGGCAAATAGTAGTGCTGCTTGTCAGTTTGATTCAGTCAGGAAGGAAGACTGTGATAGTGGCTCCTCAAGTTTCTTATATTACATTACATTAAAGGCGTCTATTCCGCAATGACCTACACAGGTCATGCGGATCATATAATCACATAAAAGATACCAGAACAAACATCTGGGAATATACACAATAGACCTTGATCTAAATGCAAATCATTTCACATAGTTCTCAAACAAGAACTGCCTTAAGCTGTTTACGAGAAGACTGGAAGTGAGTTAAGTGTCACGTCTGGGGTCGTGACCCCTCTCAGACTTATCTTATTTCTGGGGGTCAGCTTCTGAGCTGGCTTCTGTCTGTCCTTTCTGAGTTAGTTCTGTCTCTGTGTGCTGGCTGCTTCCAGCATGGCTCTAATTACTCCACTATACTGCACCTGTGTGTGTTGAGCCTCTCTATGCTTCAGTATGCTTTCTGCCTGCTTCTTGGTTTGTGCTCCCCTCGACCTCTGGTGACCAGAACCGGTGGCTGCCATAGACTGTCTTGCAGTCCCTACCCGTTCCAGGCTTCCGCCCAGTCTGGTCCGGATCTTCCAGGCTGCCAGATTTGTCTTTCTTGTTTGTGCCTGAACAGCACCCGTAGTTGCCTTGAGATTGCTACAGCTGAGCCTCAGGTGCTGATGGGCTTTATTAATCACCTAGAAACTTCTGTGTTTGCCTTTGCATCGCCTAAGGTCCCTGGTATGCTGGTGTGCTCTGTGCACTTCTGCCTAGCCCAGTTTATTGTCTGAGATTCTTGCCTGATTCTAGTCTAGTCTTTGTGTAGTTTATCTTGTATTGATTGCTTGTTTCCCAGTCTTGTTTCTTGTTTGTATGTCTCTGCCTAGTTCTTGGTTGTCTGTTTCTTGTTTAGTGGCTGCCTGGCAGCTTTCAGTTCTGTGTCTTTCCTGTATGTGTTTACTTTCTTAGTGGCTGCTTTGCAGCTTTCAGTCCTGACCTTTAAGCCTGTCCATTTCCTGCCTCGTGTAGTATTGTCTGATGGTGAATCCTAGCCCAGTTTCCTGCCTTGCTGCCCATATATATTCCTTTCCCCTCTGACCCTTAGTCCTACCCTGTTCAGCCTAGTTTGTTTCCAGTTCCTGCCCTGTCCGGTAAGTCCTGCCAGCCACCTGCACCTGGGGGCTCAACCCCTGGGAATGGTGGTCAAGTGCAGGTGAAGTCTAGCTGTACCTGCCAGAGTTCTGCCTTGTCTCTGGTGTGGGGTGGTTTTGCCTGCCGCTGCCGCTCCTCGGCAGTGGCCCAAGGGCTCACAAACCCAGGTTCTGCTTTGAACACGTGACATTAAGGAATACACATATAATGGTAAAAGCATTCCAAACTGTTGCAGCTTAATAGGGATCAGAGACCGATAACTGTTTTAGATATTTAACTGATGTCATGGGGGGGAAATAAGAGAGTTATTTGCCCCCATGCTAGCTGTTGTTTTAATACAGAAAAAAAATCCCATCCAATAGGAAGGCATATTTCCTTCTAAAGTTTGATAAACTATTGTACACAGCTTAAAATAACATCTCACAGAAACTGGAAGCCAGTGTAATTCCCACCTATAACACATTGCAGTAATCCATTTCTGCCAGTGGTGGTAAGGGGTGTATTAAGGATATGATCTACTAAATATCCTTTTGTCTTGGACAAAGAATGGGAAAACACTAAATCAGGCCCTACAGGAGATATAGTAGACCCCGACCCCTGTTCCTCACTTTGGTGGAAACAAAATTAAGCACGTATTTTCTAGATTGAAGTTAATCAGACGTTTGCGGGAGCATCATACTTTCCCAGCTGATAGGGGAAGGGGAGAGACCTGCACAAATGAAGACGGAATTCAAAAAGGCATGGGATGAACACAGAGGATCTCTAGTTAGAAAATGGAAGTTATAAAAAACCTAAATGGCTGCATGTGTGTGGATGTGTCTAGTGACGCTTAGATGACGACTCTGGCTGTGATGAACTAGGGCTGATACCAGGCAGACTTGTACTGTCTGTGTCTCATATAATCTGGTTTAGGATGGGCTGAAGAGGGATTAGACAGCAACTTGTCACGTTTTCAAAGCTGGAAACTGGGTTTGTGAGCCCTTGGGCCACTGCCGAGGAGCGACAGCGGCAGGCAAAACCACCCCATGCTAGAGACAGGGCAGATCTCTGACAAACAGTTAGGCTTCACCTGCACCTGGCCACTTTCCACCAAGAGTTGAGCTCAAGACTTCAGGTGGCCGGCAGGACTTACTGGACAGGGCAGGACTGGCTAACAGCTAGGCAGCACAGGGACAGCAAGGCAGGGAAAGGATAGGCTAAAGGACAGGACTGAAAGCTGCGAGCAGCCACTGAAACAGGGAACAAACACAGCTAGACAGGAGACTGAACTGAAAGCTGCAAGCAGCCACTGAAGCAGGGAACAAACACAGATAAACCCAGAACTAGACAAAGACCTACAAACAAGACACAAGACTGGGAAACAAGCAATACCCTAAACTAAACATAGACTAACTAGAACAGGAAGACTTCAGGCAAGAACAAAGAGCAAGGAAACAAACTCAGGCTGAAGTGCAACAAGCACCAACATACTAGGGCCTTAGACGCAATGCAAAGACCAAGCAGCAAGGTTTCAGAATGGCTAATAAGCCCAGCAGCACCTGGAGCTCAGCTGCAACCATCACCAGGAAACTACCGGGTACTGTGTAGGTTCAATCCAAGCAAGCAAGTCTGGCAGTCCGGAAGATCCGGACCGGACTCGGCTGAAATCTGGAACGGGTGATAGTCCATAGCAGCCACTGGTTCTGGCCACCAGAGGGCGAGGTGAGCACAGACGTAACACAACTTCAGTGGCTGGAACACGAGAACAGTGCTGGACAGACTTTTACGCTCTGTGTCCCAGAAATGAGAAGACAAATAGACTGGCGTGGGCTTCAATAACTCCAGCAATTGGAACATAAGGATAGGGCCAGATAGACTTCTATGTTTATGTTCCAGAAACACCAAAGAAAGACAATAATCAAGTGTATAATTTCACACTCGCTGATTTAATCATGAATTGATAATGAATTTGACTATTGGGCAGACTGGATGGACCATTCAGGCCTTTATTTTCCGTCACTTACTATGTTACTATTAATGCTGTTTGCTCCGGGGCTGATGCACAGACCTCAGCTCTGACACAGGCATAAGCATCAGATGTCACATGACCTACTGGCGCATGCATCTGGTGACCTCTCAGCATAGAGTGCCAGTGAATCAGACACAAGTCTTACATGTGCGCCAGTGATTTCATAGTTACAATCCTGAAAGGTAACTTTAAAACAATACAGGAACATAAGACCTTTGAAGTCAGAATGATTGAATATTTTGACACCCAACAGACAGGACTTAACAAGGATCTGGGTTTTCTAGCCCATTATAAACCATAAAATTGTATTTCTCTGTTTATCACTCCCCTCACCTACCCACATCCATCCTGTTAGAATATGTATAATTATAGTACAGCAAGAGACCCTCACTGGATGCCCACCGGAAGGGTGGGAAGGCCAGATTTTAGGACTCAGGCTGTAAAAATACCAGCCAGGTTTAAAAATCTATGACTGGCTGCGCAAGGACTTGCTTTTCCTGTAAGTTAATATGTGTCCCCGCTTGGGATCCATCCACTGGAATAGTGATGGGTCAATTTACATACCTTTAACAGCTAAAATAACTAAAGTACTGACTAGGCCAAATATCTGTAAAAAGCAGGTCTGAACCATGAGTTCTGACACAAACAGGTACAACTGTCACTTTAAATCAGATGAACAAAATGGAGTCTATTAGTTTTGTATAGAAGGCTACAGAGGTTATACAGGGTTCTTAAGATGGCGTGAAAAGTATTGCGACACAGACAGATGTGGAACTGTTATCTCAAAGCTTCTCAAAACATGCTGATAAGACTGTGTGGGAAAGTATCATCTCAGAAATTGAGAGCTAGGTATCTCACCATTGACTTCTATAGAGAGTTTGTGTATAAAAGAGGGGACAATTTGCCATAGCTTTGGTATCCGCCCCAACGCTTATCTCAGACGGCGAAGCTCTGTCCGGTTGTACCCAGAATCTATCTGCTGAATGTACCTGATTAAAGTCTGATGCCTGTACTTGTACCAACTTGAAGACTTGTCTTTGGGTAAGAAATAAAATGTATCTATCTATTTAAACCTATCTCTGTCTTTATTCTATCTTCTCTTTACCTTACATTTAGCTTACAAGGCAGATCACATACACTAAGTTTCTGGAGAAACTTAGACAGAATTTTAATAGGCATTATCTGGGAACATAAATGGCCCAGAGTATACCTAGATCCAGGAAGACAGAAAGCAGTAGTTATGGGAATTAGAATTCGATTACAGCCCCTAATGCAAACCCAGAGCAGACCTCCTTGTGATTGGGTGACAATGGAGGTTGGAGAAACCATACAGAACCTGTTATGTGAAATAGGTATCTTTAGTCCCCCGTGTGATCTGGAGTCAGAAAGAGGTCCAAGAGGGGGAAATTAAAACAAATATCAATGAAATGCTTTGATGTCCCCATGCATACCTCCTACCCACCCCCACCCTCCCACCCTGTCAGACTGTCAAAGTAATGCTTGGATGTCTCACTTATATATTATCTGCTACCACATTTGCTTATTTCCGATCTGTCGAAGGGCAACCTTCGAAAGCTAATCAAGAAATGTATTATGTCCAATAAAAAATGTATCATCTTATTTTCTTTTCCATGTTTTATTTTGTTTGATTTCTATTGACTTCCAGTTTAAAATCTTCCGGTTTTGATTTGTTTTGGAAATGGAAGAAAGTCTGTGCAAAGCCTGTAAGCGCCAGTACCAAGAAAGAAATGTGTGCGAGCCTAGGAAAATCAGGTGCCAATGTGTGCTTTCACTTTCGGTTTTCTGTGCTTAAATATAAGCCTTCCAAGTAAAAAATAAATTTTTAAAAAGCTTGTATTTAAGGGTGCAGAAGAGCAGTGTCAATGAGTGCTGCACACGGTTGGGTTTGCCTGGTGCATGCTTACAAGAGCTGCACTTACTGCAAAACACCCCTGCTCATGTGCTATGCACGTTCCTCCCCCTTGCTTTCATTTTTACAGCATGCATATAATTTGAATATAATTTTCTTTGAGCATTGTAGAGCTATTTTTCTGCGCTGTTGGTTCTATCCTGGGAGTTCTGAGAATCGGCGTGCTACTCCTTTAAAACAAGAAGGCAACAGCTGTGTTGACAAGGACTGCAAGTCTATGAGTGATCTGAGACCCTAGTAGTCTACATAGCTTTCCAATCTAATGGGAAACTTACCCTGGAGGGACCAGGGCTTGTGAATGCTCTCATGGTGAGTTCTACTAGGGGTCACAGGTTATAGTGGAAGTCCAAAGAGGAGGAGTGGCCCAGTTTGGGATGCTGATCCAGTTTGGGAACAGCTGCATTTAAACCATCTGTTATATGCTGGGCCAGATTTCTAGCTCAGAAAGGACATCTAGACAACAAACTAACTCTTCAGCTATAGCTATTGGAACACACTGTATTTGAGCCTGCAGTAGCTATACGGTGTGCTGATGCAGTAGCTTTTACATGATCGAGCCTCACTCTTTAGGAGTATGTGTGCCACATACATTTGAAGAGTCTCAGGGTTTTTTTTTTTTTTTTGGGGGGGGGGGGGGGGGTAGACCTTTCTCACATGCTTTAAGAACCTCAGCAGTACTAGTGCACTGGTCCTGACTACAGCTTCCATGAGAAAGAAAGCCTAAGAGAAGAAAAAGCAAGTAGTGAAACCTGGGCCTAGGAGTGCACGCTTTCCTTGCTATGTGCTGCTTCTCTAATTCTCTCTACTAACCCCTCATTTTTCTCTGCACCTACATTTCCAGGGCAACCCACCTACCTACAACTGTACCTACTAGTCACACTGAGTGCAGGGTAATTATCTGCCTTTTGTACTTCCACTGCTGTATTCTTTCAAGATGCTACAAAGAAAAACAATTATAATTTTATGCATCTTTTCTTAATTTTTTGCCAAGCAATACTAGATTTATACCCTGGATATGCTGTCTGAAAAGTCTCATTCTTTGAACGTCAATGCTACACAATATGCACTTGGACTGCGCAAAGCAGCTGTTTGGGAAGTATGTACAGCAGTAAAAGAAGAGCGAAAGTAAGAAAAATCTGAATCAAAAACCTTAAAAATAAACACTTTTTAAACAACGCTGGTGACTGCACAGTGCACACGTGAGCAGATTAGCATAAAACGGTTGGTAAAAATAAGAAAGAGCTACAGAGAGAATCCTGCTCTCTTATAGGCCAAAGGAACAAGGACACGCCATCCCAGCACTAGCCCTCTCCTCGTATCGCGAGCTTTGTGACGTCTGCCTGCATCAAGGAGGTTTGGCTTGCACACGAAAGTTAGATTGAGAACCTCCTTGGGCCTGCATAACCCCGATTCTTTTGCGGGTGACGTGCGACAGTGAGCTCGTGCTACTCATGACGTTGACAAGCGCGTGCTTCCAATCCCAGCCCCAGCCAGTCTGATCAGAGCTGTTCGTTCCCCACCCTCTCGCGCGCCACACCTGCTGGCTATGCAAGCGCGCCGAAGGCGGTGCTAGGAATTCCGCTTCAGCGCCTTTTCCGGCTGTCTGAAGGAAGGGGAGAGTGCGTCGTGAGAGCTGAGCCTGAGAGGCCATAAGGGAAGGACAGCGAAGTGAAAAAGAAATAAAAAGCTGTTGAGAAGAGAGAGAGTGACGGTTAGTAGTACAGGTAGGGGACTTTTTTTTTCCCTTCCCTGCGTTAACGAACGGCCCCGTGTGTGAGGTAGTCGCGTGATCTGGGTGGAAGAGCTGCGCGCGCGTGCGCTCTTCCTCCAGCGGCCGTTTCTTAAAGTTGCAGCGTACTAATCTTGACCCGCCCCATTTGCAGGCACAGGAAGGAGCCCGAAGGGAATCAATGACTTGACGAGGCTTCGCTGCCGGCCCTGAACCTGTTATAGTCTGTACTGTCGTCCTGTGGAGTCCGAAGCGGCGACGAGGAAGACGGAGAAAAGCGGGAGGAGGGCGAGGCCGATGCCTCTAGTCCGGGGTTTTCCGGTGAACTAAGGCGCGCTTTGTCCGAGGCTGGGAGGCCTACTAAGAGCCCAGTAGGCGGAAGGGAGGTGCCGCAGCCTTCGCTTTTCTTTCATTGTAAGGACAAGGAGACGCGCCTACCGGGCCCCTCTTTGACCTGAGCTGTAACGGTCTGCTGCAAGGAACTTGGCCTGAAAGCCGTCACCAACAGTGCTCGGACAGACAGCTACTTTTCCAGGATAGCTTGCTTCAAGGAAGCTCCTCCTCTCTGCACCCCGACCTCAATTGTCTGGAGACCCAATTTCAGGCGAATATTCAGGCTAAATTTAAACGTTGGAAACAAAGTGAAATAACCGTCGGATCTCTCATGCGGATGTATTCTGTCAGAATTTGGGAGGATCTGCGAGGAGAAATAACACATTTCTCGTTTTCTTTGGCGGGAGTCCAGCTCAAAACAAATTGTGGGAATCTGACCGAGTAAATTTTTTTTCTCTGTTCCTGAGCTGCGGATTTTTGTCTTACATCTTTTGGACTGAATAAAAATCCCGTTTTTCTTAAGGTTCTGTTTTGATTCAGAATTCCATACAATATTTATGCGCTTGTTGTGTGAAAATGGGGAAGGTGCTGTCCAAAATCTTTGGCAACAAGGAGATGAGAATATTGATGCTTGGACTTGATGCTGCTGGAAAGACGACGATTCTGTACAAGTTGAAGTTGGGTCAGTCGGTTACCACAATTCCTACAGTGGGGTTCAACGTGGAGACTGTCACTTACAAAAATGTCAAATTTAACGTATGGGACGTCGGAGGACAGGACAAGATCAGGCCCCTGTGGCGGCATTACTATACTGGAACACAAGGATTAATCTTTGTGGTGGACTGTGCCGACCGAGATCGGATCGACGAAGCACGGCAGGAGCTTCATCGCATTATCAACGACAGGGAAATGAGGGACGCCATCATCCTAATATTTGCCAATAAGCAAGACCTTCCAGATGCCATGAAACCCCATGAGATTCAAGAAAAATTAGGCCTGACCAGGATTAGGGATAGAAATTGGTACGTGCAACCCTCTTGTGCTACTACAGGGGATGGACTTTATGAAGGACTCACCTGGTTAACGTCTAATTACAAATCTTAGTAATAACTATTAGGAAAGCAAATTTAAAGATACCGAATATGGTTTCCCGAAAAAAAAAAATATATAAAGAACAGTAAGCAGCTCATAGGATTATGATGACCTCTTAATTACAACTTGTTTCAAAATGGACTGGATTTCTTTTCTTTTCTTTTGTTTGCTTTGCATTAGGATGCTCTGTTTTCAAAATTTAACATGAACACGATTACTGTAAGGCATAGTAAACTACAAAAAGTCTAGATACCAAGTAGTTTCCTTGTTAGGCCCTGATTATAATGGTTTAATTTGAGGGACCCATTTTCATTGTATACATTATATTTCTGGTTCTCCTTTAATTTCTTTAATTTGCTGTAGATTGCTTCTTTCGCATTCATGAAAATATGTTCAAGATCTGTTTCATCTAGTAAACTTGAAACTATATTGCTTAAAACCAAACTGCAGTCTGTCTTTTATATTGAGAAGTTTAAGAGCCCTGCTAACTGGTCTGTAACAGTAGTGACTGGAAATGTCCCTTTTACTTAATGCTAATATTGTTATAAGTATTACTTTTAGCCATGATCAAAACAGTGTGATATGAGGTGTCCTGTTAGGTTAGACATAATGACTATGTTTCAAAACTCTGTAGCTAATATTTCAAACAGTTTTCATTGTATTTACACATGACATATTCTTCCCCACTCCCCCCCCCCCCCAAAGAAAAAAGAAAACACTGGTTTAATAAAAGTTTTCGGGTATAACGTGGGCAGACTATTTTAAGCTTTCCTATCATAACATATAATTGGGAGCTGCTTCAAACTTTTATGAAATTGCCCCTAAAATGCAACAATAATTTTTCTAAAGGTATTATGTCATTAAAGCGTATGTATATGGATTGTCTTCTTACTTTTTATACTTATTGCAAAAATAGAATAGATAATCTGCCTGGTTTGCTTCATTGAAGAGAGATGCTATCTTAATCTCAATGTCATTTCTGAGATGTAAAACAATTTTCTATAAAACTCATCTGTTTCACACAGACCATAGGAACACAAAATGACTGTTTTGTGTATACCGTGGTATATCTCAAATTTCTCACCAGTATCTGTGATTGGAAAATCAGGAAAGTAAATTTTTTTAAATATAATTTAAATTTTCATGTTTTGAATGCCATTGAAATGCTTTATTAAAGGCTTATTTCTGTAGCATGTTACTGCTTTTGAAAGTAATTAGGTTGGATGCTTGAATATAAACAGATTATCAATCAAAAGTGCATTAATGGAAGAAAGGACAATATGTTTAACAAATTATTGAGGGACCTATAGTGACCACAACTTAAACATTGAGATTGCTGTTTCATATTAAAAGTTGAATTCATTTGTGAAATAACAAATTGAGTTTCATCAAGTATTATGGAAAACTGGATGGGAATCTTAATTTCTTGTACCTCATTTAGAAATTTCAGAAGCAGTTGTTAAACCTGTCTGAAAATTTGGGAAATTTAGGAATGTATATTACTGTGTAACAAATAAATAGCTACATTTTTTGGTATGTGAATCTTGCATTCTTACTGCCAAATTAGTAAACCACAGTCATTAGTCATGTTATTCTACAGAAGGTTGAAAATTACCTTGTATAACTAACTGATCTAAACCATGAAAGGCCAAAGGTGTTTGCTGTTACAGAACTCCCATTTTGAAAATCACCAAAAATGTTTGATATTCATAACTTTATAAACGATCCTTGCCTTAAAATTTAAATTGGCTTTGCAAGTGTTTGGAACTAAAAAGTGGTAGCAGTTGCACAAATACTTTTTGTTATTAAACTGAAAAACTACTTATGTCTTTGTATGCTGCTTCACACTTTTGGTCATATGCCAAGTTACAAAAGGTGTTGGGATAAAGTTTAAAGAATCCCATTTAATTTTTAGCTATTTTGTACTAGTTTTTTTCATTGAGATGTTATGGATTGAACTGTGAAGCAAGTAGACATTTCAATAACAGGTGGGATGGACTGAGATTTACCTTCAGCAAGTTAAGAAAAGCTGCCAGTGCACTGAATTTTTTGCTTCCTCTTTATCATAATATCTTTTTTCACAGAGGACTCAGTATTGAGCATTATATATAGTTACTGATTACAGAGTTTCTCTTCTGTTACTAATATTTGATAGCTGCTGTCTGCTTTTTTTTTTTTTCAATAGTGGCTTTTTTCTTCCAAATTCTTTTGGGAGTTGTTTTCCCACTTGTTTTTGCAGGCACATTGAAGCCAGCGAGAGTAACCCCATTAAGGTTTTTGTAATTAGCCATTGCTGGCTTTCCTCGGGGTAGCTGAGGCTTCTATTTTTTTTTTTTTTTTTTTTTGACATTTTAGTATTTTTTTTATTTTTTTGCTATAATAATGGTTAGTGAATGTTCTGTACTGTATCAGTCCATTATGAGCAAAATTACAATTTGGATACGGTTAAAAAAATGTTTTCCTTTTTTACAGGTGTACAGGCCCAAGTAAGATTTTGCTCACCGAGTTTAATGCACTTCAGTCTGACCTAAATATCCATTTTGGTAGCGTGAGAGGAAATATAGCATTCTGTTGTAGTTTAGGAACTTTTACAGCATTTGAGGGCTGTAAGGCTTTCACTAGAAGAAGAATGGCAGTTTTTACTTGGAAAAATGTAAAAACTCTTATATCCCATAGAGTAGTGTGAGAGTTGTGGGAAATGATTTGCAGAGTTCTTGCTGGACTCCCTTTTCATGAAGGAAATTCCTCATAAATTTGCAAGCCAGGTTATATCTTATTGTTACCCTTCCTTATGTTTATATTACTACTACTAGTTTTTAGCATTTCTATAGTGCTACAAGGCTTACGCAGCGCTGCACAAACATAGAAGAAAGACAGTCTCTGCTCAAAGAGTTTACAATCTAATAGACAAAAAATAAAGTAATCAAATCAATGTGGAAATATGAGGAAATATTTTGAATTTACTGCCCCCCCCCCTCTTTGGTAACTTGATTACTTGTTTTTGGCTGGGGGGGGAGGGGTCCTGACAACATATTTTGCTACTAGACTTACAATTATAGCTATTTTTAATCTGTTTAGAATCACTGAACACATAGACAAGCATGGTTTTAATAGGACAATGTCAACATGGATTCAGCTTAGGGAAGTTGTGCCTCACATTTGCTTCATTTCCTTGAATGCGTGAATAAACATGTGGATAAAGCTGAGCCAGTTGATGTAGTGTATCTAGATTTTCAGAAACTGGCAAAGTTCCTCATGAGAGACTCGTCATAGGATAGAAGGCGGTGTTCTCTTCTGGATTAGGAATTGGTTGATGGATAGAGAACCTGAGGGTGGGGTAAAATGGACAGCTTTCTTCCTGGAGGAGATTGGAGTGCCCCAGGGGGGATCTGTACTGGGATTGGTGCTATTTATTAATGATCTGGAAATGGGAACAGTGAGTGAGGTGATCAAATTTGTTAAAACACATGCAGATGGTGAAAAATTGTAGGAAGACCTTAGGAGTCGGCACCCAAGAAAAGAACTAGGTGTCATCGTGGTCATTATGCTAAAATTTCTGCCCAGTATGTGCTGGTGATCAAAAAATCACATAGAATGTTAGTAATTATTAGGAAAGGGCTAGAAAATAAGACAAAGAATATTATAATGCCTCTGTATCTGTGACCGCACCTTGTTTATTATGTACAATTGTAGTTGCTGTAGGAAGATACCGCAGAATTAGAAATGGTTCAAAGGGTGACCAACATGATTTAAGGGGATAGAACTCCTTTCATATGAGGAAAGTCTTAAGAGGTAGGACTCATAGCTTGGAAAAGACAGCTGAGGGGGGTATGATAGAAGTTTACAAAATACTGAGTGGTGTAGAACAGGTACAAATAAATAGATCTTTTTATTTTTTGAAAGTACACAGACTAGGGGACACTCAGGAAGTTACATAGTATTACTTTAAAAGCCACGAGGAACAGGAGGAAATATATTTTCAATGAATAGTTAAGCTCGAACTCATTGCCAGAGGATGAGGTATCAGTGGTTAGAATATCTGGGTTTAAAAAGAGGACAAGTTCCTGGAGGAACAGTCCATAGTACATTGAGATAGAGATGGGGAAAGCAACTGCTTGTCCAGGGATCAATAGCGTGAATCTTACTACTATCTGGGATTCTGTCAGGCACTTGTGACCTGAATTGGCAGCTGTTGGAAGCATGGTAGTGGACTAGATGGATTATTGATCTGACCCAGTATAGCTGTTCTTCATAAGAAATATAAATGTGTGTTTGCATAAGTGGCAGCACATCTTAATTTACTTTGCTAAATATGTGAATGGCTAAATCCTTTTTATCAAATTTTTAATGAGTTTAATTGCAAAAAATGTTTTTTAATTTAATGGTTCAGTCCTCTTTTGGTATGAGGTAGCTTTTCAATGTATTTCAGATACCGGGGCTATGTAATAAGTTGTGCTTTAGAACTGTGTACTGAGCTTTTATGCCCAGTGCAGTAAACTAATGGCATGTGAGTTACTGCAATGTTGGGGGGGGGGGGGGGGGGGGGGGGGGGGGGGGTTAAACAAAAAAAACAAACACATGCTGAAAAACAAACAGCATACACCACCACAGTAACATGCTGCCATCGTTACTGTATCATGCTCTTGCACTGAGCCCCCCCCCCCCCCCCCCCCCCAGGTACCCATGTCTCTGGTCCAGGGAACTTGGCCTCATAAGTGATGGCATCCCCAGTGGTTCACCAGTAACACCTTGTCCTTCAGAGCTATCCAGTGGCATCCCTTATCATGTTACCTTCAAATAGGCTGTGCATGAATCCTAGTGGAACCTACCACTAAGGATCAGGTGCCACCATTTTTCAAGATAATGGAGCCAGGAGTATGGGTAGCAGTCCTGACCCAAGGTGGTTTGGCTTCCATGGACCTTTTCTTGATTGGGTCATCAGAGGTGAAATTCTGTACTTACCTCAGGTAACACTTTTGTGCCTGTGTGCCTTTCTGCGCTGCCCTTTTAAAGCAGTGGTTTTACTACAGACTTTTCAGTACAAAAAACTTTCCTTAGTATTGTAATTATTTATCATGCTAAAGGATAGTTCAGCTTATTATATTGGCCCCACTCTGGTAGGGGTAGCTTAAAGGGAAATCTTTTTATTATTATATTTGGAAGATGACTATAACTACCACTTGGATGTTGGTTAAAAAAAATTACAGAAAGAAAAACTTGGCCCATGAAGTACTTTTTTGACTGAAAAAAAATGGGTTCTTAAAATAAAATCTTAAAGATTAGTATTATGAACATTGAGGGTAGTGATGGATTAGTGGTCAGTATTGGGTAAAGGTTTTATTACAGTTCGGGAAACATTTGCTTAGAAGTTCCAAGTTCATTTAAACAATGGGTAGTTTTTTTTGCCTGCTGTGCTGCATCATTTTGTTACTTTTTATAAGCAGGCTGAAACTGATAACTTATTGGGTACATGATTAGTCACAAATATAGTGCTAGTCCAAGAATACTAGCTGCAGCCTTGCTTGAAGGCCTATATTTCATTGTATTTTAAGTTAACTAATATAACACTACATTACTTTTTAAGGAACATAGCAGTAGTCTTACTTTTGAAACTAGCAATATATTAAAAAAATATCCCTAGGATACCAGTGTTGGTGAGTGGCAGTGGTGTGCTGGAGCAGGCTCTCACAGGCTCGCAAGAGCCGGTTGTTAAGTTTTTAAGAATTTTGGGAGCCGGTTGTTAAAGTAGGGCCCTCCATAGCTACTTTAAGAACTGGCTCCCAAAATGTGGGCTTGGGCCCCCTGCTGAATTCTCTTTTACTTTGCTGGTGGAGATGCTGAGCCCTGCCAGCCAAATAAATAGACTGCTGCTGCTCCCCGCTCCTTGTTTCCAGCTCTGAGCAGCAGGCTGGGACTTCTCGAGCATGTGAGAGAAGTTCCAGCATGCTGCTCAGAGCAAGATGTTGGGAGTGCTGGCAGTCCATTTATTGGCTGCCAGCAAAGGTATGCCTAGCGTGCCCACACGAAGGGAGGGAGGAGAGAGAGAGGCAAGTGTTGCTCCCCCACCCCACCCCGGCCACCCGTGGCTCTTCCAAATGCAGAGCTGGCTACCTCCAGAGAAAGAGCCTGTTGTTAAAAATTTACCAGCACACCCCTGGTGAGTGGTCTCAATTTTTGGCATATTTTTTAACGTAGTGGTCTGCAAACTGCTTGAATGCGAGTATTCATGGTTATGAAGACCTTGCATTAGTATATGTCTCATAACCATAGCCTATATTTGTGAAGGATGGAAGATCAATCCCAGATTTAAGATTATACCATGAAAAGTGCAAGATGAGCTTAAAACATTCTTGAGTTCAGAAAAAGCATCTGGTTTATGTATTTATGGGCTGTACTGTGCTTTAGTTCTTGTAACTTGAAGTACTAGTGTTAATTTCAGACCTGTAAAGTCACAGGTCTAACAAAAGTTTGCATATATTTTAAAAGTTTTGTATTTAAAATTCATTAGTAGAATTTCCAAAGCAAACATGACTACTATCCATTTTCATAAAATTATCAGTAAGTCAGAGCAAATGTAGTTTCCTTACCCTGCTAGACCAGTCCAGCCTGATAGGTTACAATTACAATAAAATTTTCCGATACAAACCATCCTTGGATCAGTGTGGATTACAATATAAGAATACTAGGCCATCACTAGGAAATTATCAGCAGATGGAGGCATAGACTTATGTCATTGGAATCTTTCATTAGTACAACAGGTGGTACAACCAGGAATATTCTCTGGCTTTCTCTGCCTCCTGCAGAGGGTAGCAGGATTTCTTCTGAACAAGCCTTCTTCTCAGGGTGCAGGCATGCTTGAGCCTTGGCCTAAGTATTGCTCCAAGGGCCTGGTCCATAGACCTTCTTGTGGTCAAGGATGGAGGTGTCTTTGCTTCTGGGGCCCCAAGCTCTAGCCCATGAGCTTCAATAGGCCAATTGACAGGAGACCTCGTCTGGCAGGAGTGCGCAGGATTCCTCTCCTCTGTCCCACTTTATCCCCTAGGACACCCCTCCCCAAACAGACTTAAAAAAATAGCAGGGTGTGCCTTTTTAATTAAACTATAGCTTGAAAACAAGCAGGGAAAGGAAAAAAAAAAGCAGAGTGTTGGTAACTAGCTAACTGCTTTTTAACTGAACAGACAGGTTTGTGCTAGTCTCTTGGTGTGCTTTTACTTATTTTCTCCTCAGTGGGTATTCTGTGTTAGCTGAGGCAATGTTCATCCCAGTAGACAGACACGGGAAGGCACGTGGCAGCCAGAATGTTCCTAGTGAGTCTGGCTCCTACTGCTGCTCATGTGATGAGGAAGAGCAAATTTCTTCAGTGGGTGTCCCTGTGATCCTCGTGGATGCAGCAGGACCATTGGTGAAGGTTGAGAATCGGGCTCCCATGTTTCTTGAGATAATTTTGGTGGGAACAGTGGCTGTTTTTGTCACTGGATTACCAAAACAGGGCCAATGAGGATTCCTTAAGAATTTTTTGGAGCTGCAGGGTTCTCTCCTCCCCCAGCGGGGGTGATGCAGACACCCAGGAGCACTATATGTTACAGGCCCTAACTAGGTCCCTAGATTTTTCAGGTTTTTGCTCTAGTTCCTTTGGACGTGTCGGGGGGGAGGAGGGATTCTCCTGATTGGCACAGTTTTATTTTGGGGGGGGGGGGGGGGGAGGAGGACAGCCTTATGTAGGGGTTTGGCCCATGCTCACTTAGGGCACTGATCATTTGTAGGGACTAATCCCACCTCTCTCCTCCAGAGAACAGTGGTTCTCCCCAGGTGGAATGAAGTTCCCTCAGAGGAGGGTGAGGCTGTTTCATAGGGAAGATGTAACTTCCTTCTCCGAGGACAAGCAGGCTGCTTGTTCTCACATGTGGGTCGACTTCTGCGTCGGCCCAGGAATCGGCATTTTGCAAGTAAAATATAAACAAAGTTTTGCCAGAGTCTTCTGGCGCACGTGCGCGGACTGATTTCCCACCCGCCGTACGAGTGTGCCTCAGTTTTCTGTGCGGTAGTTTTTTTTTCTATGCTCCTCTCAGGCCCAGGAAAGAGTCTTCTAATTTTTTCTTGATTTTATTATTGTCATTAAAAAAAAAAAAAAAAGTTCCCATAGTGTACTTTTAGTTTTGTCCCCTTTCAAGTTTCCTTTGTTTTTCGTTGCGGCCTGGTTATTCCCTTATTTTTGTGCCCTTTTTCTTTTATCAGGCATAATCGCGTCTTTTTGATTTCGCCAAGCTATTTTTCCTTCCATGTCATTGAAGACACCCAGCGGCTTCAAACGTTGTACTCAGTGCAACCAGACCATCTCAGATACCGATACCCACGCCCGATGTATCCAGTGCCTTGGGCCAGACCATAGCTCAGCTGCTTGCAGTCTGTGTCTTCGTCTCAAGAAGCCCAAGGGGAAAAGCTTTTTGGGGCTCAGTCCGACATTGACATTGGTACCGAGGTTGCCGGCGTCGACACCGAGGGAAGCATTGACAGCGGGAGCGGAGGTAATGGCTGCTGAAAGACCAGTTCGTGCTGGGAGCAGTGAGGCATCGAGTGGGTCTCCACCTGCCTCAAGGCCTCCTGTTATGCAGGACCCCGGGACCCACTTTCGTCTGACCCGGCCCCGAGGAGGCGTGAGGATTCCACGTCATCGGTACCGAGGAGTCTCAACGGACGTTGAGCGAAGGCGAAGAATCACCGTCGTCATTCTCCTTCGACGCACGGTGCCGGGAGCTTCGGGGCGTCGAGGGAATCGGCACCCGAGAAGCGTCTGCGCTGAGAGGATCGCTCCCCCTCTATTCAGGAGGTGCCGATGCATCGGTCTTCTGGCAGCCCGGTACCTGCTCCTGAGCCTCGACAGATTCTGCCACCGGCTCCTTTACTGACCCCGCAGCCTTGTCTGACGGCGGTTCTCGATGAGTGCATCAAGGCCCTGCTTCCAGAGCTTCTGGAAGGATTGCTGCTCCAGCCTGCTTCAGTGTCGGGGGTGCTTGCGCCTTCCATACCATCTGCTGCAGCGGCATCTGGCCCTTCGCCTGTGGTGAGGTCCCCGAGAGTCTGTCTTGCTCGTCATTTGTCCGGGAAATGTCTAAGGCCATTCCCTTCCCAGTGGTTACTGAGGATGAGCCCAGGGCTGAGATGTTCGAGGTCCTGGACTATCCTTCGCTACCTAAGGAGTCGTCCAATGTTCCTCTTCATAATGTCCTGAAGCAGACATTGATGGCGAACTGGACGAAGCCCTTAAGTAATCCCACTATTCCCAAAAAGATTGAGTCCCAGTATCGGATCCACGGGGACCCAGAGTTGATGAAGACCCAGTTGCCTCATGACTCTGAAGTTGTGGATCTGGCTCTCAAGAAAGTCAAGAGTACTAGGGATTACGCCTCAGCTCCCCCGGGGCGGGAGTCTAGGACTGGACTCTTTTTGGGAGGAAGGCCTACCATTCTGCTATGCTCGTGTCCAAGATTCAGTCCTACCAGCTCTACACGAGCATCCACTTGTGGAACAATGTGAGGCAGCTGAAGGCGTGTCACAAATTCCTGTCCAGGGGTGTTTACAACACTTTTGATGTTGCGTCCGGGGCCGCTGCTCAAGGTATATTGATGCGCAGACTCTCATGGCTGCGTGCCTCTGACCCTTGCCGGGGGAATAACATTTTTGGTGAGCGGGTCGAACAGGTGGCAGAACAGCTCCACCAGTGGGACACAGCATTCGACAAACTCTCCCACCGGACGCCTTCAGCATCTACCTCATCAGGTAGACGTTTTTATGGGGGGAGGAGGAATGCTTCCTACGCTTATAATAAGCATAGGTACAATCCATCTGCCCGCCAGCCTGCTCAGGCTAAGCCCCAGCGCGCTCGTTCACGTCAACAGCGTGCGCCTCAACAGGCCCCTGCAGCTCCCCAGCAAAAGCAAGAGACGAGCTTTTGACTGGCTCCAGTCGAGGATAGCCGAGATAAAAGTGTCCGTGCCGGACGATCTTCCGGTAGGAGGGAGGTTAAAGATTTTTCACCAAAGGTGGCCTCTTGTAACCTCCGATCGGTGGGTCCTCCAAATAGTCCAGCTAGGATACTCCCTCAATTTGATCTCCAAACCTCCAAATTGCCCACCGGGAGCTTCCAGCACAGGCAGGTACTTGCAGAGGAACTCTCCACCCTTCTTAGCGCCAAAGCGGTTGAGCCCGTGCCACCGGAGCAGGAAGGGCTGGGATTCTATTCCAGGTACTTCCTTGTGGAAAAGAAAACGGGGGATGCGTCCCATCCTAGACCTAAGAGCCCTGAACAAATATCTGGTCCGAGAAAAGTTCAGGATGCTTTCCCTGGGCACCCTTCTTCCCATGATTCAGAAAAACGATTGGCTATGCTCTCTGGACTTAAAGGAAGCTTATACTCTCATCCCGATACTGCCAGCTCACAGACAGTATCTTCGATTCCATCTGGGAACACAGCATTTTCAGTACTGTGTGCTACCCTTTGGTCTTGCCTCTGCGCCCAGGGTGTTCACAAAATGCCTGGCAGTTGTGGCGGCGTCTCTATGCAGGCTGGGAGTGCATGTGTTCCCTTATCTCGACGATTGGCTGGTGAAGAACAACTCGGAGGCAGGAGCTCTACAGTCCATGCAGATGACTATTCAACTCTTGCAGCTACTAGGGTTTGTGATAAATTATCCAAAGTCCCATCTTCTTCCAGTACAAAGACTCGAATTTATAGGAGCTCTGCTAGACTCCCAGACTGCTCATGCCTACCTTCCCGAGGCGAGGACAGACAATCTTCTGTCCCTTGTTTCATGGGTACGAGCATCTCAGCAGATCACAGCTCGACAGATGTTGAGATTGCTTGGCCACATGGCCTCCACAGTTCGTGACTCCCATGGCCCGTCTTCACATGCGATCAGCTCAATGGACCCTAGCTTTCCAGTGGTTTCAAGCTGCGGGGAATCTAGAGGACGTGATCCAACTGTCCACAAGTTTTCTCAACTCCCTACTTTGGTGGACAATTCGCTCCAATTTGACCCTGGGACGTCCCTTTTAAATTCCTCAGCCGCGAAAAGTGCTGACTACGGATGCGTCTCTCCTGGAGTGGGGAGCTCATGTCAATGGGCTTCACACTCAAGGAACTTGGTCCCTCCAGGAAACAGGTTTTCAGATCAATCTCCTGGAGTTACGAGCGGTCTGGAACGCGCTAAAGGCTTTCAGAGATCGGCTGTCTCATCAAATTATTCAAATTCAGACAGACAATCAGGTTGTTATGTACTACATCAACAAGCAGGGGGGCACCGCATCTCGCCCCCTGTGTCAGGAAACCGTCAGGATGTGGCTCACCAGTACGGCATGTTTCTCCAAGCCACCTATCTGGCAGGCATAAACAACAGTGGCTGACAAGTTGAGCAGGATAATGCAATCTCACGAGTGGTCTCAACTTGAGAGTTGTACGCAAGATCTTTCAAGCGTGGGGCACCCCCTTGGTAGATCTTTTTGCCACTCAGGTCAACCACAAGGTCTCTCAGTTCTATTCCAGACTTCAGGCCCACGGCAGACTAGCGTCAGATGCCTTTCTCCATTGGGGGAAGGGCCTCCTCTATGCGTATCCTTCCATACCCTTGATAGGGAAGACTTTACTGAAACTCAAGCAGGATCGTGGAACCATGATTCTGATCGGTCCTTCTGGCCGCGTCAGATCTGGTTCCCTCTTGTTCTGGAGTTGTCCTCCGAAGAACCATGGAGATTGGAGTGTTTTCCAACCCTCAGAACGAGGGGGCGCTTCTGTATCTCAACCTCCAGTCCCTGGCTCTCATGGCCTGGATGTTGAGAATGTAGACTTGGCCTCCTTGGGTCTTTCTGAGGGTGTCTCCCGAGTCTTGCTTCCAGAAAAGATTCCACGAAGAGGTGTTATTCATTCAAATGGAAGAGGTTTGCCGTCTGGTGTGACAGCAAGGCCCTAGATCCTCGTTCTTGTCCTACACAGACACTACTTGAATACCTTCTGCACTTGTCCGAGTCTGGTCTCAAGACCAACTCTGTAAGGGTTCATCTTAGCGCAATTAGTGCTTTTCATTATTGTGTAGAGGGTAAGCCTATCTCAGGACAGCCTTTAGTTCACTTCATGAGAGGTTTGCATTTGTCAAAGTCCCCTATCAAGCCTCCTGCAGTGTCATGGGATCTCAGTGTCGTTCTCACCCAGTTGATGAAACCTTCTTTTGAGCCACTGAATTCCTGCCATCTGAAGTACTTGACCTGGAAGGTCATTTTCTTGGTGACAGTCACTTCAGCTCGTAGAGTCAGTGAGCTTCAAGCCTTGGTAGCTCATGCTCCTTATACTAAATTTCATCATAACAGAGTAGTCCTTCGCACTCACCCTAAGTTCTTGCCAAAGGTGGTGTTGAAGTTCCATGTGAACCAGTCAATTGTCTTGCCAACATTCTTTCCCCGTCCTCATACCCGCCCTGCTGAACGTCAGTTTCACACATTGGACTGCAAGCGAGCATTGGCCTTCTACCTGGAGCGGACAAGCCTATTCAGACAGTCCACCCAAATGTTTGTTTCTTTTGATCCCAACAGAAGGGGAGTGTCTGTTGGGAAACACACCATCTCCAATTGTCTAGCAGATTGCATTTCCTTCACTTACGCCCAAGCTGGCCTGACTCTTGAGGGTCATGTCACGGCTCATAGTGTTAGAGCCATGGCAGCGTCAGTGGCCCACTTGAAGTCAGCCACTGTCGAGGAGATTTGCAAAGCTGCGATGTGTTCATCTGTCCACACATTCACATCTCACAACTGCCTTCAGTAGGATACCCGACGCGACAGTCGGTTCGGGCAGTCGGAGCTGCAGAATCTGTTTGGGGTTTAGAATCCAACTCCACCCCCCCTAGGCCCATTTTTATTCTGTTACAGGCTGTACCCTCAGTTAGTTGGTTCTATTTAGGTCAATCTCAGTTATGTCATCGCCGTTGTGAGGCCCAATTGACCACTGTTTGTTGTTTTGAGTGAGCCTAGGTGCTAGGGATTCCCCAATCATGAGAACAAGCAGCCTGCTTGTCCTCGGAGAAAGTGTAGTTACTTACCTGTACTTTAGCAGGTATTCTCTGAGGACAGCAGGCTGATTGTTCTCACAAACCCGCCCACCTCCCCTTTGGAGTTGTCTTCCCTTGTCTTTTGCTTTCTTACTGGACTGAGGAGCACGCTTGCGCTACGGGTGGGAAGACGGTCGCGTATGCGAGGGCTAGCAAACTTTGTTGCTAGGAAGATCTTCTGATCTGGGGCTGCCGTCGGACGTCACCCAATCGTAAGAACAATCAGCCTGCTGTCTTCAGAGAATACCTTCTACAGGTAAGTAACTTCGCTTTATTTGAAAATAGGGTCTCATGCTCCCACATGTGAAAATGGTGACTGGTTTGTTGTTACACATTATTGCAACCTTTTTTTTTAAGTGCTACTTGTTTTATCAAGAAATCTTTAAACAGGAAAAGTAGATGGAATATATTGTGTAAAAGTGATGCTGGTAAGTGGTTGAGAGATCTTTACATTTGTAGCCCTGGGACTGTTGTTGGATCAGCTCCACTCTACAGTATTACATCCTTGTATACAGAAGTCATGTGAGTTGCATATGTCACACTTGAATAGATTCATATTGGAAAAAGCTGTAAATACACAGTCACTGTAAACATTTTGATTTTGTGCCTTAAACCAAATGTGACTGGAAGGATACATATAAAATATCATGTAACAGTATGTGCTGAAATTTACACTAGTTTTTATAGGGTAGAAAAGTTTATTTTTCTATATGAAGTTGATAAGTACAAGGTATGTATGTGACTGATATATATTGCATTCTTAAGTTAATCAGTATATATATTAAAATCACTTCTGCAAAGTCTGAAGTTCTTATTAAAACAAACTGTTTTGATAGTAAACTTGCCTGTCCATAGACCTTCACCATATCAATGATTACCGATTTATCACAGGATTTACATCGTGCTGAGAACAGTTTTCTTTTTGTGCTGGCTGTTTTCCAGTTTCCCTTGAACCAAAATGGCATTTATGCAGAATCAGCATTCCATTGTACACGGGAGCTGGTGCTGTGTATATTTAATAAGTGAAAATGTCAATTTGGCAGAAACAAGGCACAGAACAGAGTCTTGCTTGAGGCCTGCAACTTCTCAATATTCTGTCCTGGAGAAAAGCAAAGTCTGGAAGGGCAAACTCCAGGTTTCACTCGCAGTTTTCAAAATGGCTGTGACAAATGAGAGAAATGTGTCTTCATGTTTCTCGTAATGTGCTCTAAAGTATTTCTCAGGTGAGGAGTTGAATGTTGGAAAGTACTGTACAGTGAAAATTAATAGAAAGGCTTGTTCCCAGAAATCACATGTAATCTTGACCTGCTGCTTCAAAACACAGGTTTTTAGTAAGATACATTTTTCTTTGGATAAAACCACTATATTTTTATTCATCTAATTTACCCATGTGTATAATATGTACACACATATAACGTGTACAGATTGCATGTCTATATGAAAACTTGTACAACACACACTCCCCCGGATTCTATATACTGTGACTTAAATTGCACTGGATTTGTGCGTGCAACTTAATTAGTTAAGCCAATCAGTGCTGATAATTGCCAATTAAGCAATTATTACCACTAATTGACATTAATTAGAATTTACATGCACTGCTGTAAAGTGATGTGCATAAATTCTAGTGTGCAATGGGCAGGTCATGGTGTTTATAAACTCTATGTACATTGTTATAGGATACACCTGGTCTGTATCTAATTTAGGCATCATATTGTACACCAAGTTTTACATGGCGTAATTGCTCTTGACTAAATTTATTTGCATGCATGGCCGCTCAGCAATTTCTATAAACTGTGCAGAAATTTAGACATATGCCTAGGTGCATTTTTTTCAGCGTGGATTCTTTAATGTGTAAAAACACAGTAATTCTTCCAAAATTACAATACTAAAGGCCTGATTTACAAAGGGATTTTTTTTTTTAACCAGAGACACAGCATTGGGGAAAAAGCTGTGAGTTATTCAGGCCTCAAGCAACAATACAATTATTTTTCACTCCCCTGCTTTGTAACTATCTGCCCTTCTACCTTATCATCCCCAACCAGCCATATTGCAGTGATTTGCCCATTCATATACCTACTGTATAACAACACCAGGAACAGGTTTTTGCTCCAGAGCATTCCCAATCATGACTGACTCAGGGTGGAATCCCATTCTATGAATTGAACCAGGGACCCTCCACTGAGATAGCAGACTGGTCCATCATTTCTGTTACCTGCTTTAAAATGTTTTCTAATGCTTAGATTTTATTCTTCAAAGACACATAGCACATTCTACTGATATTGATAAGCAATTATTTGGCTGGTCAACTCCTTCCATCAATATTTAAAATCTGGAAGGTACTGAGACTCCAAATCAGCTTCAATATGGCATACAAGAAATTTAAAAAGAAAGTAGTCGTACCAGAAAAAAAGTACAGATGTTTCTTAATGTAGGAATGAAAGAGTTAAAGAAGGAAGGGAGAAATTCTGAGCCCAGTTATCTTATTGGCTGATGCAGAAAGCTTGTGTTAAAGCCATGTGCTGATGGCTTAGCACATGACTTCCAAAAATAAGGGTAATGCCACTTTTTTGTGCAACAATGTAGTAAATCCAAATAGGATGTACACAGAACTTGCGCACTAACCCAGGAGCATATATCATCTGCATGCACACACAGTTCTGTGCTAAGGGCAGCTAGTGCTGTATGCATGTTGGAGCAGAAAAACATGTATTGGGACACATCTGTACAATGCTAGAATGCTATTCTGTAAAACAAATCCCCCAAATAATATAAACAATAAATAATTATCAAAACCACTAAAAATATTTTCTGTGTACTCAGAATTCAGAGATGGCCTCGACACTAAAAATGTTACAAATTAGCCATCTCACAAGAATTCCATCCTTGCACATGTCCTTTTTTTAAAAATACGTTTTGCAATGACTGAAAAAATAATTTGAAATTGAAAATGTAAGTGTTCAGACAAATTGTATTTACCATGCATGCAACCCATTCTACCACAATTTCACCTTGTATTGTTCAAACCTGATTTGTTCATATCAGAATCGGCTAACACCGTTTACGGTACTATGTAAGCCACATTGAAGGTGGGAAAATGTAGGATACAAATGTAATAAATAATAATAATCATCCATATCCAAGCCACCATTTTCAAGTGATGATAATAATAAACAGGTGAATCTCAAATTATTCCAAATCTCAACCAAAGCGCTATTTTTCAGAAAGTGGTTTCTGGTCCCTTTTTGACATGGAAAAAGAAGCCAGCAGATCAATATAACATCAGATTTTATTGAAGATACCGCATGTAAACAAATTTGTTTACATGCGGTATCTTCAATAAAATCTTTCTGATGTTATATTGATCTGCTGGCTTCTTTTTCCATATTGGATTTTGCAGATCGCTTGCCTTGTTGTTTTTGGGACCCTTTTTGACATGGGCCATGTTTCACATTAGCTGCTTCAAATTGTTCATAACATTTTTGCAATGTTTATATTTATACACAGAATAATATTCTAGTATGTGTGCCAATACAATTTTTCTTTCTACTCAGACCTGTGCACATCTCTAGCTGCCTTTAGCACAAAACCTTGTATGCTTACAACAGCCCTGCTCTTCCAGCACACTTTCCTTGTCATTTTTTTTTAATCCATGCTCTTTGTGGAAACAATGAAGAGTTGTGGGTGCTGTTATGCTAACAGCAAAAAAGAAGGAAAGTGCATTAAATTACACAGATACTACTGCAGCAGAACCAACTAACCCTTCTGTGCCTCCTCAGATTTGGCATTAAAGCCCAATCGTGCTCAGCCGAGTGCACTTCCCTGCAGCCTAAGAACATAAGAATAGCCATACGGGGTTAGATCAATGGTTCATCTAGCCCAGTTTCCTGCTTCCAGTAGTGGCCAATCCAGGTCACAAGTACCTAGCAGCAACCCAATTAGTAGCAACATTCCATACTACCAATCCTGGGGCAAGCAGTGGCTTCCCCCATCTGTACAGAATAGCTAGTAGCCTTAATTTCCATTGATTTTAATGTGCTGTACGCTAGTGTCCAATGCAAGATTGTATCTCTGCGTCTACAAAATTGGACGTTAAGCCACATCCCTCTGCATAAATCCTTGCACACTTTACTGCATTGGCACCTTTATCACTAATGCAGTATTTCCCAACTCTGTTGTGGAGGCATGTTTAGCTGGTCAAGTTTTCAAGATGTGTGTAATGAATATATGTGAAATAGATTTACATATGAAGTAGAAAAGAGGAAACACACACACACGTGATGACCCACGAGAGGCAATGAAGACTTAGGGGGTCCACTGTAGTCATAAAGGTTTATTGTAGTATCTAAGATAAGAGGCATTTCAAATTGACAGGATACGGTCATGTTTCCAGTGGCGACAGCAGTCAAGCTGTTGGAATATCCCTAGTATTTCAAAGCAGAAATCATATGTAATCTGGCATATACACACTTACACAGACCCCTGATGCAGGTGGGATATGCCGAAACATGCCATGTCAGGTCCATGTGAATTGCCTCTTTTGTATACTACAATAAACCTTTGACTACAATTATCTGATTTGAGAAAAGTTCAGGATGCTTTCCCTGGGCACCCTTCTTCCCATCATTCAGAAAAATGACTTGCTATGCTCCCTGGACTTAACAGATGCTTATACACACATCCCGATACTGCCAGCTCACAGGCAGTATCTTCGATGTCATCTGGGAACACAGCACTTTTCAATATTGTGTGCTGCTCTTTGGGCTCGCCTCTGCGCCCCAGGTGTTTACCAAATGCCTGGCGGTCATTGCAGCGTTGCTACGCAGGCTGGGAGTGCATGTGTTCCCTTATCTCGACGATTGGCTGGTGAAGAACACCTTGGAGCCAGAAGCTAGACAGTCCATGCAGATGACTATTCAACTCTTGCAGCTACTAGGGTTTGTGATAAATTACCCAAAGTCCCACCTTCTTCCAGTTCAGAGACTAGAATTCATAGGAGCCCTGCTGGACTCGCAGATGGCTCATGCCTACCTCCCTGAAACGAGGGCAGATAATCTTCTGTCACTGGTTTCCTTGGCCAGAGCATCTCAGCAGATAACAGCTTGGCAGATGTTGTCTTCTGGGCCATATGGCCTCCACAGTTCATCTGACTCCCATGGCCCGTCTTCACATGAGATCAGCTCAATGGGCCCTAGCTGCCCAGTGGTATCAAGCTGCTGGGGATCTAGAGGATGCAGTCCAGTTGTCCACCGCTTTTCACAATTCCCTGGTATGGTGAACAATTCGCTCCAATTTGATCTTGGGACGTCCCTTCCAAATTCCTCAGCCTCAAAAAGTGCTGACTACGGATGCATCTCTCCTGGGGTGGGGAGCTCATGTGGATGGGCTTCACACTCAGGGAGCTTTGTCTCTTCAGGAATCAAGTCTTCAGATCAATCTCCTGGAGTTGTGAGCGATCTGGAACGCTCTAAAGGATTTCAGAGATCAGCTGTCCAATCAAATTATCCAAATTCAGACAGACAACCAGGTTGCCATGTACTACGTCAACAAACGGGGGGCTCAGATCTCGCCCCCTGTGTCAGAAAGCCATCCAGATGTGGCTTTGGGCTCGCCGTCATGACATGTTTCTCCAGGCCACGTATCTGGCAGGCGTAAACAACAGACTAGTATTAATTACACCAGAATATCCTATATTCACTCAAACCATACAGTCTGGCCGACAGGTTGAGCAGAATAATGCAACCACACGAGTGGTCTCTCAACAGGACAGTTGTCCGCAAGATCTTCCGAGCATAGGGCACCCCCTCGGTGGATCTTTTTGCCACTCAGATCAATCACAAGGTCCCTCAGTTCTGTTCCAGACTTCAGGTCTACAGGCTAGCCTCAGATGCCTTTCTCCTACATTGGGGGTCAGGCCTTCTGTATGCGTATCCTCCCATACCTCTAGTAGGGAAGACTTTCTGAAACTCAGGCAAGACCGCGGAACCATGATTCTGATTGCTGCCTTCTGGCCGTGTCAGATTTGGTTCCCTCTTCTGGAGTTGTCCTCTGAAGAACCGTGGAAATTGGAGTGTTTTCCAACCCTCAGAACGAGGGGTCGTTTCTGCATCCCAACCTCCAGTCTCTGACTCTCACGGCCTGGATGTTGAGGGTGTAGATTTCGCCTCCTTGGGTCTTTCTGAGGGTGTCTCCCGAGTCTTGCTTGCTTCCAGGAAAGATTCCACGAAGAGGTGTTACTCTTTTAAATGGAGGAAGTTTGCTGTCTGGTGTGATAGCAAGGCCCTAGATCCTCGCTCTTGTCATACACAGAACCTGCTTGAATACCTTCTGCACTTGTCAGAGTCTGGTCTTAAGACCAACTCTGTAAGAGTTCATCTTAGTGCTATTAGTGCTTATCATTATCGTGTGGAGGGTAAGCCTATCTCTGGACAGCCTTTAGTTCGATTCATGAGAGGTTTGCTTTTGTCAAAGCCCCTGTCAAACCTCCTACGGTGTCATGGGATCTCAACATTGTCCTCACCCAGCTGATGAAAGCTCCTTTTGAGCCACTGGATTCCTGCCATCTGAAGTATTTGACCTGGAAGGTCATTTTCTTGGTGGTTGTTACTTCAGCTCGTAGGGTCAGTGAGCTTCAAGCCTTGGTAGCCCATGCTCCCTATACTAAATTTCATCATAAGAGAGTAGTCCTCCGCACTCACCCTAAGTTCTTGCCAAAGGTGGTGTCAGAGTTCCATCTGAACCCGCCTGCCTCCCCTTTGGAGTTGTTCCTTTCCTTTCTTTGGTTTTGCTTCATAAGTTGACTGAAGTGGGACTCTCGTGCGACAGGCAGGAAGATGGCCGCGCTCGAAAGCTCTAACAAGCTTTGTTGCTAGGAAGATTTTCTGGACCTGGGGCTGCTGTGGACGTCACCCATATGTGAGAACAATCAGCCGGCTGTCCTCGGAGAATACCTGCTACAGGTAAGTAACTTCGCTTTATTGGAACAGAGAAAAGAAGTACAGCAGCATACAATAAAAGCACTCTAGCCAAAAAAAAAAAAAAAAAAAACAGTACAAATAACAGTAACGTGTGCAAATACATGAATCAATTTCACTAACTATACATCACTCTATTAACTTATCAAACAAAAACCATCTCCCCTCTGATCCAAATCTTTTTTATATATATCTTCATTGTGGCAATCCTGAATACCTTACTGGCTAGCTGTTTCTCCACAAGAGGAATGAGAAACATTGCAAAATTTACATTAAACAGCAGTAGAACGTGGGTTCTGAAAGGCCACCTCTTTAACATTGCTTTTGACTCGTAACCACTCGCCTCCACCTACCCTCCTCTCCTCCTTCCTGTACACATTAATTTATTTTTGTTACATTTGTACCCCGCGCTTTCCCACTCATGGCAGGCTCAATGAGGCTTACATGGGGCAATGGAGGGTTAAGTGACTTGACCAGAGTCACAAGGAGCTGCCTGTGCCTGAAGTGGGAATCAAACTCAGTTCCCCAGGACCAAAGTCCACCACCCTAACCACTAGGCCACTCCTCCAAATCAATTGATTTGATTTGCTTACGTTATTTTTTGTCTATTAGATTGTAAGCTCTTTGAGCAGGGACTGTCTTTCTTCTATGTTTGTGCAGCGCTGCGTACGCCTTGTAGCGCTATAGAAATGCTAAATAATAGTAGTAGTAGTGGTTCAAGCCCCACATTGAGCACCAGGCTGTGATTGTGTAGTGTTTACTACTGTGTGGCATTTTAATATGGAGTCATTTCCCATCTTTGTAGCTCACCACTCTTTTCTTCTCTAACTCCTTAGGTTGAGTGAGGTTTTGAAAACCTCTTGAAACGATGAAGGCTTCTCTGTATTGTATATTCCTATGTAACATCATTTGGTTGCTAGAATCTTTTCTCAAATAATTCCCAGTAGGTAATAAATCTACAAGTTAACATGCCTATTTAGAATATTTTTATTTCATACTTTGCTGGCCTGGCTAGGGACCAGCATCCTTGTGGTGAATAAGATGCAGTACAGACAATCTCTCTAATTACTTCATGCAAAATAAGTGTCTCTTTGCTACCAATTTCTCTCACCAGGGAATATGTGCAGTTTGCACCTGAGAAAATCAATAAGAGGAGAACTGCCAGCTGTTTTCAAGCCATCAAATATATTTATGCTTATTAAACAGATGCTCAGTAAAATGTCACTGCTGAAATGATGGTTATCCCCATGGAGGGTGATTATGCAAACCATCTGAAGGACTCCCTTCTTTTTCACGCTGTCTCTTTTCCCCCTCTAGTTACTGTACATTGTTTTTGTGAGTAAATATAGTGGAGGGTTGGTTCACTGATATAAGAAATGGACAGTCTTGTGCATTGATTAGGTTCTCATCATGAGTATGAAATCAATCTCAAGGTTTTATCAGTGTTGAGAAATGCCACAAGCTTTGATAAATCTCACTCAACACATCTAGAGCAAAGAAGTTTAGGTGAGATGAGAAAGTGAGACATTGTTTTCAAGTTTCTCAAACATTACTAGAGCACTTATTTAAAGTGACAATTTTGGACAAAGGCATGAATTGAGAAATCATAGTTTCCTTAGTATCTAACAATATTACCTGGCACCTACTGTGTCAGGTCAAGGGGGGAAGTCATGGATTTGATATACTGCCTTTTTGTGGTACAACCGAAGTGGTTTACGTTTATTTTATGCAGGTATTTTCAGTGGGCTTTTTTTTTTTTGTACCTGGGGCAATGGAGGGTTAATTGACTGCTCAGGATCACAAGGAACCACAGTGGGACTAAAACCCAGTTCCCCAGGTTCTCAGCCCACTACACTAACCATTAGGCTACTCCTCCACTGTAGGAGGACTTCCCTCTTCATTTCAGCATGTCCTCCATGATTGTGATTCAGCTCCTCTTATCTGATAGCTAAGAAGGAGATTTAGAGGTCCTTTTACTAAGGTGGGCTAACAGATTTAGCGCACAGTAATGAATTACTGTATGTTAAGGGCCGTTAGCATGTGAGCAGTTACCAATACCTATTGTCTAGGCTGTAAAGGCTCACACACTAATCTTGCACTCAGGGCTGGTCTTAGGCAGAGGCGGCCGCATAGGGCCTCGTGCTTAAGGGGGCCCCCTTGCGCGCGCCTCAAGTCTGCCTCTGCCTCTGCCTCCTCCCCACGACAACGATGACGATGTCTTCTTAGGGCCCTCCCCTCCAGCGCGAGTCTTGCACCTTCCCCTGTGGTCACTCGTTTTTAAATCCCTGAGGCATTCTCCCTCGCTCAGACACCAGCGATTCACAGCCTTCTGCTGGTGTCGGAGCCTTTCCCTCAGACGCGTCCCACCTCTGCGCAAGACAGGAAGTTGCATTGAGGCAGGACGCGTCTGAGGGAGAGGATCCGACACCGGCAGAAGGCTGGATATGTGAATCGCCGGTGTCGGAGCGAGGGAGAAGTGATGGGCTGATAGGTCAGGAGGTAGCCTGCTTGAGAAGCCAGTCTTGAGGATGAATATGATGGCATCTCTTGGACTTGAAACCAAGCTGAGCCCTGACTGAAGGGCCCCTCCACCACAGCCATGAGGATCTAACTCCCTGCTCCTGGAGTCAGTGGCACCCATGACCCATGCCTGGAAATGCAAGGGATGCTAGCCTGAGTGGGGCTCAACAACAGCAAACAGACATTGAAGGGGCTATTTCAATAGTTTCCCCTGGGGTGAGCATTACCATGGCAAGTTCTAGTGAGGGGAAAGGAGGAGTTTCCAAAGAAGTTTTGAAAAGTGTTTCCCTTCAACATGTCTCAGTGGTGGCAATACCAGAATGTTTGCAGAGGAAACCCGAAGCAGTGACTGGATTCCTTTTGGTCTTTAATTTTGGATTTGGGTAAGATTCTTTTCCTTCAAATTCATGCTCTTTTGCAAAACATTAATCAGTTTGAAACAAAAGTGGATAAGACTGATATTGAGTCGAAGGTGTTAACCACTAATATAGATCAAATAAATATTTTATTGACTCTAAAAGTTTGCAATCTCATATTGTGAAGAATATGACTAGTCTGAGAAATAAATGTGAAGGTTTTGGAAAATTATGCCAGGAATAACAGTCTTTGTTTTCTGAATTATCCTTGGTTGTTTACAGTAGCACCCAGGGATATGGTGAAACATTATATGAATGGAGGAGTCCCGGAGGACAAGTTCCCCCATTATCACAAGTGTCTTGTTTGCCTGAAAAATCTGTGGGACAACAGTAGTCTGCTTTGGATTGCTCAGTGGTGTTGGAATCTTTAGATTCAGAGGTGCCCATAGCAGCTGTTTGATAGCCTCTGTGGGTTTAGCTCCTTATAAAACATGGCTAATGAAAATGTACTTTAAAAATAGAGAAAAGATGTTCATGGGCTTTAAGATTCAATTATTTCTTGATGTTTCTAGGGATACCCAATGCAGATATATGCAGATGGGCGAGAGCGGGCGGAAGAGACAGGACCCGGAGGGGGAGAAAGCTGCCCAACTTGGTATGGATGGCTGGAGGGGGTGGGCAGAGGAGAAGAGAGTCGCTGCTGGGTATGGATGGATGGTGGGGCGGGCAGGGGGGAAAGGAGGGTTGCTGGATATGGGCGGATGGAGGGGAGGGAAGACTGGAAGGAGATGCACATGGATGGAGGGGAGGGAACAGAGGAGAAATCTGGACATAGATGGAGTGGAGGGCAGGGAAGAGAGGAGAAATGTTAGGCAGGAATGGAGGGAAGGAAAGATGAAGGAGATGCACAAGGATGGAGGGGAAGGGAGAGAGGAGAAATGCTGGACATGGATGGAGGGGAGAAAAGTAGATGGAGGGGAGAAAAGTAGATGGAGGGGATGAGGAGAAATGCTGGATATGGATGGAGGGAAAGTTGCTGAATTTAAGGGCTGGATCGGAACTGGAGAAAGGATAGGGACAGGGCTACAGATGGTAGGCAGGACACATAAGGACACAGGAGGATGGGGACGTGTTGAGAAAAAAAATATCAAATGGAAAGAAGACACTGCATAAAACAGAAGACACTGGGACCAAAGCGAATAGAAAAACTAAATGATCAGACAACAAAGGTAGAAAAAATTATTTTATTCAGAATGTATTAATTGGAATATGTCTGCTTTTGGAAATGTGCATCTGTGATATTTTGCACGTAAGTTTCAATTTTTCTAGTATTGCTGCAGCTGAGGTAACTTTCCACAGTTCAGTATTTTGCCTTCGTATCTGTTGTGTCATGTGTTTTTCATGTGTGATCAAGGTGCAGTATTCTGCTAGTGTGTAGTATTTGCAGCCCTTTTTGTTTTTTCTCACTAGGTTGTGTACTAGTGTTTTAGAGCTTGGTGTAATTACAGTGCTGCCTTTCCACGCATAAGGTTGTAGCTCATCCTGTCCTTGAAATTAGTTCTGTTATGGTTTGGTAAGGTTATGAGTGTGTTTTTGCACAAATTTGTGCATAGTGTTTTCTCCGAGGACAAGCCAGGCTGCTTGTTCTCACTGATGGGTGACGTCCACGGCAGCCCTTCCAATCGGAAACTTAACTAGCAAAGGCCTTTGCTAGTCCTCGCGCGCCCATGCGCACCACGCATGCGCGGCCGTCTTCCCGCCCGAACCGGCTTGTGTTCGTCAGTCTTCTTTTGTCCGCGCTCGGGACGGTCGTGTTTTGCGCCGTTTCGCGCCCACGAAAAGTTGACCCTCGCGCGTCCGCTTTTTTCGCTAAAAAAAAAAAAAAGACGGACCTTTACGGTCTTTACCCCTTTCCCGTGCTTCCAGCTTTTGCCCCGCGTAAGTTTCCTTTCGCTTTCGGGGTAGGCCTTTTTTGAGGCCTCGGTACGGGTTTTTTCTCTCCCTATTTTTGGTGCCTATATTGCCATTACGAGTTTTGATTTCACCGGCATGATTTTTCCGCCCATGTCATCGAAGTCTCCCAGCGGCTTCAAGAAGTGCACCCAGTGCGCCCGGGTAATCTCGCTCACTGATAGGCACGCGTCGTGTCTTCAGTGTCTGGGGGCTGGGCACCGCCCGCAGGCCTGTAGTCTTTGCGCCCTTTTACAGAAGAGGACTCAGGTAGCGAGATTGGCCCAGTGGAACGTGTTGTTCTCGGGCTCTTCGTCGGCAACAGCACCGGGGGCATTGAGTGCATCGACGTCGACAGCCTCAAGACCTTCGACCTCGGCATCGACTGCATCGAGGCATCGACCCTCTGCATCGTCGGTACCGAGACATCGAAAGGCCGCGTCGGTGGTACCGGGACCTCCACTAGTGCTGATGTCGTCGGACGGTGGTGCTTCGACTGGAGTGCAGGTGAGGGCTGTCCATTCCCCTGCTGGTGGCGGTGAGCCTTCGGGTGGGTCTCCCCCTACCCTGAGGACTCCCGCAGTACAGCCCCCCCGAGACCGACCTTCTTCGGCCTCGGCCCCGAGGAAGCAACGGCTGGATTCTACGTCCTCCTCGTCTGTACCGGGAAGTTCCGGTGACACGCTTCGTTTGAAAAAGTCAAAGAAGCATCGACACCGGTCTCCTTCCCGCATCGGTACCGAGAGCTCTGGGTCGCCGAGGGAGTCGGCACCCAGTAGGCATCGGCACCGGGAGGACCGCTCACCCTCTGTTCAGGAGGTGTCGATGCGCTCCACCTTGGACAGCCCGGAACAGACTCTGACCTCGACGCCTGCATCGGCTTCCATGTCTTTCTCCACAGCCACTCTGCACGAGAGTCTCCGGGCCGTTCTCCCAGAGATCCTGGGAGAGCTGTTGCTCCCTTTCCCTCCGGTACCGGGGGTGCTTGCGCCACCGGTACCGTCGAGTGAGGCGCCGGCTGGCCCCTTGCCCGGGGTGAGGTCTCCGACATCTGTGCCGCTTGCGGTACCGACTGCGGTCGCCTCCCAGGCAGGCTCCCCGACGACGTCGGCGGAGGGAGCTTCGCCGGTGCTGGCGAGGGAGTCTACCTCTCGACGCTCCCACCGTGGCTGTGTTTCCACGGAGTCGAGCCGGGCACGGCTTCAGACACAGGTTCATGAACTTGTGTGTGATACCGATGGTGAGGCCTCGTGGGAGGAGGAGGAGGACATCAGATATTTCTCTGACGAGGAGTCTGATGGCCTTCCTTCTGATCCCACTCCCTCCCCTGAAAGGCAGCTTTCTCCTCCCGAGAGTCTGTCTTTTGCGGCCTTTGTCCGGGAGATGTCTACGGCCATCCCCTTCCCGGTGGTTGTGGAGGATGAGCCCAGGGCTGAAATGTTTGAGCTCTTGGACTATCCTTCTCCACCTAAGGAAGCGTCCACAGTACCCATGCATCATGTCCTAAAAAAGACATTGCTGGCGAACTGGACCAAGCCTCTAAGTAATCCCCACATTCCCAAGAAGATAGAGTCCCAGTACCGGATCCATGGGGACCCAGAGCTGATGCGCACTCAGTTGCCTCACGACTCTGGTGTGGTGGATCTGGCCCTGAAGAAGGCTAAGAGTTCTAGGGAGCATGCTTCGGCGCCCCCGGGCAAGGACTCTAGAACCTTAGACTCCTTTGGGAGGAAGGCCTACCATTCTTCTATGCTCGTGGCCAAAATCCAGTCTTACCAGCTCTACACGAGCATACATATGTGGAACAATGTGCGGCAGTTGGCGGGCTTGGTGGACAAGCTCCCTCCGGAGCAAGCCAAGCCATTTCAGGAGGTGGTCAGGCAGCTGAAGGCGTGCAGAAAATTCCTGGCCAGAGGGGTATATGATACCTTTGATGTTGCGTCCAGGGCCGCTGCTCAAGGTGTGGTGATGCGCAGACTCTCATGGCTGCGTGCCTCCGACCTGGAGAATAGGATCCAGCAGCGGATTGCGGACTCCCCTTGCCGAGCGGACAATATTTTTGGAGAAAAAGTCGAACAGGTGGTAGAGCAGCTCCACCAGTGGGATACCGCTTTCGACAAGTTCTCCCGCCGGCAGCCTTCAGCATTTACCTCCTCAGGTAGACGTTTTTATGGGGGAAGGAAGACTGTTTCCTACTCTTCTGGTAAGCGTAGGTACAATCCTCCTTCTCGACAGCCTGCGGCACAGGCTAAGCCCCAGCGCGCTCGCTCTCGTCAGCAGCGTGCGCCTCAGCAAGGCCCCACGGCTCCCCAGCAAAAGCAGGGGGCGAGCTTTTGACTGGCTCCAGCAGAGCATAGCCGACATCAACGTGTCAGTGCCGGGGGCGATCTGCCGGTTGGGGGGAGGTTGAAAGTTTTTCACCAAAGGTGGCCTCTTATAACCTCCGACCGTTGGGTTCTTCAAATAGTCCGGCAAGGATACACCCTCAAATTGGCCTCCAAACCTCCAAATTACCCACCAGGAGCTCAATCTTACAGCTTCCAACACAAGCAGGTACTTGCAGAGGAACTCTCCGCCCTTCTCAGCGCCAATGCGGTCGAGCCCGTGCCATCCGGGCAAGAAGGGCTGGGATTCTATTCCAGGTACTTCCTTGTGGAAAAGAAAATAGGGGGGATGCGTCCCATTCTAGACCTAAGGGCCCTGAACAAATATCTGGTCAAGGAAAAGTTCAGGATGCTTTCCCTGGGCACCCTTCTCCCCATGATTCTGGAAAACGATTGGCTATGCTCTCTGGACTTGAAGGACGCCTACACGCACATCCCGTTCTCCGAGGACAAGCAGGCTGCTTGTTCTCACGACTGGGTGACGTCCGCGGCAGCCCCCACCAACCGGAAAAGGCTTCGCGGGACGGTCGGCACGCCCACCGCGCATGCGCGGCCGTCTTCCCGCCCGTGCGCGACTGCTCCCGCCAGTTCCTTTTTTTCCGCGTCTGGAGAGAGTCGTGCCTCGCCGCTCTCTCTGATTCAGCCGCCGGATTTTCGATCGCGTTTACGCCGATCGTGCTTTTCTTTGTTTATTTAGAATTTAGTTACCGTCCGGTTTCTTTTTGAAAAAAAAAAAAAAAAAGAAACCCTGCGCGTGTGGAGCACGCGCTCCCTTTTTCCCTCGCTTCCAGCGGGGACGCTGCGTTGCGGCCTAGTGGCCGCACGGTCGTTTTCCTTTTCGTGGTGTGATTTCAGCCACCATTGACGGCTTTGACTTCGCCGACGCGATTTTTCCGTCGATGTCCTCGAAGGTCCCGAGTGGATTTAAAAAGTGTGGTCGCGGGGGGGGGGCGTGTCAAGATGGCGCCGTAGCGGGAACGTTTGAAGCGAGCTCCTACCTTCAACCACCGATTCCAGCTAGTTTTCAAAGTTATATTTCCTAAATGCCACATACGAAACGGAAAGGGACGACCCGGAGGGATCCCTTACCTCCAGTGACGTCCACCCCGGTTGGAGAAGGTATCGAGCGCTTCTTCCCCGCGCTATCCCAAAGAAGCGGTGCGGAGTCCTTAGCGGGTCGAGCCGGTGGAGCGGTTTCCCCGCTGGAAGCAGAAATATCTCTCTCCCCGCCATGCTCTGCGACGCCACCTTGCCCTGCTTCCGTGATGAGTCGAGCGGGGTTTCACTCGGAGCCCGGAAGGGGTGAAACCGAGGAGCCCAGAGGGAAGCCCGATTCTCTAAAAACAACTGGGGCAGCAGGAGAGACGGAGGTGAGCTTGGAAAGGATCTGGATGAAGTTATTAGAAATAGAAAAGACTCTGAAACAATCAACAGAGGAGGTAAAACTTTTGGGTTTGAACGTTAAGGAGGTAGGGAACTCCCTTGAGTTGGTAAAGCAAGATTTTTCCCTAAAAATTGAAACTCTACAAAGAGAAGCTAAACAAAATGATGAATTTAAAGTGGCTGTGATAAAGGATACAACAGACTTAAGAAGAAAATTAGAACAAATGGAGAACTATAATAGGAGATTGAATCTTCGTGTATTGAATTTTCCAAGACTGTTAGCTGTATCCCCAAATGATATGTTTAACAGATATTTGAAAGAAAATCTAAAATTTCCTCAAGAAGTGTTTCCCCCGTTAAACAAGATTTATTATATACCTACTACAATGAAAAAAACAGATACAGAGAATTTAACAGACTTGCAAAATACCACGGCCATTTTGGAACAGACTATCGAAGAAGCATCTGAAAGAGGGACATTGTTAGTTTCGTTTGTTTTTCAACAGGACTTAAATGCTATAATGCGTCTTTATTTCAAGTCAACAAATAAGATATTTGCTGGTCAAAAAATTTGGCTTTATCCTGATGTGACTAAACTCACTCAGGAAAAGCGAAAAAAATTTCTTTCTATGAGGTCTAAAGTTCTGGAACTAGGGGGTTCTTTCCTCCTGGCATATCCAAGCAAATGTGTTATTAGATTGAATCAGATAAAATATATATTCTATATACCCGATCAACTCCAGACCTTTCTAGATAGTAGAGAGCTGCAGAGATAAAGTTTGTAATGGGATATACGGATCCATATAATTTGTTTAAATCATGTATGTAAAATGATGTTAATTTAACTTCACAGATTCCTACCCCCCTTTCTTTTTCTTAATGTAGAGGTCTAAAGAAGCCAAGTGATATATAGTTTATTTGAAGAATATTCTTCTTCTTTTCCTTTTTTCATTGTTTACTTTTTAACTATTGGCTATATTATACTAAGCTGTGTTGATATCTCTGTAAGTATATGAAATTAATAAAAAATTATTTAACATAAAAAAAAAGTGTGGTCGCTGCGGCCGGCCGATCTCGCAGACCGACACCCACGCTTGGTGCCTCCAGTGCCTCGGGCCGGAGCACAATATCAAGTCGTGTTCTCTGTGTCTCGGTCTCCGGAAACGGACTCAGGTTGCGAGGCAAGTTCTGCGGGACCGTCTTTTTGGAACTTGCGCCGGCCCCTCGACGTCGACCTCGAAGGCATCGGTATCGACGCCCGGCCCTTCGGTACCGGTATCGATGCCCGAGACATCGGCACCGATGGCAGCGACCCCAGGAGAACAGGTCCCGTCGGCCCGCCGGTCCTCCGGTGAGAGTGGGGGTGAGAGGCCGCGTGGGCAGTCGGCCCCGGTCACTCCCTCAGCTCATGGGCCACGGGACCGAACCCTGTCTGACCCGGTACCTCGAGACCGAGGGGGATCGACCTCCTCCTCCTCCATGCCTTCCGGCGCCGGTGACGGGCATCGTAAGAAAGATAAGAAGCGTCGTCACCGGTCGCCCTCGGTGCATCCGGATGTCGGAGAGGAGGCGACGCCGAAGCGTCATCGTCGAGAGGAGAGGTCTCCGTCGGTTGTGGAGGTACCGACGCGTCGGGGTTCCGGCACCTCGGTGCCGTCTCCTGGCCCCCAGCAGCTTCTGGCGCCGACACCCCTACCGGCCCCACCGCCTTTCCCGGCAGCGGGCCTGGACGAGTGCCTCAGAGCCATCCTTCCGGGGATCCTGGAAGGGCTGATGCGCCAGGCTGTGCCGGCGCCGGGGGTGCTTGCGCCCTCGGCGCCGATGACTGTGGCGCCGGCGAGCTCTAGCCCGGTGCCGAGGTCGTCGACGACGCCGCCGCTTGCGGTGCCGGTCTCGACCGCCACGCAGGTGGAGTCGACGTCGATGGAGGGAGCTCCGTCCCCGCCGGCGCGGGAGTCCACCGCTCGACGACACCGAGACCTTGGTGCCTCGACGTCGAGCCGGACCCGGTTCAGGACTCAGCTACATGAGCTTATGTCCGACACCGAGGATGAGGACTCGTGGGGGGAAGAGGAGGACCCTAGATATTTCTCCTCAGAGGAGTCTACGGGCCTTCCCTCAGACCCCACGCCTTCACCGGAGAGGAAACTCTCACCTCCCGAGAGTCTCTCCTTTGCCTCCTTTCTGCGGGATATGTCTATTAGCATTCCCTTCCCCGTGGTCTCTGTGGAAGAGCCGAGGGCCGAGATGCTCGAGGTCCTCGACTATCCATCACCACCTAGAGAGTCCTCCACGGTGCCGCTGCACAATGTCCTTAAGGAGACGCTGCTTCGGAACTGGGTGCGACCATTAACTAACCCCACCATTCCCAAGAAAGCAGAGTCCCAGTACAGGATCCACTCCGACCCAGAGCTAATGCGGCCACAATTGCCCCATGACTCAGCGGTCGTGGATTCTGCTCTCAAGAGGGCACGGAGTTCGAGGGATACCGCCTCGGCGCCCCCGGGGCGGGAGTCTCGCACTCTGGACTCGTTTGGGAGGAAGGCCTACCAATCCTCCATGCTCGTGACCCGCATCCAATCATACCTGCTCTATATGAGCATTCACATGCGGACCTATGTGCAACAACTGGCGGACCTGGTCGAGAAGCTCCCGCCGGAGCAGTCCAGGCCTTATCAGGAGGTGGTCAGGCAGCTGAAGGCGTGCAGAAAGTTCCTGTCCAGGGGTATCTATGACACCTGTGACGTGGCATCTCGTGCTGCGGCCCAAGGTATAGTGATGCGCAGGCTCTCATGGCTGCGTGCCTCTGACCTGGACAACCGCACCCAGCAGAGACTGGCCGATGTCCCTTGCCGGGGGGATAACATTTTTGGTGAGAAGGTCGAGCAGATGGTGGACCAACTGCATCAGCGGGAAACCGCTCTCGACAAGCTCTCCCACCGGGCGCCTTCAGCATCCACCTCAGCAGGTGGACGTTTTTCCCGGGCCCGGCAGGCTGCACCCTATTCTTTTGCAAAGCGTAGGTACAACCAGCCGGCCCGAAGGCCTCGTCAGGCACAGGGACAGCCCCAGCGCGCTCGTTCCCGTCAACAGCGTGCGCCTAAGCAGCCCCCTGCGCCTCCACAGCAAAAGCCAGGGACGGGCTTTTGACTGGATCCACGGGAACATAGCCGCCCTCAAAGTGTCCGTACCGGACGATCTGCCGGTTGGGGGGAGGTTAAAATTTTTTCACCAAAGGTGGCCTCTCATAACCTCCGACCAGTGGGTTCTCCAAATAGTGCGGTGCGGATATGCCCTGAATTTGGCCTCCCTGCCTCCAAATTGTCCTCCGGGAGCTCAATCCTTCAGCTCCCATCACAAGCAGGTACTTGCAGAGGAACTCTCCGCCCTTCTCAGCGCCAATGCGGTCGAGCCCATACCACCCGGGCAGGAAGGGCAGGGATTCTATTCCAGGTACTTCCTTGTGGAAAAGAAAACAGGGGGGATGCGTCCCATCCTAGACCTGAGAGGCCTGAACAAATTCCTGGTCAAAGAAAAGTTCAGGATGCTTTCCTTGGGCACCCTTCTGCCAATGATTCAGAAAAACGATTGGCTATGTTCCCTGGATTTAAAGGACGCATATACTCGCATACCGATACTGCCAGCTCACAGACAGTATCTCAGATTCCGCCTGGGCGCACGGCACTTTCAGTATTGTGTGCTGCCCTTTGGGCTCGCCTCTGCCCCACGAGTGTTTACCAAGTGCCTCGTGGTGGTAGCGGCCTACCTATGCAAGCTGGGAGTGCACGTGTTCCCATATCTCGACGATTGGCTGGTCAAGAACACCTCGGAGGCAGGAGCCCTCCGGTCCATGCAGTGCACTATTCAGCTTCTGGAGCTGCTGGGGTTTGTGATAAATTACCCAAAGTCCCATCTCCAGCCAACCCAGTCTCTGGAATTCATAGGAGCTCTGCTGAATACCCAGACGGCTCAGGCCTACCTTCCCGAAGCGAGGGCCACCAATCTCCTGGCCCTGGCTTCGCAGACCAGAGCGTCTCAGCAGATCACAGCTCGGCAGATGTTGAGACTTCTGGGTCATATGGCCTCCACAGTTCATGTGACTCCCATGGCTCGTCTTCACATGAGATCTGCTCAATGGACCCTAGCTTCCCAGTGGTTCCAAGCCACCGGGAATCTAGAAGATGTCATCCGCCTCTCCACCAGTTGCCGCACTTCACTGCTCTGGTGGACCATCCGGACCAATTTGACACTGGGACGTCCATTTCAAATTCCACAGCCCACGAAAGTGTTGACGACGGATGCATCTCGCCTGGGGTGGGGAGCTCATGTCGATGGGCTTCACACCCAGGGTCTGTGGTCCCTCCAGGAAAAGGATCTGCAGATCAACCTCCTGGAGCTCCGAGCGATCTGGAACGCACTGAAGGCTTTCAGAGATTGGCTGTCCTGCCAAATTATCCAAATTCAGACAGACAATCAGGTTGCAATGTATTACGTCAACAAGCAGGGGGGCACTGGATCTCGCCCCCTGTGTCAGGAAGCCGTCGGGCTGTGGCGCTGGGCGTGCCAGTTTGGCATGCTCCTCCAAGCCACATACCTGGCAGGCGTAAACAACAGTCTGGCCGACAGACTGAGCAGAGTCATGCAACCGCACGAGTGGTCGCTCCATTCCAGAGTGGTACGCAAGATCTTCCGAGAGTGGGGCACCCCCTCGGTGGACCTTTTCGCCTCTCAGACCAACCACAAGCTGCCTCTGTTCTGTTCCAGACTTCAGACACACGGCAGGCTAGCGTCGGACGCCTTTCTCCTCCATTGGGGGACCGGCCTCCTGTATGCTTATCCTCCCATACCTTTGGTGGGGAAGACCTTACTGAAGCTCAAGCACGACCGCGGCACCATGATTCTGATAGCGCCCTTTTGGCCCCGTCAGATCTGGTTCCCTCTTCTTCTGGAGTTGTCCTCAGAAGAACCGTGGAGATTGGAGTGTTTTCCGACTCTCATTTCGCAGAACGACGGAGCGTTACTGCACCCAACCTTCAGTCTCTGGCTCTCACGGCCTGGATGTTGAGGGCGTAGACTTCGCTGCGTTGGGTCTGTCGGAGGGTGTCTCCCGGGTCCTGCTTGCCTCTAGGAAGGATTCCACTAAAAAGAGTTACTTTTTCAAGTGGAGGAGGTTTGTCGTTTGGTGTGAGAGCAAGGCCCTAGAACCTCGTTCTTGCCCTGCACAGAACCTGCTTGAATACCTTCTACACTTATCAGAGTCTGGCCTCAAGACCAACTCAGTAAGGAATCACCTTAGTGCGATTAGTGCTTACCATTATCGTGTGGAAGGTAAAGCCATCTCTGGAGAGCCTTTAGTCGTTCGATTCATGAGAGGCTTGCTTTTGTCAAAGCCCCCTATCAAGCCTCCTACAGTGTCATGGGATCTCAACGTCGTCCTCACCCAGCTGATGAAACCTCCTTTTGAGCCACTGAATACCTGCCATCTGAAGTACTTGACCTGGAAGGTCATTTTCTTGGTGGCAGTTACTTCAGCTCGTAGGGTCAGTGAGCTTCAAGCCCTAGTAGCTCATGCTCCATATACCAAATTTCATCACAACAGAGTAGTGCTCCGCACCCACCCAAAGTTCCTGCCGAAGGTGGTGTCGGAGTTCCATCTTAACCAGTCAATTGTCTTGCCAACATTCTTCCCCAGGCCGCATACCCGCCCTGCTGAACGTCAGTTGCACACATTGGACTGCAAGAGAGCATTGGCCTTCTACTTGGAGCGGACACAGCCCCACAGACAGTCCGCCCAATTGTTTGTTTCTTTCGACCCTAACAGGCTAGGGGTCGCTGTCGGGAAACGCACCATCTCCAATTGGCTAGCAGATTGCATTTCCTTCACTTACGCCCAGGCTGGGCTGACTCTTGAGGGTCATGTCACGGCTCATAGTGTTAGAGCCATGGCAGCGTCAGTGGCCCACTTGAAGTCAGCCACTATTGAAGAGATTTGCAAGGCTGCGACGTGGTCATCTGTCCACACATTCACATCACATTACTGCCTCCAGCAGGATACCCGACGCGACAGTCGGTTCGGGCAGTCGGTGCTGCAGAATCTGTTTGGGGTGTAAATCCAACTCCACCCTCCAGGACCCGAATTTATTCTGGTCAGGCTGCACTCTCAGTTAGTTGTTCTTCGTAGGTCAATTTCTGTTGTACCCTCGCCGTTGCGAGGTTCAATTGACCTGGGTTCTTGTTTTGAGTGAGCCTGAAAGCTAGGGATACCCCAGTCGTGAGAACAAGCAGCCTGCTTGTCCTCGGAGAAAGTGAATGATACATACCTGTAGCAGGTGTTCTCCGAGGACAGCAGGCTGATTGTTCTCACCTACCCTCCCTCCTCCCCTTTGGAGTTGTGTTTCATATTTTATTGCTTGTCATTCAACTGGCGGGAGCGGTCGCGCACGGGCGGGAAGACGGCCGCGCATGCGCGGTGGGCGTGCCCTGCGTGCCGACCGTCCCGCGAAGCCTGTTCCGGTTGGTGGGGGCTGCCGCGGACGTCACCCAGTCGTGAGAACAATCAGCCTGCTGTCCTCGGAGAACACCTGCTACAGGTATGTATCATTCACTATACTGCCAGCTCACAGACAGTATCTGCGATTTCAGCTGGGCACACGTCACTTCCAGTACTGTGTGCTACCCTTTGGGCTCGCCTCTGCGCCCAGAGTGTTCACGAAGTGCTTGGCTGTAGTAGCAGCTGCGCTTCGCAGGCTTGGGAGTACACGTGTTCCCCTATCTCGACGATTGGCTGGTGAAGAACACATCCGAGGCAGGAGCTCTACAGTCCATGCAGATGACTATTCGCCTCCTAGAGCTACTGGGGTTTGTGATAAATTATCCAAAGTCCCATCTTCTCCCAGTACAGAGACTCGAATTCATAGGAGCTCTGCTGGATTCTCGGACGGCTCGTGCCTATCTCCCAGAGACGAGAGCCAACAGCTTGTTGTCCCTCGTCTCGCGGGTGCGAGCGTCCCAGCAGATCACAGCTCGGCAGATGTTGAGATTGCTAGGCCACATGGCCACCACAGTTCATGTGACTCCCATGGCCCGCCTTCACATGCGATCTGCTCAATGGATCCTAGCTTCCCAGTGGTTTCAGGCTGCTGGGGATCTAGAAGACGTGATCCACCTGTCTATGAGTTTTCTCAACTCCCTGTATTGGTGGACGATTTGGTCCAATTTGACTCTGGGACGTCCTTTCCAAATTCCTCAGCCACAAAAAGTGCTGACTATGGATGCGTCTCTCCTGGGGTGGGGAGCTCATGTCGATGGGCTTCACACCCAAGGAAGCTGGTCCCTCCAGGAACGCGATCTACAGATCAATCTCCTGGAGTTACAAGCGGTCTGGAACGCTCTGAAGGCTTTCAGAGATCGGCTGTCCCACCAAATTATCCAAATTCAGACAGACAACCAGGTTGCCATGTATTACATCAACAAGCAAGGGGGCACCGGATCTCGCCCCCCTGTGTCAGGAAGCCGTCAGCATGTGGCTCTGGGCTCGCCGTCACGGCATGGTGCTCCAAGCCACATATCTGGCAGGCGTAAACAACAGTCTGGCCGACAGGTTGAGCAGGATTATGCAACCTCACGAGTGGTCGCTCAACTCCTGAGTATTGCGCCAGATCTTCCAGGTGTGGGGCACCCCCTTGGTAGATCTCTTTGCATCTCGAGCCAACCACAAAGTCCCTCAGTTCTGTTCCAGGCTTCAGGCCAACAGCAGACTGGCATCGGATGCCTTCCTCCTGGACTGGGGGGAAGGTCTACTGTATGCTTATCCTCCCATACCTCTGGTGGGGAAGACTTTGTTGAAACTCAAGCAAGACCGAGGCATCATGATTCTGATTGCTCCGTTTTGGCCGCGTCAGATCTGGTTCCCTCTTCTTCTGGAGTTGTCCTCCGAAGAACCGTGGAGATTGGAGTGTTTTCCGACCCTCATCACTCAGGACGAAGGGGCGCTTCTGCATCCCAACCTCCGGTCTCTGGCTCTCACGGCCTGGATGTTGAGAGCGTAGACTTTGCCTCTTTGGGTCTGTCAGAGGGTGTCTCCCATGTCTTGCTTGCTTCCAGGAAAGATTCCACTAAGAGGAGTTACTTCTTTCTATGGAGGAGGTTTGCTGTCTGGTGTGACAGCAAGGCCCTAGATCCTCGCTCGTGTCCTACACAGACCCTGCTTAAATACCTTCTGCACTTGTCTGAGTCTGGTCTCAAGACCAACTCTGTAAGGGTTCACCTTAGTGCAATCAGTGCATACCATTACCGTGTGGAAGGTAAGCCGATCTCGGGACAGCCTTTAGTTGTAAGCTTCATGAGAGGTTTGCTTTTGTCAAAGCTCCCCCGTCAAACCTCCTACAGTGTCATGGGATCTCAATGTCGTTCTCACCCAGCTGATGAAACCTCCTTTTGAACCACTGAACTCCTGCCATCTGAAGTACTTGACCTGGAAGGTCATTTTCTTGGTGGCAGTTACTTCAGCTCGTAGAGTCAGTGAGCTTCAGGCCCTGGTAGCCCAGGCCCCTTACACGAAATTTCATCATAACAGAGTAGTTCTCCGCACTCACCCTAAGTTCTTGCCAAAGGTAGTGTCAGAGTTTCATCTGAACCAGTCAATTGTCCTGCCAACATTCTTTCCCCGTCCTCATTCCTGCCCTGCTGAACGTCAGCTGCACACATTGGACTGCAAAAGAGCATTGGCCTTCTATCTGGAGCGGACACAGCCCAACAGACAGTCCGTCCAATTGTTTTTTTTTTTTTATCCCAACAGGAGGGGAGTGGCTGTGGGGAAACGCACCATATCCAGTTGGCTAGCAGATTGCATTTCCTTCACTTACGCCCAGGCTGGGCTGGCTCTTGAGGGTCATGTCACGGCTCACAATGTTAGAGCCATGGCTGCGTCAGTGGCCCACTTGAAGTCAGCCACTATTGAAGAGATTTGCAAAGCTGCGACGTGGTCATCTGTCCACACATTCACATCTCATTACTGCCTGCAGCAGGATACCCGACGCGACAGTCGGTTCGGGCAGTCAGTGCTTCAGAATCTGTTCGGGGTTTAGAATCCAACTCTACCCCCCTAGGCCCATTTTTTATTCTGTTCCAGGCTACACTCTCAGTTAGTTGGATAAATTGTTAGGTCAATCTCAGTTATGTCCTCGCCATTGCGAGGTCCAATTGACCATGTTGTTTTGAGTGAGCCTGGGGGCTAGGGATACCCCATCAGTGAGAACAAGCAGCCTGCTTGTCCTCGGAGAAAGCGAATGCTACATACCTGTAGAAGGTATTCTCCGAGGACAGCAGGCTGATTGTTCTCACAAACCCGCCCGCCTCCCCTTTGGAGTTGTGTCTTCCCTTGTCTTTGTCTTGCTACATATGGGACTGACGAACACAAGCCGGTTCGGGCGGGAAGACGGCCGCGCATGCGCGGTGCGCATGGGCGCGCAAGGACTAGCAAAGGCCTTTGCTAGTTAAGTTTCCGATTGGAGGGGCTGCCGTGGACGTCACCCATCAGTGAGAACAATCAGCCTGCTGTCCTCGGAGAATACCTTCTACAGGTATGTAGCATTCGCTTTGCAGTTGAGCGATTGTGGTTAGTATATGCTTTGAGCAATCACTTTATTCTTTGTCATATGATACATATCTAATATCTAAATTTAATTAAAAGTCTATCTCTAATATAGCTGATTTATGGAAACATTTGGTACTGTAAATGTGTTGTGGTTTTGTCTTTAATGGGAACCTATGCACTTACAGCTTTTTTGGCTACTTGGGGTTGGGGAGCTCTGTGTTGCCTCTCTGGTTTGATGGGTTACAGAGTAATAGGGGAATTTGAAAGTACTGAATCTTTTCTTAATATTTTTCCTTTATTCTCCTTTGTTATGAGAATTGGAACTTCTAATTGTAGTGGACTTGAACTGAATAATTTCTGTGGAGAGGGGGTTTCATGATAGCATTGTGCTCATTATTTCAATCAGTTTTTCTGTACAAGTTTAGCTTCATTTGTGTTTGAAATTTCATAAATAACAATTTTCTAAAAATTGAATAATCGTATCAATGGGTGGAGCTAGGGTGGAGGCGGGGCTAGGGGCGGGACTAGGATGGGGCCCCACCAACTTGGTCTGCACAGGGCCCCGCACTTGCTAAGACCGGCCCTGCTTGCACTAATCGGTTAGTATGCAGCGATGGACCTAGTTAGTGCAGAACACGCCTACTCTACCCCCAGACAGACACCCAGTGCTAAAAGATAAATTCTGTTTTTTAGCACATGGGTTGCATGCGCCAATCCCCAAACTACCGCATCCTGCGGTAATTCTTTTTACCCTGCGGTAAACATGTGTTAGTGCTTACTGAAGCTTAGTAATAGGGCCTCTGAGTTAATAAATGTTCACTTAATCTCCATTCTCTGAAGGCAAGCAGTTCATTTAATCACATAAGTGACTTGCAGCAGCTGTGCAGTTTTCTTCATTATGTCCATTGCTATTGTTTGATACATCTTCTGAGAACTGTGGCCTTGAACTTCCTCAAGCTTTTGTTCTACACTAATTAATTTTTTTTAATGATTCCATTGAGCTGGCCCATGTTTCTCTTTCAGTATAACTGTTGCCAGTAGACTGACTGCCTCTTGTGAAGAATAAAGATAAATAAGAATAAATTATATATTTTATATATATATATATATTTTTTTTTTTTTAATGTATTTTTTTATTCTCAAGGCCACACTGCCTGTTGGTGATACCTGCCACTGTCTGTCACAAGTCCCAGAGTGATATGACTGAGGTGGACCTGAAGCCTAGAGGGCTAAGAACAAAAAGAAAGCACATAGACTGGCTGGTAGCTGGGGAAGCAGAAAGAGAAAGACTGAGACTGATTGGTCCCAGAGTAATGTGATTGAGGCCACTGTTGTCACCACAGGACATTTTGGGAAGTGGTGTAAAAGGTGCTTGAACTGTGTATTATTTAAAAATAAGCCATATATATATAATACACAGTTCAGCACCTTTTACACCACTTCCCAAAATGTCCTGTGGTGACCACAGTGGCCTCAATCACATTACTCTGGGACCAATCAGTCCCTCAGTACTCTCGCTCTCTGCTTCCCCTTCCCCAGCTACCATTTAGTCCATGTGCTTTCTTTTTGTTCTTAGACCTCTAGGCTCCAAGTCCACCTCAGCCGTATCACTCTGGGACTTGTTACAACCAGTGGAAAGTATCACCAAGAGGCATTGTGGGGCCTTCAGTTAGCAGTTGCGCTGAAACCTCAACCTCACCCACACAGGAAGTCTGCATCAGAGGGGGTGATGTGACTGATCTGGACCTGGAGCCCTGAGAGTTAGGGCCAGGTAGCGAATAAGTGCAGGGACTGGCTGCACTTAGCTGGGCAGAGTGAGAGAATGCTGTGGAAGCTGAAAGAACGCTGAGGGACTGAATGGAGAAAACGAGAGTGCTGGGAACTGGCTGAGAACTGGGAAGCTGAGAGAGAGTGCGGGAGGGGACTAGGAAGAAGGTAAGAGTGCGTACATTTTTGAAAAAGTTGACCACAAGGACTGGGGAACTGAAAAAAAAAAACAGATGAAGGGTGTACAGTACATTGATATACAAAAATACCTAAAGCTTTATTTTATATACGAATCTAGGTAAAAAAGTGGGAGACTATGGATTGAAGGGTGAAAATAAAGGGCTAAAATAATAGTGGATAGTGAGACATAAAAGAAAGAAATAGAGCTTAAAGAGTAAGCTCAGAGACAGATGTAGAGGAGATATGGAATAAGACAGGAAGAGAGGAGAAATGGCAAAAGGACAGCAAACTCTAGAAAGAGCAAAAACAGAAGAAAACAAAAGAGAGACTGGAACAATCATAACTGGAAATAAAAGGCCAATGAAATTTACATTTTTAATATAAATATGTCAGTTTTGGAAAATGTACATCTCTGATGTCTTTGTATTTTGCAAAGAAATGCATTTCTAAATTTGTGGTATATGATTCTGCTACAGTGTATTTTCTACATAGGAGCATGTGACAGTCCTGCTTGTTCTGGGTTTTTTTTTTCTTCCCAGTAGGACTCTATTAGTGTTCTAAATCCTGATGTAATATTTGCAGTGCTGCCTTTTCACAGATAGGGTTGGTGGTGTTTGAGTCCTGGCAGCGCTGTTGTGGTATGGCAGGTTTTTTTTTTTTTTTTAACAGGTTCTGAATGTGCTTTTTGTAGGCTTTTGTGTTATTTCATAATATACTTGGCAATTGGGAAGTTTGAGTAAAAGGGCCCTATTTACTAAAGCGCGTTAGCATTTTTAACACACTTAGAATTAGCGCATGCGCTAACCGTGTAGGTGCTAACCTTGTAGGCGCCTATTGGGATATTGTAGCTACGTACATGGTTACTGTGCATTAAAGATGCTAACGCACCTATAATGCGGCTTAGTAAATAGGGTCCTTATTGAGGTGACATTAAAAAAAATATTCATTTAAAGTAAATTCAGTGTATGATGTCCAATTATGGTTGCAGGGTTGGGGGGGGGGGGGGGGTGACTACTAGGGAGGTGGAGCTATGGAAACCACCTGACCCCTAAATTTGGCCCTGTATTGTATTTGACACCTTTTTGTCCTAGAAAAAAAAAAAAGCACTGTGTGTGTATATATATAGAGATTGAGAGAGAGAGAGAGATTGAGATTCTCAGAGGAAAGGGCATCTCTTGGTTTGGATTTGCTCCTTTTCTGCTGCATTCCTCTTCAGTAGTCACATTCTAGAAGAGCAGAGCTTGTGACCCAGCCTCTTTTCAACAATAATGCAATGCTTTATTATGGTTTCCAACAGTAAACCCAGTCTTAGCTTAGGTAGACAGTTTTCTCATGCAGTACTCTGACTAGACACAGTCTCTTTCATTAAAATCATTCATAGTACCTGAAGATTGGAGGGTGGCCAGTGTAACGCTGATTTTTTAAAAGGGTTCCAGGAGTGATCCAGGAAATTACAGACTGGTAAGCCTGACTTCAGTGCTAGGGAAAATAGTGGAAACTATTATAAAGAATAAAATTACAGAACACATAAATAAACATGGTGTAATGGGACAGAGCATGGATTTAGCCAAGGTAAGTCTTGCCTCACCAATTTGCTTCATTTCTTTGAAGCTGTAAATAAACATGTGGATTAAGGTGAGCTGGTTGATATCATGCATCTAGATTTTCAGAAAGCTTTTGACAAGGTTCCTCATAAGAGACGCCTGAGAAAATTAAAAAGTCATGGGATAGAAGGCAATATCCTGTGGATTAGGAATTGGTTATTGGACAGAAAATAGAGGGTAGGATTAAATGGCCATTTTTCTCAATAGAAGAGGGTGTACTGAGACCGGTGATATTTAACATATTTATAAATGATCTGGAAAACGGAACGATGAGTGTGGTGATTAAATTTGTAGATGAGACAAAAACAAAACTATTCAGAGTTGTCAAATCACATGTGAATGGAGAAAAATTGCAGGAATACCTTAAGAAACTGGAAGACTGGACATCTAAATGGCAGATTTATTGTAGACAAATGCAAAGTGATGCACATTGGGAAGGATAATCTGAATCATAGTTACCTAATGCTAGGATCCACCTTAGGAGTCAGCACTCAAGAAAAAGATCTAGGTGTCATTGAAAACAATCTGCTGAAATCTTCTGCCCAGTGTGTGGCAGCGGGAAAAAAAGCAAACAGGATGCTAGGAATCTTTAGGAAAGGGATGCAAAATAAGACCATGAATATTATAATACCTCTGTATCACTCCATGTTGTGACCTCACCTTGAGTATTGCATTCAATTCTGGTCACCGTATCTCAAAAAACAGCAGAATAAGAAAAGGTTCAAAGAAGAGCGACCAAAATGATATAGGGGATGGAACTTCTCCTATAGGAGGAAAGGCTAAAGAGGTTAGGGCTCTTCAGCTTGGAAAAGAGATGGCTGAGGGAAGATGTGATTGAGGTTTATAAAATCCTGAGTAGTGTAGAACGAGTAGAAATTAATCGATTTTCACTCTTTCAAAAAGTACAAGGACCGGGGGACACTCAATGAAATTACATGAAAATACTGTTAAAACAAATAAGAGGAAATATTTTATCAAGAATAGTTAAGCTCTGGAACTCGCTGTCAGAAGATGTGGTAACAGTGGTTAGTTTATCTGGGTTTAAAAAAAAGGTTTGGATAATTTCCTGGAGAAAACGTCCATAGTTTGATATTGAAACAGACACGGGAAAGCCACAGCTTGCCCAGGGATTGGTAGCATGGAATGTTGCTACTAACTGAGGGCTAGATGCACTAAAATAAATGAGCCGGTAACGTGGGTTTTAAACTGGTTCTAGCTAGTTTAACGTGCAAGTAGTAAACCAGAACATGCACAAAAGGGCATTGTCCTGTCATGGTAGCAGCTAACGAAAACGGAATGCAGATGAGCAAATTAGTATTATAATGTATATAATTCGTATTACAATGAAATGCAGTACCATTTTGCGATCCCCTCACCGTGGAAAACCTAATGGGAGGTCTGCACCTCTCGGGGCTGCTGTGAGGGCATCGGAAGGAAAAAAAAAAGAAATCGGGCTGCTATCTCTGCTCTCTACTCTTTTTCTCTCATTTCTTGCAAATATCCCATACCTGGTGTTTCAATTGCGTTCTTAATTTAAAAGAGGGGGAAAGTAACAAAAATACCCATCGGAAAGGATGCTGCCGTTGCTGGTGTGTTTGTCCTGGTACTTTCCTGCTTTTCTGTACTACACAATGTGCGTGTTGCCTGCCCACTCGCTCTGCATGTTTGTATTACACAGAATGAAAATTAGTTGCCTGTCCTAGGAGTAATATAATGGAGTCTGCGAAGACTCCCCTCCTTTACCAGTCTGGCTTAACACAGTAACTATTAAATGCATGCAAATGGAAGCACATATGTTTCCGGGTCTCAGAAGTTTCTTTTCTGCTCTACGTTTCTTTTTATTACTGGAGAAGGAAAATTTTTTGTACTGCAGTATTACCATACAGCCATATTAAAAAGGTCCTTGTAACAAATAACCCCCTTACACTGCCGATTCATCTTCCATACACTTTATTCCATTAGTGATGCCAAATGGACTGATAGGAAAGGGATTTAAATATACTCTTTCCCCGGTGATTTTTAAAAGCTGATTGTAGTTTTGTACAGAAGGGGAGGCGGAAGTAAATCTAGAATTCAGATGTGAGCATTTATCCTGGTCCCTGCTGTATGTTTAATGTCTTTTTTTTCCAACAGGCTTTCTGTTATAACTTTTTTTTTTTTTTTTTAAACAGTCCTTTAACAGTCCTGCTGACTCGCAGCCTGTGAAAGCCATCCCATTCCCAGCTTGCCTGCTTCGGGGGGTGGGGGGAGGCTTGGGAGTCCCAGCAGCATGTGAACGCAGCTCTGCTTGATGCCCCCCACGGCATCTCAGCCAATCACAGTGCGTTTAGCTGACACCAGTGACAGCTAAACGGACTGTGATTGGCTGAGAGAGACCTGGAGGAGGTTTTTTATGTCTCTCATTGACTTTTTTTATTTGCGTTTCCCTTTTCTTTGTATTGTGCATGAAACCGGGTTTGAGCTGCTTCCAATCTGGATCGAAAGTGGTGCTGAACAGCCCCTTATCCACCGCTGGGTAAGAAAGGTAAAGAAAGACGCCTTCCCTAGACTTGACTGAAGGACGTCCTTGGCATGCGCAGAGCAGCTAGCATAACACTTGGCTGCTCTGCGCATGCTCAGCTGGCCGACTGGCTTGGAAGGAAATCCCATGCAAATGAGCTAGCAGCGACCAGCTCATTTGCATGCGATTTCCTTGATGCATGCCTGTTTCTTACTGATTCCGTAAGGGAAGGGCTTTAACGATTTTTTTAATGCATCTACCCCTGAGTTTCTGCCAGGTACTTGTGGCCTGGCTTGGCAATGGTTGGAAGCTGGATACTGGGCTAGATAGACCATTGGTCTGACCCAGTATGGCTATTCTTATGTTCTTATGTTTATTAGAGCTTCCTTCTCAGAGAATCCTTGCATCACTGGGCCTGGCTTAACAGGGGTTCAGGGTCTCTGTTGACTCCAATAGGGCTTGTGCTCCTCTCCTTCTTTTCTCACTCTCTTTTCTCTTAGCCCTGGTTAACAGCTTCCATAGCACCTTTGTACTGCCTAAAAAGTTTCTTTTCCATCTTGTTGGAAGTTAAAAGCAAACAAAAGAAAAATACAGCCTTGGCTTGTAGTCATAAGGCTGAGGCAGCCACCTCCCTTGCAGTATTCTTTGACACACTGGCCCACCCACTGCTTCCTTGAGCAAATAAAACTACAATGTTTTTTAAGTTCTGGGCAAGAGAGTAATCAAAACGAAACAATTGAGAACTTATCTCTGTGGCCAGGCCCTCCATTGTAACTTTAGGGCTATTGCCTCCAACCTTTTGCTCGCAGGCCTCTTCTAAGTCTATATCTTCTGGCTTTGCTTCTGGGGATTTGAGCCAACCCCCCTCCCCCTCCGGGCTGGAGCTCTTCCTTTAACTCTGCTTGTCCCCGTCCTTCTATCCTTTGGCTTCCTTCTCTGTAATTGCATGAGTTTTCAAGTCCCTCCCTTGAAACCAGTCCTTCCTTTGATTGGCAGCTAGAGGGTTAGGGTCTTTAGGTATCTTCCCTGTTTTCTAGGAGCTTATCCTTAACCTCCTCACTATATATACATTAGCTTTCAGGAGCTAATACTTTCTCACAGTCGAATATAATGAGCAAAAGATGACAATGCAGAAAATATAAGTAAATCATAAAAAGCATTCCAACGATCATCCTGAATGGGAGGAGGTTTGTGGGGGCAAGGGTGAGGTTGATGGGTGATTAGAAGGTGACAGACAGTAGAATTTTATAGCTCATGATGCATTAGAATGAAATAAAACTACTTTGATTTAACCTGTCAGATTTTCCTTACCATGTTTGAAAAATAGTCCATTGAACAATGTTGTTTCCCAAATGCAAACAGATTTCCATTACTGACCATCACCAGGTTTGCTACGTTTCACATAAGGCCATGATGATGGCCATAATTTTATTTATATATTAAAAAAATTTATATCCCACCTGTCATAAAACATAAGTGGGGAACAACAAACATCAGAAACAAGTTGATCAAATTAAATATATATAGGCAACTAAATAAATAATAAATGTAAAAGTGACAGAACATCTGTGACCTGGACGTTTAAAGATATGAGACATCCTTGTAAGTGCACTGAAGTCCAGATCTTTGAAGCTGGTGTCAGAGGCTCAAGATGACGACCATAGACATGCTCCGACTGCTGGAAGACAGGCCTTGGAACTGAGAGAAGGCTTACTTCCCTCCACTCAAGCAAGGAGCCAAAAGGCAGGACCCTCCTTTGTTGGCAGAGGAAGACAGGGCAACTGTCTCATATCTTATGCTTCTGAGGACTCCATGCTGTCATGGGAATCCTGCTCATGGTATCTGACATCACTTTGGAGCACCAACAGACCAAAAGCTGTAATGGCCTACACGGCAGAAGTTTCAGCACTGATCTAGGAGGTAATGTACTCCCCTTACTAGAAGGGAGATTGGGGGGGGGGGGGGGGGGGTCCAATCTAGCAGCACTATCTCAACCCTGTCAAAAGGAATTAGTACCAACAAGCAGAGACTTCAAAGCATCAAACTTTTATAGCTCAGAGAGCTAGGAGGTTCCACATTATATATATAGTGGAGGAGTGGCCTAGTGGTTAGGGTGGTGGACTTTGGTCCTGAGGAACTGAGTTCGATTCCCAGCACAGGCAGCTCCTTGTGACTCTGGGCAAGTCACTTAACCCTCCATTGCCTGCCGCATTGAGCCTGCCATGAGTGGGAAAGCACAGGGTACAAATGTAACAAAAATAAAATATGAAGGTGCTGCAACTAGAGGTGACCTTCAGAGAGCCATGGCCGATGTTCAATCCTCTGTTAGGCTGACCCTAGTGCTATCATTGGCACTTTTTGAAATGGAGTTTGAAGGATGGCTGAAGTGTTCATGTTAACTAAATATCCAAACCAGGACACAAAGTTACCAGACTCAAAAATTATGAAGTGTTCATGTGACATTCTAGGTATATTGGCATCTGGTGCTGAGCACTTAAACTTCCCTTGCTTCATTATCCTCATGTTTGGTGCCAAGCACATCAATGCAAACACAGGTCCAGTGCTCCAAGCCTGTCTTGATACCATTAGTACTGAGTCACAGTAGAACAGGCTTGAAGCAGGAAGCCTTTTCTTGGTCCCAGAGCTCAAAAAGTCAAGCTTTTGGTCACAGATGTCCTTGACTCCAGGATGGACAAATTTCAGGCTACCATGGAATCTGTGTTATTTCAGTTGAAGTCTGAGGAGTCCTGGGGTCTACACCCACATAGAGATACTTTCTGTGACTGGAATGTATCTCATATGGGCAATAGAGACATGGCACTTGCACAACTATATTGGGCTTTTTGCTCTAGCTTCAACTGTGCAGATATTTGCAAAATGTATTGGAATCATTGCAGCATGTGTATGCAAACTGGGGGATTGTGTGTTTTCCTCATGCATGATTGATTAGTCAAGAGCACATTTTGGGTAGGAACAGAATACTTTATGCAGAGTACCAACTAGATACTACAGTTCATCATCAACTATCTCAAATCCAATTTGAGTCTGAAGTTTATATGGGTTTTGCTAAACATTAATCAGGCCATGGCATCTCTGTTCCTGTCTTGAAGGCATTCCAGTTCATCTGTGGGTTTACTCCTATGAATTCCTCCTCACCAAAGTATTATTTTTTTTTTTTTATATTTGTACCCTGCGCTTTCCCACTCATGGCAGGCTCAATGCAGCTTACATGGGGCAATGGAGGGTTAAGTGACTTGCCCAGAGTCACAAGGAGCTGCCTGTGCCTCAAGTGGGAATCGAACTCAGTTCCCCAGGACCAAAGTCCACCACCCTAACCACTAGGCCACTCCTCCACTATTCGAACCATTGGTGCTTCCAACCTGCACTGGGGGGGGGGGGGGGGGAGGAGGGGTTATCTTCTACATACCCAGATCTCCTAGCCTCTCTGAGAGAAAAGTTTGTACATCCTGCTGGTGGAGCTGCAATTTATGAATTCACTAAAATAGATGTATTATATGATATTTTGATCTTACATTTTTGTATGGGACTGCAATTAGTATGGTTTTATTGTCACAACTTGCTTTGATGTGCTTATGAAAGAAATCACATGAGTTTAAATAGAAATCTGAACGTTTGTGTGCAGGGAAAAGTAGTTTGTGAGGCAGAGAGAAATCAAAACTGTTTCCGGAATCATCTCTGCTTTTGAAATGTAAGAATGATTCCTACAGGACCTCTGCCTCCCCCCTCCCTTCTTTCTGAAGTACACCAAATAAAAACAGATTTTGCCTCTTTCTCCTTCATTATCCCTACTCTCCTTATATCCTTCCTGTTCTGGAAAATATGCAAGTTGACAAATCCATTGTTTTGTACTCCAGTTCACATTACAAACTTGCCACATACAGCAATGATTCAAAACAGTTTGCAAAACTTAGATAGATCAAGAAAAATGTGCTGGTACAGAATTGTTCCTGGAAGATGATCCTGGGCAGAGGTTTCTTTGGAATGTCATATCAAAGCTGTTTCATGCACACCAATGTATTTTCCAAAACCTTGTTTCCTGAAAGGAATAGAATTCCTATTAATTTATTAAAGTTTATCCCTTGATTTAATATTTCAAAAGAGCACCAGTAAAACATAGAATGTGATGTGGTGTTATTTTTGCAACTGAGCTCTGCCCTCTTCCCCCACCACATTAGTTGATTTGGACATTTCTGAGTGTTCAGATGAAGCACAAATCACGGGAAAATCATTGATGCATAACAGAAAAAAAGAAAATCCTGAGTTTCCATTTTTACATAATGGGCCTTTCATTTTTTTTTCAAATGCTTTTGGATACAAGGAACTAAGCCAAAGACATTTTGCACCTGAGCTGGCTACACTATTTGAAGTATACTGATTCTTCAAGATAGGTGTGTATTGAAAACTAACTCGGATAATGTAGTAAAGGAGAGGTTTAATTATGCCATTCCACACCCTTTTCAGTGACAGTCACTCCCTAAAATAGCAATCCACCTCTCTTTGGGCTAGGCCAGTCAGCCATAGGAGAGAAGGTGCCTGAAACAAAGATGAAGGGAGGGATTCACAAATGATTGAATGTGTTGTATCCAGGTTAGTGTGGCTGTAATGTTTATAAAATCAGAGTGCCTTTGTTAACTATACTAAGGGTGTGGTTAGCAGTGTTGCAAGAGTAGCAATTTTACTATTCAATAAATAACGTGACAGTTCTTCAGTTACATATTAACTAAAAAGTTAATAGTGCTTTGCTTTGCTTCAGCAGTTATGACCAGTTGGATTGTAGGTATCAGCAATCACCATTACACATGTGTTTTAAAGAGAAATAATGCTAAAACAGATAAGGTGGATATTAAAAATGTCTTACAAAAAATTTAAGTGGTGCTCATAATTTCCAATCTGTTATACTGTAATACTCTCACAATTGGCAAAACCTTTCTTGCAAGGAATCTTCCCAGTAAATTGAAGTTGCTCCCAAAGTGCGTAAAATCCTCCTCCCCCACCCAAAGCAAAAAATAATAAACAAACAAACCCAAAGCAGTTATTAGATCAGGGGATTCAAACTTGATTTTTCTGGTCTCCTTTGAAGTTTTCAGATTTGCTTTGAATTTTCCCCAGATCTGTTAAAGAAAATCTGAAATTTCCATTGAACTTGAATAAAATAGTGCATTTGCTGTGTTAGTCCACTTAAATGCACATAAATGTTAAATGATACTTTTTTAAGGGGGGGGGGGGGGGGGGGGGGGAATGGACTAACAATACATTTCTTGCTTAACTTTTGAGAGCTCGTGAGTGGCCCCTCAGATCTGCAGATTCTCACTTGGGTGCTTTCTACAATTGCATAGGGATATGCACTCATAATGCACACAGGCATGCAGGGGGAAATTCCATAAATAGCACTGGCATTTAGTTGCTGAAAAGATCAGTGCTCAGCCAGTATTCTATAAAGGGCACCTACACTTTATAGAATACCAGCATAGTGTGCAGATCATACCTAACTCTGGGTGCTGGACTTATGCCTTAGAGAAATAAAATAGGTGTAAGTCCAGCACCCAAAGTTAGGTGTGGATCAGCCAAATTCTATAACTCAGTGCCTAACTTTTGGGAACTCTCATGACCTGCCCATGGCCATGCCCCCTTTTTGACTGCATGAGAAAAGCTATTATAGTTATAGTACACAGAGTAGATCTGCATGCAACTTCTATTAGGCACCAATTAAGTGGCCATTGATGCCTATTACCTTGTAAGTTATGCACAGATTTTGGATCCATGCACAAATTCTGACACTTGGCGCTATATATAGAATCTGGTGGGTAGCATGTATTTTTTTTTAGAAATATAGGCATAGGCGTTTCCAGGAGTGGCAAATAGGTGGAGTAGGGCTGGGTCTACCACTTATGTGCTTGCTTTATAAAGTGCATGTATATGTACCTGTTCTTTCCAGCATATACATGAGCATAATTACACCTGCCTTAGAGATGCACCTACTTTCCCTGGAGTAATTTTATAAAATAGGCATAGCATATGCATTTATGATACCATAGGTACTCTTTTATAAAATTACTCTGGAAGGAGTTTATTTACTGAATCATGTTAAGCATTTGTACTTAATGTGCAGTAGCTGTAAAAGCTGCTGCAGTAACCATAGGGGCACTTAGGGAAAATCAGCCATGCTGCTATTGTTTGTCTAAGGTCTATCTTGTGCATTAATGGCATGGCTGAAAAATTGCAAAATGCAGTTAGTCGCAACTCTGGAAGTGTAGCTAAATACATCATATTCTCTGCTATGATAGCAGTTAAAGGGTAGTAATAATCTCTGTGTTAACTGAAAAACTCTATTCCCACCAATTCCCTACTCATTCCAAGCTCCCCTTTATTTTTTTTTTTTTTTTTTTTTTTTTATTTCTTTATTTATAATTTTAAATTTTTATACATTCAAGGATAAACCTTGTACAGAAATTCAGGTAGAAATCAATATCATATTATCCCAGAAAATTTCACATTATCCTAATTTTCATTAAGAATATTTAACAGAAATGGAATAATTAAGAAAATTATAAAATGTAGAATTATGAAAATTATAACCTTTCTTAGACCTCAATTAAGGCAAAAGGGGGAGAAAAAAAAAGAATTAGAGAAGATTATATAAGCAATTTACGAAATAAAAATATAGGAATTCAGGCTACATATCCTCCAGTTATTTTCATTTCACTTGTTTCGTCTCTACAAACAATTTCAGTTGTTCCGGTGTAAAAAAGATGTATTTAGTTTGTCCCAATTTCACCACACATTTGCATGGGTAAGCAAGGAAAAAGGAAGCTCCTATATCTATAGTCTTTTGTTTTAACGTCAGAAATAATTTCCTTTTTTGTTGTGTAGCTTTGGTGATATCTGGGTAAATCCATATGTTGGTTATAATTTCTGTAGATTGTTCCAATATATCAGAAATATTTTGTAAGTTCAAGTTACCTTCTTCAGGACCTTGCATTCCTTCTCTATTCTTAGGAATATAATATATTTTGTTTAGCGGGGGTATACCCTCAGGAGAGAAATGAAGAATTTCTATTAGGTATTTCTTAAAGGTATCAAGTAGGGTTATCCCCGCTAACAGTGGGAAATTTAAGAGTCGGAGATTAAGGCGCCGATTAAAATTTTCAATTTGCTCAATTTTTTGCCTCATATTTGTTGAATCTTTCACCGTTGTATTTTTAAAGGCATTCAATACTTCAACCTCTTTCTGTAATGATTTTACTTGTATAGTTATGTCTTCTTTAACAGAGTCTACAGTCTGTTTTAGTTCCACAAACTTAGTATTTAAAGTTATTACATCACCTGCAGTCTGCTGAGTTGTTGTGGTGATTTGGTCCAAAATCACCTTCAATGTTTGTAGAGTCACCTCCGAAGTTTGTGCCATAGGGTTTGAATTCCCCATGGCTCCTCGAGTCGACAATTGTGCTCCTGGGTCCCCACTGGAGACTCCTTTCGGCCCGACTTCCGAGTCGTCGGGGTTTCCCGCCAGGGGCACCTTCGACATCGGACTAGGTGGGATCTGTGAGGGCGATGGCGGTGATAGGGAGATTTCCTCTCCCAGTGGGGCTACCGCTTCTCCGGATTTCCCCACAACGGGATCCTCTCCCCGTGTTCTGGAGGTACCGGGGAAAAAACGCTCCAATGAAGTTTGACCCGATACGGGAGTTGAGGTAGGTGGAGGCACTACCCGCAAAACACCCTTGCGCTTATGGGGCATTGTAAAGCAGGAAAAATAGAAGTTGTTCGGCACAGCTTTCATGGAGCGTTTTCATGTCCACCCGGTGTAGCAGCCATCTTCCCAAGCTCCCCTTTAAGATTTTTGCCATTAATTTATTTGCATGATTTCCTGGTAAGCCTGTAACATGTCCATGCCTGTATTGATGGAGACATTGCCTCTAACATTGTAACAGCTGATAAGTCTTAGAGTGTGATTGCTCAATGTTTTTTGTTGTAAACCATACAGAACTGTAGATGGATATTTAAAACATAAATATGTCTTATGGCAACTGTCTGAATAGTTTCCTGAACTGTGTTCAGTCTTCAGTCAGGAGGCTAATCATTGGTAGAGTGGTATCCATAGCTGTTATTATTGTATTGATTCATTGCATTGTTGGTCTTCCTCTTTTGCATTGGATTTTCAACCTTGCCAAGTATGATGTCTTTAATTCTCTTTCTTTTCGCATGATATGTCCGAAGTATGAAAGTTGAAGTCTTCTCATCTGTGCTTCCAAGGAAAGCTTAGGTTGGATTGTCTCCAATACTGATTTATATGTTCTTTGGCCAGCAGAATAATTTGTAGACATCAGTTTTTTCCCTCACCATCCAATTTTTGCATTCATATGACATTGAAAATACCATGGCCTAGACAAGTCAAATCTTTTTATGCAGAGGTACATCTCTGTACTTGAATTTTGTCTAGGTCTTGTTTTTATTGTCTGTGTTTCTGTACATTGAACTTGAAACAGAATTAAATCTGCCTGATTTGTGTTAATATCAAAATTTTTCACATATGCCTATTGAACAGTTGGATGCTTTTATAAATTAATAAATGTTTTGGCCACTGGCATCTGAATTGAGGTCTACATTATGTTTTGGTTTTTTTGTTTTTTTTTTTGCTGTTCTAAAGCTTGTCTCAAACTTGGCTGTCCTGTATCAGAATCTAATATTGATCACTGTCTTTTAGTTCAGCTTTCACTGAAGAGGTGCTGTTTCATGTAAGCAGAAATGTGGATTTTCAAGAATATGTAACTATGTATAAGATACATACACAGTGAAGCAAATGAGAAAATAATTCAAAAAGCGGTAAATAAATACACCTAATAAATAAATGTACGTCTTTCTGTGCAATTTCAAATTCTTGTTTTCCACTGCAGTTTGAAAAAATAATAGCTCTATTTATATTGCATGTTGAAAGTCCTAGTACAATTGCTGAAAACAAACCTGCAGTCCTGCTGATCTGTAGGATTATATATTCTTGCTTGTGTAAGTATTCTATATCTATAACATGCTGCTAAAGTCATTGTGATAGACAAATAGTACCATGTTTCCCAACTAAGAATTACTCTTTCTAATTACAATATTGCTTTTATAATTTGAGGAAGAAATGTCACAGTTTTTTTTACACCAGTTAACTTGATTTTCCAGTGGGAAGTAAGAGTTTTAGTGCAAAAGTCTGAAATGTTTTGTCTGCTCTTGTGATTTGGGAATATTTTTACGTTATGTTATAGTGGTGCAGTGAATTTAAGGCTCATTTTAGACAGAATGTAGTAGTTGCAATTGATACATCCAGGTTAGTATCTGTACAGTTCCAGTAGTATTTTAAAAAAGGTTCTGATGATGTAGAGCCTTTTCTAAAATAAATGCAGGCATTCATATGTATTTTGAAGCATGTGCGATAGGAACATCTATTTCACAAGTGTAAACATGGAAAACATCAATGGAGGGAACTGCAAGTTACATAGGTAATAAAACATTTTGTATAGGGTACCTAAAATTAGGTGCCAGGATGATGCATGCTAAGTGCAAATTCAGGCAGTTCCATGCAGAACTGTCTTTATAGAATACTAGCCTAAGTCATTTTTGATGCCTAAGTTTAGGCTTGAATGGGTTAAAAAAAACCAGGGTCTACTACGGAAGGAGGAAACTCGCTATGGTTTACTCTGGAAAAGAACAGCGTATGAGTGCTTTAGCTTTGGACATTTAATAAGCCCATACGCTTTGCTTTTTGAGAAGGTGTTGAGGCGACGAATCACTTCATGGGACTGGACGTGGTTATCATGGATTGAAGTCAACCCAGGAGTGGATCACCGGCCTATACGCTAAGTGACAAAATTGATTACATTGTTATATATTTAATATTAGAGTGCTACGCAATTGAGCACATCAGTATTTAAAAAAAAATAAAAGAAAAAACTACAGGAGAGATATTCTCTCTATATAAATATTTGTTGTTGATTAAGGTGCATTGACTTTGGATGGAGGCAATGAGGGAATTGATCCAGATAATTTAAAATATTGAACAAGTCTATGTTATAATATGAGCACATGAGGGTGTTTTTGCTCACAAGAAAATAAAAATTAGTGGAGAAGTTCTCTGATCGAGAAACGTGTTCACCCTTAGAGGCATAAATCACCTTGGTGTAGCCTCGCTTGGGTGAGTTCACACTCTCAGATCTCTCCACCATTACAAAAAATATTTTGTCATTTCATTACAATAATATCTTGTGTACATAGTAAATTTGATTCATCTGGATCATATTTTTCCTCGTTTCCTCCTTCCATAGTAGACCTTGGTTTTTTACCCATTTTAGTTTTGATCTACCAGAGGTTATTTGAGGGTTTTACATTTGAAGAGTTGGTTTACCACACATAACTTTAGGCTTGAGCATTTATGCCTGCCAAAATCTGGTGTAAATGCTCACGCCTAACTACTATCAGTCATGAAAATGGCAGCATTAACTCCACACCTAAATCCTGAGAATGCCCATGGCCCTCCCTTAGCCATGCCCCCTTTGGAGTTTCACATGAGATGAATAAGGTGCGTACGTTATAGAATAGGGACACATAGCAGGTATGCGCATAACCGCTAATTAGTGCTAATCAGCACTTGTTAAGGCTAATTATTGATTATCACCAATCACCAAAGCATTCTTTTTTGACAGTTGGGTGAGCAGGCACCTTCTCAAACGAAAGAGCTTTTTTCCTTGGTTCAGTCATTAGTAGTTCCATGTGTCAATGAGGACTGTTTTCCTTCAAGTCAGGTTTTAGCTGACTTTTTCCAGTCAAGACTGTGTGCAATGGTTCCATCTAATGTAACAGATTCTAGTTCTAACATAGAGGGAGTTGAACTTTGGACTGAGTTCCAATCTGTGGAATTGCAGCAAGTAATCAGGGTAATACAGGCACTTAATAATTCTTGTGTGCTGGATTCATGTTCTACTGTGATATTTAAAGCTTTGAGATCAGATATTGCAGACTCTATGGTTTTGCTTATTAATCAGATGTTGGCTGAAGTTATTGTCCCTGAGACTTTGAAGAAAGCAGTTGTACGTCCTTTGTTGAAGAAGCCATTGTTGTGTGTGGATCGGATTGATAGCTTTCACCCTATTTCTAATTTGAGTTTTTTTGCGAAGGTGCTTGAGAAGGTTGTGTAATTTCAGCTCAATGATTTTTTTTTTAGAGCAACGGTCTTTGTTGGATTCATGCCAGTTTGGCTTTTGATCTGACCATAATATGGAAACTTTACTTCTTGGTTTTGAGCAGGGGCAGCAGTATTTGTTGATATCATTGGATGTTGCAGTTGCTTTCGATACAGTCAATCATGCTATGCTATTAGAATGTCTCGTTCTTTTGGAATGGCAGGTAAGGTTCTGGACTGGTTTAGGTCCTTTTTGACAGGACTTGTGTTTCAGGTGGCTCAGCATACTTTTGTTTTGCGTTGGGTACCTGTGGCTTCTGGAGTACCACAAAACTCCTTTTTATCAGCAATTTTATTTTATTTGTTTATGTGTCCTGTGTATCAGGTGCTGGTTGATCTGGGGGTTAGTTATCATCTTTGTGTGGACGATCTTCAATTTTCTTTTCCTGTTCCCTCTAAGAAAGATGATGTTGTTGCATTAATGAGGATTTCCTGTCAGACAACTTTGGATGCATGTGAATGGTCTTTCATTGAATGTAGTGACGATGCAAATGTTGTGGTTGTCCTGTTTAGGGGAACAATGTCCTGTTCCTGGATTTGAGTTAGATTCTGTTTTTGTGCCAGTGGTTTCTTTGCTTTAGGAGTGATTTTGGGTACAAGGCAGCCTTTTAGGCTACAGGTAGCTACTATGGTTAAGGTTATTTTCTTTAAACTGCGGATGATATCTAGACTTTGGAATTATTTTTCCGTAGAGAATTTTCGTGCTGTGCTTCAGAGTTATGTGTCACCTTCTTTTGATTATTGTAATGCTTTGTTGTATAGTTTTCCACTTACGACTTTGCGGGCCTTGCAAGTTGTACAGAACTCTGCTGCACTGGTTCTTTTGGGTTTCAGTCGGAAGGTACATATCACGCCACAGTTGAGGTTGTTACATTGGTTGCCTGTGGTACAGTGCATTGACTTCAAACATTTGTTATTGGTGTTTCAGATGTGGCAGGGTGTTGCTCCTGAGGCTTTAGTGCACAGTTTGCAGTCTTATTGTCCTTCTCAGGCGCTATGGTCTCAAAACCAGAATGTATTGGTTTTTCTGTCTTTTCATCTGGTACACTTAGAGGAAATTCGTAGTTGAGGTTTTTTTATTGCTGGCCCTTGTTTGTGGAATTCGTTACCATTAGCTATGCATCAGTCAGCATCTGCTCCCCAGTTCATGAAATTGCTAAAAACCTGGCTATTTTCTAGGGCATTTGGCTGGTAGGTGATTTCTGAGTTTTTAGAGTTTGTGATTTATAAGATTGTGTATTGTTTGTGGTTTTTTTTAATGAATGTTTTATTGTACCTCTCCTTCATGTTTGGATAGATGGGTTATATATGTATTAAATAAATAGATGTAGCCAATTACTTTACACATGTATCTGCGATCCATGCCCAAAACTGCTCACCAACTTTGGGCAACGTATACAAAATTTGGGGGTATGTAAGTGTCGGCACTTATATGTTTATAACAAAAGAGAGGGAACGAAGTACAAACTGTGTTCCATTTTTAAAGGCCCGTGGTGCTGTTTTTTCTGTTTGGCACTTATATGTTTGGCATTTCAGATACCCACACACATAAATGCACCTAATTAACTGCAGAGGTCACAATCTTTTTAAAATTTCAGTATGGAGAGGAAAAACAGGGGATTAAGATGAATACATCCTTTAATCCCTCCTGTTAAGGGCTGGCTCAAACAAGCACTTTTGTATGTGCCAGGGAGCAGCTGTAAATCTCCACATTGATATTTTGGGCATTTACATCTCTCAAAACTATTAGTATTCATAATATAATATGCAGGTTATACATACAAAATGTCTATTTAGCACAAGTAAGATTTGGGGTAACCGGATAAGGGAGAAGGAGGGTAGATTAAGGAATGATCAAAGAATATATTTCTTTAGAGAAGAGCTTCCCAAACTATGTGTGGCACTTCATCAACTGTGTGAATTAGGGTCTGGCCACTGAAAGATTGGTGAGCACTGTATTAAAGAAAGGATGGTGGATGCATGGAACAGCCTCCAAAAGGTAATGGAAATGAAGATTGTCTGAATTCAAGAAAGCACAAGAGAAACAAACAATCTCTGAGGTTAAGCAACAGGTTGTAGCGCTGAGTAGTTGGTATGGATGGGCAGATTATATAGGTCATATTGGGGGAAATTCTATAAATGGCACTCAAAATTGGGTACTGGGAAAAATCAGCACTGTGTGATTCTATAAAGGGTGCATGTCCTTTATAGACTCACACTTAGCACCAATTCCCATGCCTAACTTTGGGCGCCAGACTTATGCCTACTGAAACCAGGTATAAATGTTGGTGTACAAGTTAGGCACACTGAGGCTCTATTCTATACCTATAAGCACACAGAATGCCCCTGACACAACCATGGCCACACCCCCCTTTGAGTTATTTGCTAGTAAAGTTAGGCACCATGCCTTGTAGAAAAGTGCATAGCCAGATGCACGCACAAATTTTAATGAGTGCCAATTAACGTCAATAATTGGTTATTAGTACCCAATAGTTAAGGGCTTGTTACTCCAGTAAACTCTATGTGCATCTTGGGCGCATGCACAAATTTGGGCATGCAAATCTGGGTCCCATATAAAGAATCTGGGGGATTGTCTTTTTCTGCCGTCATGTTCTACGTTTCTATTTTAATATGATGTCAACCCCTGAAGCTATCTTGCCATAATGGCAGATGCACCCTTCATTAGCGTTTCATCTAGGTTTTTAATGATTCCTCTATGTGGCAATACTTTCCATTCTCAGGTTGAACCTGTTATTCTTGTTCATCCACTATTGTGCTCACTGTATTTAAAGAAAATGTATTTCTGACAGATTTTGACTTAAGCAGAAGCAATTTCAAACACAGAAAATATAAAATGTATTTAAATACTCTACAAGTAAACTATAAACTTTCAAAGAATTAGTCTCACCATACTAATCTCTCTGAATATATAGTTACTGATGTCCCTACTGTTCTGGTAAGTATATCTGTTAATAGAAACTGTACATAATGATCAATAAACCAAAGCGTAACAAAAATGAAAATAAATAGGGAAAAAAGCAATGATAAAAAAACATAGTAATGAATGAATATCAGTTGATTCCTCCATTGACTGAATTTACATTTTCTTTTGTAAAGATAAGTATTTTCCTAGAATTCCAGATAATGAATAACCTGCCCTGTCATATAACATGTGGGAAATTAACGAAGCAGATTGTTTAAAGCAACAGAACGTAATTTATTAGTAAAAACAATTGAAATATATGTATACACAAACAGCCCAACACAGGCCATGTTTCGCCCAACAGGGGTGCTTCAGGGGCTACACAACAATCCTTTACTGTCAAAGTATAATGGATATATATTGGATATGTTCTGAAATGAAATGTATAGAAGATCACTTTGATTATGTTGAAACAACAGCTCAGTCAGAGATGCCAAAAACAATATATTCTGACATGAAGTCAGTCAGACAGTTACATATCTCTGAAAGTATCTGCTTCATTAATTTTCCGTCTTGGAGTTTGCAGACCGTCTGCCTTTGTGCTTGCATAGAACATGTGGGAGACATTCCCCAAGATGATAGCAATAGAATTTATACTTTGTCTAAAGTATAGCACCTACTGCCAACCATTTGTCCTATATCATTCCCATACTTCCGTGGATCTAGCCATTGCCATGTCCCACCATAGGTGTTTCATTTTTTGCACACACATGTATTGACATTCTCTGAGGACAAGCAGAATGTAGATATTTTTACTCTTCGGTGATGTCATCTGATGGAGTCGATATTGAAAGTGCTCCCTAGCATACTTTCTTGAAACTTTGGGAAGCGTAGCATCACACATGTATGCTTCTTGTCTCTGTCACACTAGACCAACTCAGTCTTCTTTTTTTCCCTGGACCAATACAGACATGTGTTTCACCAGACCTCGCAGCTTGCACCTCTTCACTTCAAAACTGTGTTTGCGTAGTTTTTCCTTCAGCTATCATGAAGTGACAAAGTTTAGAAGTCCTAACATGTTAGGCCTTTACCTAATAGTCTTCCTTAGTTGGGCTATGGCACTTTTTAAGTTTTGTTCTCTTTTTGTGACCCACTAGGATCTCTTAAGCCTTGGTCACCTGGCCAGGTCCATTTTTTCAACATCAAGTTGTTGATTTCACTGCAGCTGTTTTCCCACATATATCCCATGCATTCTTGAATTCTGTTACCGTTTTCATCTCCACCGTCTCACCTTAGCAAAATACAAGCTCCAAAACTAATCACAGTACTCCAAGTGGGACCTCACTAATAACTTGTACAGGGGACTCAACAGTTCCTTTCTTCTGCTGGTAATACCTCTATGTAGCCCAGAAGTATTTTCAAGAGTGGGGCACCCCCTTGGTAGATCTTTTTACCACTCACCTCCAAAAGAAAGTCCCTCATTTCTACTCTAGGCTGGGATTATATGGCAGACTAGCCTTGGATGTCTTTCTCCTCTGCTAGTATTGATAATATAATATCTATTGTATGTATATCTTCTTACATTTCTCATAGTGAAAACTCTCATAAAACTCATGAAAACTCTCATGATCCTAATCACGACTTACTGGCTTAGGCAGGTCTAGTTCCCACTTCTTCTGGAACTTGCTTCAGGAGGTCCATGGAGGCTGGAATGCTTCCCAGCACTCATCATACAGAAAAGGGGATTCCTTCTATATCCTAACCTCTAGTCCCTAACTCTCATGACTTGAATGTTGATAGTGGTGAATTTCCTGAACGTTCTACAAAGTGTCTCCCAAGTTTTGCTGGCTTCCAGGAGAGATTTCTCGAGGTCCTATCATTTTAAATGGGAGAGGTGTGCCATCTGGTGTGAGGGCAAAGCCCTAGATCCTTTCTCCTGTCCCACACAAAAATTGCTTGAATACTGTCTGCATTTGTCATAATCAAGTCTCAAAAATAACTCTGTTAGGGTTCACCTCAATGCAATTGGCACTTACCATCATTGTCTAGAAGGTAGACCCATCTCTCTCAGTCTCTAATTGTTTGCTTCATATAGAGCTTGCTTATGTTGAAGCCTCCCATTAAATCCCCTACAGTGTCATGGGATCTCAACATCATTTTAACCCACAATACAATACAAAATTTATATTTTGCTGTATACCAGTTAGGATCAATGTGGATTACAATATAAAACTAGGCCATCACTAATAAATATACAAAGAATATAATAATCATATTTCAGAATATCAATCACCAAATACTTCACATATTTCACAGAAGGAAACTGTAACTGACATCCATCTTTAGATCTAAGAGAACAAATTGTTGTTTTTACTGCAAATAACTCCACAAAATAATCTGGAACAAATCCATAAAATAATCTATGGACAAAAATACAAAGCTTATGTATGAACTGATGAAAGCTTCTTTTGAGCCACTTGAAACCTACTGTCTGAAGTATATGACCTGGAAAGTCTTGTTGGTGGCGATCACTTTAGGCCACAGGATCAGTAAGCTACAGATCCTAGTAGCTGATCTACCTTATACCAAGTTGTTCAGCAACAGAGTGGTCTTGCGAATGGATCCTAATTTCCTTCCTAAGGTGGTGTTGGATTTCTGCCAACATTTTTCCCAAAGCCACATGCCCATCCAGGTGAAAGCATACTGTACACTTTGGACTGGAAGAGAGCCTTGGCCTCTATCTGTAACAGATTAAAGTCTATCAAAAGCCCACTCAGCTTCTTGTTTCTTTTGACTCTAACAGGATGGGGGCAGCCATCGGTAAATACATACTCTTGAATTGGCTAGCAAACCACATTTCTTGTACTTGTGCCCAGACTGGGTTGAATCTGGAGGATCATGTCATGGCTTATAAACTACTATCAAAAAAGGGAACACCTTCGGGTTTTGCTGGATGTTTCGAACGGAGCTTCTTGGGCAGTTTTATCTACATCCGTTCAAATATCATTGTGACCCCTGAGGCAGGTGTTTTATTATGCCAAAACAAGGACCGTGTCGGGTCCTGCTGTATTAGCATTTAATAAAGCATCTTTTAAACACCAGTTCCTGTGCTGGCGTGTCCATTATCCACCCTCTACTCTTATTTGATTGGACTTTCTACGTAGAGGTTCTTCCTGTTCACTTATAAAGTCAAAGCCATGGCTATGTTGATGGCCCACTTGAGGTCAACCTCCATAGAGGAAATTTTCAGAGCTGCAATGTGGACTTCAGTTCACACATTTACATCTCACTACTGTTTGGAACAGGACTCCCAATGCCAGAGTTAGTTCACTCAGACAGACTTTCCGAATCTATCTGGGGTCTGGAATCCAATTCCATCTCCTTAGAACCATTTCTGTTCCAGGCTGCCTAGAAAAGATTTTAAAAAATATTTAAAAATTGTTGATGTGTTCACTGCACTTTCCTTAGGCCATGCCTGTTATCCCTATTTTTATTAAAGGCAGCCTGGTAGCTAGGGATTCCTCAGAGTAAGAATATCTGCATCCTGCATTGTCCTCAGAGAAAATTAAGGGCCCTGTTTACTAAGCCGCGCTGTAGGCATGCTAACTTTTTCAGCGCATGCTAACGCTAAGGACACCCATATATTCCTATGGATGTCTCTAGCATTAGCGTGTGCTAAAAATGCTAGCACACCTTAGTACATAGGGCCCTAAGTTACTTTCCTGTAACAGGTGTCATTTGAGGACAGCAGGAAGGATATTCTTAATCACCCACCCACCTCCTCTTGGAGTTGAATTCTAAAAGTTGTCCATAATAGACTGAGCTGGTTCATTGTGACAGCAGCAGGTGGGAAGATGTGCACGTGCACTGTGTGGTGCTTCCAAAATCTTTGAGAATGTATGCTGTGGAACACTTCCCAGATGGACTCCATCGGATGTTGTCACCAAACAGTAAGAGTAGCCACCCTGCTTTCCGTGGAGTACACTTGCTAGGAGTAAGTAAATTAATTTTTCTGTCCATACCTAATCTATATTTGCTGATGTCTGATCTAAACTTTCACACCAGATTGCTAAACATTAGCAATTTGGTGCTTTAACAGGTTCTTCAACATCTACAGCTCACTTGTGCATTTCTGAAGTAATTATGGCAAGAAAACTTGACACTTTCATCTCTGTTCTGTTCTTTTCAGTCATTCTTGGCTGGCTTTGGTTGGCCTAATATTGTGAACTGCAATGCAGGATACATGAGTCTGATTCCCAGACCTGGCTTTTTGCTCATCGGGGTGGCTGGAGTTATTGCAGAAGAAGTGTTCATAGTCCTCTGGTAGGGGGTGGAGGAGAGAAAGCCATAGCCATTACTTAATGATGACATCTTGAGGCCAGAGTTAGGGTTCACATTAGCAGAATTCTGACAGAGAGGGCTGACCTTAAGCAGGGGCAACAGGAGCAGCCTCACAGGGTCCCGCACTCCTAGGGCCCAGGGCTTAACTGAGTCAGCTTTGCAACTGGCAACGGACCAAAAGTTGAAGCTTCTTTTCTCTTTCTATCTCCCGCTCTCTATCTCCTTCTTTCTCCCTCCCCACCCCCTTGGTAATTGCACTCCTCAGCACTGATGCTATATACTCCTTCCATTGCCCCACCAGCCAGCCCTTACATTTCCTCTGTCTGACTCCCCCTTGCCCTTTGGTTTCATGCTTCTCAGATGGGATAGCATCATTTTATTGCCTTTTCAGCTTCACCTCCTCACACACCTTGTGTGTGTGGGTCCTACAGTAGCGCCAATTTTTCCAAGCATGATCCAGCCAGAACCCCAGGAAATAATCACTCTCACCTTTCCAGCCAGGATCCAGTTAGCCTCAGTCACAGTCATATCAGCAGAGCAGAGGTGACTGGAAGGATCATTCATTGATTCAAGTCATTCCAGCTCTGGGAACTAACCTGCTACCCCACACAGACTGCCTTTCAGTTACAGGAAGACTGGGGTTAGGGGGAGGGAGGGAGTGTTTTTTGTTTTATTTTGGACACATTTCTACCAGAGCATAATGCAAATGTATTTAACTTATTTATTTTAATACATTTAGTTTAAAAATAAATATAAGGTAGTGTTTTATTTCTAATATTGTATAATAAGTAGGGGATACAATGTAACAATGTAAACTAGATGACAAATGTCTGTTCAGTGGTTCTCTGTTTTTGCTATTGTACTACCTCTTGGGTCCAGGGTATCACAAGCTTGTAAATCACTAAGGGGCCTTTTTACTAAGCTGCGTAAGCATTTACGTGCGCCCAATGTGCGCCAAAATGGAGTTACCGCATGGCTACCATGCGGTAATTTCATTTTTGCCGCATGTCCAATTTGCGTGGCCAAAAAATAATTTTTATTTTCTGCCACACATATTGGACACACGCCAAGTGGCATTTGGCGTGTAGGTCCTTACCCCCAGTTACCGTGTGAGACTTTACCGCTAGGTCAATAGCTGGTGGTAAGGTCTCACACCCAAAATGGACACATAGCAATTTTCATTTTGCCGCATGTCCATTTTCAGGAAAAATTTTTAAAAGGCCTTTTTTACAGGTACGCTGAAAAATGATTCTGCGCGTGCCCAAAACCCACACCTACACTACCACAGGCCATTTTTCAGCGCACCTTAGTAAAAGAACCCCTAAGATTGCAATAGTAGTCAGTGAATAAATAAATAAATCCCTGACTTGCTAGGTGTGCCCTGAGGATTGGGTTGAGAACCACTGTTGTATCTGAATGTAACTCACTTTGAGCTATTACTAAAAATGGCATAAGCCAAATCTAAAACTCCCTTCCCTTCTTTTGCTGCAACAATCTTACAATAGTAGATTTAGTTAACTTTGAATCTGTTTCTTCCATTTGCTCATTCACAAGCCAAACAAATGGAAGTCTCTCTTTGCTTCTGTAATGCAGGCTCTCCTAATGCAGTGCTTCTCAACCCAGACCTTGGGGCACACCCAGCCAGTTAGGTTTTCAGGATGTTGACAATAAATATGCATTAGATAGATTTGCACGGCAATGCCTGCTTGGTATGCAAATCTATCTCATGCATATTCATTGTGGATATCCTGAAAACCTGACTGGCTGGGTGTGTCCTGATAACTGGGTTGAAAAGCACTTATGACACCACCTGGGTGCCTGAATGACAATGTTTCTGCACTGCTCCTGCAGGGCAATCTTTCTTCTCTTTGGCTTACTGTACCTGGTTGACCCCAATGTCTCTTCTCTCCAGGTGTGAAGTACCTTGTGTTAGCACTTTGTACACTGACTGGATTGTTCAGCAGAGAAATGTCCCCTCTCTTTAAAATATATCATACCAGATTGTTGCTGTGAAGAGTCCAGACCCCTTTCTAAACAACAAAAATAACACTCTATAGCCTGGACACTTTCCTTTCCAGTGAGAAATTCCATGCACTCCTTGGTAATCAATAGAAATAGAATAAAATAATACCGTTTTTATTGGACTAATTTAATACATTTTTTCATTAGCTTTCGAAAGTAGCCCTTCTTCGTCAGATCAGAAATAAGCAAATTTTGGTAAGTAACAGCATATATAAGTGAAACATCAAAGTATTTCAGTGACAGTCTGAAAGGATGAGTGTTTCACTTATATATGCTGTTACTTATCAAAATGTGCTTATTTCTGATCTGATGATGAAGGGCTACCTTCAAAAGCTAATCAAAAATGTATTAAGTTAGTCCAATAAAAAAGGTATCATCTTATTTTCTTTTCTATGTTTTATTTTATTCTATTTCTATTGATTACCTTTAAAAGTGGACTAACACAGCTACCACATCTCTCTATGCACTCCTTGGAAAATCTCACTTCTCAGCCATAAGAGTTTGAAGAAGATAAGACTGGAAAGCTTTAGACTTCTTTTCTCCTCTTGACTTCTGGTCAGAAGGAGATAGCTTACTGCTGCCCTGCTCACAACATTGCCCTGCTGTCTGTGTGCTCCCCTGCAGAACTACATCACTGAGTTTCCTAGAAACTCTGGAGGGGTGTGGGGGGGGGGGGGGCAGGGGTCTTTTCTATATATCCTCAAAGCTCAATCCATGCTGATAACATCCAAAGGGGATACTCGTACAAATGTCTGACTTTCAGTGTCATGTCTTTCCGAACTTCAATTATGAGCCTATATGAAGAATGAATGTGCATGCAGGCAGGGGTGGAAAATTCACATGTGCCAGGTTGCCAGTATGCCTAGAGATTGATGCCTGGCACCTGCTGCTGCTCTGGGTGGAGCTATTTCTGTTGCGGTTTGGCCTGGGCTGGAAGAAGTGTCGCAGCATTTTTACACGTCATTCCAATCAGGGAAAAATTAAATGTGCAGCTAATTTTAGAGTTAAATGGAATAATTCTCAAGTCCTTACGCATGTACACAGTTCACAAGGATTTTATCTACAAGCTTTTCACTGATTTCCATAGGGAAAGTGCAAGCATACTTTGTCCTTCAAAATTGCCTAGGGAAAGCATACCCACAAAGACTTGTGGGTACTGTTTCTGTGGAAAAAGTAGAATTACATATTTATTGTTTCTTTCAACTTAACTCTGAGACTTCCTACTTTTTCACTAGATAAAAATGTACACCATGCACATTGCTAATCCTTCCAGATATTTTTACCCAGGTAAGCAATTTCAGAGATCCAATTTACCCAGGTAAATGGCTTTGGCAAATCACCCTGATAATGTAGACAGTTTTGAGCACATTAGGACAATGTATGGCAAGGCAATTTTCTGGCCTTTATATGAAATGCTCTTCCTGATATTTTTGGAAAATAGTTTTTTTTTTTTTTTTTTTTACATTGCTTGCCAGTTTGCTGGGTTATTTTACTAGCTTTATTGAAGTACTTTTTTAAGAAACTCTTTTTTGATGTTTTTTCTAACGCTAATAATAGAATATCAAAGTGGAGAAGGCAAACAATATTGTCTGAAGTGATAGCATTTCTGAGCTATTAGTTCCTTCTGCCTCCTACACATGGACCATCTCCTTCTGATCTTACTATACAGAAAAATTCACCAATTAGGGGGTTGGATTAGCATTGGTTAGAAGGGACAAGTAAGGAAATAATTAGGTCCTTCTTTACTATCTGTAAAAAGAGAACACAAGTAATTTTTAGGGGAATTTTATTAGTAGAGAGTTTTTGTTAACACAATAAATGAATCAGGAGTGAAGGACAATAACATTCAAAAAAACAACAAAAAACACTTTTATATCCAAAAAGGAAATTTGAGGTATGGAGGGGCATAACTGAACGGTGCTGGCCAAATAGCTGGCCAGCCATCTTTGGGGCTGGCGCCATAAGTAGGTGGAGCCAACCGTATTTTCGAAAAAGATGGCCGGTCATCTTTTTTTTTGCTAATACGGTTGGTCCCGGCCAAATATCAGAGTTCGCTGGTTTTGAGATGGCTGGCATCGGTTTTCAGCCATAATGGAAAATAATGCCGGTGATCTCAAACCCGGCCAAATCCAAGGCATTTGGCCTTGGGAGGAGCCAGCATTTGTAGTGCACTGGTTCCCCTGATGTGCCAGGACACCAACTGGGCACCCTAGGGGGCACTTCTAAAATTTAAAAAAAAATAGCTCCCAGGTGCATAGCTCCCTTACCTTGGGTGCTGAGCCCCCCCAAATCCCCCCCCAAAACCCACTCCCCACAACTCTACACCATTGTCATGGCCCTTATGGGTGAAGGAGGGCACCTACATGTGGGTACAGTGGGTTTTGGGGGTTTTTGGAGGGCTCCCATTTACCACCACAAGTGTAAAAGGTAGGTGGGATGGGCCTGGGTCCACCTGTCTGAAGTGCACTGCACCCAGTAAAAACTGCTCCAGGGACCTGCATACTGCTGTCATGGAGCTGGGTATGACATTTCAGGCTGGTATAGAGGCTGGTGAAAAAATGTTTTTTAATTTGTTTTTTTTTGGGTGGGAGGGGGTTGGTGACCACTAGGGGAGTAAGGGGAGGTCATCCCCGATTCCCTGCGGTGGTCATTTGGTGAGTTGGGGCTCTTTTTTGAAGCTTGGTTGTGAAAAAAAAGGGACCAAGTACAGCCGGCGAAATGCTCTACAAGCCTGGCTTTTTTTTCATTATTGGGCGAAGCCGGCCATCTCGTAAGCAAGCCTCCATCCCTCCCCATCCCGCCTTCACTACCCTACCAACACGCCCCCTTGATATTTCGCTGGCTCCGCCACGGAAAGCAGTTGAACCCGGCCAAAATCGGCTTTTGATTATACCGATTTGGCCAGGTTCAGGAGATCGCCGGCCATCTCCCAATTTATGTCGGAAGATGGCCAGCGATCACTTTCGAAAATGAGCTGGATGGTGAAATTGAATGTGAATTTAATTGCAGAATGTCTTACATTGAGCCAACTGTCAAAAAATCATGTAGTTGTTCTTTTGAACCATGCCAAAAAAAATTGTCATCAATAAATCTAGACTGAAAAATTACTCGTGAATTAAATGTGAGTGATTCACAAAGACTAACTTGAAAGTGTGACAAAAAAAGAGCCATTGTAGTCCCTGTAGCCATGCCAGATGTCTATTGATAATAGGAGTTATTAAACTAAAAATAATTCCTCTTCATAGTTAGTTCAACGATTTTGATCAAAAAGTCAGTAGGAACTCAAATAGGTTCATCTCTAGTGTCTAAAAATTCTTTAATAATTAACAACACCTCATCATAAGGAATAACCATATAGAGTGATTGGACATCAAGATTAACTAACCAAATCTCATAGTCCATATCCAGTTGAATGTTCTTGATTTTAATTAAAAAAAAAATGAGTAGAATCTCTAATATAAGAGAATGATGTTTTCACAAATGGCTGTAAAAATGATCTGCAAAAATAGATAAAGTTTCCAAGAAAGAGTGATTACTAGATATAATTGGTTAAGGAGGATATAGAAAATAGGACAAACAGGTGAAGTGTTATTAGGAAACTAAACTCCCGCTTGGCTAGATAGCCAACTTCTAATCCATTTAATAATAAAGATTTTACTTCTTTCTGAAGAACAGGTGTAGGATCTTCCACTAGCCTCAAATAATAATTTTCATTTGAAAACTGATGCTCCACTTCCTTGATGTAATCACTCCTATTTAATATCCCAATCATTCCTCCCTTATCAGCCCTCCAAATAACAATTTCAGAATTTTGTTTAAGTTTATTAATTGCATAGTAATCTTCCTTAGAACAATTCACAAACCCTTTCTCTGGATATTCTTCCAACTTTGATATATCATTCAGCACTGATTGCTTAAAAGTTTTGAGAATAGGGGCACAGGGGGAATCCACACAGATTCAGGTTTCACTATTGAAGTATCTTCATCACTGTTAACAGCATTATCATGAAAAAATTGTTAAAGAAGTAATGCTCTCATAAAATACTCTAACAGAGTTGGTTTTGAGACTTGATTATGATAAATGCAGATATATTCTAATTAGGGTAACAAGAGGGGAGTTTTCAATAGAGTTTTAATTACATTTAATTACTTTCTGAGAAGAATCTTGAGCTTCTTTAAATTAATCTATTATCCCTTGTACCTTAAGAAGTTTAAACCATACAATAATACTAAGATGGAGACAGCAGTCCTAGTAGCAAGAGGGGTGCTATCCAGTGTTTTGCATTGAGTGTCACATGTATGATTATCTCCCAATTTGTGAGATGTTATATGTGTGTGCTCAATGCAAAGAGCTCCTAAGCTGTCATAGAGCAGGTCCATTCTCTTAAGGCTAGAGTTGCAGACTTGGAGGAACTTAGGGAGACAGAGAGGTACATAGAGGAGGCCTACAGGAACATTGTAGAGAAGTCCTATTTCCAGTCTCGCAGCCCCAGTGCTGCCTTAGAAGAGGGAGGTCTCTTAGAAAGTATCACCCTGGTGAAGTAAGAGGTAATCCTGTAGCCAGGACCTGCCCATCAGGGGATGCAATATCCTCTCACACCGAGGATATATCTCCAAGAGCTTTTGCCCATGAGGGAAGGGTTAGGACAGCTGTTGTAATTGGTTATTCAATGATTAGGCATGTAGATAGCTGGGTTGCTGGTGGGTGTAAGGATAGCCTGGTCACTTGCTTGCCTGTTGCAAAGGAGGCAGACCTCACATATCACCTAGATAAGATTTTAGATACAGCTGGGGAGGAGCCTGCTATCTTGATACATGTGGGTACCAATGACTTAGGGAAATGTGGGAGAGAGGTTCTGGAAGCCAAATGTAGGCTGTTAGGTAGAAAGCTGAAATCTAGATCCTCCAGGGTAGCTGATATCTGGAGTGAAGTCACTAAAGAATTGAGGAAAATGGTTAAAAAGAAACTGAAAGGGTCAGCCACAAAGGTTAAGACTTTAAATCAGGCATAACCATTGTTTAGTATTTTTAATACTATCGTGGAAGCCCAGACCTGATGTATTCCATGTATTAACAAAGTTGGAAAGAAGAGCAAACGACAGCCAGCATGGTTAAAAGGTGAAGTGAAAAAGTCTATTAGAGCCAAAAGAGCATCCTTCAAAGAATGGAAAAAGGATCCCAATGAAGAAAATAACAAGCAACATAAGCAGTGTCAAGCTAGAAGCAAAGCATTGATAAAGAAGGCTAAAAAAGAATATGAAGAAAAACACCTGTGGAGACAAAATCTCCTTTTTCAGGTACATCAGAAGCAGTAAGCTTGTGAAGGAATCTGTGGGACTATTAGATCATGAAGGAGCAAAAGAGGCACTCGGGAAGGACAAGACCATAGCGGAGAGATTGAATGAATTCTTTGCTTTGATATTTATAGAAGAAGATGTAAGAGATTTTGCCTTCACTGGAAATGTTTTTTTAAGGATGATGATGCGAAGGAGCTGAAATAAATTTCAGTGAACCTGCAAGGTGTACTGAGCCAAATTGACAAGTTAAGAGTGATAAATCATCTGGACCAGATGGCATACACTCCAGGGTACTGAAAGAATTCAAACATAAAATTACTGATCTGTTAGTGATCTGTAATCTCTCGTTAAAATCATCTGTAGTACCTGAAGATTGGAGGATTGACAATGTAAATCCGATTTTTAAAAAGGGTTCCAGGGGTGATCCAGGAAATTACACACCGGATTGAATGACTTCAGTGCTGGGGGATATAGTGGAAACTATTATAAAGAATAAAATTACAGAACACAGACAACATGGTTTAATGGGACAGAGTCAGCATGAAAGTCTTGTCTCACCAATTTACTTCATTTCTTTGAAGGTGTAAAAAAAATCTGGATAAAGATGAACTGGTTGATGTAGTGTATCTAGATTTTCAGAAAGCTTTTGACAAAGTTCCTCATGAAAGACTCCTGAAAAAATTAAAAAGTCATGGGATAGAAGGTAATGTCTTTCTGTGGATTAGGAATTGGTTATTGGACAGAAACCTCACGCTAGAAAGCCAAGTGAAAACTACAACAAAGAAAATGTTCCAATCAATGTGGAAACTCAAACGAGTAAAACCTTTCTTCCCGAGGGAAATATTCCGCAGCCTGGTGCAATCAATGGTACTCACGTCACCTAGATTACTGCAATGCAATCTATGCTGGATGCAAGGAACAAATCATTAAGAAACTCCAAACTACCCAAAACACCACAGCCAGACTCATATTTGGAAAAACGAGATTCGAAAGCACCACACCCCTACAAGAAAAATTGCACTGACTCCCAATCAAAGAACGAATAGCGTTCAAAATTTGCACCCTGGTCCATAAAATTATTCATGGCAAGACCCCGATATACATGGCAGACCTCATAGACTTACTAACCAGAAACACAAAAAGGACAACACACACATACCTAAATCTTCACTATCCAAGCTGCAAAGGACTAAAATATAAATCAACCTACGCATCCAGCTTCTCCTACATAAGCACGCAACTATGGAATGCACTACCAAACATCATGAAAACAATGCATGACCTAACAAACTTCCGGAAATCATTAAAGAACAACTTGTTCAAAAAGGCATACCAAAACGATCCAACTTAAACACCAGAAACATGCAACACAACAAAACCTTTAATGGAACTGGACAAAACTCAACTCCTCTACTTAATTCATACCACTCTTGAACTCTAACGCAATACCACTCTTGAATTCTATACCACTCTTGAACTCACTAATTGTATCTACTATCCTGGAATGACAATGTCATAACAGGACTCTGTAAGCCACATTGAGCCTGCAAATAGGTGGGAAAATATGAGATACAAATACAATAAATAAATAAACTCTAATGCAATACCACTCTGTATTTCTCATACTGGAATTGGCGATTGCCATCACGGTACTGTGTAAGCCATATTGAGCCTGCAAATAGGTGGGAAAATGTGGGATACAAATGCAACAAATAAAATAAAACAGAGGGTAGGATTAAATAGCCATTTTTCTCAGTGGAGGAGTGTGAATAGCGGAGTGCCACAGGGATCTGTACTGTGACCGTGCTATTTAGCATATTTATAAATTATCTGGAAAATGGCATGATGAGTGAGGTGATTAAGGGCCCTGTTCACTAAGCTGCATAGGAATATATGGGTGTCTCTAGTGTTTAGCACATGCTACGCACCTTAGTAAGCAGGGCCATAAGTTTGCAGATGACACAAAACTATTCAAAATTGATAAAACACATGTGGATTGTGAAAAGTTGCAGGAAGACCTTAGGAAAATGGAAGACTGGGCATCTAAATGGCAGATGAAATTTAATGTGGCACATGCAAAGTGATGCACATTGGAATGAATAATCCGAATCATAGTTGCCTGATGATAAGTTCCACCTTAGGAGTCAGCACGCAAGAAAAAGACCTAGGTATCACTGTAGACAATACACTGAAATCTGCCCAGTGTGCGGTGGTGGTCAAAAAAGCAAACAGGATACTAGGAATTATTAGGAAAGGGATGACCAAGAATATTATAATACCTCTGTACTGCTTCATGGTATGACCTCACCTTGAGTATTGCATTCAGTTCTGGTCACTGTATCTCAAAATGATATAGTGGAATTAGAAAAGGTTCAAAGAACAGTGACCAAAATGATAAAGAGGATGGAATTCCTCCCATATTAGGAAAGGCTTTAAAATCCTGAGTGGTGTAGAACCGGTAGAAGTGAATTGATTTTTCACTCTTTCAAAAAGTACAAATACCAGGGGACACTTAATGAAATCACATGGAAATACTTTTAAAACAAATAGGAGGAAATACTTTTTCACTTAAAGAATAGTTAAACTCTGGAACTCGCTGCTGGAGGATGGAGGATGTGGTAACAGCAGTTAGCGTATATGGGTTTAAAATGGTTTGGACAAGTTTTTGGAGGAAAAGTCCATAGTCTGTTATTGAAATGGACATGGGGGAAGCCACTGCTTACTCTATGCTGATGACTCCCAAATCTACACCCCCGAAATCTCAACCAGCATCCAGACCAAAGTTTCAGCCTGCCTGGATGTCTCAACATCATCTAAAACTTAACATGGCCAAAACCAAGCTTCTCATCTTTCCCCCTAAGCCTACCTCTCCTCTCCCCCTTTTCTCTATTTCTGTGGATGGCACTCTCAATCTCCCTGTCTTATCTGCTTGTAACCTTGGGGTCATCTTTGACTCCTCTCTCTCCTTCTCTGCTCACATTCAGCAGATTGCCAAAACCTGTCGTTTCTTTCTCTATAACATCAACAAAATCCGTCCCTTCATCTCTGAGCACTCTACCAGAACCCTTATCCACACTCTTATCAATCACTTCCTTTACTCATCTACCTGGTGACCAGTCCGCCTCCATCTCCCCATCTCTTGGGTTTACATGGAACAACTCTCATTGAATATTGCAAAAATGAGTACATCCCTCGGGGTATACGCATGATTAAAGAACCTGCTCTTTTCTCTGATGATACTGCTTTTACTGCTAAATGGCACCTCATCTTAAATAAATATTCATTGGATTTAATGATGCTTATTATTGAACAAACGAGAGATGAAGTGGCTATTATTAAAACTCAAATTGATTATTTGGAACAACAAATAAAGATTCAGGTGTAGAAGAATTTAATAAAATGCTAGCTGATTTTAAGAAGAAAATGGATCAATTTGTGCAGATTTAGAAATTCTGAAGTAGAAAAAAATTCAAAAAGGATGAAGAGGATTATGCTTTAAAGAGAGTTTAAACCTGGATAAGGAAATCTCTTGATAGGAATGATAGACTGGGACAAAAGAAAAAGGTTGTGTTTGAGATATCCACTGTCTCCCCTGATGAGGGGATATTGGATCCTAGGGGTCAGATGAAGACAGGATGGTAGGAAGAGGTAGATCTTGAGGTTTCAATCGCAAACCTAAGAAACAGGGAGATGAAGGCAGACCAGTCACTAGGCAGATGAGCAAAAGGAAATGATTGTTAATCTGTCTAATTATTCATTATCTGAGACTGAATTGAAACTTGTGTCTAAAGGTCTCTTATATGTACCCACACAAAAATATGATCCTTTCCTTTTTAGAGCAAATTTACAGGATAAATGCAAGGCCTTCCACCCGGTCTATGCCAACTTGGCAGAATGTGTTACACGTTTCATGTTCATTTATCCAGCAATATTAAAAGTCTTTAATAATGACACTTGGAACACTATAGAAATTTTTCTTGACTCTTGGAGAGTTCTCACAAGAGGCAACATGAGTCCATTTATTTGTGGAGGAGCTTTCATCGCTAATCGAAGGCATATGTCAGAATATCTGTGCCAGTTTTGCACTGTGTGAGGACATACGTTGTTTCTTTATTAAGATCAAAGAGTAAACTAACAGAGCCATGGCAAGCCTCATATTGGGATGTGCAGACAGGCCAGCCAATCTGTAAAACGTGGCTGGCCTCCTTGAGATGGGAGATGGCTGTGACTATTCACCTCTGTTACTACTCCGATTAAGTTAACAGTATATTGTACATTTGCAGAGAATTATTGTAATGGTACAATTGGTTCATTTTATTCTGTTGCAATGGGAGTTTGGTACTAGACCTAACTGAACTCAATTGGATGGGGAAGCCCAGAAGGCATCATATGCGTGACCTGCTACTTTGCGTCACGTGGTTGGGTGCAACGTACGCAAGGAGAAATGGCGTGCAACGTACGCAAGGAGAAATGGCGTTTGGAATTGGGAAGCAAGGTACAAGAGAGTAGGTGGGGTCAGAGGGGAAGGTTAGGTGTTATTTTTTCTCGTATTGGTGCTCAGTGGTCGTGCATATTTCATTGATGTTTTTGGCTTTGATCTTGGAGGTGAGGCTGGATGCCCTGGGGATTTCCACACGTAACCGTTTGCAAGCTACCAAGTCCCATCTTATGCCTCATGACCAGTAGACAGAACACCTCTGTGCGGGTGGTGTCCTGGAACATATCTGTTGTCACCTCCCCGATCAAACAGAGTAAGATCCTAACACATTTGAATCGATATCACGCTGACATAGCATGTTTCCAAGAGGCAAAATTAAGTGCAGCTAACAAGAAGCTGGAAGGGGTTGGGTGGGGGCGGTATACCACTCCTCTTCCCCTAATCAAAGAGCGGGAGTGGTGGTGCTCATCCAGAAAACATTGATGTCTACAATTGATCGAGTATTACAGGATGTGTATGAAAGATATTTATTGCTGAAGGTCACCTTGCCCAACACCAAGTTTCACTTGTGGTATATGCTCTAAATCAATATGAAATGCTTTTTTTAAACCAATTAATTCAAATAAAGATTAAGGGTATCACAGGCTTACAGACCCTGTGATACCCTTAATTTTGTTAAGCCATTTCAATCAGATGATGGACCCGGTAGTAGACCGCTCAACGAGTGTGACGTTCCATGTTTAACTAGTGCTCTGAGCTTGGTTCATGCCTTGCATTTATTGCATCCCACCGGGCGAGATTATTCACATGTCTCTAAAGCCCATGAAATGTTGTCACGTATTGATTATATTCTACTCTCCACTGCCCTTTTCTCATTAGTAAACAAGGCAGAACTTGGGCCTATAATGGTGACATACCATGCATTACTTTGGGTTGATCTAGACATGAGGATGAACAGCAAAAGTGGAGCGAACTGGCGTTTTCCAGCCTGAGTACGGATCAACACTTCCTTAAATAAGTACAGCAAAAATGGGAAGATTTTGTTCACTTTAATGCGGCCCATGTGGAAATGCCAATTCTTTTTTGGGAGACAGCTAAAGTAGTTCTGAGGGGTGATATTACATCTTATGTTATCTCTCTCTCCTGCTGCATCAACCAAGGTATGTTACACTTGGAAAAACATTTTGCAGCCTCAAAACTTACTCATGTATATTCCCCTACCTCTAGTTCAAAAGAGTTACTGGTAACTATTCAAGTAGCCCTTAATGCCTTAATTCACGAGCGCACAAAAAAAAAATACTCCTTTACCAGTTATTACCGGTATGGGAATAAAATGAGGAAGTTGTTAGCCCAGGTTACTAAAACTTGGTCTGGCTCATGATTTATACCTTGTCTTTGAGATTCACATGGTATCCTGCACAATAATTCTGCTAAGGTAACAGAGATCTTTTTGCAGTACTTTTAAAGATTTTTGAGTGGGCCTGACATTGCAGATTACTTATGTAGATGCAGGACTTCCCAAGTTATCCCTAGAACACAGAGCAGCTCTGAACGCACCTATACAAGGTAAAGAATTCCAAATAGCACTCAGAGCCACCAAGAATAACACTGCTCCTGGTCTGGATGGATATAGCTCAGAATTTTTTAAACTTCTGAAAGTACAGCTAGCTGGACCCCTGAGGGGAACTTTTACAAAGGTACACAACAAAACCAAAATACGATATGGACACAACACAACTCTTCCATGTATGAAGCCCCTATGTGGCTATACCACATGAACCGTACCTTATCTCATGTGGCAATACCACATGAACTTTATCTTATCTCTACATCACTCTGTATTTGTCTACACCGGAGTCTGCAATCGCATCTCCGGCACTATGTAAGCCACATTGAGCCTGCAAATAGGTGGGAAAATGTGGGATACAAATGTAACAAAAAATAAATAAATATGTGTTTCTTGTACCTATGGAACAGTCATGATGACATAAATCATTACAAAATGAGACAGTGGCCTCTCAGAGTCGAGCACACAGTTGGTCGGTACAATGTACAACACAAATCACTGGTCGATCCACTTCAAGTTTATCTTCCACCACTTCACATTAAACTTGGTTTAATAAAAAATTTTGTAATTGCACTTGATCGTGATGGAAATGATTTCCAGTATTTGAAGGAGATGTTTTGCTCACTGAAAACTGAGGCTAGAATAAAAGCCGGAATTTTTTTTGGCCCCGAAATCAACAAACTAATGCATGATGACACATTCAGAACAAAACTCAACCCTCTGGAACTTGCAGCTTGGGATGCATTTGTGCTAGTAATGCAGAACTTCCTTGGGAACAGACAAGCTGAAAACTATGCTGAACTAGTAGACAACATGCTTAAAGCATATGAACAACTTGGTTGCTGAATGTCATTGAAAATGCATTTCTTACATTCCCATCTTGACTTTTTCTCACCCAATTTGGGACACGTAAGTGATGAACATGGAGAGAGGTTCCATAAAGACATTTCTATAATAGAGAACAGATATCAAGGCTGCTGGAATCCCAACATGATGGGGGACTACTGCTGGTTTTTGCAACGGGAAAATATGACCGGTCACAAACACAAAAGCAGACGCCTGAAGCACTTTTAACAGTACTGGGCCTTGCTGAAGTAAGACTTTTAAACTGGAATATGAGACTTTTTTGAAATTTTGTTATTCAATTACATTTTCATATACTGTTTACTACTAAACTTTGATGTAGATCAGGTAATTGTTGGAGTAAAACTCGTTCTGTAAAAAATTATTCAATGCTTTCCAAGTGCTTAATTCATTTGGGCAAACTTATGCATAACAAAATTTCCTGATGTGTTACAACAATTCTGACTTCGGATTTGGAATACGCACCTGAATTTAGTATAGGACAATTGGTTTTTGCCCATTAGCACACGAAAAAGTTGTTTTGTTGTGCTGTGAATTGAGCTTCTGTATATATTTGAATGTATTTAAACACTCATAGACAGAAGACTTTCACAGCACACAAAAAAATAATTTAATAAAATATTTTAATATTAGATATAGATTGGATTATGCAATTGCTTGTGAGTTCCTAGGCTTAAATGTAACACTTTACTGTATCTAGTAGGTGGGGTTTGTTTTTTTAAAATTTCCATTTCCAACTGAAACTGAGAAGTGAAAGCAAGCTGAGTGCTTTTGAAGTAGGGTGGGTTTTTTGTGTGCTCCTAGCTGAGGGGGAGGGCATAATAGAGGTCAAGCCTTCTTTGTTATGAATGATTGTGTGAGGAAGCTGCTAGCTCTGTTTGAGCCATAGTAGGCTTGTAAAAGGCCAAACAGAATGTTCTGAACTGACAGTTTCTTTGTTGAATATTTTTGCACCAATATATCCTAGGATTACTAATTGCTGTGAAAGTTAATTTTTTGGAACTTTCCTTCTTATATTAAGACTAAGCTATGAACTGTTCTTCAGATAAACTGTTTTTTGTTGTTTTTTGGGTTTTTTTTTGTTGTTTTTTTTTTTTTAGGAAGAAGAGTCATCATTAAAAGGGGAACTTCATATGAACTGAAGGTGGAGAAAACTGCTCCTCAAATTTTTTTTTTTATTTGGCATGAAAGCTGCAGTTATTATGAGCTGAGAGGTTAATTTGCATAGAACTTCAGTATGACTTCATCTGATTCTTTTTCTGTGTTCTAAATCTGAAAAAAAGAAACCTATGACCTTGATAGTTTGAGAGTGTTGAATTTTTGTGTTTATTTCATACTTTGTGGATTGAGCTAATTTAGTATCTCACCGTAAGTTAACCAGGGACATAAAATAAAGACCCCTGGAGAGCGGACTAGTCTATATTGTAGATTCCTTTCCGGATGCTGAGAGTTATTTTCCTATCTCCTGTAATCTTTCTTATAAAATGTGAATGTATATACACATATATATCTACATAGTATAATGAGGGATAATTTTATAAAGGTTTTTCATACATAAAATGCCTCTTGTAAAATTACACATCATTATAAGAATGCCTGTGTTTGGGGCATAGTTGGGTAGAGTCACAATGTTGTTTATGTATTAGACTCACACATTTTCACCTGACCCTGAGCGGTGTAAATGCATGCAGGTTTATTTTTATTGTACTTTCTGTAGAATATATGTATTTTATAAAAACACAGAGGTGTCCATGAGTCTTTAAAAACTAGGCCCAAAACAGGCACCTAATTGATTTCCCCACTTAGGTGACCTACTATCCTCAATGAGGACAATTTTCAAAAAACATTTGCCCAGCTAACGTGGCGCGACATTTTCGATATGATATCTAAGTTGGACTTTGGACGTTTTGTACTAACATCCCAAATACGAATAGGAAATGAGGAGGCATATTTTCAAAGCACTTAGCCTTCCAAAGTTCCATAGGTTTCTATGGAACTTTGGAAGGCTAAGTGCTTTGAAAATATGCCTCATAGTCATTTTTGAAACAGCAAAATGTCTATCTTTTTTTTTTTAATAGCCATATGCACGATGTTTTTGTGCTCTATGCATTTATCTTTTTGGTCCGTTAAAAAAAATACGTCCAAGTGAAAAATGCACAAAAGCAATCCATTGGGATGTAAGAGGAGTCAGCATTCTTAGAAGACTGGCCACACAGACATCCCAGGACAGCAGTGGGGCACCCTAGGGGCACTGCTGTGGACTTCATATAAAAACTCCTAGGTACACATCTCAAGGTTACCCCCTTATACTGTATGGTGAGCCCTCGAAAGCCCGCAAAAAACCTACTGTACCCAACTGTACACCACTACAATAGTCCTTAGGGGTGAAGGGGGTCACCTATATGTGGGTACAGTAGGTTTCTGGTGAGTGTGGGAATGCTCTCACTTTCCACCACAAGTGTAGCAGGTAGAGTGGGATATAGGCCTGAGTCCTCCTCTCTACACTGCACTGCATCAACCACTATACTACTCCAGGGACCTGCTTGCTGCTCTAATAGAACTGGCTTATAACATCTGAAGCTGTCAAGTGGTATTTACTGTTTTTATTCACATCTTTAGGGGGTGGGAGGGTGTCAGTGACCACTGGGGGAGTAAGACGGGTTTATCCCTGATTCCCTCCATTGGTCACCTGGTTATTTAGGGTACCTTTTTGTGCCTTATTCATTCTAAAAACAGGTCTAGACCAAAATGTTGAAGTTGTAGCCCTAGATGTTTTCATTGTGGCTATAAAACATTCAATTGTTAGGAATGCCCTAAGCCTGCCCCTGACATGTCACTGACATGCCCCCCTTGTGATTTGGATGCACTGCAGGTGAATTGCATAGACAGGGCCGGTGCTAGGGTTTCTGGTGCCTCCTGCAGCCTATTAGTCGATGCCCCCTACCTATCTAGCATTTCCTCTCTCTCCTATCTCCTCTCAACCCCTCTCATCCCCCATCTAGCACCTTCTCTTTCCCCTCCCCTCATTGAGAATAACACAAACTCCTCCACTTCCAGACACCTGCCTCCCCTTTTCAGCCCCAGCTCTCTCTCACCTGCCCACATTTTCAGCCCCAGCCCCTTTCTTCAAGGAGGTTAGATAAAACAGGAGATGAAGTGACGGCAAAATGTTGAAGTTACTTAAGTTAGTCTGAGTTTCCCCTTTCCCGGCAGTCATCATTCTTCATACACACAAAACAAAGCAAGCAAGCAAGCAAACCCATGAGCTGCTGCATCCACGTTATCATTCTTTATTGTTGGTAGCATTTTTATTGAATTTCACTTATATTTTCAAGCACGCCGGTTTGTACAGTATACGGATGTACACAGATGAAGTATAATAATGGAATAACATTTTATAGGTAGAGTAGCTAAATACGGATGTACACAGATGAAGTATAATAATGGAATAACATTTTATAGGTAGAGTAGTAATTTGTTATAAATTGTACTTAGTGTGTCATTTGGAGGGGCTGGTTCTATTCATGCAGAGATTTTTTTTCTCCTGGTAAAGGGCCACTAAAACAGACATCATGTTATAAGAATCAGGTGCTGAACATTTGAGTTTCTATTTATTTATTTACTTGCTTATTTATGACATTTATATCCCACATTAAACATGAATTAGGTTGAAACCTGTTTTTTTTTCCTGTGCCTACATCAAAAGAAAAATATGACATATGGGAACTTGCTCCTTTTGTTTTGTGGATTGCAGTGGTATATTATAAAAATGCACTTGTCTTTTTTAATTACTAATATTTCACAGAGAGGTATTGAATAATGAGGGAAGGGCTTTCTTCATGCAGAAGTTCTATCCAGTGTCAGTCTAAATGTGCCAACATTGTCCAGCTCAGCACACTATTAGCCGCCAAGTTCATTCAAAGTTAATTATGTTCAGTGAAAAATAAATCTGTTGGCTCAGGCTGCCTGCTATGTGAATATTTTATCATTGTTTAATTTTTGCTACCATGTATTACATATTATGGACATTTGTTTTAAAATTTGATTGTTTTGTTTATCCAGACCTTACATGCACATGGTATTGCTTTTTAAACCCAAAGGTGAATCCTAAAGGTGGTTGAACAATTAGGTATAAACTGTGTTCTTTCTGACTTTACTTGTTTTTGAGTCCTTTGGGTCCTGTTGATCTGTACATCTACAGTCTAGAGTTTTGGAAGATGGAAATGAGAAAATAAAAGCTAAATTTTGGATGTACTCTGTAGAAGTTGTTTACTTTTGCAATGTGATGGATGCCTGTTCTGGTGTGTACTTGTGATAATCTTTGAATAACTGTCTATACTTATGGCTATGATTTCTGAACATGCAGCATCATTTAAATGCCCAGTTGGGTATATATGCTAATCTCAACTTTGTTAACTGTTTCAGACATATCTACCGAGATTGGATAGCAGAGCCGGTAGTGGGAGGCGGGGCTGGAGGTTGGGAGGCGGGGATAGTGCGGGCAGACTTATACGGTCTGTGCCAGAGCCAGTGGTGGGAGGCGGGACTGGAGGTTGGGAGGCAGGGATAGCGCTGGGCAGACTTATACGGTCTGTGCCAGAGCCGGTGGTGGGAGGCGGGGATAGTGCTGGGCAGACTTATACGGTCTATGCCAGAGCCGGTGGTTGGGAGGCGGGGCTAGTGCTGGGCAGACTTATACGGTCTGTGCCCTGAAGAGCACAGGTACAAATCAAAGTAGGGTATACACAAAAGTAGCACACATGAGTTGTCTTGTTGGGCAGACTGGATGGACCGTGCAGGTCTTTTTCTGCCGTCATCTACTATGTTACTATGCTACTATCTACATGCGCCCATAAATAACTGAATTCTATTATTCCGTCTCACTGTATTTTCAAATGTAAGCCACATTTGAACCTGACCCGACTTTGCTTGGGATAATGTGTGATATAAATGTTTTGTTGTTTTTTAAAAATCCTTTATCCTCCACCTTTTAAGACACTGCCTATCCATCTGGATGGTGATGGCACAAGGAAAGCAAGTTTGGTCCAGTGAAGACTAACTCAAAATAACCTGTTCCTTAGCTGGCCCTAGTATTACCATAATGAAAATGTGACCATACCATGCCTCTGGGCGCTTTAGGCCTTCCTTGGAGTTGTAACTTTGCAGCCCTAAATATACTGCGGTAGTGCTCCCTTGTACATCCCAGTCTATCTTATATAGCACCTTTTACTAAAGTGCATTTATACTAAAGTGCTCTGGGTTCAGAGTTCTAAGTCACAAGAACCATGAGGCATGGGGCTAATCTGCAGCTCCACTGTGACTCTTGCCAATTCATTGTTTGACCCAGCCTTTCAAAGACTACTAAAAATGCCTCTGGGTCATCTGACTCAGTCACTTTTGTCAAAAACACAGCTCTTCAGCATGCCACTCCTCTTAAGCTTCCCTCAGAAGCATTACATTGCTCTCTTTGGACCATAAATTGTGCATATCTTTCTGAGCTTCGGTGGCAACAGGCTCCAGCCCACAATTTTTAGGCACCTGGGTGAGGTAGCACCTAGGATTTCTCCACTCTTCAACAGTTGAGTAAAGTTGCTGATTTAACTCCACATGCCAGACATTAATTCTTATACTCAATTTGTTTTGCCAGAGTTAATAACATGTTCATAGTACAGGTGTGCTATTTTATGACTTATCTGTGACTCTCATGAACAGGCAGTGATTTGGTAATATACAATGAATTCCACAATGGTGAATAACCTCTTCGATCTTTGGAAAAGGCTTTAGCAATGGCCATGCTTCTTTCCTGGTGTTGCTACTGGTAATTTGTCAACTGGACTTGTTGTGTTTCCATGCTCCATTAATAATAAAGAGACATCCACAGGAAGTTGCATCATTGAAGTAAAATGCTGGCTAGAGAGAGGCCACTTTCACTGCAGCCTCTGCCAGTGACACACTTCAGTGTTTGGAGGCAGGGGGCAGGAAGGAGGACTAGACAGATGTTGGACCTGGGAGCTGACCTGTAGCAAGAAGAAGAGAAGAGGAGAGGAGAGATAAAAGCCCTTGGGGAGAGGGGGAAGCAAAGGGAAGATACCCACATGAAGAACACAACGAAAAAGATGTGGAAACTCAAAAGAGTAAAACCTTTCTTCCCGAGATACATCTTCCGTACCTTGGTACAGTCAATGGTAATAAGTCATCTGGACTACTGTAATGCACTATACGCTGGCTGCAAAGAACAGACTATCAAAAAACTCCAAGCAGCCTAGAATACCGCCGCAAGACTCATATTTGGAAAAACCAAATATGAAAGTGCAAAACCCCTAAGAGAGAAACTTCACTGGCTCCTACTCAAGGAACGAGTTGCATTCAAGATCTGCACGATTGTACACAAAATCATTCACGCAGATGCCCCAATCTACATGCTAAACCTTGTGGACTTGCCTCCCAGAAATGCCATAAGATCATCCCGCAAATTTCTCAACCTGCACTTCCCCATCTGTAAAGGATTAAAATATAAACTGATACACGACGCCACCTTCTCTTACATGAGCACACAGCTGTGGAATGCATTACCTACAGCCCTGAAAGCTATTGATGAAATAACTAACTTTCGCAAATCTCTGAAGACACATCTATTCAACAAGGCCTACAAAGAGAACCCATAGCCTTACAAAACTACCTCACCAACTCACCCAATTATTACAGTCCACCTTATATCCTACCAATACCTTCCTTTTCCCTCACCTAATCTTTGTACATCACTAATTGTGTCTGAGATCATGGAATGATTATGTCATAACCAAACTCTGTAAGTCACATTGAGCCTGCAAATAGGTTGGAAAATGTGGGATACAAATGCAATAAAATAAAATAAATAAATAAGAGAGAGAGATCTGGACCAAAGGGGATAGAGGAAATATTTATTTATTTATTTTATTTTGTAGCATTTGTATCCCACATTTTCGCACCGATTTGCAGGCTCAATGTGGCTTACGGTTGCCGTATGGGCAGATACTGGATTGAGTAGGGGGCAGAGGGAAGAGAGAAAGAGTGAGACACCAGACCAACAGAGAGAGGGAGAGAGAGAGATGTTAGACCAGGGAGGGTAGGGAGGTAAGAGGTAGGGGTGCAAGAGGAAAGGAAGAGAGAGGAGAGAATCTGAACATGTGGAGAGATAGCGACACAGAAGAGATGCTGGCAGTGGATGGAGCATAGAGACATAGACTTAGAGAGCTAATACTGGACACGAGGAGGGATAGGGACACAGGGGGTATGCTAGATAGAGTAAGATAGGGATCCAGAGAAGAGATACTCAAAATGGGTGGAGGATAGGGACAGGAACACAGAAAGATATGCTGAACAGGACAGATAGAGACACTCAGGAAAGATGGATGGTGGTTAATAGAAAAGAAATGCCAAAAGCACAGGAGAACCTGGAGAGAGTTGAGAAAAGCAGAAGAGAGACACTAGGACCAAAGCAATGTTCAGACAATAAAGATAGGAAAAATGTGTGTGTGTGTGTGTGGGGGGGGGGGGGGGGGGGGGGGGGTTCTAATTGTAATATGTCAGCTTTGGAAAATATGCCTCCCCTGCCCCCCTTCTGGTCCCCACTACTCTGGGAATGATGGTGTTAAAGGGGGCCCAGCTCAATTTTTTTGCCTGGAGTCCATTCAGTCCTACGTACACCTCTGCTCTTCTCATACATCTACTGGCATAAACCTGATACCATTTTGGTTACCTTCCTCTGAGCTACTTTGTCTTGTTATATTCGTAGCAAAATATGGTCTCTAACCCTAAACACTGTACTCCAAGTGGGGCCTCACCAGTGACTTGTATAAGAACATTATTATCACTCTGTTGCAAATCTTTGTGTCACCTTCTAACCTTTCAGCAATATCGTTCACAAAGATGTTGAACAGGCTCGGTCCCAGGAATGATCCCTGAGGAATCCCACTATTCGTCTTTTTTTTCCAAGTAATTTCATTTACCACTAATCCCTGTTGTCTGCCAGTCTACCAATTTCTGATCCAGTTCCCATCTTGAGACTAATCTCCAGGTTGGTCAGTTTAACCATAAGCCTCTTATGATGAAACAGTATCAAAGGCTTTGCTGAAATCTAAGTAGACCACATCCAGTGCAGTCTAGTTCTCTGATCACCCAGTTGGAGAAATCAAGTGGATTTGATGACCTTCCTTTGGTAAACTCAAAAATGTTTTGTTTCTGGTAATACATTTATAGACCATGTAAAACTTTTATTCATACTGCTAAAAACAATTGCATTTAAAATCCATTATCAAACTAAGGAGATGAAATGAGGTAATCTGATGCACTAAAGATAATCTTATAAATCGATCTCTTAAGCTCTAGCCACAGTCTATAATATCAATGTCACAGTCCACATAAATGTTCCCAAATCAGAGGAGATCTAGCTGTTAGTGCTTCCAAATTCATTATCTTGAAATAGCATGAAACAAGGCAAAATAATGTCATTTGTTCGGGGATATCCAAAAGCAAACTTCCTTTGGTAACGCCATGGGCTATTTGAAAACTGCCACCCTCCCTGCAGGTAAAACTACTACAGTATATGCTGATGGTTTTTTGAATTTGTGTGGCTGTCAATATTCATTGCTTTTGTTGCAGCTGCTCTAGACTATGCCACACCCTAAAAGCTGCCACCCTAGGCAACTGCCGAGTCCACAAAATGGTAGTTAGGCAAAACTTGCAACTAATGCTTCAAAAATAAAATTAAAAACAGCCTGCAAATAGGTGGGAAAATGTGGGATACAAATGTAGCAAATAAATAAATAAAAGGATCTAATTAAAGGGGACTCTCAATGATTCTGTGTATATCAGGGTGTCAAACCTTGGTCCTCGAGAGCCACAATCCAGTTGGGTTTTCTGGATTTTCCCAATGAATATGCATAAGATCTATTTACATGGACTGCCCCCATTGTATGCAAATAGATCTCATTTATATTCATTGTGGAAATCCAGAAAGCCCAACCTGGCGAGGGCTGAAGTTAGACACCCTCAGTGTATATTGACTGTCAATTGAATTAGCTAGAAATGTTTCTAGTGCTGTTGCTTTAAACCAGTACCCAACTAATATGCAGTCTGACCTTGTCTCCAGATCTGCTAGAGTTTGTATAGGTTAGTTCAGCTGTTTGCTGATAAGCTATTGCCTGGTATGCAGCTTTGAAGTTTGATTATGGAACTATGGATAAACTGGCCTGTTTGAGTTGTCTTTTTCCATTTGTGCTGATATGGCTTCCCCACTACTGAGAGGTAAAGCAAAGACAGCAAATCACTCCATCTAGGCCTCAGTGATAGGAATGATCTGTTTTATGTTTAAAAACATATTTCATGTTAGATTTGTACAACTTTGTGCCAGAGGTTAGTCCCACTGCTACTAATGTTCTCTCATGTGTAAACCAGCAACTCTAGCAAATGCTCTTTTTTCAGTAATATTGTTCCCAGAATTAATTAGTTAGGAAACTTTGACATATGTTTGTAGAGTTCAACTGCGTGAATATTTATAGAACCCAGTGAAAGGGAAAAAGCAGGGAATCTGTTAACAAAGAATATATTCTCTTGGTTGGTTTTATAATAGCTGCTTTATAAAGCTTTGTTTGGAGCTGCTGACCCAGATTTAGCAAAGAAATAGCCCTCTAGAAGTGGTTTAATTTACAGTATAAGCACTATCTCCATGGCAGGATACTGCACTGTGACAAGGAGAGTCAGATGCTAAGCATAAAACTGAAAGGTCCAAGTACCAAAAATGAACCTGTGTCAGGCATAGTCAGGGAATGACTTATAAATGGGAAGAAAGAAAAAAAAAATACAGGCAACACAGAGCCTCACTGTATGTTTTGTACAACACAGTCCAAAATCTTTCTACTTTTGGCTTCTTGGATGTACTGTGCCATTTGCAATACTCAGATATGTGCCTTTAATTAACATTGTCAATAGGGTCCAGATTTTCCCCACAGGGTTGATCCAGTCCTGGGTTTATCCCATTGCCTCTAGGGAGTTGCAGTTCTGATTTTATAATAGCATTCCTTAAGATAGAGATGCTCAACTTAGTCCTTGGGACACACCCAGCTAGTAAGGTTTTCAGATACCTACAATGAATATGCACAAGAGGAGGAGTGACCTAGTGGTTAGAGTGGTGGACTTTGGTCCTGGGGAACTGGGTTCAAGTCCCACTGCAGGCACAGGCAGCTCCTTGTGACTCTGGGCAAGTCACTTAACCCTCCATTGCCCCAGGTACAAATAAGTACCTAAGCCACATTGAGCCTGCCATGAGTGGGAAAGCACAGGGTACAAAAAAAAAAAAAGATAGATTTACCAACAACAGAAGCAGTACATGCAAATTTATCACATGCATATTCATTACTGATATCTTGAAAACCAGACTGGGCTGAGAACTCCTGATTTAAGCTATCAGTGAATATTTGCTGTGCCTTTCAGTGTTTTCCTGGGTTCTATTAACAAATTATATTCCAGTGGTCCAAAGGCCTCTTTGCTGGAAACTTTGGATGTATGTCAAAATTTATGCAGGGGAGTAAGTCTTCAGGCAGCCTAGGAAAATATTGGCTGAACTGGCCTAAATTATTTTCTTCCAACATGAATAAAAAAAGAAGTGGATTGCATTTCTCCAAATACTCAGCTATTTATGTCATACAGGAATGTTTTGAAATGAGGCCATTATAAGAACAAAAAATGGAGTTTCTTCAAGCTACTGAACTGTTAGACTTATTCTTACATATGTATCTTTATGGCCCAGATATACAAAATATACAAGGTGCTTTCTGTCTATATCCTTTATCTATGCTATTTCTTTCTCTTTTAAATGGCCTTTTTTGCCACAGTGTGCCTCAGGAGTCATCTCATTAAAGAGTAATAAGGTATAAAGAGCTCAAGCTAAGTGGAATAAAATTGTGATGAGGCATGTTAAAAAGTGTGGAAAAGACATCTGGCACTTAATAGCAGCAGCATCAGGAGCTCCTTTCTAATGGTGTTGCAAACATTTTTGTTGTTTTGAATATATCTTTCATGTCCTCAAAGAACCAAAAATGTTTTTTAAAGGTGAGGCAGCCACTCATAGGAATTGTTTCCATTTACAGTAAAATGTGTGGGAATTGTGACAAAGTGTAATGGAGAATATGAGGTTTCTTTTTCCAGTTTAGCTAAGGCCTCTACAGGGATGCCTGTGATTTTTTTACATGACTCCTGATAGAAATCCCCTGATAGGGGATGCCTAAATAGAATGAGAATGGAAACAAAACGTGGCAGTTGCTGTATTATCTTGGGTAAGAGAAGTGGGAACTGAGGCCGATGCTGGACAGACTTATATCGCCTGTGTTCCACAAATAATAAAAGACTGAATGCCAAATCCAGCATGGGGAAATTGAGGCCAGTGCCAGACAGACTTCTATGGCCTGTGTCCTGCAAATGGAAAAAGACTGAAAGAAGATTATCCAAATCCATCATGGGGGAACTGAGGTGATGCCGAGCAGACTCCTACGGTCTATGTCCCACAAATGGCAAAAGACAGGTAAAGCTTTGGCAACTCCAGTGTTGTGGATCACTTTATTGTCACATGCTGTGCAGCTTTGGGAAGAGGGAGGTATCTTGACTGGTAAGTTAAATACTGTCAGTGATACATGGAGATGATATATAGTTATAAGCAAGATTCCATCATATTTGGCTGCCTATATGGTTGGCATGATGGAGACTTGACAACCGGCATTTAAGCATGGCTGACTGGGGCCGCTCAGAGTGGTGGGCGTGGCTCTGGCCAACTTGTTGAGCAGACTGGACCATTCGGGTCTATCTGTCATCATTTACTGTGTTACTGTGTGTTACTAGCTGATTGGTACAAATCGGTACGATAGTTGCAGTCAGGTCCTATCATGACTTAACACAAGAGCATAAGATGTGCCATGTTAGATCAGATCAAAGGGTTGGTAAGCTTAGTTTCCTGTTTCGGCTAATGGCCAATCTAGGTCACAAATACCCAGAAGGATGCAAAAAATAGATTCAGTCCTTGTTTGTATCCAGAGATAAGCAGTGATTTTTCCTAGGTCTAAATCATTTTTAAACCAAGGTAGGCTAACTGCCTTGATCTGGCAATAAATTCCACAGTGTAATTGGGAATTGAGTTAGAAAATACTTTCTTCAATTTGTTTTTAAAGTAGCTGCATAGTTTTAGTAGTTGAAAGGGTAAACTCTTCTCCAGTGTTTACCCATTCCACCCCACTTGTGATTTCATAGACCTTCTCTTCTCAATGCTGAAGAACCCTAATCTCTTTACTCTTTCCTCATAGGAGAGCTGGTCCATCTCGTTTATCATTTTGCCTCTCTACATTTTCCAGTTTCATTGATTGAAAAGGACTTACGAGTATTGCTGGTTAAGTTTACTTAGAGGGACATAATCGAATGGTGCCGGCTCCGCAAAGGGGCGGTGCCAACCATATTATTGAAAAAGATGGCCGGCCATCTTTTCTTTTGATAATACGGTTGGGGCCGGCTAAATCTCAACATTTAGGTCATATGTTGAGATCTCTGGGTTTACAGATGGCCGGCTTGCAGGGATGGAATGGATCTTAGCTGATATGGATGGGTATGGATTAGATTCCAGTAGGGATGTACGGGGATGGGTGAAATTTCTGTCCTTGTGCAACTTTCTAGTTCAGAAATTATCTTTCTATAAGTGTGTTACCTGCAGTTTTTCCTCTTGTTGAATATTAGCACTAGAAAAGGTTGGTATCCTAGTGAGATAGAAGACAACATTAGTACTCGTCACAACGAGAAGCTGGTATCAAAGGCGTATGACTATTTCATTTACAGAAGCCAATTAAGCCTGTTTGAACACAGAGGTGTCTGATGGCACTATTTGTTGTCTGCGGCATAAAACTGGAAAAGGCAAACTATTACTAAGGCAGAAAGATGTAAACCTCTCTCTTAAAAAGAAATATAGGAAACCTTCATTCTTGGCATTTTGGCTAAGATCAAGAGTGCAGTCTGGGCCATGAACCAATGGTAGAATTGACTAGCTGTCAGGTCTGGATGGCTGGCTGCAAGCAAGCTCTATAATAACTAAAAGTCAGTGGATACAGAGGCAGTAGTGTAGCCAGGTCTGACCAGTAGGCTGCATAGAAGAACTGAGAGGCCATGTTCAAGCAATAGCCACACCAGTATTGCTGGCTATTTAGATTATTACAGAATTTTGAGTGGGGCATGGAAAAGATAGGAGCTGGAAGGGATTTTGGATTTAGCTCGTGCCTTTTTGGAAGTAACTCAAGGTAAGTTATATCAGTGTCCCTGAAGGGCTTCTTATAAATCAATATATTATCTTTAACCAAAGAGGCATGTAGCCCAGGTCTCACTCCCAGGCTAGACTCAATTCCAACCCGGGCTAACAGGGACAATTCCATAACCATTTACACTCGGTCACACCACTCTTCCCTTAGTTCTAGTCCACACTCATAACGAGCTGGGAGTGGATTAAAGTTTTGGAATTGTGATCCGGGGGTTTGGGAGACACTCACTCTCTTGGGAATCAGTTCACTCTCGAGTCTACCCTCTGTCTCCAAAAAGCACACTGTAGTTGGCAATCTATGCAAGAACTCATATCTTTATTCTCCAACTCTGTAATGGCAGTAAAGTCAAACAGTTTCAGCACTCCCACTCCAGATAAACTCAAATTTGGGTTTCAATTCTTCTGCTGTTCCACAGGGGAACTCCCGTACCACTTCTTCATTCAGGTTCATTTACAAAGACAGGTTTCAATCATGGAATATATACATATATACAGTTCTCCTGTTCCTTGTCTATCCTGTGGGCATTGTTATTTCCACTGGCTGTTTCTCCTTCTCCCAGCGCAGGCTTAGACCCTTCTCTGGTCTGACCCTCTTCCAGTGGTGACCCCAACTGGATCCATCCTGGTCTTGGGACCAAGCTCTCCCTGGCCCCAATCCCCTGCTTCCGGGCTGGGTCTCTCCTCTGCCCACCCATAGCTCACACATTCTATCGGTTGCTGCTTCAGGAGTGACAACCCCTCTTTTCCTGCCAGAGGTCACAATCCTCGCTCAGGATTCCCTTTCCCTCCTCCTAGTCTCTTGGCAGGGGATTGTCAGGCAACCAAAGACCCCCCTCTTGGGTATAATTCCAACCTCTTACCCCTTGGTAACTCCTCTCTCCTTGTCACTCACTCCCAGGGAATCTGTATGACTTTGGGGTCCTGTGAAATATTTTGGCATAGTTTGCAACAGGAGGATGAATTACTGAAAGAGATATTCCCATCCCCACCAGTACTGGCCTTCCGACAGCCACCCAACTTAAAACACAAGCTAATCAGAAGTAAACTTCCATCACAGACTGAAAAGGAACAGAAGGACACACTTCCCTGTAATTTATCCAGTTGCAAACTATGCCAAAATATTTCACAGGACCCCAAAGTCATCCACAAAGGAAAGATATTCAACATAAAGGGATCTTTCACTTGCTCATCTTCCAATGTGGTATATATCATTCAGTGTAAAAAATGTAACGAAGGATGCTATATTGGAGAAACAGGCCAGATGCTTAAGACAAGATTCAATTTACATAGACATCACATGAACAATGCTGGTGCCAGTAGGGTTCCCACACCTGTTGGTCAACATTTTACAGGACCAGGACACTGTACCAGTGACTTCACAGTGAGAATCCTGAAAGGTAACTTTAAAACCATACAAGAACGTAAGACCTTTGAAGTCAGAATGATTGAATATTTTAACACCCAACAGAAAGGACTTAACAAGGATCTGGGGTTCTTAGCCCATTATAAACCATAAAGCTGTATGTCTCTGTTGATCACCCCACCCCTCACCTATCCACACCCATCCTGTTAGAATATCAATGATATGCTTTGATGTCCCCATGCATACCTCCTACCCACCCCCATCCTCTCACCCTGTCAGACTGTCATAGTAATGCTTGAATGTTTTCACTTATATACACTGTCAGCACATTTGCTTATTTCCGATCTGAGGAAGAAGGGCAACCTTCGAAAGCTAATCAAGAAATGTATTAAGTTATGTCCAATAAAAAAGGTATCATCTTATTTTCTTTTCCATGTTTTATTTTGTTTGATTTCTATTGATAACCTCACGGACTTCAGAAACCTGACTTGAACTCTCTTGCTGAATGCCAGAAACAAATTTATTTAACAAGTCCATTCTACTCACAAATGATGAAACTTCTACTGAGGACTTAGCCACCATGCCTTCCAGCTTGCAAAGTACTTCCCAGAGGGTCACCGCCCCTGGAGCTTTCCCAGCTCCTAAGCTGATCTGTTCCATAGCAGGCCTTGACTTTACACCGGGCCCCTCACCAGGCCCTTCTTCGGTTGTCATATCGGACACAGGGAGTTCCTGCTCTTGGGCAGAGAGTTCTGCTGACAGGGCGGTGTAACAGGTTCTGAGGGAGATAAAGATGTTTCTGCCCCCAGGACTACAGCTACTCCTCCAGTCACACAGTCAGCGGGAGAACGCACACCAGCATTCATGGGATTTGTGTGGTAAAGCGTTCAATGCTGTGTTGAGCCAGCGAAGAAGTTCAGGCTGGTGGGGGAACCACCCAAACAACTCCTTTACCTTTTTATGTGGCATCAAGGTAAAAAAAACAGAGGTAATAAACCAGCAAACACAGAGAAACGCTCTCACACACTACTCATGCCACCATCTTGGCAGGCTCCCTTTTGCAACAGATCAATTTTTGGTTCAATTGTGTTCATGTTCTACTGACCCCCGCTATAACACAACCCCACATTTAATGCAATGATGTTTTATGGATTTCATCATTGCATTATATCGGGATTCCACTGTATTCTACAACATGTGCGTGCATTTTGACGCCTAGCATTGGGTGCTAGTTTATAGATTTGTCCTTCATACTTATACCTGAGCCAGTGGAGGATTTTTTGACTTGCCCAAGATCACAGAGTGCCAGTGGGATTTGAGCATTGGCTTCCCAAGTTCTTAGCCCACTACTCTAACCATTAGTCTACTCCTTCACATGAAGCAAGCTGATCTGAGATTTTGTATGTTCTTCTAGCCGATATAGCAGAGTACAAAGAAGGAAGACAAAGATTAATATAGATAAGGAGAAATCTAGCAGATAGTCATACTGTGGTTGGCAGCTGAGATGTATTCTTAGCAGCATGGAGAGAATAATTCAGCAGAGCGGGCGATGATCTTTTCCTGCCATTATTTATTATGTTACTATGAACAGAGTACGGTCACTTCTTGGACTTCTGGCTGAGAATGAAACTTGTATAATATGGATAATACCCTGCCATCGAACCTCATCCAAAACCCCAAACTGCTATGACTATAGGCAAAACAGAAGGATTAAATCTCCTATTTATATCAGGGTGACTAGCCCCAGCATTTGAAGACATTACAAATCAGAACCTTTATAGTGAACTTTGAAATTACGTGCTACACTTAAGATTTTAATTAGAGAGTTGCTTTGCAGATTCATTGAAAAGATGCTTACAATTTCTTTTTTTTTCAATAAGGGACTTAGGTTTTGTTGTAGCAGCAAAACTGTCAGATAAAAGTAATCTACTTAAAAATTACTGCTATTATGCCACTGTTGAGAAATGCACTCTGTAGTCCTCCATATTATGAAAACAATCAAGTCTCCAGTTTATATCTCCAATAATCCAAGTAGCAGTGAGGGAGAGGACAGCAATCTGTGCCAGAGGAGATATGGGAGAGGTAAGTGCTTGGAACAGGGAGTGTGGGAAGACTAGGATAAAGCTGGGAAGTTCTGTAAAACTGGAGAGATGACAGAGAATGGATGGGATGATGGGGAGGAGCTGCAGAAAACAACAATATGCATTAACTAAGGCTGGTGAGTTCATTGATGAAAGAAAACTGTATCAGCTCTGTAACACAGAGTTAGATTTATTAAAAAGCACTACTGTGTTAGAGCATGCTAACATGCATTAACTTGTGGTATTGACCACAGGTCCCATAGTACACAATCCAGCTTATAATTGAAAAAGAAAAACGCCTATATTGCGACCCAAATCGGGAGATAGACATTTATCTCACAAAAACGAATAAAGCGGTATAATCGAAAGCCGAATTTGGACGTTTTCAACTGCACTCCGTCGCGGATGCGGACAAAGTTGATGGGGGTGTGTCGAAGGCGTGTCGAAGGCGGAACTGGGGCGTGGTTATTGGGCGATCAGAGATGGGCGCCTTTCGCCGATAATGGAAGAAAAATATGCATTTTTAGCGAGAATTTAGGTCACTTTTCCTGGACCCTGTTTTTTCACGAATAAGGCCCCAAAAAGTGCCCTAAATGACCAGATTACCACCAGAGGGAATCGGGGATGACCTCCCCTGACTCCCCCAGTGGTCACTAACCCCCTCCCACCACAAAACATGATGTTTCACAACTTTTTATTTTCACCCTCAAATGTCATACCCACCTCCCTGGCAGCAGTATGCAGGTCCCTGGAGCAGTTGTTAGGGGGTGCAGTGGACTTCAGGCAGGTGGACCCAGGCCCATCCCCCCCTACCTGTTACAATTGTGCTGCTTAATGCTTAGTCGCCCAACCCCCCCAAACCCACTGTACCCACATGTAGGTGCCCCCCTTCACCCCTTAGGGCTATAGTACTGGTGTAGACTTGTGGGCAGTGGGTTTTGAGGGGGATTTGGGGGGCTCAACACACAAGGGAAGGGTGCTATGCACCTGGGAGCTCTTTTACCTTTTTTTTTGTTTTTGTAAAAGTGCCCCCTAGGGTGCCCGGTTGGTGTCCTGGCATGTGAGGGGGACCAGTGCACTACGAACCCTGGCCCCTCCCACGAACAAATGCCTTGGATTTATTCGTTTTTGAGCTGGGCGCTTTCATTTTCCATTATCACTGAAAAACAAAAACGCCCAGCTCACAAATTGTCGAATAAAACATGGACGTCTATTTTTTTCGAAAATACGGTTCGGTCCGCCCCTTCACAGACCCATTCTCGGAGATAAACGCCCATGGAGATAGACGTTTTTGTTCGATTATGCCCCTCCACGGGATCTATTTACTAATAACCCACATTAATGGCATTAGTGCAAGCTAGTGCAATTGTTTGTTTTAATAAATCTAGCCCAAAGTGTTTTAAAAGAGAGGATACCCTACCATCTAACCTCATGTGGGAAACAATTTATTTATAATGTTTCTGCTCTGCTAAGGATCATACCGCCTGCTTAAATAAATATTCATGACTAATATTTGTAAGGATGGTATTTCCAGCAGACTTCAGAAACTCTCTTTGCAAAGGCATTTTTCCATGTGAGGAAATATATTCATCATGTTTTCTGGGGGGGGGGGGGGGGAGTCCTGCCATTTTATACTGTCTATAACTTTCACTTGGACCTTTGCCCTGCCAAGACACATGGTTGGACAGAATTACATCATTCTGGCTAACCTTTATGAGATTAAGGCACCATAATTTTATTCATAGGCCATTATAATTAATTGCCATTCAGATCAAAACAGTTGAGCAGCCTGATTTGTGCCAATGAAAAAAGACATGATAATCAGAAAGCAATTCATTGGACATATTTTCTTGCTTCATGATTATGTTTGTTTTCACAGTGGCTAAAAAACATTTCCTTTCTAGACATCTGGGTATAGTATTCTACAATCTGCAATAATAATCATCTTGTTTCCTTTCATAGTTATTAGCGCTATAATCCACACGAAATTTCCTGATATGACACAGATGCAGAATTAGCCTGTTATTTCCAATTTATATCTTTGAAACAAACTGCTTTTTATCAACTGTATATGAATGTTTGCACTAATTTTCTCTCTCCCCCTTTTACTCTCATTCGGGTCTGGTGATATTTTGGAAAAGGCTCAGGCGGAATGCCTGGACAGCAGAGAGACCTTTCAATGGTGCTGGGGGCCTGCAGTGACATTTTCTTCTATCCCTCATGACCATTCTGAGGCTTACAGGAACAGCAACAGAAACAGCAGCTGCTTTCTTTTCCCTCTCCAGATTTGACAGAGCTTCTCAGCCTGCCTTAGTCCAGAACCAGGACTGAATACAAGTTCACTGCACCAATGCACCCAACACTACAGCATGAGTCATGGGCACCCATGAAGTTTGTTGCTACCAGAATTAAGAGTATTTATATTATTAAATCACCTTTCCAGAAAAGGCACAAGACAACACACAACATAGACTAGTTACAATGCAATACATAAACAAAAGAAAAGCCACACAGGAGCAGAATGTGACAAACTGACTTCCAGCCTGGGAGAGAATGTTTAAAGGTTCTCTATTTAAAGGCACCAAAGAACCTTTGAACATTCTCTCCCAAGCTGGAATTCAGTTTGTCTTCTTCAGCTCCTGTTTGGCTTTTGTCCTGCTTCTCCTTTTTGGCACTTTGGATACATAAACAAAAGACAAAATTAACAAGTAATCAAAATATATACAAAATAATAAAATGCAGAGATAATACAACTGCAAGCCGCAAGATAATATCATTCAGAAAAATAGTTGTAAATCCAGAGAACCAAAATATAGCTATTCAAAGGTAGTAAAAAAACACATCTAAATTCATTTCTGTATACCAAATATTCCTTCTCTTTTCATTCTTCCTTCCACGTTGCATTTCAAAACTGCTGTAAGACAAGAAAAGGCACCCCTATGAGCTGTAAGCAGCCTCCCCATTTTTAAAGAAGGGACAGATCAAACCGTTTCATTTGTGAATCTTAAGGGTCTGAATCAGCTGCCCTTTCAAGAATGTTTCATGCTTTTGAGGATAAACAAAGGACCTTGAATTAGACCCTACTATTACTGGTAGCCAGTGCAAACCTGCTAACTATAGGGCTAACTCAGCCCTTATAGTTACAGCCTGAAATGAGCCGGGCAGCTGAATCGTGAACCAGCTGAAATCTGCCAGCATTCTTTGCTGGTATTCTCTGCACACACAAAAATTGCAGTAATCCAACCTACTCATCACAAGTGCATGCAATACTGTTTTAAAATCAGATTCACACAAGCATGGCTTTAACTGGTATGCCAGATGAAGCTTTAATAAAGCACATTTTGTAACAGCTGAAATTGCTCCATCAACTGTCAGTTTAGAATCTATGATCATTCACAACTTTAGAATCTATAATCATTCACAAGCTTTTCACTTAGAATTTGAAGGAATCCTATTTATTTATTTTGACATTTATACCCCCACATTATCCTGAACATACTTGAGTTCAATGTGGCTTACAATAAATAAAACGACACAAGGTTTACAGTACCATAAACAAAATGTATATTTTTGGATTTTGCTCACACCTTTTTCAGTAGTAGCTTCAAGCTGAGTTGCATTCAAGTACACTGGGTATTTCTCTGTCCCCGGAGGGCTCCCAATCTAATCTTTTACCTGATGCAATGGAGTAAGGGCAGAGTAGCACAAATAAGATACAAATAAGAACTAAATAATAAACTAATTGATGGCCAGTTACAATCTAACACACTGCATCAATGGGTAAAAACCTCCCAAAGAGGAAAGTTTTCAGTATTTGTGAAATACCAAGTAATCAGGCTGACCCATGATTGCCATTGGCAGTGAGTTCCACCACTAAACACCTTCATATCTAAAGTCTGCAGAGTGAACCAACTTATAGTGCACTCCCTTGCAATCTGAAAAATGAAATCTAAGGTAGTCCCTAGAACCAGAGGTTATATTGCACAGGGGAATAGTTATTAAGGGCTGCATGTAATCCGGTGTAATGCCATTATTTGAAAGAAAAAAACACATAATTTAAAAATAATCCTGGCTTTTATTTGCATAATAATGGAGTGGCTCTGTGAAAACATGTTACCTTGAGGACAAGCCTAACTGCTGTATTTTGGGCCATTTGTAGCCATTTTAAGATGCCCTCCTTACATCCAGCATAGATGGAATTGCAGTAATCGAACTGAGTTAAAACCAAGGATTGAACTAGCAGTCTAAAGATGTCAGGTGAGAAATATGATCTGTTTCACCTCAGCTTCCAAAGAGACCTGAAAGATTTTTTCACTACTGAGGAAACCTGAGGCTCAAATGTGAGGTGACTGTCAATTAATACACCCAGTACTCTAAGCGTAATGTCTAGGGGGTATGACAAGTTGTCAATGGTAAAATTATTATATATGGTACAGTCGAAGGGATTGGTTACTACAAGAAATTGTCTTATCTCTATTTAACTTAAATTTAGATTTGGAAGCCCAGGATTCCAACAAATCAAGACCAAGCCTAATCTTAGGGACAATTTCTGGAAGACCAATCTTGAAAGGGATATAGATTGTGACATCATCTGCATAAATGAAAGTGCAGAACCCTGCTGCCTCCAGTCTTTCACTTAATGGAGCCATCGTAACATTGGATTGGAGATAGCGGTGAGCCCTGTGGCACCCCACAGTCAGAGACCAGGATGGTGAGAGAGAACCTGACAACTTCACCTGATATGATCTAGATTTTAGAAAGCTGAGGAACCATTGGTGAACCTTCCCACACAGTCCGAATTGGTCCAACAGGCCTAAAAGCAACTCATAATCAACAAGGTCAAATGCACTTGGCATATCGAATTGCATCACTAAAAACTTAAAGCCTAGACTGACTACTTTCCTAAAATCAGATATTAAGGTGGTCAAGACCACCTTGGTACTATAGGAAGGCCTAAAGCCTGACTGGGATTTATGCAAGAGGGAGAAAGAAGAAAGGTGATTCATAAGCTGAGTACCAACTATTCCCTCCATTACCTTAGTCTACAATGGGATAGAAGTGACAGGCCTGTTATTAGTAATGTCTTTCTTTGAAGCCAAGGTGCTCGTAGGGATCATGGTAAGTATTATAGAACCTTTTCGCTGAGGAAAATCACCCTGAGTCAGCATAAACGAGATATGAGCTTGAAGAAGGTCAATGAATCCTTGGTGCAATTTTTAATAAATAACTCGGACAAGCATCCAGAAGATAATGTGAGGAAGAATATTTTTTGAGAAAGGATTTGACAGTCTCATGAGTGGGTAGCAAGAAAGCAGGATCGCAGTCAGCTGCAATACCAGTATCCAGACTAGGTTGCTTGATGCAAGATTGAATGCTAGTGGCCTGTAAATCAGTGGCGTAGCCAGACTGCCAATTTTGGATGGGCCTGAACCCAAAGTGGGTGGGCACAAAATTTTCTCTCTACCCCCCTCCCCCAGCAAAATTTAGTCACGCTAATCAGATGCATTTTTCACACAGGGTAAAGTGCTGCTTTTCAGTGCATCAGATTTCAGAAAATTTATTTAATAGCCTAACACCCTTTTCAGTGAGCTTTCAGAGGCCAAAACCTCCTGCCTCAGGTCAGTATAATGCTGTTACGGTATCCTCGCCTGACCTAAGGAAGGAAGTATTGGTCTCTGAAACTTCATTAACACAGGTACCATATTACTTTATCCTAAATTAAAAATACAATTATTTTCTTTACCTTTCTTGTATGGCCATTTACTTTTTCTCATTGTGTCGCTCCCAGTCTCTAGATTCTGCTTTCCTTCGTTTTCGCTTAACTCTTCTGTCAGGTTTTCCTGGCCATTTGTCATTTTTCTCTCCTTTTTCTTTGCTTTCTTCAATATTTTTCTGCCTCTCTCTCTCTCTGTCCTGATTTAATTCATTCTTACTATCCATTCTTTAATTTCCTTCATGTACTTATGGCTTTTCATCTTTTTCTCACCCTTGTTCTCCCCATGCCCCTTCCTCTTATTCTCCAGTCTTTCACTACTCCCCTTTTCCATCCAGCAGCTCTCCTCTTTCTCTCCCCATCCTTCCAGTCTCCCCTCTCTCTCCCCATCCTTCCAGTAGTCTCCCCTCTTTCTTTCTGCATCCTTCCGTCCAGTGTCACCTCTTTCTCCCTACCCTTCCATCCAGCGTCTTCCCTCTTTCTCTCCCCATCCTTCCATCCATCTACCCTCTCTCCTGATCCTTCCATCTAATGTCTCTCTCTCCCTCTTTCTAACCAGTGTCTCTGTATCTCTCTACCCTTTTCTGTTCAGTGTCCCTTCTCTCTCCACATCCTTCCAGTCTCTCCCCTTTCTCTCTGCATCCTTTCATCCATCTCCCCTCTTTCTCTCCCCATCCTTCCATCCAGAGTCTCTCTCCCCATCCATCCGTTTTCCCTCTTTCTCTCCCCATCCTTCCATCTGTTTTCCCTCTTTCTCTGCTATCTTTCCATCTGTTTTCCCTCTTTTCTCCCCATCCTTCCATCTGTTTTCCCTCTTTCTCCCCATCCTTCCATGTTTTCCCTCTTTCTCCCCATCCTTCCATGTTTTCCCTCATTCTCTGCCATCCTTCCATCTGTTTTCCCTTTCTCTGCCATCTTTCCATCTGTTTTCCCTCTTTTTCTCCCCATCCTTCCATGTTTTCCCTCTTTCTCTGCCATCCTTCCATCTGTTTTCCCTCTTTTCTCTTTTCCTCGAGGCCCGCCCTGCATGCCAGCGCCAGCCCCAACTCCCATTGCCGGCCACTGTTGCTTTTCCTGTTGAGCAGCAGGGCCGGCGCTACAAAAAGAAGCAGCGCTCAGCTGACTGAGCAGAGTGCTAACGCTAAGGACGAAAAATGTTTTTAAAAAAAAGTGCGCCACCGGCAGGCACTGTCTAGGCAGCCTTGAGGCATTGGCTGCTAGCTCTGCAGGCTCCTCCCGTCTCTTATGTTACTGCCCCTGCGTTGCTCCAGGGGCAGTGATGTAGGAGATGGGAGGAGCCAGCAGCCAATGCCTCAAGGCTGCCTAGACAGTGCCTACCGGTGCCGCGCTTTTTTTTAAAAACATTTTTCGTCCTTAGCGTTAGCGCTTCTTCTTTTTGTAGCGCCGGCCCTGTTGCTCAACAGGAAAAGCAGCAGTGGCCGGCAATGGGAGCTGGGGCTGGTGCTGGCACTGGGCGGGCCTGGGCTGAAATTGGGTGGGCCTGGGCCCAGCCAGGCCCACCCATAGCTACGCCCCTGCTGTAAATTATCTGTATATGCGGACAATGTCTACTGTATCTTATAAACCCCCTTACTTTACTTCCAGCTTTATTATCCTTAATAGATACATATGGAGCTTTTTCTGGGTATAAAATGAATTGGTCAAATACTGAACTTATGCCTATAAATGTATTTGAGACCTGTTTATACAATTTCTATTTTTAGGGTCAACTAAAATGGTTAAATATCTAGGCATTTTATTATTTCCTGATGCCAGCGCAGGCCCCCTTTAGCCGCAGCTTCATAAAAGGACCCCTTAGGGAGTTATCAGAAATTTAAAGACACATGAAGGGATATTTTTGATATGGCTTCTAAGTCTGATTTTGCATAAAACATCCAAAATCTGAATAGGAAAGAAGGTCATTTTCGAAAAGAAAAAACATCTATCTTTTTTTCAAAAATATTGTTTTGAGCAAGCTTTTGTGCTTTGAGTGTTTCATTTTTTGGTCAATTTTGAAAAAACAAACAAACGAATAAGTACAACATGTAGAGATTCATGCCATTGGGATGTAGGAGGAACCAGCATTTTTAGTAGACTGGTCCCCCAGACATCCCAGGAGAGCTATGGGGCACCCTAGAGGGCACTACTGTGCACTTCATAATGCTCTCAGGTATACATCTCACCTTTGCTTTCTTATCTTGTTCCCTGAGCCCTCCAAAACCCATCCAAAACCCACTACTCCCACTGTACACCACTACAATAGCCCTTATGGGTGAAGGGGCACCTATATGTGGGTACAGTAGGGTTTTGGTGACTTTGAGAGGGGTCACAGTTTCCACCACAAGTGTGACTGTTAGATGGAGTGGACTTGAGTCCCCCACTCTATAGTGCACTACACCGGCCACTACACTACTCCAGGGATCTGCAGGCTGTTCTAATAGACCTAACGTCTGAGGCTGTCATAGAGGCTGGTAAGTCATATTTTTATTCACATTTTTGGGGGTTGGGAGGGGTCAGTGACCACTGGAGGGTCACCCTTGATTCTCTTACCGCATGGCTATGTGAATCTGGGGGCTTTTTTACCTGCTGCAATAAAAAGGGCCCTGGTATGCGGGAAAAATGGCCCCACCGCTAGCACAGGGCCCTTTCTCCCACAGCTTGGTAAAACGGCCCCTAAATTATTTGAGTTATAATACTTTTTCCTGTTCTGATTGAGGTTATTACTTTCTTGTATTATTGTACCATCTGGCTATATTTATGGATTCTTTGATCAGTTTGCCTTTTTGGTTTTACTGATCATATATATTTAGCTTTTCTTTCTATATTTTGTATTCTTTTATAAATATTACTAAAAATTACTGATCTTAAAAAAGTGGCTAAAGCCTTTTTTACCATAGCCATAAAATTGCCAAATTTATATTTTTTTGTAATAATGGCTATATGATAATGTTTACATTAGCACACAGCCATAAAAAAATTATCACATGAACACTTAATTACCACCCTTTTTGTAAGCAGTAAGAGCTCATACAGTAATCATATGCTAATCAGTTAGCGCACGTTAATGTGGATGCACTGTTTAGCACAGGAGTACCCACTCTCTGCCTCCTTAACACATCCCCTCCCCCCAAAATATATAAATATTTATGTAGTGTGCACCAAATGCCTGAGTGTGTCCCACAGTACGCCATTTTAAGCTGCATTAAGTGCACGTTAGCACCTAATGCAGCTTAGTAAAAGGGCCCCTTAATATGTTCTACTCTCTAAAACACACTGATATTCAGATACCGCATACAGCCGCAATCAAGATGTTAGATATTTTTTTGTTTTTTTTATTTTTATTTTAGTGTTACTAATGTGAATGTTTTATTGTATTATTCATTTGTTGTTCTCTTCTAGGACTGACATTTGTTTTTCAGTTTGTGCACAATATAATCTGGATGAAATAAATAAATAGAGTCAAGAGGTATAAACAGAAGTTGCGATGATGTATTTTTTGTTCAAATGTCATATTCTCAAATTTCTGTCATGGGCCCCAGCACGTCTAACACCTGCCCTATGTAGAATGATAGGTGCCTCAATGTACCACTGATCTAAAGCTATTTTGATCTTGACTTAAATTTAAGAACTAGTACAATTAATTAATTTGTTAACTAGGAAGGTCAAATTAGAATGCTAGGGCTTGCCCTATCATTGAGTGACAATGTTTACCACACACAGTTCTGATTTGTAGCCTCTACTGGCATGCAAATGTGGCCCTGCCTTTATCCAAATCCTTCTAAGGCTGCCCCTGTACGAAACATGCCTTCTTTTCAGCATAATTCTGGAAGCTCAGGGAGGTAACAGACTCTCTCAAGATCGCACAGTGTCAGAAAAGAGTCTTAAACTTATGATACAGAAGTTTTGCTGAATCACAATTCCTGGGAGCTAATGTGTAAATTAGTACAGAAATGCAGTTGTGGAAGAAATTGTGCTAAATTGTTGTTGATAAAATGTTTTTGCAGGAAATATAGTTTATATGTAAAATATTCTTTGATCAAATAATCTGCCAGATGTCATTTAAAATTAGAATGGGAAGGGCTGGTCCCATGACTCAGGCCAGAGGACTGCATATTTCTGTTCAAGCATGCCCTTGGATTGGGACCAACAGGGCTGGGATATTCTATGGTGGTGATGCACTTGACCTCAGAGAGGAAAGAAAGGCAGCTGCCAGTCACCAAGGAAATCCCCTCCAACCAGCACTGTCAAGGGTATTTGAGCCACGCAGGCATGCAATCTGAGGTGGTAACTTTAAATGAGAAAAAAAAAACCTCATGTAGTACCATTTGAATTTTTAATTACTGGCCTTCTCCAAACCTAAATGGAAGGTGAATTACAATTAGGGATGCAAGCTATGTCCCTGCTGACTGGATTTACAGACTATGCTGTATCTGAGGTAATGGAGGGACAGTGACTTGCCCAGGGTCACAGTGGGACGTGAACCTTTACTTCCCTGGCTCTTAACCTGCTGCTGTAACCAACAGATCACTCCCCCACTCCGATCAACACATACTTGACATTTAAAGAAATTGCAACTATGTGACTGACTTCCACACAGTTCTGCACTAGGAGTGTACAGGCAGAACATTTTTACTTCATTTAAGTTTATTCAAATTTTTTTTTTTGCTTTATGTTTTATCTGCATCATTCTCTTTCACTGTGTAATAGAAGCCACTAAGTAGTTATAATGCACAACATGCTATTAAGAGCAAACTAATGAAACCAGGCAATCTATCACAAAACAAATTCAAAAATGCACATCCCTACACTGCTGACTCATGGCAAGCTCTAAGGAATGGTTCTTATTTTAATACTGTTATTATTTAGCTCTATGTAGGGATGTTGGCTGTTCCTGAAACTAATAACTCGACTTGTGGTAAAATGACCTTGTTTAATAGTAGCTCACGCCAATTATGTCCTCCTTTAATGCTGATTATTATTTGGTTTTCAAAAGGGCTTCTTACTGAACCACTGTACTTTGGTTTCTTGGGCAGTTATTTTTCATTTGTTGTCTTTTATCCAGTGTGAAATGGCCAGCAAACATTCACTGATAGCTTAGATCAGAGGTTCTCAACCCAGTCCTCAGGACACACCCAGTCAGTCAGATTTTCTGGATATCCACAATGAATATACATGAAAGAGTGAAGGAGTAGCCTAATGGTTAGTGCAGTGGCCTGAGGAATTGGGTTTGATTCCTGCTTTGTCAGCTGTTCTGGTCTTTTAAAACTTTAAAGCTTCAACTTTCTGCCACAGCCTACAACATTAACTGATAGCCTCTAGAAGGCACAGAAGGGCCTAGTTTAGTCTTCAATCCCATCCTAACTCCCGCCTAACCCTAGCACAACTCTTCATTTATAGTCAGTTATTCTAATTAGGATAGCAAGGCAGGAGTCCTCTTACAGAGTTTTGATTACATTTCATCACTTTCTAAGAAGAAAACACTAAATAAATCACACAATATACCATATAAGGTAAAGACTTTTTAATATTAGACTAATATCCTTAGTACCTTAGCAAGTTTTAAATGATTGAAAAACTCAAAAATACTAAGATGGAGACAGCAGTCCAGCAGCGAGAGGGGTGCTATCCAGGTTTTTGCATTGAGTGTCACATGTATGATTATCTCCCAGTTGGTGAGAGGTTATATGTGTGTGCCCGATGCAAAGGGCTCCTAGCTCTCAGAGAATGGGTCTGTTCTCTTGAGGCTAGAGTAGCAGATTTGGAGGAGCTGAGAGAGACAGAGAGGTACATAGAGGAGACCTACAGGGACATTGTAGAGAAGTTCCACCTCCAGTCTGACAGCCCCTATGCTGCCTTGGAAGAAAGAGGTCTTCTAGAATGAGAGCATCACCCTGGTGAAGTGGGAAGCACTATCCTCTCACACCGAGGATATGTCTCCAAAAACTGCCCAAGCAGGAAGGGTTAGGACAGCTGTTGTAGTTCGTGATTAGATCAATAGGCATGTAGATAGCTGGGTGGCTGGTGGACATGAGGATCGCCTGGTCACTGGCCTGCCTGGTGCAAAGGTGACGGACCTCACTTGTCACCTAGACAGGATCTTAGATAGTGCTGGGGAGGAGTGGGTACCAATGACATAGGAAAACGTGGGAGGGAGGTTCTGGAAGCTAAATTTAGGCTCTTGGGTAGAAAGCTGAAGTCCAGATCTTTCAGGGTAACATTTTCAGAAATGCTCCCCTTTCCATGCACTGGACCCAAAAGGCAGGCAGAGCTCCGAAGTCTCAATGCATGGTTGAGACGATGGTACAGAGATGAAGGATTTGGATTTGTTAAGAACTGGCAACATTCTGGGAAAGGGGGAGACTGTTCCGAAAGGATGGGCTTCAGCTTAACCGGGATGGAACCAGGCTGCTGGCACTAACTTTTAAAATGGAGATAGAGCAGCATTTAAACTAGAATGGGAGGGGGGGCGAGGGGGGGAGCCGACAGATGCCCAGGAGTACATGATTCAGTGTGGAGTATCCTTGAAGGATGCTATTGAAACAGGACATTTAGAGAATCCCTGTAGAGAGGTTTCAACAATGCTGAAATCCAACCTAAGACTCCTGATGTTGATGTTCAATATCTTGCTGCTTTCTTCAATAAACACTTGGTAGGACGCTTTACTCTCAGGAGTGGAGGAGTCTCAGGAGTGCAAACTTGAAAAAAGATCACCAGCATCATATTAGGCGTAGGGTGATATCAGTTCATATCCAACCTAAGACTCCTGATGAAGGCCTTTTTAGGCTGAAACACGACTCGTGTCGAGTCTTGGATATTTCAATAAAGGTGTTATCTTGGACATCGTCTGCTGCCCTTTCCTTTGTCACCCTTGTTGTGACTCCGAGTATCTATAAAATAGATATAATTTTTAATGGACCTCAAAATACTGTCCAGCATCTCTAACACAGGAAAAAGAAGAAAAAATATCATCTGCATATGATAACACCGTTATTTCCTGCCTCGAAAAATTGATTGTTTTTTTTTTTTGTTACATTTGTACCCTGCGCTTTCCCACTCATGGCAGGCTCAATGCGGTAGGCAATGGAGGGTTAAGTGACTTGCCCAGAGTCACAAAGAGCTACCTGTGCTGGGAATTGAACTCAGTTCCTCAGGACCAAGTCCACCACCCTAACCACTAAGCCACTCCTCCAAGGGTACTCAAATAAATTTACTAAAGCTTAGCTCAAATTATCTGCAGCAGGGCCCAAAGGAATAAAATGGGCACTGCTGCAGATAACTCGAGCTAAGCTTTAGTAAAAGACTCCCTAAACAAAGATGGAGAACATGGAGAGCCTAGATGCACTCCACAACCTGGATTCCAACTGTACAATCTCCCATTATGTCCATTCATTAATATAGTGTCAGTATTAGTCAAATTTTCAAATACTTTAAAAAGAGCTTTTGAAGAATTATCTGAATTTATGATTTCTCATCTAAAAAAAGCTTCTTTTGCTTGAACAACTTGAAACTTATAAACCTTTACCTCTCTCCTCCAATTGATATAATCTAAACTATCTCTAGATTTCCTCTATATACACTCAAACAGTAATAGTATAACCACATAAATATAGCATCTTGAAGGAAATTATAGACAAAAATACTTAGCTGCCCTCTAGTCTACCATTTAGGGGGGAAAGTGGGCTCAAATTATTAGGAAAGAAATTGAAAACAGGAGGACCTTATAATGCCTTTGTATCGCACCATGGTGCGACCACATCTCGAATACTGTGTGCAATTCTGGTCACCTCATCTCAAGAAAGATATAGTAGAATTAGAAAAGGTGTAGAGAAGGACAACCATAATAATAAAGGGGATGGGACGACTTCCCTATGAGGAATGGCTAAAGCAGCTATGGCTCTTCAGCTTGGAGAAAAGATGGCTGAGGGGAGATACGATAGAGGTCTATAAAATAATGAGAGGAATGGGTAGATGTGAATCACTTATTTACTCTTTCCAAAAATACTAGGACTAGGGGGGGACACAATGAAGTTATTAAATAATAAATTTAAAACAAATCGGATAAAATATTTCTTCATTCAATGTGTAATTAAACTCTGGAATCTGTTGCCAGAGAATGTGGTAAAAGCAGTTAGCTTAGTGGGGTTTAAAAAAGGTTTGGATAACTTCCTAAAAGAAAAGTCCATAAGCCATTATTATGATGAACAATCCATGCTTATTTCTAGGATAAGCAGCATAAAATGCATTATATTGTTTTGGGATCTTGCCAGGTACTTGTAACCTGAATTGGCCACTGTTGGAAACAGGATGCTGGGCTTGATGGACCTTTAGTCTGTCCCAGTATGGCAATGCTTATGTGCTTAAATTCAAGAAAAAGTCATCAGATCGCTGACCGAGGCCTGGATTTAGGGATAGGCAATACAGGCAACTGCCTCTGGGGTCTTCAAGATTTTCCAATTTCTTTTTTTTTTTTAATTTGAACTCATAGTGTTACCACAAGTATAAAACCTGAAAACAAAAAATAAATTCAATCAGTAGAAATATATAAATATAAGAAATAAAAAATATCACATATTCAAATGCAATAGTTACGAAAGTTTAAGTATGATAGAATATATTATAAACTTAATTTAAAAAAAGGGGGGGAGGCAAGATAAGGAAACTCAGAAAGTTGGAAGTCACTATCCAAATAAAATCCAAATAATAAATTCTAAGTAATTTCTTAATAGAGCAGAAAAATTAAAGCTTCTAAAGAGACTTTTCACTTCAATTACTACTGCTACTACCACTTATCCCTTCTATAGTGCTACAAGGCATACGCAGCGCTGTACACCATACATGAAAAGACAGTCCCTGCTCAAAGAGCTCACAATCTAAATAGGACAGACAAACAGACAGAACAACTAAAAGGTAAGGGAATTAAAGAGGTGGGGATAAAAGGGGTACAGGGCAAGTGAGTAGTGGTTAGGAGTCAAAAGCAGCGTTAAAGAGGTAGGCTTTTAACCTGGATTTGAAAACGGCCAAAGACGGGGCTAGACATACAAGCTCGGGAAGTCTATTCCAGGTGTACGGTAATTAGCAGGTGTATTATCTAAGTTTACACCTGCGACAACAGGAGATCATAAAGGGTTTGTAAACTGACCAGTTTTGAGCTGGCCTAGCTAGTTTTTCAATGGCCAGGTCAGCTGCTGGCAGGTCCCCTAAAACTGGCACTTCTTAAGCCATTCTTTTGCCCCTGACCTGTCTCCCCTTCCCAGGTCAAGCCAGTATCTCTTTCTCTCCACACCTCACACTCCCAAGTCCAGCATTTGTCTCCCTCACCTCCCTGCCCTTGGATCCTTCAAACTTGTCTGGATCCTTGGCACTGGCAGCGATTGAAGCAAACTGCCTCTGGCTGGAGTCAGGGGCTTCTCCTGTATGATGTCCCGCCTCATCTGATGGAACTTCTTATTTTCACACAAGCAGGACACTGTATAGGAAAATCCCCAACACAGGCCAGAGGCAGTTTGCTTCAATCGTTGCTGAGGGGACATGCTGAATATAAGGGAAGGATAGGGACTAGGGGCATAGCTACTTGGGGCCACGGGGGCATGGGCCCCCCATAGATTTGGCCCTGGTCCCCCCGCCACCAATGCTCCCCTGCCGCTGCCGCTGCTGTCGGGTACCTTTGCTGGCGGGGGTCCCCAACCCCCACCAGCCGAAGTCCTCTTCTCTGGCGCAGCCGCGTTGCTGATCTGAAAGAGCAGGCTTCTGTTTCTGTGAATCTGATGTCCTGCACATTGTATGTGCAGGACGTCAGACTCACAGAAACAGAAGCCTGCCCTTGCAGATCAGCAATGCGGCCGCGCTGGAGAAGAGGACTTCGGATGGCGGGGTTGGGGACCGGGCACCGGGGGGGGGGGGGGGGGACTAAAATGTGCCCCCTCACCTCAGGCTCTGGACCCCCCTCCCGCCAAAGTCTGGCTAAGCCCCTAATAGGGACACTAAGAAGACAGATGCTGAACACATGGGAAGGATTGAAACAGAGACACAGAGGAGAGATACTGGATGGGACAGATGGGGACACAGAGAGGAGATGGATGATGGATATAAGAACATAAGAATAGCCATACTAGGTCAGACCAGTGCTCCATCTAACCTAATATCCTGTTTTCAACAGTAGCCAATCCAGGTCACAATTACCTGGCAGAAACCCAAATTGTTCCATCAGAAATCCGCAGATGTGGAGAACTTTATGATCCCACGGGAATACACAAAAAGAAGAGGGAGATAGTGGGAAAAGGACCATGGACTCCAGAGATGAGAAGGACAATCTTATGCTTAAACAGATTTATTGATCAAAGATATGACACAACACTGTGTTTTGGCCCAAAGGCCTGCTTCAGGAGTCTTTTAAATGGATCTCAAAAATCTTCAGAAGTGAAGCATATCAAAATGAAACCCAAATTGTAGCAACATTCCAGGGCAAATAGTGGCTTTCCCATATCTAGCTCAATAGCAGACTATTGACTTTTCCTCCAGGAACAAGGAACTTGTCCAAACCTTTTTTAAATACAGATATGCTAACTGTTGTTACCACATCCTCTGGCAATGAGTTCCAGAACTTAATTATTTGTTGAGTGACAAAATATTCCCCCTATTTGTTTTAAAAGTATTTCCATGTAACTTCATTGAAAGAGTAAAAAATCAATTCACTTTTACCCATTCTGCACCACTCAGGACTTTGTAGACCTCAATCATATCTCCCCTCAGCTATCTCTTTTCCAAGCTGAAGAGCCCTAACCTCTTTAACCTTTCCTCATAAGAGGGGAGTTCCATCCCCTTTATCATTTTGATCACTCTTCTTTGAAACTTTTCTAACTCCGCTATATCTTTTTTGAGATACGGTAACCAGAATTGGATGTAATACTCAAGGAAGCTTGACAAAGGGGCAGTCAAAGAATAAAAAAATGGAATAAAGTTCCTTCAATGGGTTAGTTGCTTTTCTTAAGTGATTAGTTTAATATTGTGTGAGGTCGCACCACGGAGCAATACAGAGGCATTATAGTATTCTTGGTCTGATTTACCATCCCTCTCCTAATAAATTCCTAGTATCCTGTTTGTTTTTTTTGGCCACCGCTACATGTTGGGCAGAAGATTTCAGTGTATTGTCTATAATGACACCTAGATCTTTTTCTTGGGTGCTGATTCCCAATATGGACCCTAGCATCAGGTACTTATGATTTGGAATGTTCTTCCAAATGTACATTAATTTGCATTTGTCCACATTAAATTTCATCTGCCATTTAGATGCCCAGTCTTCCTATTTTCTACTGTCTTCCTGCAATTTTTCACAGTCCACATGTGTTTTAACAACTTTGAATAGTTTTGTGTCGTCTGCAAATTTAATCACCTCACTTGTCATTCCAATTTCCAGATCATTTAAAAATATGCTCAATAGCACCGGTGCCAGTACAGATTCCTGCAGCACTCCATTATTCACCCTCCTCCGTTGAGAAAAATGACCATTTAACCCTACCCTCTGTTTTCTGTCCAATAATCAATTTCTAATTCACAACAGAACATTGCTTCCTATCCTCTGACTCTTTACTTTTCTCAGGAGTCTTTCATGAGGAACTTTGTCAAAAGCTGTCTGAAAATCTAAATACACAACATCAACCAGCTCACCTTTATTGACATGTTTATTCAAGCCTTCAAAGAAATGAAGCAAATTGGTGAGGAAAGAATTCCCTTGGTTGACTCTATGCTGACTCAATCCCATTAAACCATGTTTGTCAAATAGACAGGAGACCCTGGAAAGACAGGAAGAACTGAGAAAAGCAGAAGAGAGACTTGAACCAAATAGAACGGAAAAATAAAATCCTCAAACTACAAAAGTAGGAAAAAGTATTTTATTCTGAATTTATTAATTTGAATGTCAGCTTTCAGAAATGTGCATCTCTGGTATCTTGCATTTCACTTTTTATTTCTCTATCATTTATGTACAGTATATGCAGTGTCTGACATCTTGTGGTTTCCAGTTCAGTTTATTGCCTTCATACTGTTGTTACTGATCAGTGGTCCCTTGTTTCATCTTTGTTGAGGGTCTGTGTTTTGCATGTGTAACCAAGGTGTGGTATTGAGGTCTACAAAATCCTGAGTGGTGTAGAACAAGTAGAAGTGAATCGATTTTTTACTACTTCCAAAAGTACAAAGACTAGGGGACACTCAATGAAGTTACATTGAAATACTCTTAAAGCAAATAAGAGGAACTATTTTTTCACTCAATGAATAGTTAAGCTCTGGAACTCTTTACTACTACTACTACTTATCATTGCTATAGCGCTACTAGACGTACGCAGTGCTGTATACTTGAACATGAATCCTCTTTGCTGGAGGATGTGGTAACAGCGTTTAGCATATCTGGGTTTAAAAATAGTTTGGTCAAGTTCCTGGAGGAAAAGTCCATAGTCTGCTATTGAGACAGACATGAAGAAGCTACTGCTTGCCCTGGTATTGGTAGCATGGAATTTTGCCACTGTTTTGGTTTCTGCCAGGTACTTGTGACCTAGCTCGGTAACTGTTGGAAACAGGATACTGGGCTAGATGGACTATTGGTCTGACCCAGTATGACTTTTCTTATGTTCTTATTCGGCTATCATGTAGTTTCTGTGTAGAGATCTGTAACAGTCCCATTTGTTCTGTTTTTTTACTAGGTCGTGTATTGATGTTTTAGAATTAATCATAATATTTACAGTGCTGCCTTTTCACAGCTTCTTTAGTGCTGGGAGTTAGTGCTGTTACAGTATGATATGGTTCTGAGTATGTTTTTGCATGAATTTGTGCATAATGTTTTGCAGTGGAGAGATTGTGTGTTGGCCTTACTGAGGGGACATCAATACTTTAAATATCATTGTAGTTGGTCATAGCATCAAACAGGGTTTGTGAAATAATCATTCATATGTACATGCAATTTTTTTATGTGACTTGCCCAAGGTCACAAGGAGTGACAGTGGTAGAAATAGGATTTGAATCCTGGCTTCCCTGGTTCTTAGCCCATTCCTTTAACCACTAGGCCACTTCTACCTCCCAATAAGTTGGTCTAATTCTCTGTAAGAAAATAATTTCCTGTAATTCACATGTGTACTATGCATAATATGAAGACCTTTTTATTCGGAAAGTTTGTAACTTAATTTGTTATCTGTAACTAATTTGATATCCCAGGAGTACATTCTGGTTCTCTTGACATTTGTAACCCGCTTAGAACTTGTAGGTATTAGCGGGATATAAGCAGAGTAATGTAATATACTATGCATAATATTCCACAACTTTTGTGTCACTACTGTAAATTACAGCACTTACATAGAGGGGGAAAGAAAGGGGAAGTCCCTTTGTTCCCCCTCTATGTAAGTGCTGTAATTTACAGTAGTGACACAAAAGTTGTGGAATATTATGCATAGTATATTACATTACTCTGCTTATATCCCGCTAATACCTACAAGTTCTAAGCGGGTTACAAATGTCAAGAGAACCAGAATGTACTCCTGGGATGTCAAATTAGTCACAGATAACAAATTAAGTTACAAACTTTCTGAATAAAAAGGTCTTCATATTATGCATAGTACACATGTGAATTACAGGAAATTTTTTTCTTACAGAGAAAGAAGGAAGAGGGGGCAGAAGTGCGACTTCCTTCAGCAGAGAAACAATTCAAAATGGGGAAGAGACAGAAGGCATTTTAATTCACAGGAGGAAGATGTGAAATCAAGAGCGGAAGCTGAAAAGAAAAGAGATGGGGCCCTGCTGAACTGAACTACTACATCATAAATGAACATACTACCCATATAAATGAATAATAAAAACTGATGTAGACATATAGGACTAGATTCTACATATGGCACCTGAAAAATTGGCACGGAAAATATTTCCGCTTAGGTTTATTCTGTAAACCACACCTAGATTCAGGTGCAGTTCCTTACAAATCTAAACTGACAGAAATCACCAACGAAATCAAGATCAGCTTGAACATCATGGACTCCTGGGCAAATGCATTTCAACTAAAACTCAACAAAGAAAAAACACACTGTCTCATCCTCTCATCCCTAAACAGCGCGGATAACCCCACAATTATCAACACCCCAGATTACACCCTCCCTATCTCAGACAGCCTGAAAATCCTCAGCGTTACAATAGACCGCAACTTAACACTAGAGAGCCAAGTGACATCCATAACAAAGAAAATGTTCCACTCAACGTGGGAACTCAAACGTGTGCAATTCTTCCTGAGGGGAACATTTCGCAACCTGATACATAAGCACATAAGCACTGCCACGCTGGGAAAAGACCAAAGGTCCATCAAGCCCAGCACTCTGTCTCCGACAGCGGCCAATCCAGGCCCCAAGAACCTGGCAAAAACCCCAAAATGTAATAACGATCAATGGACTTTTCCTTCAGAAATCTGTCCAGACCCCCTTTAAACTCAGCAAGGCCAGCTGCCATCACTACCTTCTCCGGCAATGAGTTCCAGAGTCTAACTACGCGCTCAGTAAAGAAAAACTTTCTCCGATTTGTTTTAAACCTACCACATTCTAATTTCATCTTGTGTCCCCTGGTTCTATTATTGTTAGAAAACGTAAACAAACGCTTCACATCTGTCTGCTCTATCCCGCTCATTATTTGTAAACCTCTATCATATCACCTCTCAGCCGCCTTCTCTCCAGGCTAAAGAGTCCTAGCCGTCTTAACCTCTCCTCATAGGGTAGTCGTCCCATCTCTTTTATCATTTTTGTCACCCTTCTCTGCACCTTCTCCAATTCCTTTATATCTTTTTTGAGATGAGGCGACCAGAACTGAACACAATACTCCAGGTGCGGTCGCACCATGGAGCGATATAACGGCATTATAACATCCTCATGCTTGGTTTCCATCCCTTTTGTAATAATACTCAACATTCTGTTCGCCTTCTTAGCCGCCGCAGCACATTGAGCTGAAGATTTCAAAATCCTATCCACGATGACTCCCAGATCCCTTTCTCGGTCCGTAACTCCTAACGCGGAACCTTGCATAACATAGCTGTAATTCGGGTTCCTCCTTCCCACATGCATCACTTTGCACTTGCCAACGTTGAACTTCATCTGCCATTTGGATGCCCAATCCCCCAGTCTCACAAGGTCTTCTTGTAATTTTTCACACTCCTCCCGCGACGAGACGACCCTGGATAATTTTGTGTCATCTGCGAATTTAATTACCTCACTAGTTACTCCCATCTTGAGGTCATTTATAAATATGTTAAAAAGCAGCGGTCCCAGCACAGACCCCTGAAGGACCCCACTAACCACCCTTCTCCATCGAGAATAATGGCCATTTAACCCTACTCTCTGCTTCCTATCCTTTAACCAGCTCTTAATCCATAATAATACACTGCCTCCGATCCCATGACTCTCCAGTTTCCTTTGGAGTCTTTCATGCGGCACTTTGTCAAACGCCTTCTGAAAATCTAGATATACAATATCCACCGGCTCCCCTTTGTCCACATGTTTGTTCACCCCCTCGAAAAAATGCAGTAAATTTGTGAGTCAAGACTTTCCTTCACTAAAACCATGCCGACTTTGTCTCAGTAGCCCATGCTTTTGTATGTGCTCTGTAATTTTATTCTTAATAATAGCCTCCACCATTTTTCCCGGCACCGACGTCAGACTCACCAGTCTATAATTTCCCAGATCGCCTCTGGAACCCTTTTTAAAAATTGGCTTTACATTGGCCACCCTCCAATCTTCCGGTACCACACCTGTTTTTAGGGATCAATGGTACTAAGCCATGTAGACTACTGCAATGGAATTTATGCGGGATGCAAAGAACAAACCTTAAAGAAACTTCAGACCGCTCAAAACACGGCAGCTAGGCTTATCTTCGGAAAAACGCGATTTGAAAGTGCAAAACCCCTTTGCGAAAAACTACACTGGCTCCCAATCAAAGAACGCATTGCTTTCAAAATTTGCACTCTGGTTCACAAAATTATCTATGGTGAAGCTCTGGGATACATGACAGACTTGATCGACCTACCAATTAGAAACACATCTGAATCAACACGAACGTACCTAAATCTGCACTATCCAAGCTGCAAAGGACTCAAATACAAATCAACTTACGCGTCCAGTTTTTCCTACATAAGCACACAACTGTGGAACGCATTACCAAAAGCCTTAAAAACTACAAACGACCACCTAAACTTCCGGAAAACACTAAAAACTAACCTGTTTAAAAAGGCATACCCTACCGATCCAACATAAATGCCTGATCTCTGCAACACAACAAAACTAAAGAACGTAATGGACATAACACAACTCTCCGTTGTACGATTCCTAGTGTGGCTGTGCCACATGAACTTTATCTGATGCGTTTGCAACAGCTGCATCTGTTTCGTCCCTCTCCACATCCTTAACAAAGCTTGCCTGCTTGTAGCAGTTCACAATAGTTGCCTGTGTAACATGATTCCAGGCTTCTTTCTGCATATGTAGGGAATCCAACAGTGATAGATTACGAGCCAGTTCAACAGCACGTTTATCCTTGCCAGTCTGGTCATCCATAATGCTCATCAGATGACATAGCACAAGAGCCCGATAATGTTGTTTGAATTTGGCTATTATGCCCTGATCCATAGGTTGGATCAGAGAGGTAGTGTTTGGTGGGAGAAAGACCACCTTGACGTTAGACAGTCTGACATCATCACTGTGTGCAGCACAATTATCACAAAGCAACAAAATCTGATGCTTTTGTGCCCGCATTCTAGTGTCTAACTTTTTAACCACTGCTTCCAAATTTCACGTCATCCATGAATTTGCGTTAGCCTCATATGTCACAGGAAGTCGCTTAACATTCTTGAAGTAATGGGGCTGTTTGCTCTTTCCAATGACGAGTGGTTCCAACTTCTCACTCCCATCCATATTGCAGCAAAGGAGGATCGTCAGTCAGTCCTTCGATGTTTACTTCCTGTAGTTTCGGCTTGTTTGAATGCAAGTGTTCCATCAGGAATCGCTCGCCAGTAGAGACCGTTTTCGTAAGCATTGAAAATGTCACAAGGTGCAAACTCATTCAAGATGGTAGGAAGAACTGAAACAACCCAATTTTCAGCACCAAAGTCATCAGCGTCTTGTTTTTCACCATGCTGTTTCTTGAATTTTATGTTGTTCCTCTCCTTCCATCTTTCCAACCATCCAATAGTGGCTTTGTATTCAGTTAGTCCAAGACTTTCAGCTAGCTGATTAGCTTTCTCCATAAGCAGTGGACCACTGACAGGAAACTGTCTGCTCCTGACTTGAGAAAATCACCGAAGAAGAGCATCTTCTACATCTTCAGCTTTTCCCGCCCGTTTTTGTTTCCTGTGTAGATTTGTATTGTTTTGCCAGTCTTCCAGAAGCTGATCTTTCTGCTTCAAGATACATGAAATTTGACTGGGATTGATACCATATTCTTAGCAATAGATACTTGACTTTGTTGTTTTCTAATTTTTAAGAACTTCCATTCATTCAGCCAGTGTTAAAGTCTTACAGTTGCGCGACGACGACTTCAGTGTACACTCTAACAACATTTTTTCACTTATTCTGCCTGTGGCAGTTAACCAACGAGATTTCAAATTTACCGCCCCTTTGTCACGTGCCAATCGGCTTCCATATTCCGTGCTGTGCGCTTATGCGGAGTCTTTCCTGCAGAGGAGCGGTTCTTAAACCATGCATATAAGCGAATCTTGCACTTATCAGTGGTGTGCTAAAACCGAAGTTTTGTCCCCATAGAAATTGATGGCACCAAAAACGGGACCGAAGTACGGCATGCAGTTAAACAGAGCATGCGCTTATCCGACGTGCACTTAAATGGAGTGCACTGTATATGGAATTTTGTAGAGAGTCAATTTAGGGATTGACTTACTAGTATTAGGTTTAAATCTTGTCTCTCACTTAGGGATTCTTTTGATAGAATTATTGATTGATTTCAAGGAATATTATGGGCATCTATATGGTTAGCGCGTGCTAAAGCTTACCGAGCACTAAAAACGCTAATGTACCTCTAGCGCTGCTAAGTAAACAGGGCCCCAAATGTCTTGAACTTCTGTATATTCAAGGGTTGAGTCCCCAAGATTTATTACAATTGCAAAAGTTAAAATTGAATTCCCTTCTCAGTTTTTGTGCAGGCATTGAATTATTGGCTGAGCAAACTACTACTTATTGCCCTGGCATGAATAAGGCTGGACATGTTCTGGCCACTTATCTTAAAGCAAGAAAGAGAGCAACACCAATCTGTGCAATTCATAAGGATGACAGGTTGTTAATTAAAACTAAAGATATCGCTGATTACTTTTTGGAATATTACACTGGGATTTACAGATCTCAGAAATGTCCTACAGTAAACCAATTTGAGGCTTTTTTGAATTCTCTTACTAAGACTAAATTACCGGATGATGATATTGATCAGCTAAATCAACCTATTAGGGTGGCGGTAAGGGCTCCTGCACTAGCCTGGCGGTAACCGGTAATCACCTCTGGGTAACTGCTGCGATAAAAAAGAGGGACCTATTTTCCCTAGCACTGGAAATGGCGCCCACTGGTGGTGGAGAGTACTACAGTGCCCATATTAAGCAGGTGGTAGTTCCAGATTGCCACATGGCTTACTGCTGCTTAGTAAAAGGGCCCCTAAGCATGCCTAGCTTGGGTGCCAGCATTTACACCAAATTTTAGCAGGCGTAAGTCTAGCGCCCAAAACTCATGCACAGGATCCACACTAAGTGTTATTCTATCTTAAGGGCACATCTTTTATAGAATAGCACTTAATGCTGAAATTTTATCAGCCCCCAGGTTTGGTTGCCACTTATACAACTCCCTCATTATAGTGTAGCCATGCTAGGGCTGATATGCAGACCACGGGAGGGAGCCAGGCTAACTCCTGCAGTCAGCGGTCAGCTCGGATATTCAATGCGGCCCATTTCCAGTGACCGCCATTAAATATCCGCTTTATTTTAAGCTCTGCAGGACTCCTGGGAACCTAGCAATTGAAAACACAATATTGACGCATCACCCACCCCTACTGGTAGCAATGCATTTGGAGGACACCCGCTTAACTTAGAGGGTATGGTGCCTGTCTGTAAAGCAGGAAGGTAATCCTACTATATAAATGAGCTGTGACCGACTCACCCGCAAATGTGCAGTAGAGAGCAGCTGTCATCAACGTTTCGCGCAAGTGCAGCAAGTCACAGTGATCCATGGCCGGCGTCACTGTCCCGCCCCTTCCACCGATGGCACACCTGACGTCGCCGCCGCTGCTCCCGCCCCCCTCTGTGCCAGGCCTCCTAACTACGCCGCCGCTCCCACCTCTCCACCCCACGAGGTCACCGCCGCTACCCCCTCCATCACCCTCCCTGAGGTCGTCGAAGCACCAACCTCCACCCCCCTCCCTGATGTTGCCGCCGCCGCTCCCGTCCCCCCTCTGTGCCGGGCCCCCTGCATTGGCATGATGGTACCTCTCACCTCCTCCGTGTGAAAGCGCTGCAGGCAGCAGATCGATCTTCTGCTGCCTGCAGCGCTTTCACACAGAGGTGAGAGACGCTGTCATGTCAGTGCAGGGGGCCGGCACGGAAGGGAGAGGGAGCGGAGGCGAGGAGGGTAGCTGGACATGGGGGGAGGGCAGGGGAGAGAGCAGGGGTTGTGGACGGGGGGGAGGCCAAGGGAAGCAGGAGGGTTGCTGGACATGGGGGGAAGGCAGGGGAGAGAGCAAGGTTGCTGGACATGGATGGATGGAGGTGAGAATTATTAAATTTACAACAACAAACAACTCGCCCCTCAACTTTCATTTCTTCCTGTCACTCTTTCATTACATTTTTAAAAACAAAAAGTTCACCCATTTTAACGGGCTTAATGGCTAGTTAATAAGAAAGCATGCACATAAAGGTAAACACCAGAGTTCCTACAAGACATAATGCAATTGTGCAGCCTAACACTGAGCTAATACTTCTATGGATTTCTTCCCACAGGAACAGAATAGAAGAAATATTTTATCATAATAGGACCTATTAGTGAAATTTCCTTTGGGGTCCTTTTACTAAGCTGCAGTAAGCACTAGCAAATCCTTACCATAGCTTAAAAGGGCTTAGTGCAGGGCAGGGGCGTATCTGGACTCTGGCGGTAGGGGGGCCAGAGCCAGAGGGAGGGGGCACATTTTACCCCCCCCCCCCCCCGGCGCCACTGATTCCCCCCGCCATTTCCGGACCCCCTGCCACTGCCAGACCCCCCCCCTCGCCACCAATGACACTCTCCACCCCCTCCCGCCGCCGCCAACCCTCCCCCGTTGCTGTCACTTACCTTTGCTGGCGGGGGACCCCAACCCCCCGCCAGCCGAGGTCCTCTCTTCCATGCAGGCTGCAAGTTGCAATGCTTCCTGTTCTTCTGAGTCTGATGTCCTGCACGTACAACGCGCAGGACGTCAGACTGAGTTCCAAATTCTGAGTCTGACGTCCTGCACGTTGTACGTGCAGGACGTCAGACTCAGAAGAACAGGAAGCGTTGCAACTTGCATCCTGCACGGAAGAGAGGACTTCGGCTGGCGGGGGCTTGGGGTCCCCCGCCAGCAAAGATCGGCGACGGGTTGGTGGCGGGCGTGCGGGAGGGAGGGGGAGGTGGAGAGGGTCGATGGTAGGGGGGGTCCAGGGCGAAATCTGCAGGGGCCCAGGCCCCTGTGGCCCCACGCAGATACGCCCCTGGTGCAGGGTACACTCAAGCATCCTGCAGTAAGTTCAAGGTTGGCGTGTGCACACCACACGGTAAAAAATAATTTGTACTTTTACCATGGAGGGAGCGGAGAGTGGGCATGTTTGTGGTAATCACTTAGTGCAGCAACATTGCCTCACGCTAACTGATTAGTATGTGAGCTGTTACCCCCTCATGTGCTAATCCATTGTAATGGCCACACTCTAACAGTAAAAGGGCCCCTTAGATATTAAGCACATATTTAACATAATGCAAAAATGTACATTTTAGCAAAATCAGTAATCTACATGCACATTTTATCTATAGTTTGTATGTGTTATGTGTTAGTCAAGAGCAGAGGTCTGTGATGTCAAGGAGACACATATAGTACACTGAATTCTTTGGTCTAAAGGTCTAAACCAGAGTTCAGTCATTTAGCTCCATATATCATTAAAGAATGTCAACTCTCTCTTGGAAGATATATAATCTTCTCCAAACACGTCATAATGTATATTTATGGCATCTGTAGATCCTAGGGGATATGAGGCATTCAGTAATGGATACCACATTTTGGGCATACAGTGGAAGCCGTATGTAGAAACAACTTTCTGTCTATCTCAAGATTTCAGAAAGGATGATGAGAGTAATGTTATAAAGTCACGCCTATTTTATGCCTACTTAATAAAGTCAAGTATGCGCCTAGATGACATTGTAATGTACTAATGTAGGAGCAAAAGAACATGTGTACATGTAGGCATTAGAACACAGAACAGCTACAGGGCTGGTGTAAATCTTAGCATGTACTTTTCAGATACGCATGCCTAAATTTAGGAATTTTATAATTTACGAATGTAAGTGGGGACTTCACCCATGCTCTGCACAAACTCTGCCTTTGTGCATGCCGACAGGGAAAGTATGTACAAGAGGCCATTCATATGCGTAAGCGGGCACTTACACATGTATCCCAGATTCTATATATCACACTGAGATTTCCGCATGGAAATCAAAGCATATTCCTTAACAATGGCATATTCCTTAACAATGGTTAACAGGCCAATCAGCGCCGATAATTGCCAATTATCAAGCAATTATTTAAGCTAATTGGCATTAATTAGAATTTACACACAGAACTGTCTAGGCATAAAATGCTGCACATAAATTCTAAGTTGCATAGTTGAAAAAGGGGCATGGCCAAGGGTGTGGAATGGACAGGTCATGGGAGTTTCTAAAATCTATGCATTTTCTTATACACCCGGTCTGCGCCTAATTTATGTGTAGGTATTTACATCACATTTTACTTGGCGTAACTGCCCATGACTAAATGTAGTCATGCATATGGGCACTCATCGTGTTCTATAAACCGCATGGAGATTTAGGCTTATTCTATTAAGTACGTCTAAATTGAGGCGTACTTTATAGAATGGACTTAGGTGAATTTCATTTCAGCACCAAATTTCTAGGCATCATATATAAAATCTAGTCCACAATGACTAAAATACTGGTATTTATGCTCACTCTTAGCACCTAAAACTTGGCAGTATCTTATGAAATTAGCCCCAAAATGCTCAGAACTGACAAATAAAAACGTAACCACCGTAAAATGGGGCATCAGTTTCTGACAAACCACAGAAACTCAAGACAGCTGGTTTCAGTGGACTGAAACCTACCGAAAATAGCTGTTCAGGTCGGTTTTGGCACCAAAAACGAAACCGAATTTCGGTCAGGCTTTAACTCAAACATTACTGGTACTTCTCTCCAGACTCTGTTCTGCACTTCTTCCACTCTCCTCCTTTAGTTAGGCCACGCTGGCCTAGAGCAGTACCTCCCCCTTTACAAGGCCTAGCTATAGACATCCTGGAAGAGAGGCAGTTTCCTGTTGCTCCTAGCAACTTGAGCCCATGGGCCCCAAAGCAACCCTTATCCTACTTTGGCAAAGGACTCCCACATACACACCTCAATTCCCCAAGTCACACTGGTTCTTAAATATGTCCTTAAATAGTTCCCTTCAGTTCTAAGATACACCCATTGCCCAGGGACAGATATGCAGGCCCATACTCTCTTACATCACATTAACAACATCATGTCAGATGAGGAACAAAGATTCCAGAATTTTCCACATTTTAAATATAAAAGGTTAATCCCTGGGAACCTCCTAAAGACATAAGTGGCAACATTGCTCAGATGTATTGGATCCCTTGTGACTTCTAATGAAATTCAGTGTACTAATTCACAAGAAGATGTTTACCTCATTAGAATTTTACTGTTATATTCCTTCCTTCATTTGTAGAGTTTAGCACCTGACCTCTGTAAGCCAAGTGCTCTGAGCTTGTCCTCCACCGAATGAGAAGTCTGGTCTCCGTTGGCTAGATAAATGTGAACATCAAATATGCAGGAAGCAGATGATACTACAGCGTTGTGCACCAAATTTCTACTCCCTAAAACACTGTAACATTACTATCTTCTACAGGGGGCGTGACTTTTGGGTATTGCCATTTGGGTGCCAGTGACTTTTAGGCCAAAAGGCCACAATACCACTTCCCCCTATACCCCGGCCTCTCCTCCTTCTCATCATAGAAGCTCATGGTAGCAGCAGTGGCAGAGCGGTGTCCATCTAGGACTCATACAACACTGGTGGCGGTGGAACTCATGTGCCCAGCCTAACTTCACTGTAATGGTCTGCCAGCTCCCGGCGGTGTGATACATGGACCTGCACTTTTTTTCCCATCTGCCTTAAAAGAACAGGGAACAGGGATTCCATTTTGCCACTGTTGCAGTGAGCTACAGGACTTTTAGTCATCACCATTTGGCACCAAAAAGTCTGGCACCAAAACGGCAGTGTCCAAAAGTCCTGCTTTGCTTCCATAGGTTGTACCCTCTGCTCCCTAAGATAATGTAATATTCTTACCTTCTGTAGGCTACATATGCAGTGACTGGCTACTATTAAACAATAGGGGGTGATGCTAAGGCTGATTGAGGGATAGGGAATGAGAGGGGGTGATGCTCAGGGATCAGGTTTTCTTTAAACACATGGGCTATGTTAACTGCATTGGCAGGTAGTGCAGGTGTATTTATCATATGGAAAAGATGCTGGCCATGCCCTCAACAATTACCTCACAGGCTTTGCTATTATCATGCGTTAATATTTTCAACTGAAAAACTTTATTGCACTTTAGTAAACAGGCCTGTTTGTGCATTCCATTCTAAAGTGATGTTTTAAGATGTATATGAAATGTTATCATGCACACATTAAAAATATTTAGCACAAGTTATAGCACATCATCCCGCAGAGTAAAATATAGCATTCTTAGAAACAAGAAGAGTATTCTTTCTGCTCCTCCTTTTCCTCTGTACCCCTTAATTTGCTCTAGATCAGAGGTTCTCAACCCTGTCCTAGTCAGTCAGGTTTTCAGGATACCCACAATGAATATGCATGAGATAAATTTGCATGCCTTAGGTTCGCTGTATGCAAATGTATCTCATCCATATTCATTGTAGATAACCCAGGACTGGGTTGAGAACCCCTGCTCTAGATGATAGTGTGTGTGTTCATAGGAATCAGCAAGATCTGTTAAAGAGCTTTTACCATTGGATGAATAGGAAACATAGGGCCCCTTTTACTTAGCCGCGTAAGCGTCTATGCACGCCCAACGTGCGCCAAAATGGAGTTACCACCTGATTACCGTGTGGCTCTTGCAGTAATTTCATTTTTGGCGTGCGTCCGATATGGGCGTCTGAAAAATATTTTTTCTTTTCGGATGCACATAACGGATGCATGCCAAGTGGCATTTGATGCGCGTAGGTCATTATCACCCAGATTCTTTACCGCTAGGTCAATGGCTGGTGGTAAGGTCTCAGACCCAAAATGGACACACAGCAATTTTGATTTTGCCGCAGGTCCATTTTTGGCAAAAAAAAGAGGCCTTTTTTAGAGGTGTGCTGAAAAATGGATGGGTGCGTACCCAAAACCTGCGCCTACACTACCGCAAGCCATTTTTCAGCGCGCCTTTGTAAAAGGACCCCATACTTAGCACATAGGTTCTATGTGTTTGGCAAGTGCTGTGGTTAAAAAAGCATAAAGAAAGGGAACAGAGAGAAGGAAGCCATAGAAAATGAGAAAAAGTGAAAGTGGCTCTGAAATCACTGAATTTCTAGTTCAGGGTCCACTCAGAAGTTGGCCAGTTCTACTCAAGACGGAACTGTGTTTAGGAGTTGACAAAGCTACAATGTGTCTGCAGAACCTTGACAGACATAAGGAGTGTCTCAACTGCAGCAGAGTCATCTTGGGACAAGACTGGACCAGTGCCCGACTCCAACCTCACAGGCCAGCGACACTACACTTTTTAAACCATTAGTTTTATTTATATTGTGTTAGGTGACGACAGAGATATATATATATAACATCCTCACACATATTTAGACAACATAAGTGAAGCTTGTATGAAGCCAAGAACAAAAATTATAACCTTGACAATGTGTCTGTTATTTTATCTGGATGGCTGAGCCTGAATGAATTTCTCATGCCACACATCTGTACTAGACTAGATCTATTATTGGAAAGAAATGTTAGGAGTACTGAGCCTTAGAACAAAAGCAAAGAGACCTGAGTTTCATTAGTGAAGAGAATCTGTTAATTGCTCAACACCAACTAAGCCGAAGCAGTAATATTTCTTAAAGTCATGATCGGAAAATAGTGTGCTGTCACTGATGTGTTGCATCAGCGGTGGGACTCTGGTGTAGCTTGTGCATTTTGCAGTTAAGTCCTCAAAAACCCTCAGTACTGCTGGGCTTGGTACGGCAGTGTTTCTTCATTTGATACAGAATCATGATTTACAAGAGATCTGAAACAGCTCAGTGTAGACAGGAAGTACCAGCCACTATGTAAGGGAGAACTGCTTCTGTAGCCCTCCTTCAAATGATCAGGTTTCCTGCCAGAGGCTTTAGTTCTGAATTCAGTTCTCCCTGATCGTTCAGTGACCTGTGACACACAGCTATTGTTTGTCAGCCAATCTATTCATACCAGCAGAGATTAGAAGTCCATGAATCACACAAGGTGACTGTAGCAATAGCAACCACTCCTCTGCATGTCTGAAGGCCAAGGGAAACAGGACGTGGAGAAAGGCAGGCTCAGTATGGGAGCAAAGTGTTAAATGTGTGAAGAAGGTGGGAAAAAAATAATAAGTTGGTGTTTATGACTCTGCTACATTTTATTAGTGGCTCTCAAGCAGCCCTGGCCTATTCATGATACCCATAATGAATGCGTGTGAGATAGATTTGCAGGCAATGGAGACAAATGCATGCAAATCTATATCATGCATATTCATTGAGGCTATCCTGAAAACTGGATTGGCTAGTGGGACCAGCTTGAGAAACACGCATTCTAGCAATACACACTGTAGAGCTCAATTCTATGAACTATGCCAACACATTTCACAGGATCCTACAATCACTCACTGGGAAAAACATTCAGCATAAGGGGATCCATTACATACTAACCCTCAAATGTGGTATATATCATTCAATGCAAAAGTGTGAAGAAGGATGCTATATTGGAGAAACAAGCCAGATGCTAAAGACGAGGCTCAATTTATATAGACACAATATTAAACATTGCAATGCCAACCAGGATGCCACCTCTGTAGAACAGCACTTCACAAAACCAGAACACTACATCAATGATCTTGTGGTAAGAACAGTAAAAGGAAATTTTAAGACAATCCAGGAAAGTAAGACCTTTGAAGTCAAAATGATGAAATATTTTGACACCCACCAGACAAGACTTAAAGATCTGGGCTTTCTATCCCACTGTAAACCATAAAATTCTACTGCTTTGTCACTCTCTTAGCCATCCATCTCTCCCTGTCTCACTCACCCAGCTCTCCGTTTCTCACCTAACCCATCCCACCCTCTTCCTGTGAGACTGTCATTGGAATGCTTCTGTGCTTTCACTTGTATCTTCTGATATTTGTCAACATTTGCTTATTTCCAATCTGAAGAAGGGTTACCTTAGAAAGCTAATCAAAAGATATATTTAGTCCAATATTTTTGTATTTTTGTATAATATTCAATACAACTTTTCATGGAAAAAGAAAGAAAGAAAGAAAGAAAGAAAGAAAGAAAGAAAGAAAGAAAGAAAGAAAGAAAGAAAGAAAGAAAGAAAGAAAGACAAGAAAAGGTTCAAAGAACAGTGACCAACATGATAAAGGGGATGGAGCTCCTCTCATATGAGGAAAGGCTTCAGTTTGGAAAAGAGATGGCTGAGGAGAGATATGATTGAGGTCTACAAAATCCTGAGTGGTGTAGAATGAGTAGAAGTAATTAGATTTTTTACTGTATCAAAAAGTACAAAGACTAGGGGACACTCAATGAAGTTACACAGAAATACTTTCAAAGCAAATAGGAGGAAATATTTTTTCACTCAACGAATAGTTAAGCTCTGGAACTCTTTGGCAGAGGATATAGTACCAGTGGTTAGCATATCTGGGTTCAAGTTCCTGGAGGAAAAGTCCATAGTCTGATATTGAGACAGACATAGGGAAGCCACTGCTTGCCCTGGGATTGGTATCATGGAATGTTGCAACTATTTGGGTTTCTGCTAGGTACTTGTGACCTGGATTGGCCACTGTTGGAAATAGGATACTGGGCTGGATGAACCATTGGTCTGACCCAGTATGGCTATTCTTATGTTCTTACTTATGCTTACTTGTATTAATCCATTTTTCTAACCCAGTTTTGCACATAAAATATTTGTAGTACACAAAAGTTAAACAATGTAATGACTTTCTTTCCCTGTGATAAAAACAAATGTATTGGTTCTCCCTTATATTCTATCACCTGATTCTTATCTTAGCAAGGTTCAGTGGATTAGTTAAATTAGCTAATTAGATTGATTAGTTCAGTTATTACTGGAAAGACGACCTAGACATACAGCCACCACTCAGCAGCTGGCATAAATCAGTCTTTTATGATCTGGCGCTCTCTCTGCATTCCCAGCAGCCACACTCATCACAACCAGGCCTCCTACAAGCAAGTAACACTTCCTGCTATTTGAAGATTGTTTAGGAGATTAATATAGAATGTTCACACTTTTGGCAAGACATGAGAACTCTCAGCATTTATGCTTTTTATCTGTAACAGTGTCTCATGTGTTGAACGATGTCCGGAGGACTTTAAGATCAGAAACTGGGCTATAAATATTTTAAATCAATCATTTACAGTATTAAATAAATGCACAAGTAAATAAAGTGTATTGTTGAAGCCTTGACAAGTTACATGAACTTGAGACATATTGAATAAATCTACATCATTGCACTCAGTTACCTTCAGAATCCATAAAGCCGGGGAGGGAGAGATACAATGAACAGTTATTATTAATTTTATTATTCATTTCATTTTATTATTCATTTTTATTATTTAATTATGCAAAATAAAATGTTCCTATATTGTGCCAGCACCACATTCCTTGCCAGAAGTAAACTGATGACTTCCAGTGCTCCTGGACATTGAATTGTTAGAACCAAACCAATAATTTCAGTGTGATTCCACTGAAATTACAATGTTTTAGTTTCTATCACAGTCCTTTCATTGGTCATATATCATAGTTTATATGATATAACCTTTCCTCCCCTTGATCCCCATCATTCCTGAAACACATGTACCTTTAATCTACCACAATATCACCTTGTATTTGTTCCTCTACCGGACTTGGTAAATGCCTTTACGGTACTATGTAAGCCATATTGAGCCTGCAAATAAGTGGGAAAATGTGGCATACAAATGTAACAAATAATAGTTTAAGTGGAGAAAGCATAGGGAAAAATGAAATGACTGGGTTGATCTGGGAGCATGGTGAAGAAAGCCTGGTTTCAATACCTGGGTCAGGGCTTCTGTTTCCTGGGTTATCTGGGACTGGGGATGTTATAGCATAGAATTCACAGTCCTGAAGGGACTCCTGAAGGAGTTCCTTTCCTGCCTTTGATATTTCTGATTGTTCATTGCTCTGATTTGCTTGGTAAAAAGGAAAATGTTATCACATCTGAATAAACATAAACGAGGTGACAGGATTTAGATTCAATGATTGTAGGACTCCAGAAGGAGAGGTCGTAAACACTGTTCCTGCTAAGCTTAGAGGGAGTCCTCTACCTACAGTCCAGTGATGGCTGGTTGTATGAAAAGAAAGTGGAATTAAAAAAGGAGAAACCAGCCCCCCTGTAGCCATGAATGTAGACTGCTGTCATATTAACCTTGCATACCTTGTTTAAAAGGTAACAAGTTTCTTTGGCAGGGATGCTGAATATGCAGATATCCTACAGAGAGGATGTGTCATAGTAGTTAGGGCAGTGAGCTGACAGCCAGGGAAGCCAGAGTTCAAATCCTGCTTCTGCCACTGACAGCCTTTGTGACCCTGGGTAAGTCAATGTAAGTCAGATACCCATTTAGTGTAGGAGGCCTGATTGTACATCATAAAGCCCTGCACATATCCAGTGGTATTATTAAGGGCACCACCTGGCAAAACAATCATAACAATATCTTTAAAAGACAGAGGTTCTTCCTGAAAAAAGTATTGATCATGTGTTTTTTTTCTTTTTTCGCGGGTTACATCATAATGGCTACGGTGATGTCAGCCTGTGCTACGGAGCCTAGCACACCAACTCCGAAGAATTCATGAACACAGGCAGCAAGACCCATAGAACGTTGGAGGTGAGAATTATTATATAGGATTATTATTATTATTATTATTGTCTTCTAGAGCCAGTTGGCACATAAGACAGACAGATGCATCTTCCACATTTGTTAGACTTGTATTTCCTCAACTGCTTATGACCAATTAATATCCAGCTCAGTGAGGTGCTTTCCAACTTATTTTTTTTTATTTTAAATTTTGAAGAAATCAACAAATAATAGTACTGGAATGACATGCAAACATATTTAAAAAGCTGTAGAAATTCCATGTCCCACTGGTAAACATTCCAGTTCTCTTATACAACATCTTAGCTGCATGTGTCTTCGCCTTCCTGGACCTCTTTTCCTTTCCGGTTTCCAGTTCATGCTTTGACTTGGTACGCACTGTACATCCATTCTATGTAGGCGCCAAAATCATCTAAGTTGCTGTTGCTGTAGTATCTGTTTAGATGTCTCTCATATCACTTCAGTTTTAACCTTACCTTGCCACATGACATTTAGAATTCTTCTTAAGCTGTGTGAATCAAAACCATCTATTCTGTTTTGGAAATTTTCTGTTACTGGTCAGCAGGGCTGTCCTGAGGGTTGTGCATGTGCTCCAGACACACAGTGTGCAAGGGAGACGGGGGGGGGGGGGGGCATAAAGATTGTTCCCCATCCATTGTCTCCCCTGTGGCTGTGGCACAGCATGTGGGGCGGGCACAGGTGCTCTCTGGGGCACACAGAATATGAGTCATGATTCCAGTTTAGGATGCTCCTGCTGGCCAGGTATCTGAACCGTATAATGGAATCACTAATTCTAATTTTAATTTCTTTTTCAGTGTTGTTGTCTTCTGTTATCAGACTTCCTAAACAGGTGAATTCTGGCACTTTTTCTTTTTCAACTTCTTTTAATTTTATTGCTGTGTTATCTGATATGTTTATAGTCATGAACTTTGCCTTTTTGCTAGATGTGGAATGGCATTTTCGATATGACATCTAAGTTAGACTTTCAACGTTTTGCTCAAAACGTTCAGAATCCGAATAGCAAATGTAGGGCCCTGTTTACTAAGCTGTGCTACAGGCGCGTTAGTGCTCTTATAGCACGCTAACTGTGTAGGCACCCACAATATTCCTGTGGGCGCCTACACAGTTAGTGCACGCTAATTTTGTGCACGCGCTAATTTTGTGCACGCGCTAAAACCACTAGCGCACCTTAGTAAACAGGGCCCATAGTGATTTTCAAAACAGCAAAATGTCTATCTTTTTTTTTTTTTTTCAAAAATGGCCACTTGTTAGATGTTTTTGTGCTCTGTGTGTATATCATTTTGGTAAATTTTCAGAAAAAAAAACCGTCCAAGTGAAAAATGCACAAAATCAAGCCATTGAGATGTAGGAGGTGCCAGCACTCTTAGTAGACTGGCCACACAGACATCCCAGCGGAGCAGTGAGGCACCCTAGAGGCACTGCAGTGGACTTCACCTAAAAGCTCCCAGGTACACATCTCACCATTGCTCCCTTTATTGTATAACCCTCCAAAACCTGTACTCAACTTGAGTAGACTGATTCTTTTTCTGACTCATTTCCTGTTCGATCTGGTGTCCTGCAGGGGTCCATACTTTCGCCCACTCTTTTTCAATGTTTCCTTAGCCCCACTTTTGACTGCTATTCAAGACCATGGCTGCCTTCCTTTCTGCTATGCGGATGATATCCAAATTCTCTATTGCATTACTGACTACTCCTCCAATCTCGCCATCTCAAATTCTTGTCTTCAGGCTGTGACAATAGGCGTTTTCTGAACACCACGAAATGTGAGTCCATTCTTTTCCCTCCTCCTCTTGCCCCTCTACCTCCCACCCCAATTCTTGGCAACTCACTGCTTAATTCCTGTGACTTGGTGAAAATCCTAGGTGTGCACTTTGACTCCCAACTCTCTTTTAAACACTTTTATTTTCAAGCATGCCAGCTTGTGCAGCATATGGATGTACTCTTTTACCTATCTATATATTCCATTGTTGCTTATACCCTTCACTATCAATTAAAATGTTCTATTAGGTATTGTGTTTCATTGTAGGTAGTATACTATGCCATACTTTGTATTGTTATTTGAATATTTTTACTGCTGTAATTGCCTATTGCTCATATTTAATCTATTCTTACTGTACACTGCCTTGAATGAATTCCTTCAAAAAGGCGGTAAATAAATCATAATAAATAAATAAATAAAATAAACTCTGGAAAGACAATAGCAGCTGGGAACAGACAATGGGAAACACTGACATTGGAATTCAAAATAAATAATGGTAACAATATGTTTAGTTGTGTCAACTGAATACCTTTGTCACTGGTGGCACAAAGTTCCCACATAAAGACATTCATAAAGGCACATGGTGTTCACCCAACAGGTGAAAACCAGATAAACCACAAAGCAACTGGAGGAAGGTGGATCAGATCACTGCATGATGTCAGATCCTACAGAGAAGCTGATTTACACAGCAACCAGTGTCCAAATCAATCTAATAAGAATGCAGATCAAAGCACATTATCAAATGCAAAATTAGTAAGCTGAAGGACCAGCAGAATACAGAGGCGTTCTGAATGCTCATGGCAAAACCAATTTGAAACTTTAGCAGACAAATATTCAGACAGCGGACCAGTTGTTGAAAATATGTGGAAATTCTTCAAAAAGGAGCTACATGCCATCTGCCTGAATACACTTAAGTCTTTACCCAGAGTTATGCCAATCAAGAATTTTGCCAATGAGGAAGCTTTCAGGAGATTTACAATACACTGAGGTATCAAGGTCATTTAAGTTCTACAGCAGTGGTGTGGGCCCCCATAGATTTGGCCCTGGACTCCCCTACCAATGACCCTCTCGAACCCCCCTCCCGCCACCAACCCTCCCCCGTTGTCACCTACCTTTGCTGGCGGGGGACCCCAACCCCCACCAGCCGAGGTCCTCTTCTTCCGGCACAAGGCTTCGTTCTGTTTCTGTGAGTCTGACGTCCTGCATATACAATGTGCAGGACGTCAGACTCACAGAAACAGAACGAAACCTTGTGCTGGAAGAAGAGGACCTCGGCTGGCGGGGGTTGGGGGTCCCCCGCCAGCAAAGGTAGGCAACGGCGGGGAAGGGTTGGCAGCGGGAGGGGGGTCGAGAGGGTCGGCGGCAGGGGGGGGCAAAGTTGTTGTTGTTGGTGGTGGTGGTGGCAGCAGTGGCGGTGGCGGGGGGGGCATCAATGGTGGGGGGGTTGGCGGTGCCGGGGGGCTAAAATGTGCCCCCTCACCTCGGGCTCTGGACCCCCCTCCCGCCAAAGTCTGGCTACGCCCCTGTGTAACATCCTAAAAAGATTACAGAAATCCTCAATCTATGTTTATCAGTCCAGGAAATCTGTACATACTCTGGGGGGGGGGGGGGGGGGGGGGAGATTCAGTACGTGGCACCAACAGTTAGGTGCTGAGATGATCTGTGCTAAGTTAGAATTCTGCAAAGGGTGCTCTGTACGGACTGACTTTTACAGAATACTAGACGCTGACGCCCAACTAATGACAGTTGGGTGTGTAAATGACATTATTCTTCAACATTGAGCCTAAATCCTGGGAATGCCCCTGACCTGCCCATGCCCTTCCCATGGCCACGCCCCTTTGGAAATGCACACCTGATTAACGAATTAGTTTATGCACAGATCTGCCATCCTCATCCAAACTTGCAACATTGGGCAACCTAGGAAGAATCCTGAGGTGTGTGCTTCAAAATATACATGGAATGGCCGTCAGGGTGAAAGGAGCTGTATTGCTACTGAAGAAAATCAAATTTTCTGCAAGTTATCATACCTGGTCCTTGTTTATCACATCAGCATTATAATCTGATGCAGAGAAAACACATTGCATGTGATCATGCTCAACAATTAGCAACTTCAGGTGTCCTTTACCAAGCTGTGGGGAAAAGGGCCCTGCGCTAGCAGTGGGGGGAGTTTTTCCCACATGCCAGGGCCAATTTTACCACAGCAGGTAAAAAAAACCCAAGCACACATGGCCTTGCGGTAAGAGAACTCTTGCCACATGGCCTTGTGATGAGGAGCTCTTACCGCCACCCATGGAGGTGGTGATAAGGGCTCCTACGCTAACCTGTTAACTGTGCAGTACACAGCGACGTCCGATTACTGCTGGGTTACCGCCGCATAAGCCATTTCTGAGGGCTTTCTTTTCCCTCCGGAAATGATGCGTGCTTGGAGTGGGACTACTGCTGGTGGTAGTCCCAAAAGAGCGAGCGGTATGCCTGTGTTGGGCTTACTGCCACTCTGTAAAAGGGTCCTTCAATTTGTACTTTTAAATCTTTTATTTTCCCCTTTAAGCTGCTCCCTTACAAAACCCCTCACATAGGAGTCAGTTCCGTGGGTTCCAGTGTTGAGCACCCCCAGTATTGAGCAAGCTCATTCATTGTGCCAGAGAGGTGTAACTTGTATTGAGTTTGGCACCTCTGATCATTCTTTAAATTAACATTTTTATTTGGTTTTCCAGAATCAGCTCTGGTACCCCCAATCATTTTGAATGTTGGTGTCCATGATTCCTTCTACCCCTATGAGCAACAGGAGAGCCTCAAGTGACGTCACATATGCTGGTTCAGATTGATGCGTAATTTGCTATGATGTCACACATGGCATCACAAGTCTACACAATCAGTTGTTTACCCTCTGTGCATAATGATAGGGCTGGTGGTTGGGAGGTGGGGATAGTGCTGGGCAGACTTATACGGTCTGTGCCAGAGCCGGTGGTGGGAGGTGGGGCTGGTGGTTGGGAGGCGGGGATAGTGCTGGGCAGACTTATATGGTCTGTGCCCTGAAATAAAGAGGTACAAATCAAAGTAAGGTATACACAAAAAATGGCACATGTGAGTTTATCTTGTTGGGCAGACTGTGTGGACCGTGCAGGTCTTTTTCTGCCGTCATCTACTATGTTACTATGACATCTCAATAGCTTTGAGACCAATATAATCCTTGGAGCATTTTAAAGAAATACATAAAGGATAACAGAGAAGTAAAATTTCCTATTACTTTTGAAATACTGCAAAATATAGAGAAGCATGGTTTTAACACTATAGAAGTGAATGTTCTATTTAGAAATATAAGAGAGTGAGACCATGCACTTTCCATTCTTACTTCTGTACTGAGGCAGTTACAAAGGGATAATGCAGCAGTCTGAAGGCTACAGTGAAGTCCATTGGATGGGATTTGATATACCATCTTCCTATGGTTACAATCAAAGCGCCTTACATATTACTTATTTTCTACTTGGGGAAATGGATGGTTAAGTAACTTGCACAGGGTCACAAGTAGCTACAGTGGGAATCAGACCTGGTTCCCCTGATTTTCAGGTTACTGCGCTAACCATTAGGCAATTTCTGTTCCAACTTCCCCTGAAAATCTGATTTTCAGGTTACTGCGCTAACCATTAGGCAATTTCTGTTTCCTGTGTACCAAAGCAGCCATTCAGCATATCAATATGTAACCAGGCTGCATAAGTGGAATTAAAGTCCAGGAGTACTTTGTATCCACGGACCTTGTATCTAATTTTCCCTTTGATAACTGTTCATGGGTATAAAGCACCCATGGACTTTGCAACTGCTTTTTCTGTAGGCAGAGCTCTGCTGGAAATCAGTGCACGTAGATCTGATAATCCCATGTACACATGCTGTTTTCTATCTCGCTGCTTCCCCTTGATCCAGGTACTAATACATGCCTTTATCTTCACTGAGTGTACTTTAGCTGAATTGATTGGGATTAATGGTCAGACACCTAATTTACCTAAGTAGATGCTAATTTTATAACAGGTCACCTAGGTCAGAAAGCAAAATGTGCATCTATCTGTCTATAAAATACCAGCACAAAAGCAACCAAAATTGTAACTAAAATCAATCCTCCTGCTCTTACACAAACTCTGCCAAAGACACCCATAACTATACCTTGAGTATTGCATTCAATTCTGGTCGCCGGGTCTCAAAAAAGATCTAGCGGAATTAGAAAAAGTTCAAAGATGAGCAACCGAAATGGTAAAGGGGATGGAACTCCTCTCACATGAAGAAAGAAAGGCTAAAGAGGTTAGGGCTCTTCAGCTTGGAAAAGAGATGGCTGAGGGGAGATAAGACTAAGGTCTATAAAATCCTGAGTGGTGTAGAACGTGTAAAAGTGAATCATTTTTTTACCCTTTCAAGAAGTATAAAGACTAAGAGACACTCAAGGAAGTTACATGGAAATACATTTAAAACAAATAGGAAGAAATATTTTTTCACTCCACAAATAGTTAAGCTCTGGTGCTCATTTCCAGAGGATGTGGTAACAGCGGTTAGCAAATCTAGGTTTAAAAAAGGTTTTGAGAAGTTCCTGGAGGAAAAGCCCATAGTCTGCTATTGAGATAGACATGGGAAAGCCACTGCTTGTCACTCGGATCTGTAGCATGGAATGTTGCTACGATTGAGTTTTTACCAGGTACTTGTGACCTGGATTGGCCACTGTTGGAAACAGGAATGGATACTGGGCTACATGGACCATTGGTCTGACCCAGTATGTTCTTATGTACCCAGATCACGTATAGCATGCGGGGTTTAATTTTAAGAGGCATTTTATTAAATTACCCCATAAAGGCCTTGCAAATCAAATCAATCTGTACTGTCTTGCCAGCATTTGTATGCTGACAACATTCAAATATTAACTCTTTGAGAATTTATCACCTATCCAGGGCTCTTAGGTCTGAGAATCACTGTAGATTAGATGTGTAACTCGTTGGCAGGTGCATTTGAGTGATACTAGAGCTTGGGGTTTCATAAGGCTCCCTCCTAGCCCCTACACTCTTTAATACCTATATGGTTCCCCTCTTGCCCATTATTCACTCATTAGATCTTTCTGCTTATGTATACATGGATGACATTCAGATTGTGGCAACTCTCGACAATACAAATTCTTCTTCCATCGTGGATTTGAACACAAAGCTTCTGATGATTGCCTACTGTGAAGCTGAAACTCAATCCCAACAAGACCCTGGGCCTGCTCATTTCCCAGATGGACAGTCTGCCACTGGACCTCCCAATTTCCCTGAGAGACTGTCCAATCCTATTCCAACTTCCCCTGAAAATCCTTGGTGTAATGTTTGATTCGGCCTTCTCCTACCACTCTCATATTTCTACTCTTGTCCAGCGGTGCTTCTATAACCTGAAACTGATTTCATCCATTCATCATCTATTTACCAAATCGACCCTCCATGTGTTCCTTCTCTCTCTTGCTATTCCACGGCTAGACTACTGTAATAGCCTCTTTCATGGGCTCTCTCAGAGCACTGTCGCCTTCAGCTAGAGCAAAACAAGACGTAAAGCTCCTGACCAACTCAAGAAAGTATGATTATGTCACCCCGCTTCTCATAGAAGAACACTGACTTCCAGTCTCCACCATATTACCTTCAAGATTCTCAGTCTGCTCTTCAAAATTCACCAGTCAGGATCTCCACAGTACCTTTCTTGGTACTTAACTCCCTATGCTCCCTGTAGGGCACTTCGATTGTCTCAGGCTAACCTCTTACAGGTCCTCTCCTTCTGACAAATATGCTATGACTTTGTCCGCACAAAAACCTTCAGTGTCGTGGGTACTGCTCTTTGGAATGCTTTCCTGCCCCAGCTGAGATAGATAAGCATATATTCAGAGTTTTGCTCTGCTTTGAAGACTCTTCTATTTAAGTAAGCTTTTAGCCTTTGATCCGTATTCTGCCCCATCCACCCTTCGGCCCTCTTTGGCAGCCTGTCTCAGCCAGCATATACTTAATAGCTTGCCTATTCACTTTTGGGGTCTTTTTACAAAGTTGAGGCAAAAGGGGCCTGTGCTGGCATTGGCGCATGTTTTTGACATGCACCGAGGCCCCCTTTTACTGCAGTGGGTAAAAGTAAGGTCTTTCTTTATTTAAAGAAATGGCTGTGTGCAAGTGAAGCACTTCCTGCACACTCATTTTAGGGAGGAGCACTTACCTCCACCCATTGAGGTGGTGGTAAGGGCTCCTGTGCTAACCCGGCGGTAACCTTGTAGTGCCGGAAGTGGCGTGCGCTGGGGTGGGAACTACCATCGGGCTGCTGCTTTGAAGACTTTCACCCTAAGCGATATTTCAAATACCTAATAAACTTGAAACTGGAAACATTGCAGTTAGCGCCAAACACAAAGCCAGCTATCTTGGGAGCATTCTGGGCCGCAGTCAGCACTTGGCTGCTTAAGTGCTGATATTCAGCACTTAAGTGGCCAGGGTTAGCACATAAATGGGACCTCATAAATGTCTGTCCTATTTTTATGTGGTATTCCATGGCCACTAAGTGATGAATCAGAGAAAAATTTTCTTCTTTCAACATGTAATTAAACTCTGGAATTTGTTGCCAGAGAATGTAGTAAAAGCAGTTAGCTTAGCAAGGTTGTTAAAAAGATTTGGCTAGTTTCCTAAAGGAAAAATCCGTAGACCATTAATAAAATGGACTTGGGGAAAATCCACTACTTATTTCTAGAATAAACAGCATAAAATGTATTGTACTTTTTTGGGATCCTGCCAGGGACTTGTGACCTGGATTGGCCACTGTTGGAAACAGGATGCTGGGCTTGATGGACTTTCAGTCTGTCACAGGATGGCAATACTTATATACTTACATACTTATGACTTAAGCGACTATGTGCTAGCTAGCTAGCTTGAAAATAACTGGATATTCAAAGCCAAAGTCCACACAGGTCCTGGCTTTGAATATCCAGTAATAACGCTGTCGGCGGTGAGCAAAATACTCACCACCACCAGCTGAATATTGGCCCCTATATTTTGTATGTAAAAACCCCAAGAACCTCTACATAAAGATCTATAATGGCAATGAGAGGTAGCTGTGTACATGGGACTCAAATATTATAATTATATATCAACTTTCAATCTTGTTGGATTGTCAGCACCATATTAATCAAATTATTGTTATTTGGCTTCAAAATGTTGTGATGTCCCTCAAGTATTCTGTTTTTGTTGCAACTTGAGAATGATATCACAAAGATGGTAATGTACTAACCTGTGTGGTTTTTTCTGCAAGCAGCGCATGACACAAAAAAATCTGCTGGAAATGGCCCAAACTATGGGCTCCTTTTACAAAGGGACACTAATGATTAGCAGCGAGCTGAATGCGAAGAAGCCCATTCAATTCCCATGCGCTTATTCACATTCAGCGTATTCTAATCAGTAGCACCACTTTGTAAAAGGAGCCCTATGCAAAAATATCAAGATGTAGTTACTTCATTTGTCAGCTTCTCCATGGCAAAACTTCTATCAAACCATAACCTTAACCCATACATATATGCCGATGATGTAACGATATATATTCCTTTCAAACAAGACATTAATGAAATCTCCAACGAAATCAACCAAAGTCTACACATCATGAACACCTGGGCAGATGCATTCCGATTGAAACTAAACGCAGAAAAAACTCAATGCCTCATACTTACCTCCCAATACAACACGAATAAATTTACCGCTATCAACACGCCTAAACTAAATCTGCCAATCTCAGAAACTTTGAAAATCCTTGGCGTCACTATTGACCGCCACCTAACACTTGAGACTCACGCGAACAACATAACCAAAGAGATGTTCTACTCTATGTGGAAACTGAAAAGAATAAGACCATTCTTCCCAAGATCTGTCTTCCGCAGCCTAGTGCAATCACTCGTACTCAGTCATCTGGACTACTGCAACTCACTATACGCAGGCTGCAAAGAGCAAATACTGAGGAAACTTCAAACAGCCCAGAATACAGCAGCCAGACTCATCATCGGAAAACCAAAATACGAAAGTGCAAAACCCTTACGTGAGAAACTACACTGGCTCCCACTCAAGGAACGTATCACCTTTAAAGTATGCACATTAGTTCACAAAATCATTCACGGTGAAGCCCCTACATACATGTCAGATTTAATAGACCTGCCACCCAGAAACGCTAAAAGATCATGCCGAACTTTCCTCAATCTCCACTTCCCTAAGTGCAAAGGCATAAAATACAAAGTACTGCATGCATCAACCTTCTCTTATATGAGCACGCAATTCTGGAATACACTACCACGCAACCTGAAAATGATCTACGAATTAACCGACTTCCGCAAACTATTGAAGACTCATCTCTTCGAGAAAATTTACTGCAAGGATCAAAACACATGAAACACATACACACTAATAGAATTGCATCAATACACTCTCTTCTGAATTTCTCTTCCCCATACTTTCACCACACTTAAAACTCTACCCACAGATAAAATTGTTATACCCTAATGCTCTCTTGCTATTGTTCTATCGCCCTATCATTTCCCCATTGTTACTTTCCATTGTTCTGTTCCCAAATGAAATCTTGACTTTGACTTTGTCTTCCCATAACTCTTCACAATGTAACCCATAACCGTAATGCGACAAATTGTATTTCCATCATTCACAATGTATTGTAAGCCACACTGAGCCCACAAATAGGTGGGAAAATGTGGGATACAAATGCAATAAAATAAATAAATACTTGAAAATGTACTTTTGAGCTCACTTGTATCTGCAGCAAACCTTTGCACTCCCCTAGCCATAACACACAGGAAATCCTGCAGGGTAGTACATCAACCTCTTTGTAGACATTAGCAAATTGCATTACAGCTTTCATCTTTCTGCACTTCTAGCTAATGATTAGGAAAAGAGCTGTTACACAGTTATGTGATATATAGATATTAGGTCTAGGTCAATCATATGGTAGAGTTGACCCCAGGTGGCTCTGTTATCTCATGGACATTTTTCCAGGGACAAAGTACATGAAAAAGCCATTGGCTTATTTTCAAGGATGGTGCAGTGTTCCGAACTTGGCTGCCTTTTATTTACAAAGTTCACGAAAAGGTTTGCAGTACATAGTACTGTACGTATTAGACTTCCTGTAATGACAGAACTTTCACCAAGTGGCCAGATTCATACAGGTGAATATCAGAAGTCCAGTGTCCCTTGGAATCACTTGATAAACCCAGATAATATTTAGGTTTTGTTTTTTTCCTAGCTCAAACCCCTGCAATGAATAACTTGCCACTGAAGTCCTGGCTGTGACACACAGACAGGCAACAATACTTCAATAGGCAGTAGATTCTTCTTGTATATATGTAAACCGCTTTGAATGTAGTTGCAAAAACCTCAGAAAGGCGGTATATCAAGTCCCATTTCCCTTCCCTTCCCTTTCTTTACCACTGTAGACTGTGACAACTACTGAACCTTTGGAAAAAATGTTCTTCCCTCTAGACCAGAGGTTCCCAAACTGTGTGTCTTGACGCCCTAGGGTGGTGCAGCAAACTTACAGGGGAGATGTAGGATATATTAAGACCCCCTCCAGAATGGCTGGTTGGGATGCCCAAGCTCTGCCAGCTGAAGAAATCAACTGTTCGAGCTCCACCTCCATGCTGCCTGAGCAGACAAAGTCGGTGGCATGTTTCAGCCATCAATATCACTCCAGCACATGTGCAGGCAACATGGAGGAGGAGCTTGAGCAATGGATCTCTTCAGCTGGCGGGGCTTGGACATCCCTGCTTGCAAAGGTAGGATTCAACACTGTGGTGGTGACGGCAGGTGGTGGGTGGTGAACGAGAAGAGCTGAGAGGAAATGTGTGACCTAGGGGAGCAGTGAAATAATTGCTACACACTAAGGGCGCTGTGAAATGAAAGTGTTTGGGAACCTCCGCTCTAGGCAATTATTTTCATAAGCACTTCTGCCATCTCTATATTCTGCAGCACTGCTATTTGCAGAGGACCACATTCTATAAGTAGCACCCAAAAATCAGCACTGAAAATTTAATGTGCTTAGTGCGATTTTATAAGGGGTATACGTCCTTTATAGGATCGTGGTTAGCACATAACTACTGTAGGCGCCAGCTATGAGCAGGTCTATTTGTAGGAGCCCACAGTTAGCATGATTCTATATGTACATACATTCAATTTAAGAATGCCCCTAGAATGCCCTCAAAATACCCCTAGCCATGCCCTCAAATAGTTACACATGTTAGGATTTATGTACAGATTGTTGTAGAATACAACATGTGTAAAAATTCTAATTAGGGCTAATTAGTGCTGATAATTGGTTGTTATCACCAATTACCAGTGCTGATTGGCTTGTTATTCAATTAATTTTTCTGTATTAAATTGGGCGCATGCCCAATTTAACGCGCATAACTCTAGGCACATATAAAGATCTGAGATGAGAGGAGATCAGGATGAAGACGATGTACTAAGCTAAATTGACAAATTAAAGAGTAGTAAACCATCTGGACCAGATGGCATACATCCAAGGGTACTCAAAGAACTCAAGAATAACATTGCTGATCTGCTGTTAGTAATATGTAATCTGTCGTTAAAATTGTCCATAGTACCTGAAGATTAGAGGATGGCCAATGTGATGCCGATTTTTTAAAAGGGTTCCAGGGGTGATCCAGGAAATTACAGACTAGTAAGCCTGATGTCAGTGCCAGGCAAAATAGTGGAAACTATTATAAAGGATAAAATTACATAACACATAGACAAACATGATTTAATGGGGCAGAGTCAGCATGGAAGGGAAGTCTTACCTCACCAATTTGCTTCATTTCTTTGAAGACATGAATAAACAGCCCAGAATACCGCAGCCAGACTCATATTTGGCAAAGCAAAATATGAAAGTGCAAAACCCCTAAGAGAAAGACTTCACTGGCTCCCACTCAAAGAGCGTATCGCGTTCAAGATCTGCACGATTGTTCACAAAATCATCCACGGAGATGCCCCGAGCTACATGCTAGACCTCGTGGACCTCCCTCCTAGAAATGCCAAAAGATCAGCCTGCAAATTCCTTGATTTGCACTTCCCCAACTGCAAAGGATTAAAGTACAAGCTAACACATGCGACTAGCTTCTCCTACATGAGCACGCAGCTATGGAATGCATTACCAACTGACTTGAGAACGATTAACATAATAACAAACTTTCGTAAATCATTGAAAATCTCTCTCTTCAACAAGGCCTACAATGAGAATTCATAGCCTATTATAACACCTAACCACTTCACCCTATTCTGATAGCCACTTTTCTATAACTTTGCTCAGCCCCTTTTTTCCTCTTCCATGATCTTGTTATAACTACTACTACTACTACTACTACTTAACATTTCTAGAGCGCTACTAGGGTTACGCAGCGCTGTACAATTTAACAAAGAGAGACAGTCCCTGCTCAAAGAGCTTACAATCTAATAGACAAGTGAATGGTCGGTCCGATAGGGGCAGTCAAATTGGGGCAGTCTGGATTCACTGAACGGTAAGGGTTAGGTGCCGAACGCAGCATTGAAGAGGTGGGCTTTAAGCAAAGACTTGAAGACGGGCAGGGAGGGGGCTTGGCGTAAGGGTACAGGAAGGTTGTTCCAAGCATAGGGTGAGGCGAGGCAGAATGAGCGGAGCCTGGAGTTGGCGGTGGTGGAGAAGGGTACTGAGAGGAGGGATTTATCCTGTGAACGGAGGTTACGGGTGGGAACGTAAGGGGAGATGAGGGTAGAAAGATAGTGAGGAGCAGCAGACTGAGTGCATTTGTAGGTAAGAAGGAGAAGCTTGAATTGAATGCGGTATCTGATCGGAAGCCAGTGAAGTGACCTGAGGAGAGGGGTGATATGAGTATATCGGTTCTGGCGGAATATGAGACGTGCAGCAGAGTTCTGAACAGACTGAAGGGGGGATAGATGGCTAAGTGGGAGGCTGGTGAGGAGTAAGTTGCAGTAGTCCAGGCGAGAGGTAATGAGAACGTGGACGAGAGTTTGGGTGGTGTGTTCAGAGAGGAAATGGCGAATTTTGCTGATGTTAAAGAGGAAGAAGCGACAGGTCTTGGCTATCTGCTGGATATGCGCAGAGAAGGAGAGAGAGGAGTCAAAGATGACTCCGAGGTTGCGGGCGGATGAGACGGGGAGGATGAGGGTGTTATCAACTGAGATAGAAAGTGGAGGAAGAGGAGAAGTGGGTTTTGGTGGAAAGACGATAAGCTCGGTCTTGGTCATGTTCAGTTTCAGGTGGCGGTTGGACATCCAGGCAGCAATGTCGGATAAGCAGGCCGATACCTTTGCCTGGATCTCCGCGGTGATGTCTGGTGTGGAGAGATACAGTTGGGTGTCATCAGCATAGAGATGATACTGGAAACCATGAGATGAGATCAGGGAGCCCAGGGAAGAGGTGTAGATTGAGAAGAGAAGGGGTCCAAGGACCGATCCCTGGGGAACACCAACAGATAAGGGGATGGGGGTGGAGGAAGATCCATGAGAGTAAACTTTGAAGGTGCGGTGGGAGAGATAGGAGGAGAACCAGGAGAGGACAGAGCCCTGGAACCCAAATGAGGACAGTGTGGCAAGAAGTAAGTCATGATTGACAGTGTCAAAAGCGGCGGATAGATCCAGGAGGATGAGGATGGAGTAGTGGCCTCTGGATTTGGCAAGGAACAGGTCATTACAGACTTTAGAGACTGCTGTTTCTGTTGAGTGAAGAGGGCGAAAACCGGATTGAAGCGGATCGAGGATGGCATGAGAGGAGAGAAAATCAAGGCAGCAGCTGTGGACTGCGCGCTCAAGTGTCTTGGAGAGGAAGGGTAGGAGGGAGATGGGGCGGTAGTTGGAGGGACAGGTAGGGTCTAGTGATGGTTTTTTGAGGAGTGGCGTGACTACAGCATGCTTGAAGGTGTCGGGGACAGTTGCAGTGGAGAGAGAGAGGTTGAGGATATGACAGATGGAGGGGGTGATAGTAGGAGAGATGGTGTTAAGTAAGTTGGTGGGGATGGGATCAGAGGAACAAGTGGTGCATTTTGACACCAATTGTACCTGTCTCCTGGAATGGCGATGCCATAACAGGTTTTGTAAGCCACATTGAGCTGCAAATAGGTGGAAAAATGTGGGATACAAATGCAATAAATAAAATAAAATATAGATAAAGGTGAGCCAGTTGATGTAGTGTATCTAGATTTTCAGAAAGCTTTTGATAAAGTTCCTCACGAGAGACTCCTGAGAAAATTAAAGAGTCATGGGATAGGAGGCAAGGTTCTGGTGTGGATTAGGAATTGGTTATTGGACAGAAAACAAAGAGTAGGGTTAAATGGTCATTTCTCTCAATGGAGGAGGGTGAACAGTGGAGTGCCGCAAGGATCTGTACTGGGACCGGTGCTATTTAACATATTTATAAATGATATGGAAATCAGAACGATGAGTGAGGTGATCAAATTTGCAGATGATACAAAACTATTCAAGGTTGTTAAAACATGTGTGAACTGTGAAATATTGCAGGAAGACCTTAAGAAATTGGAAGACTGGGCATCCAAATGGCAGATGAAATATAATGTGCTCAAATGCAAAGTGATGCACATTGGAAAGAATAATCTGAATCATAGTTACCTGGTGCTAGTGTTACCTTTCTCTTATTCAGTGCCTAAATATATCCTCCATTGTCTCAATTCACATAACCCCCCCAGCCTCTCTTTCAAGTCTGCATCTCCTTTCCTCAGCCAGATGTTTGAGGCTACTGTTCACCCTTAAACCATTTTTATAAGCCTCATTCCCTGTACTCTTCGCTAACCCTCCCTTGTTCCATGCTGATTGGGCAGCCTTCTCTACCACCCAGGGCCTAACTGTTGCATCGAATGCATGGTTCAAAGCAATAGTCACCATTGATGGCAAAGAAAGGGAGCATGGCCTAATATGCTGCTGCTTTTTTCTTTCTCCCCCTCCTTCTGCCCAATCAGCAAGCAGATGGAGGGGAATTGTTCACAGGATGACTCCAGATAAACTCTCTCTCTCACCTCTCTTACACACACTCACCACAAAGTAGAGTTAACCACATGGGGTCTTTCTTCAGGGGTATTCTTGGGTTATAACACTACCTCACCACAGGGTTACTCATAGCTCCTTAACCTCTTTGCTGCATTTTTTTTCAATACAATTTGCAGTATATCAAACTTTTGTAAATAAATAGCTCACTAAGAGGCCCTTTTACTAAAGCTATGTGCTAACAGACATTAGCGTGCAGTAAATGCTAAGTTGCCCATTAATTTTACTGGTCTGGATTCAGCCTATTGCGCCTTCATTGCAAACATGGCGGGCACATATGCTTAATCAAATGCACCTGGAGCGATTGGACATTTGAGATATGCAGTCACGTTCAGGTGTGCTGTTTCAAAAGACTTGGAATCGGTTTTGGACCACATTTACACCACGAGCACGCAGTCGTTTGTTAAATCTGTAACTGTTACTTTAGGTCATTCATGATCCCAGTGGGGGGCAGGGGGGTTCTGGGAGCTATTTAAGGGAGAAAACTCAAGGCACTTTGTTTATTACTGTTTGATGTGACATTGCAGGGCTTCATTGTTCATTTTTCTCTGTAGTATTTTGGATTGATATTGGTCTTTGGATTGTGCTTTGAATAAAGAGATTTAAATATACCTATGAGCTTCTTAGCATTTAGCACGTACTAAGCTTTAGTAAAAAGGCCTCTAACTAAGCATCTGTTAATAGAATAGCTGCAACAGTTATTAGAGAGTAGGGGCTTCAGTTTTAAACATTGAGGCCTACATACAGCCTCCGAGGGGCCTAGGGGTCACAATCGGTGCTGACCCCGGATATTTAATGCTGGGCTGTTTCTGTTGACTGGCTTAAATATCTGGGGAGGGGGGAGGGTATTTGGGGCTGCTCAAACTTAATTGACTATGTCAATATTCAGCATTGGCTAGTTAAGTTTATAAGCGGGCAAAGATAGGACTGCTACTTTGACGGTCCGATTTGGCTGCTAAACTTAGCCGGCCAGTGCTTGAATATTCACGAGTAGCCAGTTATATCACGCGATATAACCAGTTTGCTGCTATGCACTAACCACGAATATTCAGAGGAGATAACCAGCTATTTCCTGCTGACTATTAGCAGTTAGCCAGCTGAATGCTACTTAACTTGGCTGGTTAAATAGCGCTGAATATCGGCCGGATTGTTTTTATTTCTATCACTGAATTTCATGAAAAAGGAGAGCTAGTGGTTGAATTTATTTCACAAGACCGGTGTAGTAAGAACTCGTTGACACTGGGCTACAAGGGGAGTTCCTGGGACCAGCATGCACCTGGGAGATTATTTCTTGACTGGAGGGGGACTATCTTCCAGGACCCTATGTTTTGTGGAGGCCTTCCAATAACCCCAAACCAGGAAAGATCTAAATAAAGGTAGTCACACAGGTTTGGTTGTCCAAACCATCTAGATTTTACTGATTGAACTGATAGTTTGGAACAAGATACAGCCCGACACACATTTTGTCCATGAGAAGAAAAATCAAACTCCTATTGGATAAAATTTAGTACACTCACCATCTTCTCTTTGAGGAGAATAAATAGTTTTCTCTACTTAAGGCTAGGAAGAACACTTAAGGGTTAGTTCTTGAATTGGGTTGAGAATGAAACCTGTTTAATATGGATAATGCCTTGCCATCCAATCCCATCCAAAACACAAAACCACTAGGACTATAGACAAACCATAAGGATTACATCTCCTATTTATATCAGGGTGACTAGTCCTAGCATTTGAAGACATAACAAATCAGAACCTTAGTTTATTGTGCATGTGAACTTTGAAATTATGTGTTACACTTAAGATTTTAGTTAGAGAATTGCTTTGCAGATTCATTGAAAATATGCTTACAGCCTCTTTTTTCAATAAGGGTCAGGTTTTGCTGTAGCAGCAAAACTGTCAGATAAAAGTAATCTGCATACAAATTACTACTACTGTGCTTCTGTTGAGAAATGCACTCTGTAGTCCTCCAGGTTATGAAAACAGTCAAGTCTCCAATCTATATCCCCAGTAATCCAAGCACCAGTGAGGGAAAGGACAGTAATCTGTGCCAGAGGGGATGTGGGAGAGGTAAGTGCATGGAACAAGGCAGTGTGGAAGGACAGAGGACTGGGATAAAGCTGGGAAGTGCTGTAAAGCTGGAGAGAAGGCAGAGAGTGAATGAGGTGATGGAGTGATGAGGGGCAATGAGAAGGAACCAGAATGGTAATGAGTACAAGAAAGCATCACTAATGAGGGAACTGAGAAGGGGAAAATTGGGAGGTACTGCAGAAAATCAAAATATGCACTAATTAAGGCTGGTGAGTTCATTTATGAAAAAAAAATTGTACTTCCTCTATAACACAAAATGTAAAAAAAAATACAAATGACAAGTAATAGCAATTACTTTGTGTATTTTCCACATTTTATAACCCCTTTCACATGCACCCTGGAAAGAGTCACAGACTGTCTTACAATAGAACGACCAACGACCACAAGGATCCTGCTGGTCAGAAGTGACACTCTGAGCCAGCAACTGCAAATAAAAGCGCCTAGATCAGAAAGTTTTAGCCTGGGGTAAGATCAGCTCGACCGCCAGGCAAACTAGGCAATTGTCTATGGCAGCAGCTTCTGAGGGAAAACAATAGGTCCCTAACAGCCATACAGACATGAAGAATCATCAGCATGTGTTTTTACCTGCAGGGAGGATGGGCAATTTTCAAATAGCTCATTTACCTGTATACAGGAGTTCTGGCTATTGTCCTCATTATGTAAATATATGTGATGGGCATTTTGCACAGATTGGTTCTGGAAAGGGTAATGTTAGGCTGATCATGATTGTGGAGTTTAATTATCAAACTCTCTGGGGGAGTGGGGCTGCTAGGGACTGGACAGTTAATTGGGGAGGGGGCAAAGCTGATTGCCTAGGGTGCCTGATGCCCTTGCACTGGCCCTGGTTGGAGGACATCCAGAGGTAGTGCAGAGCTCTTAGGGAGGGATATGTATAAAAAAGAAATGCGACTTTGGGAATGTATGCAGATTCCAAAATCCAGGCCTGCTCTCAACTTGTTCTATTTCACAGCAGACTGGCATTCAGTGGGGTCAAAAAACACAATGTTCTTTTGGAAGGTTGGGTGCTTGCTCACGATTTTGTTCCTGCAGCCTGGCACATCTTAAGCAGAGGAGATTTAACAATACTAAAGCTCACTGCTGATCACTGGTTTCGTAAAGTCCTCAAGATTCCCTTGCTCCTGCTGGAGGCTGGAGAGAGATTTGATGGGACCTACTTCTGAGGGTGATGGCAGCAGCTGCAGCAGCAGCACCAGAATCTTATCTCCAGTGCAGTCTTTCCTCCTTTTTAAATCACATGTTCAAAAACAGGGATGATGGGTTTAAGGAAGGGGTGGTGGTGGCAGGAAAAGGATGAGATCCAGGCCAGGAACAGTACCTAAAAGTTCTGTCATGGTGGGATAGCAGCAGTGGCGTAGCCACAGGTGGGCCGGGGTGGGCCGGGGCCCACCCACTTAGGGTTCAGGCCCACCCAACAGTAGCACACGTTTAGCGGTAGCTGGTGGGGATTCTAAGCTCCAGCTGACTTCCCCCTGATGGTAACAAAAACGCTACTCTCCACGATACCAGCATCTGTGTATGCTCAGTTTTCAGTGCATGCCTGCTATAGACTGCCAAGGTGGAAAGAAGGACTTTCCCGCCATTTGAGATATTCTTTGGTAGGGGGGGGGGGAGGGAGAGAACACTTGGTGCCCACCCACTTCTTGCCCTTGCCCACCCAAAATCTGTTGTTTGGCTACGCCCCTGGATAGCAGCAGATAAAAGATCAGAGATCTGGGGCAGGGGAAGTGGTGGTGTGAATAGGACTGGAGCTCTAGGCCAGGAGAGCATGTATTTGTTGGAATTTGTAAAAGATTGAAGTTAAGTGGGGGGGGGGGGAGCAGGTAAAAGGTCAGAGGTCTGGAGCAGGATCACTATGAAAGGATCAGAGGCCCATGGCAGGGGCAGTATCAAAGAAAGGAACAGAGGACAGGAAGGAGGTTGCAGCAGAGATGTTGGTATTTGTGTTGTTAATGAGAGAATCTAAAAATGGATCCTTTTCAGCATATTGGAATACAGGATGTGGTGGGTAAGCTCCTCTGAGAAAACAGCAAGAACAGCAAAGTTGAAAGTTCCCTCATCCATGACTGAGAAACCATTTGATTATTAAACATTAATGTGAGCACAGCCAGCTTCATGATCTGGTGTACTCACTACAGTTGCTTTGCTATGATAATAACCAATGTCTTGCTTTATCAGTTCTCAGCCACATTCAACACAGGGCCATAGAGATGTATGTTCAGTACTGGGACTGGTATATTTATAAATGATATTTGCAGATGACACAAAACTATTCAAGGTTGTTAAAACATGTGTGGACTGTGAAATATTGCAGGAAGACCTTAGGAAATTGGAAGACTGGGTATCCAAATGGCAGATGAAATTTAATGTGGACAAATGGGGGAATCACGTGACCAGTTCCAAGATGGCTGCTTAGGGCTTTATCTCCTGTTGGAGAATTTGCTTTTTCTTCTCATATGCAGCCTGAGCAAGGTATTTCTGCTTAAATTTGTTCCTGCAGTATTTTTACTACCATGACACACAGGGCATCTAAAAGTGAAGATCATTTCTTATCTCAATCATTATCTAAGTGCTCTAAATGTGAGCCGTGTTCTCCAACTAAGGCCCTTCAGACACCATTACTGTCTGACAACGCAGATTCTATTACTACAGATATTAAATTCCTTAACGATTTCATGCAGCAAAACCTCATTACTACATCAGAAATAAAATCAGAGATTACCTCTCTGTCAACACAATTTGGTCAATTTAACGCTAGACTGGAACTTGTCAAAGAACAGATGTCAGCATATGATGAACAACACGCAGCTGCTCAGCGACATCTTGCGAAGATAGATTCGCTGCAACACGAGTTGGAAGATCTAAATAATCGTATGCGCAGAAATAATATCAGGCTGCTTGGTCTCCCTGAAATTACACAAGGTAATAACATTATTTCCTTCTTGCAATCTTTCATACCAACACTACTGGATATTTCTCAAGATGTAAATGCAGATATCTAACATGCTCACAGGATCCCTGGGAAATCTGCAGTGAACAAGGCCTACCCGAGGCCAATCATCATTAATTCCCTCCATTACAATCAAGTTATCCAATTCATTCAGCAGTAGCCCGGCAGTAGTTCTGGAATGGAGAGCGGTAAGCCCGCGTTGGGCTTACCGCCACTTAGTAAAAAGGCCCCACAGAGATTGACAGCTGCTTAGGTCTCCGTATGCTCAAAATGGAATGTCATTGGTTTCTTCTAGTTATCATGTGGCCTGTTTACTAAGTAGTAGTAAGCACATATGTGTGCTTACCACACGCAAAAAAGGCACTACTATGGGACGCGATCAGGCGTCCTGCGGTAGTTCTGGGTTTGGCGCATGCAGGGCAGCCAAGAGGCTGGGCTGGGCCTGGGGCAAGGCTGCCCCCAGGGCCCCGCCCCCCGCTGCTCCCCCCTCCACCCCCCCGAGGTCGCCGTCACCGCTCCATCCCTCCATCCGCCCCCCTCCGTCCGCCACCGGGCCGGGCCCCCTGCATTGAAATCACAGCGCCTCTCACCTCCCTGTGAAAGTGCTGCAGGCAGCAGGGCAGCAGATTGCCTCCCTTCGGCTCTCCTTCCCTCCTTGTGTCCCGCCCTCGCGGAAGTTACGTCAGACGAGGACGGAACACAGGGAGGGAAGGAGGCCTGAAGGGAGGCGATCTGCTGCCCTGCTGCCTGCAGCGCTTTCACACGGAGGTGAGAGGCGCTGTGATTTCAATGCAGGGCACCCGGCCCAGTGGCAGACGGTCGATGATGGAGGGCGGATGGGACTGCAGTGCCGGGTCCCCCTTGGAGGCTTGGGCCTGGGGAATTTTGTCCCCCCTGCCCCCTCCCTCTTGGCGGCCCTGGGCGAATGCCAATCCTGTGCTGACAAATATGAAATATTTTTTAGCGTCGGGGGTCTGCTTGGAGGTGGAGAGTAGGCATGCCCTGCACGAATTAGGTAGTGTGAGTAAATTGCCACACACTGCCCGATTAGCGCAGGATTAGCATGGAAGTCCCTACACAATAGGTGGTGGAAAGGGCTCCCATACTAATGGCCACACGCTAATTGGGAAATTAGAGCGTGGCCATTAATGAGGAAAAAAAGAAATTGCAGCCATTTTACAGCTGTGCTATAAGTGGTCTCAGCGTGTGGGAAACCCACGAGCTAAAAATAGCGCAGGCCACTTTTTAGTGCGGCTTAGGAAAAGGGTTTCCTGTGCTAGAGCCCTCTGAACATGCTGTGCAGATTAACTCTGGCACTAGCCCATTGCCAATCAGCTCAAGCGCTAGTGTTAGGTTCTGATCATCAGCCCACAGGAGAGGTATTTGAAGTTTCAGATTTTCACCAAGGACACCATTGTAAAGAAAGCCATGGGTTGAACAATGAGTGGTGTTCTTAGACTTACATGAAGTGCGACGGTGTTTTGTGTTAAGCAAATCTGTTGCCTAATGTCTCTTTGCAGCTGAACAAGTTGATATATCTTGCATGTTTTGAAAATAGTGTACCGTGCTTAGTTTGGCTTGCCTTGAGCTGTGTCCTCCTTTCAGGATGTGGGCTAATTTTTTTTTTTTTAATTTCTTTATTGATTTCATATTAAACAAAGATAAACCTCTTTGAATAGATACATCCATTTCAAACGACACATTCAAAAAGAAATAATCTATACAGAAATTATATACTGAAAATGGATTTATAGTCCACAAATAATTGTAGTGGATTCAAGGTGGATTGTAATCCAAAGGAATTTGGCATAGCAAATTAAAGTGGAATAAAGAAACAAGCAGTGGTTCCTATATTTTTTAGGGACTCAATGTTTGAATTGGAACCTGGTTCCTCTTCATATCAAGGAAAGACCGCAATTGTTCAGATTCAAAGAATATATATTTTTTCTCCTTGAATATCAACATGCATTTACATGGGAATCGTAGCTGGAAGACCGCCCCTGTGATGTGGGCTAATTTAAAGTTATTTAGTATATGATGTTTGTATTTTTCTTTTTTTGTATGATGTTACTTATTTTTTCCTTTGAGAAATGTATTTTTTCTAAAAGCTAATAGTATTTAAATGTAGTCAAATGGATGTTAATGAGGTCATTTCCCATTCCCTCCCCAATGTTCAGAGATCAACGTACAAAACAAAGCTGCCCTTACCGCTGAAAACCTAATGGCAGCTCGGAACTGGCATTGGGGTGTTTGAAGAGAGGATTTCCCATGATTTTCTCCTTAAAATCTGCTGGGTTTGATTGAACTTGGAAGCGGAAAGAAACCCCTGCAAGCCTCTAAGCGCTGGGAGTGAGAAACACGTGTGTGCAAGTCTGAGCAAAGCCGAAAGTGAAAGAGCACGTTGGCAATGGTTTGCTGCGCTTAAATATAAGCTTTCCAGTGGAAAAAAAATGTGAAAGGCTTATTATTTAAAGGTGCAGAGGAACGGCACCAATCTATGCTTCACTTCCGGGTTTGCCTAGGCATGCATATAAGAACCGCGCTTACCGTGAATCAGTACATTCCTCCCCCTTACTTTTGGTCTCACTACGTGCATATTATTTGCATGTAATTAGTGTTGAGCATTGGGGAGCTATTTTTCTTTGCTGTTCCTGGGTGCTGTTTGCTATAGCGCTAGAGTTCTGAGCATTGGACTGCTGCTCTAATTCAAGGCCATGAAGGTATGTGCCAGACAGGATAAAAAGAAGGGCGGAGGAATGACAGGGTTCCGGGCAGGACATGGGCAACATTTTTAGAACAAGGCTAGGCTGAGGTGTGTCTTTCTCAGGCCACTTGGGAAGCAGCTCTTTTCACCTGGTCTTTGTTCAAATTTCAGATCCTCTTTTGCATGTTCTGTTTTCTATTATTCAGTGTAACGTGGGCGGTGTTTTTTTAGGTCAGAACTTCTGCTTATAAACTGCTGCTCGTAACTCACAGTGATAAGGATGTGTCCTAGTCACATTTGTCCCCAAATGGTTACTGCACCACCAGCCCTGTAGCCAGAAAAGACAGAATGAGGCTACAGCTCATGTCCCAAAAGTTTTCTCCTCTGACAGGGAAAGGAGGAAGGAAAGGGAAATTTGTTTCAGTTAAACAAAAAAAAAGGTAATGAGAATCCTGCACAATAGCTCATAATAATAGGGCTATAAAAAAAAATCCTGTGTGAACCGAAGAATGCTAGTCAGACTGATGAACAAGATAGGACATGTGTTCACTAGTGGGATTGCCCATGAGTAACTTTCAGGTGTCTTCTGTCTGTGTTTGCTTTCAATCAGACATGGTAGAATTGCATCTTTTCTTGGATCGACTCAATCACGCTAGAAGAAACTGGATTTGAACTTTTTCTTTTCTCAGTAGGCTGCAAGATGTTTAAAATGATGAGCAGACTGATACGAACAGGCAGATGACAGATAACTCTGATGAAGTGAGAATGTACTTGTCCATCCTGATGATCGATTGCCTCTTACTATTAAAAATTGTCCAATCACTCACCTATGCAGAATTTTTCTGTTCCAGCTCTGTCCCCTCCCCTCCCATCCTCTCCTGGGACTTCTACATAAGTACGTAAGTACATAAGTAGTGCCATACTGGGAAAGACCAAAGGTCCATCTAGCCCAGCATCCTGTCACCGACAGTGGCCAATCCAGGTCAAGGGCACCTGGCACGCTCCCCAAACGTAAAAACATTCCAGACAAATTATACCTAAAAATGCGGAATTTTTCCAAGTCCATTTAATAGCGGTCTATGGACTTGTCCTTTAGGAATCTATCTAACCCCTTTTTAAACTCCGTCAAGCTAACCGCCCGTACCACGTTCTCTGGCAACGAATTCCAGAGTCTAATTACACGTTGGGTGAAGAAAAATTTTCTCCGATTCGTTTTAAATTTACCACACTGTAGCTTCAACTCATGCCCTCTAGTCCTAGTATTTTTGGATAGCGTGAACAGTCGCTTCACATCCACCCGATCCATTCCACTCATTATTTTATACACTTCTATCATATCTCCCCTCAGCCGTCTCTTCTCCAAGCTGAAAAGCCCTAGCCTTCTCAGCCTCTCTTCGTAGGAAAGTCATCCCATCCCCACTATCATTTTCGTCGCCCTTCGCTGTACCTTTTCCAATTCTACTATATCTTTTTTGAGATACGGAGACCAGTACTGAACACAATACTCCAGGTGCGGTCGCACCATGGAGCGATACAACGGCATTATAACATCCGCACACCTGGACTCCATACCCTTCCTAATAACACCCAATATTCTATTCGCTTTCCTAGCCGCAGCAGCACACTGAGCAGAAGGTTTCAGCGTATCATCGACGACGACACCCAGATCCCTTTCTTGATCCGTAACTCCTAACGCGGAACCTTGCAAGACGTAGCTATAATTCGGGTTCCTCTTACCCACATGCATCACTTTGCACTTGTCAACATTGAACTTCATCTGCCACTTGCACGCCCATTCTCCCAGTCTCGCAAGGTCCTCCTGTAATCGTTCACATTCCTCCTGCGACTTGACGACCCTGAATAATTTTGTGTCATCGGCGAATTTAATTACCTCACTAGTTATTCCCATCTCTAGGTCATTTATAAATACATTAAAAAGCAACGGACCCAGCACAGACCCCTGCGGGACCCCACTAACTACCCTCCTCCACTGAGAATACTGGCCACGCAATCCTACTCTCTGCTTCCTATCTTTCAACCAGTTCTTAATCCATAATAATACCCTACCTCCGATTCCATGACTCTGCAATTTCTTCAGGAGTCTTTCGTGCGGCACTTTGTCAAACGCCTTCTGAAAATCCAGATATACAATATCAACCGGCTCCCCATTGTCCACATGTTTGCTTACCCCCTCAAAAAAATGCATTAGATTGGTGAGGCAAGACTTCCCTTCACTAAATCCGTGCTGACTTTGTCTCATCAGTCCATGTTTTTGTATATGCTCTGCAATTTTATTCTTAATAATAGCCTCCACCATCTTGCCCGGCACCGACGTCAGACTCACTGGTCTATAATTTCCCGGATCTCCTCTGGAACCCTTCTTAAAAATCGGAGTAACATTGGCTACCCTCCAGTCTTCCGGTACTACACTCGATTTTAGGGACAGATTGCATATTTCTAACAGTAGCTCCGCAAGTTCATTTTTTAGTTCTATTAATACTCTGGGATGAATACCATCAGGTCCCGGTGATTTACTACTCTTCAGCTTGCTGAACTGACCCATTACATCCTCCAAGGTTACAGAGAATTTGTTTAGTTTCTCCGACTCCCCCGCTTCAAATATTCTTTCCGGCACTGGTGTCCCCTCCAAATCCTCCTCGGTGAAGACCGAAGCAAAGAATTCATTTAATTTCTCCGCTACGGCTTTGTCCTCCTTGATCGCCCCTTTAACACCATTTTCGTCCAGCGGCCCAACCGACTCTTTGGCCGGTTTCCTGCTTTTAATGTATCTAAAAAAATTTTTACTATGTATTTTTGCTTCCAACGCTAATTTCTTCTCAAAGTCCTTTTTTGCCCTCCTTATCTCCGCTTTGCATTTGGCTTGGCATTCCTTATGATCTATCCTGTTACTTTCAGTTGGTTCTCTTCTCCACTTTCTGAAGGATTGTTTTTTGGCTCTAATGATTTCCTTTATCTTACTGTTTAGCCACGCCGGCTGACGTTTAGTCTTTTTTCCCTTTTTTCTAATACGTGGAATATATTTGTCCTGAACCTCCAGGATGGTGTTTTTAAACAGCATCCACGCCTGATGCAAGTTTTTTACTCTGCGAGCTGCTCCTTTCAGTCTTTTTTTCACCATTTTTCTCATTTTGTCGTAATCACCTTTTCTATAGTTAAACGCTAGCGTACTTGATTTCCTAGTTTCACTTCCTTCAATGCCAATATCAAAACCGATCATATTATGATCACTGTTATCAAGCGGCCCTCGTATCGTTACCCCCTGCACTAGATCATGAGCACCACTAAGGACTAAGTCTAGTATTTTTCCTTCTCTTGTCGGCTCCTGAACTAGCTGTTCCATGAAGCTGTCCTTGATTTCATCAAGAAATCTTATGTCCCTTGCGTGTACAGATGTTACATTAACCCAGTCTATATGCGGGTAATTGAAATCCCCCATTATTATTGTGTTGCCCAGTTTGTTTGCGTCCCTGATTTCCTTTAACATTTCCGCATCCGTCTGTTCGTCCTGGCCAGGCGGACGGTAGTACACTCCTATCACTATCCTTTTCCCCTTTGCACATGGAATTTCAATCCACAGTGATTCCAAGGAGTGTTTTGTTTCCTGCAGAATTTTCAATCTATTTGATTCAAGGCTCTCGTTAATATACAATGCTACCTCTCCACCAATCCGATTCACCCTATCACTACGATATAATTTGTACCCCGGTATGACAGTGTCCCACTGGTTATCCTCCTTCCACCAGGTCTCAGAGATGCCTATTATATCTAATTTTTCATTTAGTGCAATATATTCCAACTCCCCCATCTTATTTCTTAGGCTCCTGGCATTCGCATATAGACATTTCAAACTATGTTTGTTGTTCCTAAGTACATCATGCTTAGTACTTGACAGTATTAATTGGCAATCTTTTGTCTGATTTTTATTGTTATTTAAAGATACCCGATCTACTACAATCTCTTTTGCAACCTCACTGTCAGGATACTCTATCTTCCCTGTTATGGTGATATCTTTGAAAGATACCTTATCCCGAACCATGCTCTTTTGAGCGACTGTCGGCCTTCCCCCCAACAGAAATGACAGATTCAGATAACTTTATTGGCATGACAATTTCTGCTTTCAGTAGAGGGATTGCTAGACCAGGGAGTATAAAGGGTGCTATCAGGGTCCCCAATCTATTCCAATTCTGTGTCTATGGGGAGAAATGCATATTTCTGCCCTTGCTGCAGAATTGGCTCTTTCCCCGCTACAGTGGTAACAATGGGTGGCTCCAGCAAAGGCAGTCCTTCTCTGTTCCTAGTCACAGTCCTCTCATCCCGTCCAGTGCTGGTGTAAGAGAATTAGGTGCCCAATGGAATTCTTCCACTTTGCCCCCAAATTAACTGTTATACTCTGTTCAGCCAATATTTAGCCAGTGGCAGTCAGCATGATTTTGGCCACTGGTGGCTTTATTCTCAGATATTCATCCAGGTATATTTATTTAGATTGTTCTCCCACCTTCTCAGTCAGTAGTAGCTCAAGGTGAGTTACATTTAGGTACACTGGGTATTTCTCTGTCAATCTAAGGGGTTCTTTTACTAAGCCGCGTAAGCATCTATGCACGCCCAACGTGCACTAAAATGGACTTACTGCCCGACTACCGCATGGCTCTTATGGTAATTTCATTTTTGGTGCACGTCCGATACGCGTGTCTGAAAAATATTTTTTATTTTTGGGCACGTGTAACAGACACTTGCCAAAAAGTGGCATTTGGCGCGCGTAGGTCATTACCGCCCGGTTACCGTGTGAGTCTTTACCGCTAGGTCAATGGCTGGCGTAAGGTCTCAGACCCAAAATGGACGCGCAGCAATTTTCATTTTGCCACACGTCCATTTTTGGCAAAAATTTAAAAAAGGCCTTTTGTATAGGTGTGCTAAAAAATGGATCAGCCCACGCCTACACTACCGCAAGCCATTTTTTAGCGTGCCTTTGTAAAAGGACCCCTAAGTCTGTACCTGAGGCAATGGAGGGTTAAGTGACTTACACAAGATCACAAGGACCAGCAGTGGTATTTGAACCAGCCCCTCAGGATGTCCTTAACTGAAATTTGACCATGTACTGCATTGTAGAAAAAGGAACACAAACTATAGCCTTTATTAGTGCTATTTCCAGCTACAATAATTTTTTATGCAGTTTTGGTGATATTCAATTTTATTTCATTATATTTATATCTACATATGGGAAGCTTTCAAATAAATTAAAAAGCTATTGAGTAAACAAAAAAAAGATTTTTGCTCTTCACCTTTTAAAGCACTGGACTGAAAAAGGGCGGAGGGAGAAGAGAGAAAGGAGATGCTAGACGGGGGGGGGGGGGGGGCACTGATAGTTTGCAGGGGAGCGCCAGAGACCCTAGCACCAGCCCTGATACAAGGGTAACCATGGATATTCTGTAGCACAATCTGGTTAGGTGTGTTGAGTATTCATGATTAGCCCCAGACAAGGCCATTGAAATCGCTTTGAATATTGAGCAGTGTGTGTTTTTAACTGTTGTATACCACTTTGACAAGTATACTTGAAAGGTATTTAAGCAAATACTGTACAAATAAACTAAACTGTTAAGTGCCTTGCCCCTCTTCCGCTGGGGTTTTGATAATTAAACTCAAACAATCACGATTAGTGCAGCATCACTTTTCCCAGAACAATTCTGCACAAAATGGGGACGGAGGTTTTGCCAGCAGGATATCGGGAAATCTTGTCTTCTGGTGCACGAGCATAGATCGTTTCCCCCCCCCCCCCCTGCCGCATGAGTAAGTCTCTCAGTGCTTTTTTCGCCGTGTCTGAAGAGACACGGTTTTCTACTGGCTGTGTTTTCTCTCGCCCCAGCAAAAGAGTCTGCGCGTTACTGCTTCTTTTTCTTTTTCTCTTCTTTTATTTTACTTCAAAATTAAAAAAAAAAAAAAGTTTGTCCCTTATTTTCCTAGTTTTTGTCCATGCAGAAACTCAAAAGAGTAAAACCTTTCTTCCCGAGATCCATCTTTCGTATCCTGGTACAGTCAATGGTACTAAGTCATCTGGATTACAGCAACGCACTGTACTCTGGCTGCAAAGAACAGACTATCAAGAAACTCCAAACAGCCCAAAATACCGCCGCCAGACTCATATTTGGAAAACCAAAATATGAAAGTGCAAAACCCTTAAGAGAGAAACTTCACTGGCTCCCACTTAAGGAACGGACCACGTTCAAGATCTGCACGATTGTACACAAAATCATCCACAGAGACGCACCAGCCTACATGCTAAACCTCGTGGACCTGCCTCCCAGAAACGCCAAAAGATCATCCCGAAAATTTCTTAATCTACATTTCCCCAGCGGTAAAGGACTAAAATACAAGCTTATACATGAGACCTCCTTCTCCTATGTGAGTACGCAGCTGTGGAACGCACTACCAGCCGACCTGAAAACAATCGACGAAATATCTAACTTTCGTAAATCCCTGAAGACGTATCTCTTCAATAAAGCCTACAAAGAAGACCCATAGCTTAACTATACTACTTCACCAATTCACCCCAGTCTGAAAGACATTTTTCCATATCTATTTTCTTAGAACTTCTTCCTTATCCTTAATTTCTTTGCATCACCAATTGTATCTGAAATGTTAAGTAGTAGTAGTAGTAGTAGTATCTGAAACCCTGGAATGGCATTGCCATGACAGATTTCTGTAAGCCACATTGAGCCTGCAAATAGGTGGGAAAATGTGGGATACAAATGCAATAAATAAATAAATAAATAAATAATCCAATGAGGACAATTTTCAAAAGCCATGTATGCTGATGAATTGCCCAATGTCCACCCTCCCTGCATGTAAAAGTACTTGCTAATGGTTCTTTGATTTTGTATGGTTGTCAGGACCTGTTATTTTGCCTTGAATGCAGCTGCTCCTTGGTGCCCCCAGAATTTGCTGCTCTTGGTGACCGCATAGCCCACCTAATGGCTAAGCCTTCCCTGACACCACCCAAAGTCCAAGCGCAATCCTCCCGCGCCAAGACACAATCCTCCCACCGAACTCCCTAATGCTCAATGCTATGAGCGCGCCTATATTTGCATGTCATTAGCGTTGAGCATTAGGGCGTAGTTCTGTGCTGTTCCAGCAGTATTTTCATGGCACTATTCAGAATAGCGTTGGAGTTTTGAGCATCGAGGCTTAAGGTTGCTGCATTTGGAGATATTCATTACAGGGTTGGATTTGGAAGCATCAGTCCATGCTTTTGTGAGTATAAGATTGGACTGCTGTAATACCGTCTGTAGGGGTGATGTCTAAAAAAGTGCTCCATCAACTGCAAACAGTACAAAATACAACAGCCCATTCAATGTTTTTGTTTTAAAAAAAAGTCATACTCATGCAACTCTATTATTAAAAGATCTGCTTTGGCTTCCTGTTACATTTCAGATAGAATTTAAAATTCTGTGTTTAACTCATCTCATAAAGCATTGTATAGTTGGCTATCACATCTATTTGAAGGATTTAACTGGTTCATTATGTGCAATCTCAATCATTAAGATCCTGTAACAGGATTTATTAGCTCTTTCATCTAAAATAAAGTTACACTATAATAAAGGGTGAGAACTTGCATATGCTGGCCCTTATTTATGGAATAGGTTGCCTGTAGAAATTCAAAGAAAGCGGGATTGTTTGCAAATCTTCAGACAGCTGAAGACGGTATTTTCTTAAATCATGCAGGTGAAATTTCAGACTTTGAAGGGTAATGGAAATTGACTATTCTCTATGTAACCTTTGCTTTGATTAATTATTGTAAATTTACTTTTTGATATGTTATTATTGTATTGTAACTCACACTGAACATTTTTGAGGGTGCAGGAATCAAGTGTAGTTGATAAATAAATAAATTCATTCATTCATCCACTGTCAAAGGAGTAACACCAGAAAGAATCCATCTACATGGGAGGCCACTGACATTCAGTGTGTTCTCTCAGGGGCCTTTTCACAAAAGTGTGCTAAAAAGTGGCCTGCGCTACTTTTAGTGGGTGATTTTCCTGCATGCTCAGGCCACCGCTTAGCACGTCTGCCAAAAAGCCGAATGTCTTTGTTTGAAACTCACGATGTATGAGTGACAAAGTTCAGATAAGTCTGCTCCTGTTTGTTTCTTCACTCCTAGTGTTGTTTAGAGTTAATGAGGTTTAAAACTTCAACTTCACTCACTATATAAGTATATGAAGAGGTTCATCTTTTTTCTCCATCTAGTGGACTTTGGGTTTGTAAGAAGTTGTCAGAGAACTCCATTATTTTTCATGTGTTTAGTTTAGATTGCACCAATTTTGGTTTTTGCACTTATGTAATCATAGCGAGTTCTGTTAGGCAAGTATGCTAGGATTAATAGAGATTTCAAGTGAGCCACTTTCTGGCGGCCTGACTCACTGAAGTTGTGCTCGGCTGCAGGTGCAGGCCTATACTGAACTCTCATTTGAACTCTCACAAAAATGATAAATTAGATTTTCATTCTTTATCCCATTTGTGATGATCATGTGTGGAATTCTCTGCTTACATTACCAAACTTCCACAATTGTTTGGGATTGACTTTTTTCAGTAGTCGATTAGTTTTGTCTGTCCCTTGGGATTTTTTCTAGTTAGAATTTCTATTTTTGGCAATAATGGTCAGGCTCTAAGTCCAAAATTTGTGCCTGGCCATTAACTGCGTGAGCCCTTACCACCTCCTATTTACTTGTCAGTAAAGGCTCACGTGCTAACCCTGCGGTGATCAGGCAGCGCACGGCAATGTGGCCGTGCTACCTATTACCGCCTGGAACACCCCCCGCAGCAGATAATTATTTTCTATCGCAGGGAAACTGCATACACCAACTTCGGAACTAGCACTGGGCTCCCGTGCTACCCCCGGTGGTAGGGCCGATTTGACGCATGCTACCCATACAGTAGCCCTACCGTGTCTTTGTAAAAAGAGTCCCTCGGTGTTAGCTGTCTTCAGTAACAAATTGCAGCTCCTGTATTATTCACATATGAACACTTGGAACAGACCTAAATCTCCCCAGGAGAGCCATCTAAATTGCTTGAGGTGCCAAGGGAATTTCCCACTCACATTTAAGATCTTTGTTTTGAGAACAGAGCAGATATAAAATCCACCTGGGGTCGGAAGAGATGCTTACAAGGTGTGTGCTGCTCATTTCTCTGCTCAGGGGAGAATTTGGAGCTGAGAATTCGCCTATCTAATATATATATTTTTTTGTCCAGACAAATCTACATTGCTGGAAATTCTGCACTTTTCCGGAGCCAGCTGGCTTGCGAGGGATCAGGTGATAGCAGACACTCACTGACCAGCACCAGTTCCAACCTTTTTGCATTTGTCTCTGCTAATTTATGCTGTAGTAATGGCATGCTCTGTTACAAGGCATCGGATCAATGCAGGAAATTGATCTGTACTGAGAGGCATTTAATTACATTGATGATAGGTGTCAATCACTCTTAGGTGGTTAGGGTTTCTTTATTGCTAGCAAAGGTTTTTTTTTTTTTCTACAATAAGAAAAGGATTGGAGGGCAGATATGTTACTGCCCTGAAATGATGGATATAGGAGATCTAGCCAACATCTCAGTGGGGTGTCCATGCACTAGGGAATTAAAAATATTCTCCAAAGAACATTATGTGTTTCTGATTGTTCACATGATTGCCTTTACTGACCAAATGGTTGTCTTCCCATAGGTCTGTGACTAGTTCTTTCAATTTACCCAGGCTTGTAGAACTGACTTTGTCATAGAAATTTTCCTATCACTGGGTATTATCTGAGTGTTTTGGTTTCAGCTGAAAATGTACAAGCAAGAACGATGAATCCTTTGAAACGTTTTGATTCTTTTTGTAGCTGTTTCACTGTGTTCTTATGGACTATTTGCCTCGTTATTTTTCTAACTCTTCTTTTGCATATATTTGTACAGTATTGAAGAGCCTAATAAATGAAAATGTTATTATAATTAAGAACAGTCTCCCAACCTTGTTTTTTCTTTCAAGTTACAGTGCCCATCACTAACACCTACCCTAGCTGACATAATAATCAAGCACCTTTCTGGCCTCTTGTACAACTTTCTTTAAATTAGTCTCCTTATTTTCTAACTCCTGTTACTTTATCTTATCTATTATATGTTCAATCTTTGCTTACATCCTATGATGTCTATTAAAATGTTTTTTTTTGCGTATTGTATTGACATAGTAATGTAGCACACTATGCCATACCTTATATTGTTATTTGAATATTTTTACTGCTGTAATTGTTTATTGCCTGTGTTTGACTTATTCTTGTTGTAAGCTTCCTCGAACAAATTTCTTCAAAATGGCAGTAAATAAATAAAATATTAATGTTTAAGCCTGCCATTAGGGTGCCCTCTGCGAGTCTGTGTGCATTGAGAGAGAGGGTTTAGGAGATATGAGGTGTTTTAGCCACAGACCTTAACTTATTGGTTTGTGCATTGGCTTCTGGGGTATCCCTCAGCCCCATTGATCTGAGAGGTCTGCTACATCCTTTCTAAAAATTATTATAATAAAAGGGGGACGGGCTGTCCCTCAACAGTGACTCACATCGGGTTGTGAAAATCAGATCTGGAGCAGAAAATACTGCTGTCCACTAGCTAATTAATAAGTGTCAGGATGATAGAACTCGGGTAAATGAAAATGTATTTTTCATCCTGTTCACAACACCTTTTCTGGTCTGGTCTGGTCTGATTCCTGCCTACTTGCTCTTCCCAGAGAAATCCACAGCTGTCCCTTAAACAGCAGGAATCCTGAATGCTTTACATTTATTTATATGGTATTTGGCTTGTAGGTCTCCCATTTCCTTCCAGGCCCAATTCATGCCCTGAGCATTGCTTTCAGATTCTTAAAAGACCAGGGCTCTTATTACTTAAAAGATAGTCTTAGATAATATCAAGTAACTCATTGGTTGAAACACTTCTTCAAATCCCAGTGCTTAATCAGTCCAGATTGATCAAGAACTGCAAACAAGCCTTTTTCTGATGTTTGCAAGATCTGGAGCTCTCTTCTAAAGGAAACAAGGTTTTCAGATGACCTTTGGGCTTTTCTTCACTTGGTGTGTCATGGCCTTCTGAAGCTCACAGTATAGGGTTTTACCGGTGACACCCAAGGGCTCTACAGGAATCTGGTTACCTCCTGTGACTCAGCCTGTTTGCTAGGCTTTGGTTTCTGTTATGCTTGTTCATTTCTTAGCCAAAAATCTAACCTGTGTCATGTGGCATTGAAAATGAGATGGGTTTTTATAACCTCATTGGCTCACTCAATTTTTGTTTTGCATGTTTCAACTAATTGACATTTCCAGTTTGCTAGGCTCTTCCTTTGCCCATATACTTCTCTGTGACTCATCAGGTTCCCTTTTTTTTCTGGCCTCTGTCTTACGCTGTGCAGTTATAATTTATATATTGGGAATTATTAACAGTTTAATGTCACTAATTGATATATTTTTCTGTCCACCCTCCATTTATGGGGCTTATTAAGGCTTCCTAGGAGAGACAGGGGTGAAGACTTACCTCTTCACCCCTGAAGACTTACCTCTTCGACAAAATATGTCATAAAGAACAACATGCATAACTCCACCTTCTTCTAGATATCCAGGAATGTTCTTTATGTCTTTTGCTCCCATACCTTCTTGTACCTAATGCCTTTGACTCTAACACTATCATGTATTTTACCATCATGTAACCAAAACTTCTGCTAAAACAATGTATACTCTTTTCTATTCCCAATATTATGTATTTCACCATCTTGTACCCAAAACTTGCTGTAAATCCAAATGTACATTCTTTTCTATTTCCAATATCCATGATGAAATGTAAGCCACATTGAGCCTGCAAAAAGGTGGGATAATGTGGGATACAAATGTAATAATAATAATAATAATGATACAGACTTTCAAATATTTGAAAGCTATTAATCTAGAAACAAACCTTTTCCAGAGACGGAAAGGTGGTAGAACTAGAGGACATGAATTGAGGCTGCGGGGGTGGGTGACTCAGGAATAATGTCAGGAAGTACTTTTTCATGGAGAGGGTAGTAGATACCTGGAATGCTCTCCCGCAGGATATGGTAAACATGAAAATGGTAACAGAATTAAAAAATGCATGGGATAAACACAAAGGAATCCTGTTTAGAAGGCATAGTTCCAAAGAAGCTTAGCAGTGATTAGAGGGCAAGACCAGTAATTGAGATGCAATGCCAGTGCTGGGCAGGCTTCTACAGTCTGTACCCTGATCGTGGCTGGACAGATTCAGCTTCAGAAGCTGGAGAAAAAGGCCAGTGCCGGGCAGACTTCTATGGTCTGTGCCCTGATCATGGCTGGACAGATTTGGATGGGCTGGAGTGGGGCTTTGATGACAACTTCAGAAGTTAGAGAACAAGGATAGTTCTGGGCAGACTTCTACGGTCTATGCCCTGAAAATGGCAAGGACAAATCCAAGATCAGGTATAGATACGTAGTATCAAATTATACCTTATGTTATGAATTTATCATGTTGGGCAAACTGGATGGACTGTCACTTACTATGTTACTATTGTAACCCAGGTCTCACGCTCCAACCAGCTGAACTCAGTCCGACCCGGGTCACAGGGAAAACTTATTTCTCTCAAGTACTCTATTCTCTTCTCCATTCATCTCACCATTCATTCAGTCACAGGTTCCATTATTCAAGCTTCAGAGTGGGTCTAGGTTCTGGAATAGAGATCCGTGGATTTGGGAGTACCAAAGAGAATTTTAGGGTACTTCTTCTCTCAATGTGGGAGCACCTGCTCTCCTCTCTTACCAAATAAACATGCTGTACTCTGGCAGTTTTATAAAAAATCAACACCAACTTTACTGGAACCTCTGCAGCCAGCATTCAACACTCCAACTCTTTATATACACAGTTTTATTCAAGATCAGTTGTGACAATCTTGACCTCGCTTCCTCTCTCTCCAAGTAATTCACAGCTGTACATATTTACATTCCTCCTGTCCTTTACCCATCCTTTCATGACAGGAATAAATTCAAGGCTATTTCCACTCCAATTCCTTGCAGGCACAGACCCTTTAGGGTGACCTTCTTCCAGCAGTCCACTTCTCAGGGCTATACTCCAGCCTTGGGCAGGCTTCTCCCTGTCCCAATCCTGCTTCCAGGCTGGACTCCCCTTGTCCACCTGAGGCTCATCTTCCTTCTCCGTTGCCACTTATTGGGGCAGCAAGACTCTTACATCCAGTCTGTATTTATTTCTTGCACTCCAGGATCCCCCAATATTTCCAAGGGTCCTGGCAGGGGTACAGGCAACCAAAGACCTCATGTACTTCAAGACAACTCCTTTCTTAAACTCCAAACTCCACTCCTGCAGTCACTGTCTACAGGGAAACACTTTCTCTCTGCAATTTATTTCAACACCACTCCCAGCCCACTGGCAGGGACCTTCCTCCCCCTAGGGCTTCTGGAAACAACTAGCACTATTGATACAGTAATACCCATATCATGGAGTATTATACTATGTCGCTAGGTCCTGTCAAGATATGCAAAGGCAATCTGTTTTGAGGCTTGTTTGCTCAATTTAGGATCACCTTTTTATAAATTGTGGCTTCTTGATAACTTGAGGCAATATGTACCAGCTGATGACTTTCAGTAGGTTTTGCACCATCTAGTACTTTCACCACTCGACTTTTGGTTTTGATCCTTTTTAACTCTGCTGTACTTTGGGTGATCGGCCAAGCTTCTGCTCCCTTCCTTACTCCCTCCTTGTACAGTGCTCGGTTCAGCTGGTTCAGACCCACCTGGGAGTGACTCTCAGTTATCCTTTGGTTCCCACTTCTCTTCTACTGTTAAGACCTCTTTCAACTTGCTTTGTTTTATCTGCTCTCTTTGCCCTTACTTGGATGATGCCCCTTGTGCCACTTTAAATGACTCCAAAGTATGCAGAACACCTCAATTCATCTTCTTTCCCATGCTCGTAAATTTGACCATGTCTCACCGTTGCTTGTTCACCATCAGTGGTTGCTCATTCCATTCCGCATACAGTTTAAGATTATTGTGCTGGTTCATCAGTCGCTCTACACTGGTATTCCCTCCTACCTGTCTACCCTGTTTTCCCCTTATACACTATCCAGGTCACTACACTTGGCCCTCACGTTTCACCTTCCCCTTCCCCCCACTTGATCTTCGTGTCTGAAAGCCACCCGCCATTAGACCTTTTTCTGTATGGGTCCTTTTCTTTGGAATGCTCTCCCCCCTGACCTTCGTACAGAGCAGGCTCACCATGGTTTCGTGCCCTTCTGAAGATGCACCTTTTTATGTTGGCCTTCCCCTCTCCAGTAGCAGAGTGGTGATGCCTAGCCCCCTGTCCTGAAACCCTTTTTCTCCTCTTGTCTCCCTTTTCTTCATTGTGATGGAGTTCCTTTCTGCTTGAATTTTACTGTACACCACTCTGATATACTTTGAAGGGCTGTGTATCAAGTTCATAATAATAATAATAATAATAATAAACATTTATTGTTTATTTACTTTACTCTACTGTCACTTATTTCAAAGCAGATCAGAACGGTCCACAAAACGAGTGTTACAATAACTTTTAAATAATACTACTTTAGGAACTCCATTAAAAGATAGGAAAGAAGACAAATCTGTCACACAGAAGAACAAAGCAAACAATTGTAGCATTTATACATCAAACACAAAGACAAACATCGCAGCTCAGGAACCTGTGTAGTCAATCTATTGAGATTCTGCATCATTCGATAGCAAAAACTACTTGGAAGTAATACGTTTTCAATGCTATATGTAACTGAATGTAAGCCTTTTCTAATCTAATTTGCAGTGGCAATGAATTCCATAACACTGGGGAAAGAAAGTAGAAAGCTGATGAACGAGTGGATTCCCATCTTGCCCTGGATGGTGAGGGTAAAATCAATCTGTTAAAGAGCAAAACTTACGGCCGGGAGTGTATAGAATGGTCAATGCTGAAAGACAAGATGGTGCTGCTGGAGGGTCTTTTAGAATCTACACTCAGGCCTCTGCAGATGATTCAGAACATAGCTGCAGTATGTGTATCATCATGTGAGCATTTATGGACCGATTATGCATGGAAACGTTTAGAATATTGGCTTATTTGCTCATATGTGTGTACATATGCATGTAAATGCTGAAATCTGACTAAGATTATTCTATAAATACAAACATATCTTACATTGTGTGTATTTGACAAGTAGGCATACACAGGAGCGGAGTCTGGGCAGCTCTATAGCTGGGGTAAGTGTTTTGCCTAATTGTACATATATGTACATATATATTCACCAACTGAGGTGAAGAAGAGATTTCAAAGAACAAGTGAAAACGTGTAGCATTTCAATACTGCCATCTGTTGATGAATTATGGAGGTGGAGGCATTACTTTTCATTTAATCCTCATACAATTCAGAAACAAGCTATTATGATAAGAAAAAAAAAACTCAATTGTATATGCCATTTTTTATCAGAACTTAAGACCAAAGTTGCAATCAAGTAGCCAGAACAACTAACTGAATATCATATTGCTCTAATATGGCTGAAACATCTAGAACATCTTGAGATGATCCCTTTTGTTGAGGAGTCTTTCTTTTTTTGCTAGAGGTAAAAACTAACAGGTGGCAAGTTCTTAGACTCAGCCTCAACAAGAAAATACTGGAACATATGTATAGGTAATATGCCAACCAGACATGGGAAATTCAAAAAGCACATGTTACCCTGTTTAGTACAATTTCCCAAATTTTCAGCCTTAAATCTCATTAATAAGATCTTTAATTATAGAAGTTTAAACTATTTAGTAAGATTCAAACTTCTTTTTTCCAGTACTCCCACTGCCTCAGAAACGTGATTCAAATTGGTAGCTCCTTTCGCTAATTCCACTTCAAGCAACATCACCACACTAGATAAAACTTGCACTTGCTGATCCTTCCTGTACGAAATTATTCCATTCTTTTCATTACATTATTTTGATTCTGGGTTCCTGTCTTATCCCAGCACTCTGTTCCATGTCTCGCATCTTACTCGATAGCTTGCTTTCTTTGCTTCATTTCCTGAAGGCATGCCGTTGTTTCAAAAGCAAAGAGTTAATAACTTGGGCTTGTAGGGGCAACAGAAGTTGTATTACCAGAAGGAGCAGTTTGTACTCAGTACTTTGTCAATCTTTACAAGGACGTAACAAGTTACAGTCTGTTGACTTCATGTTTATAGAACCTGCCTTCGTAGTAATGAATACATCATAAATTTGGATCTACCTTTTGAAACATAACAATGCACCATGGTCTTGAGGTGTTTTCTTCACAGTGACATAGCCAGGAGTGATTTTTTGGCAGGATCTCAAGTAACATGAGTAGGTACTAGGCAGTGTGTATGTTGACACTGCCTACACCTCAGGGTATGAGAGTGGCTGGGGTTGAGAAAGTGCCTGGCTTACCCCAGGCAGAGGGCCCTCACTGGCAGCCCTAAAAAAAACAGCTGCAGGAGAGCACATCAAAGGCCAATGTTGAGGAGCAGTGAGGGGAGAAGAGGGGGGGATGGAAGGAAACAGGGAAGAGGAGCCAACTGAGGACATCAAGGAAGCCTGAACCAGGGAGATCACATGGTGAAGGTTTCTGGCAGAGCAGTTAGACCTACCTGAGTCCATAATGGTGTGCAGCAGGAAACAGGAAAGAGGCTGAGCCAGCTTGTTCACCCTTTTTATCCCTCACCCACAGCCCATCTCCAGGCTGGTCAAATCCCACCCTTGACCTTCCCCTTGTTCCCAGGCACCCAATGCCAAGTGGCTGCCACTCAACCCCAAGGAAGAGGGAAAGGGGAAAATGCCACTCCTTCACCCAGGGACTTCATTATGTTGGCAACACCTCTCATTGGCCTGTGCTTCTGACTAGCCAAACTTAATGACAAAGTGAGAAGGGGGAACGTGACCCACCCATACGACACTCTGCCTTCACCCTTACAAGCGCTGGAAGATATATAGTGTGTAACCCCTCCTAATGAAGGGGTGAGAGTTGCCCCAGAGAGGGTACACAAAAATAGTGGGAAAAACACTGAAAATAAAGGCAGAGATGCCAAGTCTCACTCATAAGGAGTGTGTCGCACTCATTTGAAAGCTTTTTCACTCTCACACTCTTTGAGGCCTATTTCTTATTTATTAGAGCTTCAGTACTTGATCACTGCTTTCATGAAAGGGAAGCCTTGGAGAAGTAAACCAAGTGATCCAATCAGTAGGAAGAGATCTGTGCACATCTTCCTTCCTACTGCTTCCCCTTGCCCTGTTCCTTTTCCCTTTACTGCAAGTAATGTGCTCTGAAACCAGTGCACATACTTTTAACTATTGGGTGGAAAACAATTTTCAGCTCAAAAAAGTTACGCAAATTGCTCCCCACTTTTTCTATATTCTTTCAGAGGCTCCAAAGAAAAGTCAATATCATTTAATGCTGCTCTGATTCATTTGCAAAGCAATACTAAGCTTACATTATTCTAAGTTTACATTCTGGATGTACCGTCTGAAAAATTTCACTCTTTGGCCTTCAGTCTCACTCATTGGTGTGGTAAATCTGAATCTTTGGGATGGTTCACCCTTGGCATCTCTGTAAAAGGCTTCTGGTGGATGAGGGAGGCAGAGGCCCCAAGAGCCAGCCTGACTCAAGTAACCTAGACAGCTGTTTACACACTCCCCACCCCGGTACCCTTAGTAACCATACAACATCGTTCTAACATACAAGGTCATAGCTTTATTGGCACAGTTTGCAGTGTCCATTCATGTTTTCAGCCTCTGCCCAGCTTCCAGGGCCAACCAGGCCATTACCACAGTTGGCATGGCTGTCCAGTGTCAGCCTGATCCCCTTCAATTTATGCCTCGACCTGCACCCTTCCAGGGAGTGCTGACCTCCAGTCCCTGCCTTTATTGTGCTCCCACAGTACAACTCCGCTGGGATCCAAGTTACTGACTCAGGAACATGTCTTTTCTGAGCTGCAATGCCAATTTCCTTTCAGTTTGTCTATATCTTCACCTAGACTGAACTGAGGGTGGATCAGCAGGAGCAGGAATCAAAAAGAGGCTGAGCCATCTGGCTCACCCCCTTTTATTCCTCATCTGCAGCCCACCTCCTGGCTGATCAGATTCACTCGATCTTCTTCTTGGTTTAAGTGTCCAGAGGTAAGTGACCATCACTCATCCTCCAGGGGCAGGTGCTCCTCCCTCAGTCTGTTTAAAGAAGGATAAGGAAAACTGCCAGGTGCCTCTCCCCCAGCCTGAGGGGCTGATGATCAAATTCAAAATTAGGGAATGAAAGCTCTGATGATCAAAACTAATAGCATGCAAATTTATGTACGCTGTTAGTTTTGATCATAGGTGTACTTCTGTGAGAGGACTGTGTTGGCATCAAATAGAAGGACTGAGGTATTTTATTCTACTTTTCTGAGGTTTCATTTGCCAAACATTTCTCTCTAAAACAAAAAAAAGCAATAAAATGGTGACAAGAGGGCAGAGATTCCAAGTTACCCAGGTCCAGGCTAGAGATTCTGTCACTGTCCTGGATTTCTGACTACCCCATCTTGCTGCATTATGGAACTTGCAACACTGATTTCAATGGGTAGGATCAGGCACTACAAACTCGTACTGCTTTGGGATGTAAGTTGAAAACCAGGACTGGCCAAAAAGTCTTCGGCCTGGAACTGGTTAACTTGGCATGTTTGAGAGGATGGTACCAGAGTATGAACTTCCACAGGCCATCACAAGGCCTAATATCACTGTGCTTAGGGCTGGAGGCGGCCCATGAAAGAGCACTGGTCATACTGTTTGAGTTCTCTGATTGATATTGTGAAGGCTGAAATGATGAAGATGGTTTATAACAGCAACCTGCTGAAGAAAGAAATTGTCTGCACAGTTGGGATGTACTGTAATAATGCACAAGATTCCTGTTAATTTCCATTTAATCGAGAAACAAGAAGAATGGTTTCAACTAGGGCAGGATTAAGACATAGCCAAACTAGGCACATGCCTATAGCCCAAGCAGTGATATTCAGTCAGCGATTTTAAAGCCATTAATAGTCGCAGGCTGAATTAGATTTGGATATCAATGTCGGGCCATGTCCAGGCATCGGCATTGAATGGCCGGGTCCTTGGCAGATCCAGAAACTATGTGAGTGCTGGTGGCCATCATTCAGTTCTGGTGCCCACATACCTAACCAGACAAAGATAGGATTGCTTTTTGTGCAGTCCTAAGTGCCCAGTTAGGCATGTGGGCATCAGCACTGAATATTGCCCATGCCCACATATCTTAAGGGTCTACTCTGACGCCATCTATGGACTGTCCCAGTTCCACAGAGGGGATATTCAGCTCAGTGGTGTAGTCAGACCTACTATTTTGGGTGCCCTCCACACCCCCAAAGACCAACCCCCTCTCTGAATTCCCCTGTCCCTCCCCAGTGTACCTCAGAGGCATCCTGGCAGCTACAGCAATTTATCTTCACTGCCTGCGCCAATCCCCCACAGGCTTTTCTCTGCCTCATCCCGCCCTTGCTGACATCACTTCCTGTTTCCTCACTGGCAGGACACCGCAGAGGGAACCCTGCGGGGGCCAATGCAGGCAGTGAAGATGAATTGCTGTAGCTGCTGGGACACCTCTGAGGTACACCAGGGGACTCAGTGAGGGAGGAGATGCTGGGCCGCCGGAGGAGAGAAAGAGAGGGGAGTGAGGTGCTGATGATGAGTGGGCCTGAGCCAAGAATGGGCAGGCCTGTGCCCACCCATAGCTACACCACTGATTCAGCTAAGTGTGCCAAATATCCCTTCTCTGCCTACTGATTGGGATTCAAGTGAGCAAAAACTTCTTCTACCCACTTAAACCCCTTTTGAATATCTAACCCAAATGTTGAGGAGGGACCTTAAACATCCAACATCTCCCAACATAGACTTTTGCCCTAGTAAGTCAGCTGCTGGCAGAAAGAAGGTTAGAGGGGGCTGCAGTTGGGGTGTGGGTGGGAGAAACAAAGCAACTGCTGCCCACAGATGTCTGTCTCTTCTCTCCACTGCCCATGTATTTTCCTCTGGTTGATGAGCATCTCATCTTACCTGCTGTTTCCTTCCCTACTGGTTTTCCTTTATGGTCAGAACTACACAGAACCCTGTTTGTGGGAGATTAAAATATATTACTTATGATTTATTTATTTTATTTTTATTTATTTGTTACATTTGTATCCCACATTTTCCCACATATTTGCAGGCTCAATGTGGCTTACATAATACCGTAAAGGCATTTGCCAATCCCAGTATAAACAGTTACACAGTGATGTTGTGGTAGAATGAGGTTCGTGTGGAACAAACACATTAGGGAATCGTATAGAGGAAGAGTTACGTTATGTCCTTTATGTGCTTTGCTTTCGTAGTGTTGCAGGGTTCAGGCATTTAAGTAGGGTCGGTAGGGTATGCCTTTTTGAACAGGTAAGTTTTTAGTGATTTCCGGAAGTTTAGGTGGTTATACGTTGTTTTCACGGCTTTTGGTAATGCAGTGGCGATCCTAGGTCGGCTGCCACCCAGGGCGGATCGCCACTGCGCACCCCCCCCCCCCGGGTGCAGCGGCGTTCATCCCCCCAGGGTGCAGCACGACACCCCCCCCCCCCCAGTGCATCAACACCCCCTTGGCGCATCAAACACCCCCCTCCGGCGCATCAGCACCCCCCCCTCCGGTGCATCAACCCCTCCCCCCCGGGTGCCTTCTTGGCTGCTGGGAGCAGCCGCGTGCCTGACGGCTCCGCTGGCTCCCTGCTCCCTCTGCCCCGGAACAGGAAGTAACCTGTTCTGGGGCAGAGAGAGCAGGGAACCAGCAGAGCCAACAGGGATATATATATATCCCAATGTAAATTGTGTATATATATATATATATGCAGGAGTGGCCTAGTGGTTAGGGTGGTGGACTTTGGTCCTGGGGAACTGAGGAGCTGAGTTCAATTTCCACTCCAGGCACAGGCACTTAACCCTCCATTGCTCCATGTAAGCCGCATTGAGCCTGCCATGAGTGGGAAAGCGCGGGGTACAAATGTAACAAAAATAAAATATATATATATAATAAGATACAACAGCTCTCCTCCCTCCCCAAATGACATGCTCCACTGAAGCCTATGGGAAGCTGCAAATTTTGAAATTCCAAGGTGAATAGGGAAATGTTGCAATGCTTAGGAGTCAAAAAAGCAGCTAGTTTTCACAGTGATGAACTGGGATGTTTTATGTGCAGAGGAAGGGCTGGCATCCATGTAGTGTCCAAGCCTGCTTAACAAGATTTCTAGAAATGCTAACACAGAATTATTCTACATACAGTTTTCATACTTTATAGAAACAGTCTGTGTGCCATCAAGTTGCAATTTCTTTTGCAGTTTCCTTGTTTTTCGTTTTTTCTTTTCTCCCAGCTCACAGAGTCTCATGGCAAAGGGTTTTTACATTCTTGGCCGCAGTTAGTATGAGATTAAGAGGTGCCACACAGCTAGTGCCAGCCTGGCTTCCCTCCAGAACAGGGCACCAAGCAGAATCAGAGGTCAACTAGTTTAATAAGTGGACCTCAGATTTGTTCAGGTGTCTGAGGCATATGCCTGCTGGGATTTACCATTCTTGTCCAGTACCACATACTTTAATCATGTAGTAACTTACTATAATTTTATTGAGCTCTCACTAGTACTATAATATTCAAAACTTATAATTATCTGTACTGTGAAGTAATATGACCTACTTTTTCTTAAGAGAAAGGGCTTATTATTCATTCAGTTCTCCTATAGGCCTTGTTCTGTCTTATAGGTGTAAACACAGTCTTAAGATTTCATTCTCTTTTTCTCAGATTGGCAGTTGGCATACAAATCCCTTTAATGTGTGAATGTGCTGTTTCACCTGTGCACCACAGTAACCTGGCTGGAGTTCTGAATACAGAGTTCTGATGCCCCCTTGGTCTTCACTTCCTGTCTTCAAGGGCTGCCAGTCAATGGCGTAGATGCTCTTTTGGGTAGGCCTGAGCACCCATCCCTCCCCACCCACTGGTGCCATGCCCTAAATGCAAAATATATATCAGTGAGCAGGTAGGGCTGGGAGGACTGGTGGTGTTGGTGGCTCCAGGTCACTGCCAAGCACAGAAAGAGTTCTGGCTGCCAGAGGAGGAGGTCTTCACCTGACAGGGCTTGAGGATCCCCACCAATCACAGCAGGGTGCACCGCTTTTAGGTGAGCCCTGGCCCACCAAGCCCACCAGTGACTAGGTTGCTTAAATTCACATGCCTATTGCATGTGTAAATTTATAGGATATCACCATCCATGGAGGTAAGTATATATTTAACCGCTTAAATGGCAGCAACATGCCTAATTACTATTCTATAAATATGCGCTGAACTGGCATAGCATATAACAGAGGGACATTCACAGGGGAGGACCATGGGCAGATCATAGGTAGGGCCGACATTTATAAGGGCAACTTCGGAGTAGTGCAAGTTATGTGCATTCCTGTCTCATTTAGGCGTGAGCCATAGACCTGTAATAAATGTTTGCACCTTCATTTTGGCATGCTGATCCTGGGTTTACTCTGCTATTCTATAAGGACACTTGGGTGGTCACGCACCCTCATTACTACCCAAGTTATTAGGCTGCCTAAATAGAGAATCACCTCCTTTATGTCTTCCCCCCTCTTCCCCCCCCCCCCCCCCCAATTCACACTTCCATTTAGATCTGTCTAGTGACTCTTTTCTCACTAACCTCCATGCTATGATTATTACCAGCCTCTCCACTGGCCTTTTTCCCCTGTGTTAAAAGTTGCCACCGTTTTTCGTGCCGACATCTCTGATCTTTTAAATTATAGGCCTTTCTCTCAGCTTTTGTTCTATTCAAAGCTTATTAAAAAAAAAAATACAGCTGAGCAATTGACGTTTTGCTTAACAAGTTGTGCATCCCTCTCAGACAGAATTTAGGGAACACTTCTATACTGAACACACATTGCTGCCCTCAGTGATTTTGTATATATTAAACTTGACAGAGGAAGAAAAGTTTAGCCCCTCTCTTTGGATTTGACTGTAGCTTTCAACCTTGTTAATCCCACTATACTCGGTTGTTTGGAACAACTAAGAGTCTCTGGCACATTGCAAGCTTGGTTTACCAGTTCTTACTTAAATGGAAGTCCTTTCAAGTTCATTGGGCCAATCCCTTTTCAGACACTTATGATCCTACTTGTGGTGTTCCCCAAGAGGTTCAGTATTGGGGCCCAGTCTCTTTAACATCATCATATCACCACTTGCTCCTCTTCTGCAAACATTTGAAATAACGTTTTACATTTATGCTGATGATATTCTGCTATTGTTCACCTCACATACTGTTACTGCTGTAACCCACCCGGGCAGTTCAAAACACAGACCTCTTGCTCAGCTCCCGCTTCCCACCCAGGCAGGCACATAAATGAAATTGTCCAAAATTCTCTCTCTGTGAACACTGGCAGATCTCACAAGCTGGGCGTGGGCAGGGTCTGGAATTACTCTCTTCTCTGGGCACACTCTCTTCAAGAATTAGTCAGCAGTCTTGCTTGCAAAACTTGAACTTACTTTACTAACAACTTGGAAAACAGTTCATAAATGTCAACTTGGGTAACGTTAGCCTGTCTGAGAGGGTGGTACCAGAGCCTTGAAATGCTCAGCACAGAGCAAAACATAGTCAATGGCATCAGGGCATTTAGGGTTCTCCACGTCAATTTTATCTCCTCTATTTACACAAATCAGAACAGTTCTTAGTGATTTTCCTCTCTTGATTTAAACTCAGTCTCTACACACACAACTGTTGCACTTTCCTTTTCCCCTGGACCTTTCCCTCTAGCCTACCATGCCCACTTACCATTCATAGAGCCCCAATTCAATTAAAAGATCAGGTTAGAATTTTGAGAGTAATTTTGGATAATCGCCTCACATTGTCAAAGCATATTTCATCACTAGTCAGGAGATTCCTTTTTATGCTCTGACAAATTTGTGCTCCACTCCCATTCTCTGAAGTTAAATCTCTTTGTTTACTCATTTGCATTTCTGTTAATTTCATGACTTGATTACTGTAATTCTCTCCTCTGTGGTGTACCTAAATATCAACTTAGGAGACTGCAGATTATTCAAACTGCTACAGTTAAGCTAATTTATGAGGCCAAGAAGTATAACACCATTTCTCATCTACCAGTAGCTGAACATTGACTTCCTATTCATTACAGGATGGTCTTTAAGATTCTAGCTATGACCTTTCAGATACTGAGTACAGAGCTGCCCCTATTTCTCTATAGGTTCCTTATCCCATATTCCCCAGTTTGTAGCCTTTAATCTTCTGACCAACATGTGCTAGCTGATCTCACATACCTCCAAATTTGTTCGCATCACAGTAGAATATCATGCTTTTCTGCTATAGTCCCAATCCATCAAGAATTGCATTCAGAATTATTGTTCAAGAAATACAAGGCTTTTCTTAAAGCCTCTTTTTGTACCAAAGCCTTACCTGTCAAGAATGGTTAACATGGACCATAACCAGCACCTTCACTTTTCTCCATGTCTCTTTCTGACACTACCACCTTCCACTTTGTGTTTTAGAATAATTTTATTTCCCATATCTCTCTTTTCAATTTATAATTTATAATATTGCTTTTACCTTAACCTAGGTCTCCTTATGTAGTTTACCTTCCCCTTTTTTTCTCTATTAATTTTATTTGATGATGCAAACCGCCTAGATATTTTATTTGCAGATAGTAAATAAACTTGAACTATGAACTGTGAACGCATCTCCATAGCCTTCTGCCTCTTTCTCCTCCTTCTCCAGCATCTATTGTATTTACCCATGCCTCTCTCTCATTCCCAGCATCCATTCCCTCACCGGTTCTCCCACCTATCTTCTTCTCTAGTATTTTTCATCCTGCTTTCCCTCTTCCTTACCCCAACATCTATCCTTCTGCCTCTGCCATTTCCAGCTTCCCCTCCATATGACCATGCTTTTTCCCCACCTTCAAATTATCTGTCTTTTCCTTCTCAGTCCCCTAGCATCATCCACCTTCTTCCACCCCACCCCAAACATCTGAGCATCAACCCCTTTCTTCTACTATCTCCCAACATCCTTCTCCCAGCCACAGCATCAGACCTCTTCTCCCACCCCACTCTGCATCTACTCCCATCCTCAGCCCCTATGTCAGCCACAGTTCCTTCTTCCAGGCTCTAGTCTCTGCTCTACCTCTAGTCACTTGATGCACCAAAGTGGCTTTGTGCTATTATCCTATAATGGTTCATATGCCCCCAAAAGCCATTACAGAATTGGGGATAAGTGTGCCCCATTGTGGCGACTACCATCTTGATGCCAATTTACAGAATTGCTCTCATAGAAAACACTGTCACCAAAGGAGCTCAGCACTCGATAGCACTCCACCCTGGACAATGAAAAATGTTGCAAGAGAGGACCCCTTTAGGACCCAGCTCCTTTCTTCCCAGCCCCATCATCAGATCCTTCTCCCAACTCTATCTCCAGCATCAGCCCCCACTTTCCCAGCATCTGCCCCTTTCTTTTACCTGCCCTCAGCTGATGCATGACTTCTTTCAGTGGTGGGAGCTTGCGCCTTTGTTCCCTGACAATCTCTGTCTGTCAACTGCACCTGCTGTGCTGCCTCCAGGCCAGTGCAAGCACATTTCAAACATGAGTGTAGGCAGTAGCCTGGAGGTAGTGTGACAGCCATAGCTAACACAGATAGAGGAGTAGAGAGTGAAGGAGCAAGTTTCCACCAATCTAAGGGTCAGAAATGTAGTCAGGCCCGTGTGGCCTGTTCAGACACTCTTGCTCAACCCATTTTGGGGGCAAAGCAAGCCAGTCAGGTTTTCCAGACACCCACAATGACTATACATGAGATAGATTTCAATGCACTGCCTTCATTACATGTAAATATATCCATTTTAAATATCCATAAAGCTTGACTGGCTAGGTGTGTCCTGGGGACCAGTTTGAGAACCACTGTATTAGCCACATTAGACTTATTGCAAAACAATAGCAGTGTATTACTGTAGCTGTTTGCTGTCTTCTTTAGGACAGGATTAACTAATGCTTCTCTTTTTTTATTTAACATTGTCTTTAACAATGGCTGCATTGAATGGTTAGTTAACATTACCTGCTAAGATATTGTGCATTCTTTATTCTGTGAATTGGACAGAATAGTATGATATCCAGTAACAAGGCGGTTTCTGTTCTTTCTCTCTCCCCTGCATTCATATTCCTTTTCTCTCCCATCTTCCACATTCTACACATGTGTATGTACATGCATGCGTACATCCAGGCAAATGAGTAGGTACCAGCATTCCCAAATGCAATAACCATGTGACATTTTTTCTAGAAGTGAATGCAACAAGATAGAGAAGATCAGTGTTAAACATGGTGGGGCTCAGGGCTGAAATTAAGCATTTGGACCCAAAGCCCAACATCAGGCTGTATCCTTTTGAGCTTCAGGAAGCTTGGGTGCAATTGTCCTGTTTACAGCCCCTCCCCCCCTTGATGACCCTGAAACTAAAGAGACATATTCTCACTGGCCTGAAATCACAGGAGAATCTTGGGCATATTCCAAACGAAGTAATTCTCCAACTGTTCAGCTCAGAAAAAATGCCAGTGAGGGCCTTCAATGTTTTTCTTTCATTAGAAGCAGTTAAGGTCAAGAGGGAGCAAGTGTTTTGTCACTTAATTTAAATAAAGTCTAGATGATCGGCTGCCCCGTCCTGAGTCCTTGCCCCTCTCTGTTTATTAAGATTTATTGTATGTTGTAGGTTGAAGTAGGTTTCTCTTCAACCTCTTTGTTCATTTTTATTTAAGTACCTATTTCTTGGATCGAAAAAAAAAAGTCTAGATGAAGCTTCATTGTTCAACTGTCTGAAATCCCTGGTTCAGGAAGAACAGCTCCTTCTATTCAACAGCATGACGCACATAACACAGCGAAGGTGACATAGAACTGGAAACTAGACGATGTTCACTGAAGTAAAACTTTATTAAAACACATCCAAGACGCAACATGAGTCATGTTTTGGCCTATATGGTCAGGAGTCTAAAAATACATTGTGTCCCCCTATGGAAACGGTAAAATACATTAAGAAATCTATGGACACAAAATAAGTGTATATTAAAACCAAAATAGACTAAGAAAAGCATTTATCGGTAAAAAAGTACGAAGCGATGTAATCAGAAAATATCATTAACATCAAACAAAAACCCTTAGGTAAAATACATATGATCTAGCTTTTTAAGTAAAACATTTGTTCCCTTGTACAAACATTAGTCATTTCACAATTGGATTACTGCAACACAGTGTATTTAGGGAATAAGGAATCCCTCATCAAAAACTTCAAACTACCCTAAATACTGCTGCTAGACTCATATGCAAAGCTTCAAAATTCGAAAGGGTATCCCACTATTATCTAAATTACATTGGCTACCAATCAAAGCCATAATCATCTTTAAAACATGTGCATTCATCTACAAAATTATCTATGGCATGAGTCCAGATTACATGATGAAGCTGATAGATTTACCTACCTTCAATACATCTACTAGATCAAGAAACTATCTCACACTACATTTTCCTAGCTAGAAAAACATCAGATATAAGTCCATATTGAACAGAAATTTCTCACATACAGGTTCAAAATGGTGGAACACCATCCCTATTGAGATAGAAAGACAGATTTTTGTACTGTTAGACAATGAACTAAACAGCAAATGTTATGATATTTGTATTTGTTTGCTCTTTTCAAAATCTCACTGTTTTCTTCATACTTGAAAAAATATATTGTATGCATTTCTAGTCTTAATTATTGTAAGCCAAATAGAACTGAATAATTAACATTCAGATTATGTAGAATATAAGCACCAATAAATAAATAAAGAGTAATAAAAAGATCACAAATCATAAAAAGGGGAGGGGAAAACTAGGAAAAAGTAAATATGGGATGAAACAATAAGTAAATCAAGAGATAACTCATATTTGACATCTTCCTAATGGCAGGAAATATTAATTACTAAATAAACTCATAAAGGATACAGAAGGCATTAAATTAAATACAAATACATGAAAGATAAAAACACCTTTACCATTATGTTAAAAATGGATATGAGTCTCATCTTATACAAATAAGAGAGTACACAGTGATATATAAACAAAAGAGAACACCAAGATTATAAGACAGATATATAAATAAAAATGAACAAAAGATAACACATAATATCTGTTTCTGCAAATTCATATACTAATATACCAACTGCCATAAGATCTGTGCATAAACAGAAAGTTAAGTGCTTGTCTGAATAGCCTCTCATTTTTATGTATAAGCTTCTAAATCACCCTAATATAATAGAATTAGAGAAAAGGTGTCAGATCTAATTCTACATTTAGGTCATAGGGTATAACTGTATTAAAGTTATAAATAAAACATTGCTCTTCTTGTAACAGAATCTCCTCCTCTTCATCTCATCTCAACCTTTTTTATTACAAAGAACTTCAAGTCAGCTAATGTGTGGTTGGCCTCATATTTCTAACAATGCAGCTTCTATGTTCAATCAGTCTAGTTTTCACCATATGTTTGGTTTTGCCAATGCAAAGGAGTGAACATCCTTTAGTTTCCAATTCTATGTCACCTTCGCTGTGTGGTGTGTGTCTTCGAGACTGCGAGGGTCTCTTTGGTTCTTCTGTTGTACCATCAGATTCAACAGTATGAACCATATCCAATGGCTATATGGAAAACTCTTCCACTGTGCCAAACAGCGGTGGGAAATACGTTGAAATTTAACATCTGTAACGAGCCCCAGTACTCCTAGAGGCATCTGAAGTTCCAGAACAGAAGAAACTATATACGCATAGACCAGATGTCACCAAGGCCAGCCCTACCACTAGCTGGACTAGACATACAGCTAAGTTGGCACAAATCTAGGCACAGCTGGTACAGCAGTCATCATAAGCACTAAATCACAGTGAGAGCTGCATGCCTGGGCCTTGAGCAGATGCACATTCTCAAAGCCAGCCAGGTCCCACCCCTCTGAATTTCCTGTGGCAACAGCTGAACAACAAAAGGGTAGGAATGGAAGAAAAGAGATGCTGGATACCTGGGGAGAGTGGGGAGGTAGGAAAGGAAAAGGGCAAAGCTGGACACTTTGAGGGGGATGAGAAGGGACAATGCTGGATACTTGGAGGGGAGGAAGAGCATGGACAATGCTAGGCACTTGGAAGGAAGAAGAGAAGGAGCAATGGATGACTATGGGATTATAGAAAGGAGGGTGATGCTGGACTAGGGGAGTAGGGAAGAGGTAATGTTGGACTAGGGAGTTGGAGAGTGGGGGGACACATAGATGAAGGTTTGCATAGGATGTTAGATACGCTTGGGCTGCCCCTGGACATCAGTAAAGAAAATTTCATAGACTCTCTCCAGGCGTTCTGTGATTCTCATTGCTGCCAAAATGTTCAGCAGCTCCTGGAGCCATTACATAAGATAGTACATAAGAAATGCCACACTGGGAAAAGACCAAGGGTCCATCGAGCCCAGCATCCTGTCCACGACAGCGGCCAATCCAGGCCAAGGGCACCTGGCAAGCTTCCCAAACGTACAAAACAGATTTTGAAAATATCGATTTGGACGTTTTGAGAAGAAATCCGTCCAAATGGTGCTTTTTGACACTTTTTGGATGTTTTTCTCTTTCGAAAATGAACCCCAATATATACACTGAAAAACCTTCAACACACAATAACTGGCAGTTAAGTCCAGCAGGAACAACTGAGAGGTGTTACATTGGAAGTTAACACTGTTACAATTATCAGCAATCAGGAGTTTGCCTTCCTACGGATCATTATACAAATTAGCTGTAACATTTTCAGATGGACTTATTTCTGATCACTATTCAAGCCAACCAATTATGTAACTCATTTTGGGGATATGCACACAATGTAACGTTTTTCCTGCAAAGCCATTTTTCAGCAAAGATAGAAGGGTCTCCTTTTCTGAGCAGTAAAGTTTCTGATGGCCAATCAGAGAGATGTGTGATTCCAGCACTTGCTGTTACCTTATTGTGTAGCTCTCTCTCCTCTGAATCTGACCGAGTCCACCTCTCCCATTAACTGTTACATCTGCATGCTTGTAGGTAAAGGCACTTTAATGAAATATAATAGGGAGAAAGGAAAATGGGACTTGATATACCGGCTTTCTGAGGTTTTTGCAACTACATTCAAAGCTGTTTACATATATTCAGGTACTTATTTTGTACCAGGGGCAATGGAGGGTTAAGTGACTTGCCCAGAGTCACAAGGAGCTGCGGTGGGAATTGAACTCAGTTCCCCAGGATCGAAGTCCACTGCACTAACCACTAGGCTACTCCTCCACTAGCAACCGTCCATGTAGAATCTCAAATAGTAGCAACCACTAGGCTACTCTTCCACTCCTTGGGATTCCGGAATCTTGCTATGTTTTGGGGTTCTACAGATAATATTTAATACGCCTAGGCTGGTGTAACCCCATGAAGGAGTGTCCTGTGAACCAGGGAAACCCAGCTCAAATCCCATTGCATCTTCTTCTGATCTTGGGCAAGCCACTTAACCTCTATTGCCTCAGGTACCATCTTAGACTGTAAGCCCTCTGGGAAAGGAAAATACCTACCGCACCTGAATGTAACTTATCTTGAACTACAACTGACTAAAGCGTGTGCTAATTTCAAATTCCCTTCCCTCCCCTACTTAGCAGGACATAAGATCACAATCAATGGGAGGCAGTAGCATTTATTAATATACTCTGTATGAATGCACCAGAACGCCCGGACATCTGCCTTCAGCCTTTCTGAATCTGTTATCGCCTGTTCTGAAATATGAAGTTGTGCTTATAAAATATGAGAATAATTTATCGGTTCTACATCAAAAGCATAATGTCAATCCGATCTGTTCTGTGATGCAGTAAGCTGCTAAATTATATAGGTAAGGCCAATGAAAACCCTATTTAGGTATGAAATCAGTTTGATACTGTCAGTATGGGATTTCAGATAGTGGTAATCATCTAAGAAGCCATATTTAAGAAGCTTTAGAGTTAGTGCTAATGAGCACTCTTCCTATAGACACAGACAGAGAAACTGCTTTGTACTTTAGACCTGGTTGGTATTTCTAGCCCTAGAGAATGTGGTCAGAATGCACAGGCCTTTCGCTGTCAGCAGTTTAGCTGTTTGTTTCACTCAAGGCCATTACTTTCAAAAGCTATTCTCACATTCTGTCACGAGACCAGAGGGCATGGGAATAAGGTCTTTTAGAGCTTTTGGCCTATTAGCTGAAACATGAAAAGCAGGTATATCAGATCATTGCATGTCGAGGATCCAAAGCTATTTTTGTTTGGGTCTGTATTCCAGAAAGAAGGCTCCATTAGTTCCCGAGTGAAACTTCTTGTTCTAGATATGATTCTGGAAAATCAGAATCAGTGAACTGGGCCTATTCAAGGGAGAACCAACCTTATATCAGTCAATAACCAGTATTTTACTAACTGCTCTGTGACTCTAGCCCTATTTTGATATTCTCTGATAAGTGATTAAACAAAGAGGTGAGGTGGGGGACAGAGAAGCCAGCTAATAGAGGAAGGAGACGTTTAAGATGAAGCTCAAGTCCAGAAACAGAGCTTCCTAAGACTTCCCCTTCCACTCATCCCTGTCCATATGTTAAAGGTACTTCTATAAGCTGGCAGCTAAATTTATGCACCAATAGCATATGTGTGTTACAGAACACTATGTACATGATTGGCATCAATAACTGAAGTTACACATGTAAGTTCTAGGTGCTATTTTTAACCAGTGTGCATAAGTCATTTATACTCAGATGCTCAAAACTCCGGTACTGATCCGAACAGTGCTGGAGAAATACCACCCGGTCAGCACGTCTAAGCAACTCCCTCAAGCTCAACGCTAATGGCATGCAAATTTGACCATGGTCTTAGTGTTGATCATGAGGGACAACTGCGGGCAGACTGTGCCTGGGCACGCATTCAAGAGCTGTATGCTAAGCATTGCTCTTGAGCACATGACCAGACAAGGCTCTGACCTGTCAAAAAGCCCTCATGGACTGGTGGACCCCAGACCCCCCCCCCTCCAAAGATGTGAGGGCCCAATGGTCCAGTGGACCTCAGGCCCCCACCCCCCCAAAGATATAACCCCCCCCAAAATAAATCACACCCTGATAGTCTAATGGGACCCTGACCCCTCCCCTCCTCCCCCCCCCCCCCCCCAGGGACTGAGCATGTTTCTGCTGGGAGAAAGTCATTAACAGAGCGGCCCTTGGAGTAGGAAAGATTATATATTAGTCTGTACTTCCCTGCCTCTTTCTTGGGGATAACTGCTAACAGTGATAGGATCATAGAGTTAAAAGGAGGGTTGGAGAAAGGGCCCTCAATCCTACCCAACTGAATTTCAATAACTTCTTGCGGACCTTATGGCAGAAGGAGAATTCCAAGCTCTCCAACTTAGTATCGGGCCCATGTAGGGGATCCTAAAGCCTAGGATGAAGCCCTCTCAGATGAGATTGGCTTCCCTACACTAGCTGGACTAAACATATACCCATTGGATATGGTTCATGCTGTTGAATCCGATGGTACAACAGGAGAACCAAAGAGACCCTAAAGCCAAAGTCCTCTGACGCATAGCCAAAAAGGCCGTGCGCCTCTTCTGCATTTCTCTAGATAAATCTGGATAGAAGAATGTCTGAAGAAAAGTCTCAGAACAGCATCTTGATCCATTTCCAGAGCAAAAGACACCACGGCAGTAGTTCTTTGGGTAACAACTTCCAATGATGATTCCAAAAAGGATGTTAAGTTCATACCATCTCCCATGTGTGGTTGAAAAGTTCCATTACCAGATTTTATAAAATTCTGAGATATTGCACATGGACTATAGGAGGCAGTGAGTCACTCGACATCCCCAGAACCTCAACCAAATATCCACAGGTATTATCAATGGAGACCTTGGCAAATTGGTGCACACCACTGGGGGGGGTGCTGGCTCCGCTGGTTCCCTGCTCTCTCTGCCCCGGAACAGGTTACTTCCTGTTCCGGGGCAGAGAGAGCAGGGAACCAGCGGAGCCGACACAGCTCTCAGCGACGTGCACTCGGGGTGGACCGGCCCTCCCGCCCGCCCCCTTTCCTACTCGAGTGGTAAGAATGCACTCCGGGGGGGAAGTGCGTGCGCCGAGGGGGGGGGGAGTGCCGTGCTGCACCCGGAGGGGGGGGGTGCGCAGTGGCAAACGGCCCCGGGTGTCAGCCGCCCTCGCTACGGCACTGAGTAAAACTAAATTTTGAAAATGACTGTCACTCCTACGAGTATGCTTGTGAGTCATGAATCCAGCACAGCAAAAAAGGTGTTTAACAACTGGTCTAGCAGGAAATGGGTTGTTCAGTCTGATAAAAAGTTCCTTCAGTTCAGGCCAGGCTGCAGTATTACTGATGTCTTCTGTCTGGGTCTGCAGCTTTTAATGAAGGGAATCTCTCTCTGAAACACTTGACCTTCTTATAGCAAAGAATGCTTTGTCATCATTATTGTCATTATCATCTGCATTAGAAGTAGTGCTGTTTAATTCATCCCTTGCGTCTTCATCTTCATTATCCTTGTCATGCTGTCCAATTACAGAGAAGGCTTTCACAAAGTTGGATTCATTGTCTGTCCTTATTCTAACTGTTTTTCATCTGAGGCAAACGTCTGTTTGAATATCTTCAAGAACAGATGCAAATCGTTCAAATGTGTGCAAACCCTTCAATCTTCTTAAGGCCAGACAAGAGACTTTCTCTCTCAATCTAGTGGACAGTCACCCTAATGTAACAGATAGAGACATCTGTGCAGTGCGTTTTTTATCTAGCGAAAAAGGTGCCGGTACTCAAATGCCAGGCCACCCTGCTGGGGTGGGGTGATCACTAAGGGACCCACCCCACAAGAGCCAGCCCCCCCCCTGCAACCAGTCACAGAATTTATGACAAGGCAGAACTGGTGTGTAGAGCCTGAGCTCTTTCATTGAAACGTGGGGTCCTTGGGTCAATTTTAGCTGACAATGGAAAAGGTGCCAGTACTCAGAACCCCCAAGTACCCCCTCAAAAAAAGCCCTGCATTTATGTCTGTTCACCAAGAACTGCAGCCAGCTTCAGCTTCACCTCTACTTCAAAGTGACCCAATTCCTCATTGATGTTTGGCTGGAGACCAGTAATCAGTTCAACAAACACAGGCAACTGTACTGTTCTCGTAGACTGTGTTCCCTGAATAGTAAAAGTTATTTATTTATTTATTTATTTATTTATTTATTTATTTATTTATTTTATTTGTTACATTTGTATCCCACATTTTCCCACCTCTTTGTAGGCTCTATGTGGCTTTGATCCACTGTTTGCATGTTGAGGTTTGCAATTGCAAAATCCAGTTCCAGGTTTTGCTGTTTCATTTGGTTTGCTGAGGAATCGTCATTTATATCTTACTTCCACTTTTACCTTTTACTTTTAACTGCAAGTATCAGATGTAATTGAATAAAAGTAGTAAAAATTGGGGAAATTATTACTTCAGTAAAAATAACAAATATTTCCTGTACTTCTTTACAAGTGAAAGTAACAGAACATTAACTTAAATACTGTAACTAGTTACATTTACTTAGTAACTATACAACCCTGCTTTTCTGTCCTCTCTGATAACAGCTGTTTGATGTCTGTGTGAGAGGAAAGCCAGCTGCTGCCTGCTCTCTGTACTCCCAAGCATCCATACTCCTGAGTGCTCATTCTCAGTTCCCCTCAAAACCTTAATTCACAAGTTTGCTTCCAGTTAAGGAATGATTCTGGAGCTTTGTAGCTCACATATACACTGTGTATGCAAAATACAAACAAACCTCTTCCAGAGAAAGAGAGGGGGTAGGACTAGTCATGATTTGAGGTTGAGGGGAGGTAGACTCAGGAGTAATGTCAAGAAATATTTTGTCACAGAAAGGGAGTGGATGCCTGGTACGCCCTTCCAGGAGAGGCAGTAGAGTCAAAATGGTGAGTGAATTCACAACAGTGTGGGACAGACACAGGAAATGCCTAAAGTTGCATTGGCTCCCAATCAAAGAATAGATCATCTTCAAAATCTGCACCTTAGTCCACAAACTCATATACGGCGTAGTCCCAGAATACATGACACAACTCATAGACTTACCAATAAGAAACAAAGTCAGATCATCAAGATCCTACCTAAACCTACACTACCCAAATTGCAAAGGACTGAAATGCAAAACAACTTACGCAGCCGGCTTCTCTTACATAAGTGCACAACTATGGAATGGGCTCCCAAAAGCTGTGAAAACAATCCACGACCACTTGAACTTCAGGAAATCACTAAAAACCAACCTCTTCAAAAAGGCCTACCCCAACGACCCCACGTAACCCTCTTCACCTACCAACACAGCATGACTATGATCACACTGGACAACACGCAATCGTCATCCATTTCGACACTCCACTTATACATCATTCGATCATATACAACTTTGTATTTGTTATCCACCGACTGGGCAAACGCCTTTGACGGTACTATGTAAGCCACATTGAGCCTGCAAATAGGTGGGAAAATGTGGGGTACAAATGCAATAAATAAATAAAATAATAAATACAAAAAGGATGGAAATACTACATGGCAGTTGAGGTGTTATGTTGGACAAAAGTAGTGGGAATTAAGGCTGAAGCTGAACAGACTTGACTGGAGGAGTAGCCTAGTGGTTAGTGCAGTGGAATTTGATTCTGGGGAACTGGGTTTGATTCCCACTGCAGCTCCTTGTGACTCTTGACAAGTCACTTAATCCTCCATTTCCCCAGGTACAAATAAGTACCTGTATATACTACACGTATACCGCTTTGAATGTAGTTGCAGAACAAACACAGAAAGGTGGTATATCAAGTCCCATTCCCTTTCTACAGTCTGTGTCCCACCAAAGACTGAAAGAAGATTCTGTAACTCCAGCATTGGGGGAACCATGGCTGATGCTGGACAGACTTCTACACAGGGGCGTAGCCACAGGTGGGCCTGGATGGGCCTAGGCCCACCCAGTTTGGGTTCAGGCCCACCCAGCAGCAGAGCGGAGGGAGCAGGCAGCGCTGATCCTGCATCTGCCTCCTTCTCTCTGACGGCAGCGCTTCCCAGACGCTGCCTACCACCGCCACGATCTACCTCCTCCCTCTGTCTCACTCTCAATAGCAGCGGTAGCATCGCAATTCAAACACGCTGCCTCCTGCTTCTAACCTGGAAGCATCTCCTCTGCAGAGGAGGGAAGAGGAGAGAGGAGGGTTGCTGGACATGGATGGATGGAGGGAAGGGCAGGAGAGAGGAGGCTGCTGGATATGGATGGAGGAGAGGGAAGGGAGAGAGAAGAAATGCTGGACATGGATGGAGGGGTGGGAAGAGTGAGGAAGGAGATGAGATGAGGGAAAAGGAAGAGAGGAGAAAATTGCACATGGATGAAGAAAATAGGCAGAAGCTGAATCCACTGGACAGTCAAGTCTACGGAGGACCCAGAGCAAGAAATGAAGAAGAAAGGCAGAAAGTAAAGAAATAAATGGAAAGGAAGCCCTGGAAACGGAGTAAAGAGGACAGATAGCAGCAGAATCAGATACTGGGCCAGTATGATCAGAAAAACAAAGTCACCAGACAGCAAAGGTAGAAAAAAATCATTTTATTTTCATTATAATGATTGGAACATGTCCACTTTGAGAATCAGGTACTCAACATTAAAAGTTTATATTTATTTACTTATTTATGGCATTTTATCCGACATTAAACATGAATTAGATTGGAACCTGGGATCATTTAATGTTTTTTTTCCTGGAGAGAGTAATGCATTGCCTCCCCCACCCCCCAGGCTCTCTCCCCGGCTATAGCCAGCGCTGCAATTTTGAGGGGAGGTGCACAGGTGGACGGAGGGGGGGCGCAGAGGTGGACCGGGGAGAGAGCCTGTTGTTAAACATTTACCAGCACACCACTGTCTAGTGCCCACCCATCCAACCTGTTGGCCCACCCAAAAATTGAGTTCTGGCTACGCCACTGCTTCTACAGTCTGTGTCCTGCAGTTTTGGCAACTCCGGTGTTATAGATCACTTTATTGTAACGTGCTGTGCAGCTCAGGGGGAAGGGGAAGACATCTTGACTGGTAAGTTGACTACTGTCAGCAATACAGTACTTGGGGATGATATGTGATTATAACCAAGACTACATCATGTTTGGCATGATGGAAACTTGACAACCAGTGTTTAAGCATTGATGGCTAGGGGCCTGCACAAATTGATGAGCATGACTCCAGTCACCTTGCTGGCCAGACTGGATAGGCCGTGCAGGTCCTTATCTGCTTTCATTTACTATGTTACTGTGTTAGTTTGGCAGAACAAACAAAACTGTCTTATATTAAGACAAGGCAAACATATTAAAGTGATCTGTGCATAATACTTAGAATATTAGCTAAAAAGATTATGCTGCTTCCTCCAGGGTAATTATTTCCTGCAGTGCATGCACAGTTCTTGTGTTTACTGTTCCCTTTGCTCAATTCCACTGTCACTTCTATACAGATAAACCTCTTTGTTTCACTAGCAGAGGCAAATTCAGAATTTCCATCAAAGCATCATCTCCTCACTTCTGCACAGCTCCACAGAGTCATGTTGATGGAATAAACCTCTGAAGAAGTGATCCTCCTGCAGCATTTTATTTTTAGGATACTGGAGCCAGCTGAGGAGATATATGTCTGTGACCTACAGAGGTCTGCTTCAGCACATAATTCTCAGCAGTGTTCATATCGGAATTCTGCAGAATCGAGGCCTATCTATAAGAGAATTAAAGGTGCTCTAGGTGAAATGTTCAGCTCTGCAAACCTCTCCATTAATTTTGTGCCCCTAGAACCCACCACTTCCAAGAATTTAATAAACTGAACAATTGTTATCATCCCAACATCGCCCCTCCCAGGATGGTCTTATCAAAAAGCACAATTTGACATCAACATTTAGTTATTAAAAGATGTGTTACTCTGTAAGGGCATTGTATACTGGCATACCCCTGAATTATATAAATGGTGTGTGAAGTTATGAATGCAAAATTGTGCACTATCCTGAGATGCACACGCAACTCAATTGGTTAACAAGCCCATTAGCACCAATAATTAGGTGCTCACAGTCAATTAATAGCGTTAATTGGCAACAATTTGGATTTGCATGCGCATTGTGCAACTCAAAAGGGAGGAGCATGGATGGGCACTGTTCCCTCTAAGCTGAGCGGGAGTCCTCCAACTGCATTGCTACCAGTAGGGGGTGGTGCTTCAATATTGTATTTTTAATTGCTTGGGACAGGCAGGTTCCTGGAGTTTGCCTGTCCTTCATTATTGAAAATGTGATAGCGAAACAGCACCCTCCACTGGCAGAATTGTGGGTGGAGGACTCTTGCTCAGCTTAGAGGGAACAGTGTGGTCGGGTCAGGGGCATTCATTGAAAATGCACACAGTATTACTGAATACCGGGGATCTACACCTAACTTATGTGCCAGAATTTACACCAGATTTCAGTTGGTGTAAATTCTTGTACCCAAAGTTCAGCGCAGAAATCAACTCTAAGAGCTATTCTTAAATGGCGTACAAATCAGAGCAGTTTATAGAATAGCAGTCCACACAGATTTTTTCGGCACGGTTTACTGAATCCAGTCCATAGCTTTTAAGTACAAGAGGGGGGAGAATGGGCAGGACACAGGCATGTCTCTCACATACATACACAGCTTACAGAATACTGTAAGTAGCACACACCCTTGCCACATTTACATGACTGTAGTTATGTCAGGTCTATGGTTGGAATAACTGCAGCTGTGTAAATGTTCTGATGTCAGGTTATGCGTATTTTCAAAGCACTTACTGTAGACTTACAAAGTTACATACTAACCTGTGGAACTTTGTAAAGTCTAACTGTTTTGAAAATGAGCCCCTGTGTTCTATAAAGGAATTTGGGTATCCAGATGCTCTTATAAACTAGGATCTCATTGTATGGCATTAGGGTGCATAAAAGGGTGTGCCTGATTGTATATATGAAACATAGTTTGATAGCTAAAAGTTGATGTCCAATTATGCACCATGAAATTCAGTCAACAAATTGGGGAAATCCCACTAGGCGTCCACTGGACTGCCCTGAAGTCCTTGTTGCCCAGCCTGAAGCGTCTACATAAATTCCATGCTTAAAAGTTTAAAAAGATTTTCCCAGAAAAAAGTTTTTTGAAAAAAAAACCCTACAAGGTCTGTGGGTCTGTGGAGACACCTCAGTAGTGTGTCTCACCGGCATTTGTCAAATTGATTTTGACAGGTGACATGCCCACTTCCGGGTTCTCAGCCAATCAAAAGCAAGAACACACCCAAATCATGCCCACACTCTGCCCAAGCCACACCCATTCCACACCCACACCCCTTCGATAACATCATCGGATGACGTCAGCCCCGCTCTAGCCCCACTCCTTTTGCATAACCACATCCCTTGCCCCACCCTATTTGCATAGCCCTGCCCCAAACCTGCCCTTTTTTGCATAACCTCACCCCAAACCACCCCTTTTGGTGATGTCACAGGAAGTGACATCATAGCCACGACCCTTTTCCAAAGATGGCGGTTACCACTGGACACATCATGTCACTTCCTGTTTCCACTACTAGCCACCATTGATTACTGGTGGGTAGCCCTCAGCCTCAGTGTCGAGACCTTTAAGGTAAAGACTGAGCCATCACCCTCTCTTTAACAACAAGGGCTGTTTATCCCTTCTGGACCTCTGTATATTAGGGGCTTCGTAGGACTCCGTGATTAGATTTTGTGTCTTTCTGATCCCCCCTGATAGATGAAGAGTAACTGTGATGGTGTATTTAGAATGGCGGTAACGCTTTTTTATATCTCTTGGTCTTTTGTTGTTCTTTTTCGGATCCTTATTTTCTGCCTGTAGACTTGTCCAGACAATTCAAGTCAATTCATTCACGTGATCTTCCCTAGCTTTGTCATGTGTCCTGGTGGGGAGGGGGCAGGGTATAAGTATGGTGAGGAGGGACAGGGTACAACGTGATATTATTCACCACCTTACCTTTTTTAAAGCAGCCAAACTTGCGAACAGCGTAAAATGTGTGGATCTGGAGTTTTTCCTCTGATTGTTGTGCCAGACTATCTGCTTCTGATCCACATTGCCAGGCCCCTATCCTAGCTACAGAAAAGAGAGGGGAAGGGGGTTGCAGAGTGATTGATCTCAAAAAGCAAACAGCTCTTTGGGCACTTTTTTTTTCTTTTGCTTTTAGACTGTCTGCAGAAAGCAGCTCTGCTGAATGTGGATTCTCACACAGGAAGCAGCACATTGCTCCATCTCTGTTTTAAAATTCAACACTAGTTCTTTTGTCTATATGACCTTTAAAGCCTAAAAAAATTTATTTTGCTTTTTCTCTGTATCAGTTAAAAAATGTCTATTTCTTTGAAATGTCTTAAAAGCAAACAGCTCTTCAGGCACAAAAAGCAGGAGGGTTGTGAGTGAAGGGGCACAGCGCATCACATTCATACTAGTTCTTTTGTTTATGTTCCCTTTAAAGCAAAGAGGAGGAGTAGGAGGGAATGGGGTTGAGCCTTTTGTTTCAAAACCTAAAATGACAATCATTCAGCAATCTGCCCGTTGTTCTTAAAAACAGATGAACCTAACTCAATCCAGCTTAAATTAAGAACAAGGTGTCCTTCTGAAAGAAAAAGAAATAAGAAAACAAATGCCCATTTTCTTTCCTGTGAGAAGAAAGGTTAAGCTACACACATTCCTCCACGCTGTAGGGGGGTGGAGTCAGGAGTGTCTGACATCACTTCCTATCACATTACCCCAGCCAAGATGGTGGCTAGTAGTGGAAACAGGAAGTGATGTGATGTGTCCAGTAGTAGCTGCCATCTTGGAAAAAGGGGCATGGCTATGATGTCACTTCCCATGACACCACCAAAAGGGGCAAGGTTTGGGGCAGATTATGCAAAAGAAGGCAGGATTTGGGGTGGGGGCTATGGAAATAAAGTGGGGCAAAGGGTGTGGTGATGTCATCAAAGGGGTTGGGGAGTGGGCATGGCTAAGTTGGGCATGCCCTCACTTCTAATTGACTGAGAAACCAGGTATTTCACCTGTCAAAATCAATTAGTTTGACAAATGCCAGTGACATACACTACTCACCTCCTTAATTTTAAATGTAAAGCAACACCTGTAGATTTGAAAAAATAATCTATGTACACAGCTTTCAAATGCTGCTTAAACAACACATTTGGGAATTGCCCCCTCAATCTGGTTTAAAGAGAGCACATACCTTTAGCCAAGCAGAGGAGAATAGTTTCGTACAGGTCAGTCTACCCACCAAATGGCTTTGAGAATTGCTCTCCCTATGTTTAATAAAGGTTGCTATCTACAGCATAGCATCTAGTATCTGGAATCTTTAGAAACAGACCTGTTCCAGATAAAGGGTAAAATAATTCACATAATGGGGGGGGGGGGGGGGGGGGGGGGGGGGGTCCAGAAAACAGAACATATGTACCTAACCAGTTTGGGGACAATTACATGGAATGCAGACTGAAGCCCATGATTATTATTTCTTTTTATTTTATTTTTTTAGTAAGATCATGGGAGTCTTGTGTTGAAGGAACCTTGGATATATAATGTAATATTTCTCTGATTTCCCTTTCCATTATTTTTCCTCTGTTTCTGATGTTTCATTGTAGCTGAAGATATTGGTTTAATAATTTTGCTTTTCTTCAGCAGGAGGTATATTGATTTTATTTTGTACGTTTTATTTTTGAAGGAGTTTGCTTCTCGTTGCTACTTGCTTTCTCAGTTCAGTCCGTGTGACAACCGGAAATCAGAGCAGCTAAAGCTGCAGCCCATGGTGACTAAGTAAGAACTATACCCAACCAGCTGAAACGTTGCCAGACTTTTAAGAAAACAATGGTGCTTTCTTCTCTTAACACACAACCTGCCCAGGCTAGTCACAGGTGCTGCCCTGAGCCTGTCCCGTCAGAGAAACACAGTGTTCCTTCTACACAAGTGCAAAATAGGGCGCTCTGCTCTGCCTTCCGCTTCAGTCCCAGCCCAAGATGCTCTGACACATGCACGCTGCCATATTTAATAGAGACAGGAGTTTCAGAAAGCTGTGATTATTTCAGCTCGCCCGTCAAGAACTAATAGGCTTAACCCTAACCCTCCCACAGATCAGTACAGAGTGTAACAAGAAAAGGAAGATAATCAAGACACGTCCCACTGTGTTTTCATGGAAAGATAAATACGCAGTGCGCTTATATTATTAGTCTTGTTTCCAGAAGTGAAGAGGTCTGCTTGGTAGCATTACATAGGGCTGTTGTTGGCAGAGTTTTATTTAACAACAGACTTCTGGCCGGTGGAAGCTGCTGGATTATTTGAATAAATGCTGTTTTAGGCTGCTTGATGTGTTGCAGGCGAGAAGATGGGACGAAAATAGAAAGCGCGTCATACAGAGGTTCCACGTATGAGCCAGGGCTTCCTGTACAGATTGGAGTAGTTACAACAGCATCTGACCCAAAGCCGGGGCACTGCTTCAGGCTGCAGTGCAGAAACTGCTCTCAGAGCTACCTCACATCCTGGTTAGCAAACTCTAGTCTGAACCCAGTACTTTTGACATACCCAGCCATTCTGGTTTTCAGGATAGCTACAGTGAATTTGCATGAGATAGATTTGCAGGCAAAAAAATGTGTTTTCAATATTTCTGTTAAGTTCAGTTACAGCACAGTTCACAAACGTACCAACATTCCACACCACCACAGTGCTGGTCTGACTAATCTGAGTATAAAATGATCCTTCCCAACATTATACAGGTACAATGAAAATCATACAAACTCACAAGACTAGCATAATCCCATGAATCAAGACAAAAAAAAAAAGCAGAAACCCTCTCCCACCCCTCCCCCACTCTCTCCTGGTAGCTGTTTGTTGCAGCATACAAAGTCTCACAAACCTGACTCCCAAATATTGAATTCTATGGTACAAAGTGATTTGCAAAAGTTAGGGTTACATTCAATGCAACTTTGAAGCTCTTCCATCCATTCTTACTGTACACGGTCTTGAGTGAATTCCTTCAAAACGAGGTAAATAAATCCAAACAAACAAACTTCAGTTACTTTTGCATGGACTGTGAAAAGGGAAACAATACTTTACCATTCAAAATCCATGTTAATTTTTCCATAAGAATAATAGTCCAAATCAGGGGCGTAGCCAGATAGCAGATTTTGGGTGGGCCTAGACAAGAAGTGGGTGGGCACTAAGTGTTCTCTCCCTCCCACCAAAAAAAGATCTCAGCTGGCGGGAAAATGCTTCTCTCCACCTTGGCAGTCCGCAGCAGGCATGTGCTGAAAACTGAGCATGCGCAGTTGCCAGTATCATGGAGAGTAGCATTTTCGTTACCATCAGGGGGAACTCTTCAGCTGGTGGAGCTTGGGATCCCCACCAGCTACCGCTAAACATGTGCTACTGTTGGGTGGGCCTGAGCCCTAAGTGGGTGGGTCCTAGCCTGCCCAGGCCCACCTGTGGCTATGCCACTGGTCCAAATCTTCTCTAACCATTTGCTATGTGACAGGAGAGAGCTCTTTTTTTTAATTAGGTTTTTATTGCAAACAGGTAACAAGAAACATAACGGCTGTCACATATCTTCAACCTAATGATGACCCCCCTAGCCAAGACCTTATCCAACCAAGGACTTAACCCTTTCATCTATGCAGACGATGTCACAATATACATTCCTTACAAATTTAAACTGACAGAAATCATCAAAGAAATCAAGATCAGCTTAAACATCATGGACTCTTGGGCAAATGCATTTCAACTAAAACTCAACAATGAAAAAACACACTGCCTCGTCATCTCATCCCAACATAACGTGGACAACCCCATAATCATCAACAACCCAGATTACACCCTCCCTATCTCAGGCAGCCTGAAAATCCTCGGCGTCACATTGGACCGCAATTTAACACTAGAGAGCCAAGTGAAAACCACAACAAAGAAAATGTTCCACTCAATGTGGAAACTCAACGCGTGAAACAATTCTTCCCGAGGGAAACATTTCACAACCTAATACAATCAATGGTACTAAGCCATTTAGACTTAGACAAGTCTTTTCTTTTAGGAAATTATCTAAACCTTTTTTGAACCCTGCTAAGCGAACTGCTTTTACCACAATCGCTGGCAAATTCCAGAGTTTAATTACATGTTGAGTAGGTATGGTTAAATGGCCATGTTTCTCAATTGAGGAGGGAGAATCGTGGAGTGTCGCAGGCAGGGGCGTATCTGAACTGCGGCGGTAGGGGGGGCCAGGGCCAGAGAGGGGGGGCACATTATAGCCCCCCCCCCCCGCCGCCGCCGCCGCCGCCGCCGCCATTGCCGATCCCCCTCCCCCCAGCCGCTGCCATTGCTAACCCTCCCCCTCCGTTGCTCGCCTACCTTCGCTGGCGGGGGACCCCAACCCCCGCCAGCCGAGGTCCGCGTCCTCCTGCCGCTGCCGGCTGCCTTTGGTCCTTTCATTCTTCCATTGAAGCTGGCGCCGACGAAAAAGTTTCTTTTGAATCTGACGTCGCTGCACGTTGCACGTTGTACGTGCAGGACGTCAGACTCAGAAACAATTTCTGAGTCTGACGTCGCTGCACGTACAACGTGCAGCGACGTCAGACTCAAAAGAAACTTTCGTCGGCGCCAGCTTCAATGGAAGAATTAAAGGACCAAAGGCAGCCGGCAGCGGCAGGAGGACGCGGACCTCGGCTGGCGGGGGTTGGGGTCCCCCGCCAGCGAAGGTAGGCGAGCAACGGAGGGGGAGGGTTGGCAGCGGTAGGGGGGTCCAGGGCGAAATCTGCGGGGGCCCAGGCCCCTGAGGCCCCACGCAGATACGCCCCTGGTCGCAGGGATCTGTATTGGGACTGGTGATATTTAACATTATTATAAATGATCTGGAAAATGGAACGACGAGTGAGGTGATTAAATTTGCAGATAACACAAAACTATTCAATGTTGTCAAAACTAGGCTACTTCAGGGGCCTGCTTGTTGCTCTTATAAGACTTCCCATAACATCTGAAGCTGTCATAGAAGCTGGTATGTACTGTTTCTTTCACATCTTTGGGGAGTAAGGGAGTGGGGTTATGCCTTATTCCCTCCAGTGGTAATCTGGTCATTTAGGGCACCTTTTTGTAACTTATTTGTGACTGAAACAGGTTTAGTCCAAAACATCTAACTTTTAGCCCTGGACATTTATGGGCAGCACTTCCTCATGAGCACATATTTCACGTGCTCCTTACCTCATTAGCTCATTTATGATCCAAAGAAGAAGCTGTTGCCTTTAAGAGCTAATCAAAAAATGTATTAAGTTAGTCTAAAAATAAAGCATCATTTTATTTTCTTTGTTTTATTTCTATTTATAACTTTTATGTATAATAATTTTTTATTATTATTTGCACAAACTTTAACAGATATAACAGACTGTCAAGTTAAACACAGCCATAACAGTCATACAAGTATAATCATTTCAAACTTACAATCCATTGCAATTTGGCTTCCTTAGACCTCAAAGCCTAGTGAGGCGAAGAAAAGAGGGGAGCAGGAATTAGTGAAGTTTAACAAAATTCAAATTATCAATTCATTTCTCCAAAATTATGGTGTCGTAATTCTCTACATTTCTTTTAACTCTGACTTTGTTCTACTTCCAGAAAGGATTTAAGCTGATCAGGAACATAAAAAACATATTTTGTCTGATTTAACCTTATGAGACATTTACACGGCTAAGCCAAGAGGAAGGTTCCCCCTTTATCTACAACTTTTGACCTCATAGAAAGAAACATTTTTCTTTTTTCTTGAGTTGATTTTGTCACGTCGGGGTAAAGCCAAATCTTTTGACCTGCAAAAATACGGTTAGTTGATTTAAAATATAATCTCATAATTGCATTCAAGTCCTGCTGAAAAACAAAAGACACCAACAACGTCCCTCTTTCACTTTCATCATCTATAGATTGCTCCAAAATAACTGACATTTTGTAAATCATTTGATATCTCTCCTTCAACCTTTTTCATTGTGCTAGGTATATAGTAAATCTTATTTAATGGAGGAACTACTTCCTGTGGATAATTCAAATTTTCTTTCAAAAATCTTTCAAACATATCAATTGGGGATACACCCAACAATCTAGGAAAGTTCAAAACATGCAAATTCAATCTCCTGTTATAGTTCTCCATTTGTTCAATCTTCCTTCTGATGTCCAAATTATCCTTAATCACAGCCACCTTGAAATCTACAGTCTGCTTAGTCTCTTTCTGTAAGGCCTCAATTCTTGTGGAAAAATCTTGTTTAGCCATATCCAGGGAGTCCTTCACTTCTTTCACATGTAAATTTAAAGATTTTACCTCTTCTGAGGAACGTCCCAAGGCTTTCTCAATGTCTAGAAGCTTCCGCCAAATCCTGTCCAGATTTACCTCTGTATCTCGTCCTGCAATCACTGTTGTCTCAGCTCTGCCGAGTTCCCCTATGGGCCTCTCCGAATCGCCCCTTCCGGACTCCAGAGTAGACCCCACGCGGCTGGCGTTCGTTGCAGGGCACAGAGGAGGCGTCGAGCATGGCGGGGAAAGAGATATTTCAGCTTCCAGCGGGGGGACCGCTTCACCAGTTCCCCCCATCAAGGAATCCACACCGCCTCCATGAGAAAGAGCGGGGAAGAAGCGCTCGAGTCCTTGTCCTGCCGGGGTGGACATTCCCGAAGGTAAGAAAATCCTTTGGAGCATCCCCTTACGCTTAGTATGCGGCATTAGCACCAAAAATTTGTTTAGTTGGAAGGAAAGGGTCAGAGCTCACTTCCAGCACGACCACTCACGATGCCATCTTGACCCCCCCCCCTTCTATTTATAACTTTTAAAAGTGGACTAACATGGTTACCACATCATTTACCTCTTGAGAAATTCTTATTTGCCAACGTGCAGTTAGGAGCTCGCTATCATGCCTAATTCAAGCCTTAATGGATATAGGAGGTGATTGTATAACTGGTGGCCTCCATAGAGGTACCCTGAGGCCACATGGTAGGAGCATATTCTGTAAATGAACCTGGATGTCCAGGTTTCACATTTCACCTTTATTTGATATACTGCAAAGACACTGCACATATCTAAGCAGTTTACATCACGGAATATAAAAAGGAGGGGGGAGGCTACAGGAGGAGGAGCAGGAAGCAGATCTAGGATAAAATATCAATCCTAGTTGTATATAAACAATAGTTATACATCAAGTAATCCACTAAGAGACAAAAGGTAGGAAAGGATAATGATTTCTGATATACAAAACATTGTGGGACACACAAGGAGTATTATTACATTAGGCAAGTTACCAGTGCTGGACAAGGCTCCTGTGTTAGTGAGATTGGAATGCTTGGGCAAAGTATAAAGGGATAGATTTTTTTTTTCTGTGTTGCCATACTGGGACAGACTGAAGGTCCATTAAGCCCAGTATCCTGTTTCCAACAGTGGCTAACCCAGGTCACAAGATCCCAGAGCAGTAAAACAGATTTTATACTGCTTATCCTAGAAATAAGCAGTACTACTACTACTACTTAACATTTCTAAAGCGCTACTAAGGTTACGCAGCGCTGTACAGTTTTACAAATAATGGTAGTCCCTGCTCAAAGGAGCTTATAATCTAAAGGACGAAATGTAGGTTTTTGGTGGGTTTTGGAGGGCTCCTCATACAATATAAGGAGGTAATGGTGAGATGTGTACCTGGGATCTTTTATGTGAAGCCAAGTGCAGCATCCTCTAAGGTGCCCCAATGCTCTGTTGGGATGTCAGTGGTTCCAGTCTACTATAAATGCTGACTCCTCATTGGGCTCATTTTCAAAAGAGAAGGACGCCCATCTTTCGACACAAATCGGAAGATAGACGTCCTTCTCACAGAAACGTCCAAATCGGTATAATCAAAAGCTGATTTTGGACGTCCCCAACTGCCCTCTGTCGCAGGGATGGCCAAAGTTCACGGGGGCGTGTTGGATGCGTAGCAAAGGCGGAACTTGGGCGTGCCTAACACTTGGATGTCCTTGATCCATAATGGAAAAAAAGAAGGACGTCCCTGACGAACACTTGGACGACTTTACCTAACTCTTACCTTCAGGATATCCAGACTGCCCCAATTTGACTGCCCCTATCGAATTGACTACTCACTTGTCCTTTAGATTGTAAGCTCTCTGAGCAGGGCCTGTCCTTTTATGTTAAATTGTACAGCGCTGCGTAACCCTAGTAGCGCTTTAGAAATGTTAAGTAGTAGTAGTAGTACTTTACCTGGTCGTGTTTTTCTTACGACCAAGGTACAAAAAGGTGCCCAAAATGGCCACCGGAGAGAATCGGGGATGACCTCCCCTTACCCCCCGAGTGGTCACTAACCCCTTCCCACCCTCAAAAAATATCCTTAACAATATTGATTGCCAGCCTCTATGCCAGCCTCAGATGTCATACTCAGGTCCATGACAGCAGTATGCAGGTCCCGGGAGCAGTTTTAGTGGGTGCAGTGCACTGCAGGCAGGCAGACCCAGGCCCATATCCCCCCTACCTGTTACATTTGTGGAGGAAATAGCGAGCCCTCCAAAACCCACCAGAAACCCACTGTACCCACATCTAGGTGCCCCCCTTCACCCGTAAGGGCTATGGTAGTGGTGTACAGTTGTGGGTAGTGGGTTTTGGGTGGGGTTGGGGGCTCATCACACAAGATAAGGGAGCTATGTACCTGGGAGCAATTTATGAAGTCCACTGCAGTGCCCCCTAGGGTGCCTGGTTGGTGTCCTGGCATGTCAGGGGGACCAATGCACTACAAATGCTGGCTCCTCCCACGACCAAATGGCTTGCATTTGGTCATTTATGAGATGGACATCCTTGGTTTCGATTATCGCCAAAAATCAGAAACAACCAAGTCTAGGGACAACCAAATTTAAGGATTTGGATGTCCCTGACAGTATTTTCAAAACGAAAGATGGACATCCATCATGTTTCGAAAATATGGGTTTCCCCGCCCCTGGATCGGGACATTTTGCGAGGACGTCCATATCAAAACATGGACGGCCCTTTCGAAAATGCCCCTCCATATGTCCCAATGGCTTTTTGTACATTTTTTTCTTGGACTTTCTTTTTTCGAAAATGGTTACAAAAGTAAAATGCACTGAGCACAAAACATCTAGGAAATAACCATTTTTGAAACAAAAATGTGTTTTTCTGATTCAAAAATGGCATTGTTTGCCACTTGATTTTTGGACGTTTTCAGCAAAACATCCAAAATTGGATTTAGACATCATATCGAAATTGCCCCTTTATAGCAGATAAGTGCTGACTCCACCCCAGACCACCCATAAAAGGGTATATTCAGTGGCACTATCCAGTTAAGTGCCACTGAATATACCCGGTTAGCCCCGGACAAGCCATCAAAAAAAATTTGATTGGAATATCAACCCCATGGTGTTCAAATCTACATACAAGGGCCTTCCCAAAATGTTATAATTGTGTTTAATAGTGAAACAGACCTATAACTGGAGCATAAATTAATATTTCCCCTCCTTTGATGTTACTGAAATGGCTGTACTGTAAAAGGACTCAGGAAACCTACCTTTCGCTGCAGCTTCACTGAACACTCGCAGCAAGGTGGGAGTGAAATAAGGACTCATATGTTTATAGAGCTCCATGGGGCAAAGCTAGGATTACCATATGGATCCAGAAAAGGAGGACAGATTGAGCCAGCCCGGGTTTTTCTTCCATTGAAAGAAATGAAAATAAATCCCGGACTGGCTCCATATGTCCTCCTTTTTCTGGAGCCAGACAAAGCAAGTGCATGTAAATTGATCTCATTCATATCCATTTGGCTATCCTGAAAGCCAGGCTGACTGGGTGTGTGCCAAGAAGGAGAACTGAGTTACATTTTTTGTTATGTGTGTTTGCATTTTGTTTTTCTTCAGTCACTCGTACACTCGTATGAGACATATTTTAGAGCATGGTTGTTTTATTGTGAGCTGTCTCATACGTTGGATGATATGGCATATAAATAATAAAATGCAGTGCAATGATCGTCACCAGCCTTCAAACTTGAGCCAAGTCTGCATGAAGAAACCTTTCCTCCTCTCACTTCCTTTGGTGCAATGAGGCTTAAGTTAACCAAGGCATACAGGACTTTGGCAAATGTGAAAAGAGGCAGTTCTGTGCTCAGAAGAGAACGGGGCTGACAAAAGCTCACTTTACAAAGGCTGTCTTTATAAGGACTGCCCCAGGCACCCAGAGAAAATGTCTCAACATGATATCTCATCTCTAAACTTACACTGTTTACAGCAACACAGTCAGCGAAGGTCTCCAGCAAAGAACTTTGGCACACTGCATGGAGCGATCCACATATGGACAAAACAAGACTCAGTTCTGAAAAGCTACCCGATCCACGCGCAGGACCCAAGAGACAGGCAGAGCTCTGGATGAGACCTTGGTACAGGGAGGAGGGTTTTAGATATGTTAGGAACTGGGCAACATTCTGGGGAGGGGGGAGCCTATTCCGAAAGGATGGGCTCCATCTTAACCAGGGTAGGACCAGGCTGCTGGCATCGGCATTTAAAAAGGAGACAGAGCAGCTTTTAAACTAGAAAGGGGGGGGAGGCCGACAGTTGCTCAAATGCGCATGGTTCGGGATAAGGTATCTTTCAAAGATATCACCAAAACAGGGAAGATGGGCTATCCTGACAGTGAGGTTGCAAAAGAGACCGTAGTAGATCAGGTGTCCTTAAATAAAAATAAAAATCAGACAAAAGATTGCAAATTAATACTGTTAAGTACTAAGCATGATGTAAATAGGAACAACAAACATAGTTTGAAATGCCTATATGCGAATGCCAGGAGCCTAAGAAATAAGATGGGAGAGTTAGAATATATTGCACTAAATTAAAAATTAGGTATAATAGGCATCTCTGAGACCTGGTGGAAGGAGGATAACCAGTGGGACACTGTCATACCTGGGTACAAATTATATCGTAGTGATAGGGTGGATCGAATTGGTGGAGGGGTAGCATTGTATATTAACGAGAGCCTTGAATCAAATAGATTGAAAATTCTGCAGGAAACAAAACACTTCTTGGAATCACTGTGGATTGAAATTCCATGTGTAAAGGGGAAAAGGATAGTGATAGGAGTGTACTATCGTCCGCCTAGCCAGGATGAACAGACGGATGCAGAAATGTTAAAGGAAATTAGGGACGCAATCAAACTGGGCAACACAGTAATAATGGGTGATTTCAATTACCATGATATTGACTGGGTAAACATAACATCGGGACATGCTAGGGAGGTAAAATTCCTTGATGAAATCAAGGACAGCTTTATGGAGCAGCTGGTACAGGAGCCGATGAGAGAAAGAAAGATTCTAGACCTAGTCCTTAGTGGAGCGCATGATCTGGTGCAGGAGGTAATGGTGCTGGGGCCGCTTGATAACAGTGATCATAAAATGATCGGATTTGATATTAGCTTTGAAGTAAGTATACATAGGAAATCAAATACGTTAGCGTTTAACTTTAAAAAAGGAGACTATAATAAAATGAGAAGAATGGTGAAAAAAAAACTTAGAGGAGCGGCTGTGAGGGTCACAAATTTACATCAGGCGTGGATGATGTTCAAAAACACCATCCTGGAAGCCCAGGCCAAATATATTCTGCATATTAAAAAAGGAGGACGAAAGACCAAACGTCAGCTGGTGTGGTTAAAAAGTGAGGTGAAGGAAGCTATTAGAGCTAAAAGAAAATCCTTCAGAAAATGGAAGAAGGAACTGACAATAATAAGAAACAGCATAAGGAATGTCACGTCAAATGCAAAGCGCTGATAAGGAAGGCTAAGAAGGACTTCGAAAAAAGGATTGCGTTGGAAGGAAAAACACGTAGTAATATTTTTTTTTAGGTATATTAAAAGCAGGAAGCCGGCAAAAGAATCGGTTGGACCGCTAGATGACCGAGGGGTAAAAGGGGCGATCAGGGAAGACAAAGCCGTAGCAGAGAGATTAAATTAATTCTTTGCTTTGGTCTTCACCGAGGAAGATTTGGGTGGGATACCGGTGCCAGAAATGGTATTTGAAGCTGACAAGTCGGAGAAACTTAATGAATTCTCTGTAAACCTGGAGGATGTAATGGGGCAGTTCTACAAACTGAAGAGTAGCAAATCTCCTGGACCGGATGGTATTCATCCCAGAGTACTGATAGAACTGAAAAATGAGCTTGCGGAGCTATTGTTAGTAATATGTAATTTATCCTTAAAATCGAGAATGGTACCGGAAGATTGGAGGGTGGCCAATGTAACGCCGATTTTTTAAAAAGGTTCCAGAGGAGATCTGGGAAATTATAGACCAGTGAGTCTGATGTTGGTGCCGGGCAAAATGGTAGAGTATTATTAAGAACAAAATTACAGAGCATATTCAAAAGCATGGATTAATGAGACAAAGTCAACATGGATTTAGTGAAGGGAAATCTTGCCTCACCAATCTACTACATTTCTTTGAAGGGGTGAACAAACATGTGGATAAAGGTGAGCCGGTTGATATTGTGTATCTGGATTTTCAGAAGGCATTTGACAAAGTACCTCATGAAAGACTCCAGAGGAAATTGGAGAGTCATGGGATAGGAGGTAGTGTTCTATTGTGGATTAAAAACTGGTTAAAAGAAAACAGAGAGTAGGGTTAAATAGTCAGTATTCTCAATGTTGAAGGGTAGTTAGTGGGGTTCCCCAGGGGTCTGTGCTGGGACCGCTGCTTTTTAACATATTTATAAATGACCTAGAGATGGGAGTAACTAGTGAAGAATTTAAATTTGCTGATGACACAAAGTTATTCAAAGTCGTTAAATCGCGGGGAGGAGTGTGAAAAATTACAAGAGGACCTTACGAGACTGGGAGACTGGGCCTCTAAATGGCAGATGATGTTTAATGTGAGCAAGTGCAAAGTGATGCATGTGGGAAAGAGGAACCCGAATTATAGCTATGTTATGTAAGGTTCCACGTTAGGAGTCACGGTCCAAGAAAGGGATCTAGGTGTCGTCGCTGATGATACTTTGAAACCTTCTGCTCAGTGTGCTGCTGCGGCTAAGAAAGCAAATAGAATGTTGGGTATTATTAGGAAAGGAATGGAAAACAAAAAGGAGGATGTTATAATGCCTTTGTATCGTTCCATGGTGTGACCGCACCTTGAATATTGTGTTCAATTCTGGTCGCCGCATCTCAAAAAAGATATAGTGGAATTAGAAAAGGTGCAGAGAAGGGTGACGAAATTGATAAAGGGGATGGGACGACTTCCCTATGAGGGAAGGCTAAAGTGGCTAGGGCTCTTCAGCTTGGAGAAAAGGCGGCTGAGGGGAGATATGATAGAGGTCTATAAAATAGTGAGTGGCGTGGAACGGGTAGATGTGAAGCGTCTGTTTACGCTTTCCAAAAATACTAGGACTAGGGGGCATGTGATGAAGCTACAATGTAGTAAATTTAAAATGAATCGGATAAATTTTTCTTCACTCAATGTGTAATTAAACTCTGCAAATCGTTGTCAGAGAATGTGGTAAAAGTGCTTAGCTTAGCAGAGTTTTAAAAAGGTTTGGACGGCTTCCTAAAGGAAAAGTCCATAGACCATTATTAAATGGACGTGGGGAAAATCCACTATTTCTGGGATAAGCAGAATAAAATGTTTTGTACTTTTTTTGGGATCCTGCCAGGTATTTGTGACCTGGATTGGCCACTGTTGGAAACAAGATGCTGGGCTTGATGGACCTTTGGTATTTCCCAGTATGGCAATACTTATATACTTCACTGTAAAACAGGGGTCCCTATACTCAGTCCTCAAGGTCCACAGCTTGTTTTCAATGGGTCCAGTATTCAAAGGATTTATGCTCCAAACCTGGGGCCTTTTTGCTAAACTCCATTAGGCACTAACGCGTGCCTAATTCAGCTTAAAATGGCATACCATGGGATGCGCTCAGGTATCCTGCAGTAAGTGCTATTTTAGCATGCACTAATCCATGCGCTCAAAATTTTTTCTTTCTTTTTTTTTTAGAGAGGGCAGAGAGTAAGCATTCCTGCGCTAATCAATTAACACAGCCCCATTACCGCACACTAACTGATTAGCGCAGGATTACACCGTGAGCCCTACCGTTTACGAAATGGGTGACAGTAAGGGTTCATATAGTAATTATTTTTGATGACTGCTGTAGAAATGACTTTAGCACACAGAAAAAAAAACCCCACGCAAGGCACTGTTCCTCTAAGCTGAGCAGGTGTCCTCCAACTGCATTGCTACCAGTAGGGGGTGGTGCTTCAATATCGTGTTTTCAATACAGGCAGGTTCTCTGGCGTCCAGTAGAGCTTGCCTGTCCCTCACTATTGAAAATGTGATAATGAAACAGCACCACCCACTGGCAGGACAGTAGGTGGAGGACTGCTGCTCACTCAGCTTACAGGGAACAGTGATGCAAGGGTGCACTCATAGGAGCCAACTTTTCAAGATGATTGGGGGTCCTGAACACAACCCAAATTAGTCAAATGTACCCAGATCTACTTAAAATTTAGAAAATTATTGAAGACTGTAATGTTCAAAAAGGCTTATTCTCCAGGCTCGACATAATTCAAATTAACTTCTAGTATAGCAAAGATTCAAAAACACTAAATATCTTTTTATCTTTACATATTGTTGTTTCAAATGTTGTTTACTATCTTACTTTTAAACGGTATAATTGTACTTCATGCACTGTAGCCTTTTCTACAGATTGTGTAAGCCACATTGAGCCTGCAATTGGTGGGAAAATGTGGGATACAAATGTATTAAATAAATAAATAAACCCAGTATTCTCCCTCCGCCTGCCACCACCAAAAAAAAAATAGTCCTAGATTGCGTTCACAGATAACACGAGGCTCCATTTCCCGAACTTTAGCTTGCACACCATTCCTTATTCCTGAGACATTACTACACCATCAAAACACTGTCCCCTGCACGTTTAAAATCCAAACCACACCTTGTTAAGACATTTTTAACAATATACACCGACCTGGGCAAAGACATGCTCAGAACATTACCATACCATAATAGCACTAACTGCCAGAACACGAAGAGCTACAACCTCATGCATGAAAAAGCAGCAGTGCAAATATTACACTGGGCCCTAAAACACCAATACACTACCTAATGAAAAAAAAACCCAAAACAAAAAAAAAAACAAGATCTCTATTCAGAATACCACACCATGGTCATACATGAAAAACACTTGACACAACAAATATATCACAAAGGACCAGAGATAAATATGGGCAAAAGAACTGAACTAGAAAACCTCACAAAGTCAACTAGAATCAAAACATCAGAGATGTGCATTTCCAAAAACTGACATATTTGTATGAACTTGTGGCTAACAGTGTGCTGCACTGGACAATGTTGGCACATTTAGACTGACTCTGGACAGAACTTCTGCATGAAGGAAGCCCCTATCTCATTATTCAATACCACTCTGTGAAATAGCAGTAATAAAAAAGGCAAGTAGGTGCATTTTTATAATAACCACTGCATTCCACAAAAGGAAAAGGAGCAAATTCCCACATGCCATCTTTTTCTTTTGATGTAGGCACAGGAAAAAAAGATGTTAAATGCTCCCAGGTCTCAACCTAATTAATGTGTTGTGTTTTTTTAAATTGTAGTTATAAATAGTAAGTCTGATTTTTAAGCACCTGATTCTCATAACATGATATCTGTTTTGGTGGCCCTGTACTAGGTGAAAACATCTCTGCATGAATACAGAGAGTCCCTATAACCAGCCCCTCCAAATGACACAATGATTTACAATTTAGAATTAATTTCTCAATACTTCCCCTGTGTACATCCATATGCTGCAAAGTCGGCATATTTGAAAAAATGAGCAAGATCAAATAAAAATGTTATCAACAATAAAGGGAAGGGAAATGGGACTTGATATACTGCCTTTCCGAGGTCTTTTACAACTACATTCAAAGTGGTTTACATATATTCATTTAAGTGACTTGCCCAGATCACAAGGAGCTGTAGTGGGAATTGAACTCAGTTCCCCAGGATCAAAGTCCACTGTACTAGTCACTAGGCTACTCCTCCACAGCAAGGTAGATAGAGTGGCTCATAGGTTTGCTTGTTTTGTTTTGTTTGAACGGAGATGACTGACAGCTGTGTGGAGGAGAGGAAAAAGTAAACTTACCTAATTGGCTTCAGCTTTTTAACATCACCTGTTCTGGCTCCCTGTACTGCTGCCCTTCTTCAATTTTCCGGGCCACCGGCAGTGTCAGTGAGGTAAACATACTGCCTTTGGAGGCCCCGGAAGCTCTCCCTCTGTTGCAGTATCCCACCTATGCGGAACAGGAAATTGCATTAGAGGGAAAGCTTCCGGGCTGTCGAAGGCAATATGTTTACCTCACTGACGCTGCCGGTGGCCTGGAAAATTGAAGGACAGCAACGCAGGACAGGGAGTGGGACAACAGTGCAGGGTGCGGGAGGGCAGCCAGTAGTGCCTAAACACAGGCACTTTACACCACTGCCCCATATTATTGAGAGTGCTTGAACACCCACAGGGTTGGCACCTATGGGAGCACTAAGGCCACTTTTGACCACAGCTTTGTAAAAGGGCCCCTTTGAGAGTTATGCTCTTTATGGTCTGTTTTATTTACTTATTTATTTATTTATGTATTTATTTATTTATTGTAATTGTATCCCACGTTTTCCCACCTCTTTGCAGGCTCAATGTGGCTTACAATATATCATGGATAATGGAAATAGCAAGAGATATACAATTGGTTTTACAGAAGGATTTTGGGTTAAATGGTCATGAAGTACAAGATAGTGGCATTACAGAAGACATTGACAGACATTAGGAATACGAGATAATAGTATTACAGAAGACATTATCAGACATTAGGAATAGAATATACTGGTGTAAGAGAGACATTGTGAACAATGGACGTGTTACAACGTTTGTAGGTGTATTTGGAGATATTACATATTTTATTCTTTGTGGTATATCTTTTCAAAGAGATGAGTCTTTAGTAGTTTATGGAAGTTAGTCAGTTCATAGGTTGCCTTCAAATAGCGTGGTAGCGCGTTCCAGAGTTGCGTGCTCATATATGAGAAGGTGGAGGCGTGTGTTAATTTGTATTTCAGACCTTTGCAGTTGGGGAAATGAAGATTAAGGAATGTTCGAGAGGATTTTTTTGCATTCCTGGGTGGCAGGTCTATTAGGTCTGACATGTAGGCTGGGGCATCTCCATGGATAATTTTATGAACGAGGGTGCATAATTTGAACGTGATTTGTTCTTTCAGTGGGAGCCAGTGCAGTTTCTCTCGTAGGGGCTTTGCACTTTCATATTTTGGTTTTCCAAATATTAGTCTGGCTGCTGTGTTCTAGGCTGTTTGGAGTTTTTTCAGTATATGTTCTTTACAGCCGGCATAGAGTGAGTTACAATAATCCAGATGACTGAGTACCAATAATTGTACCAGATTGCGGAAGACGATCCTTGGAAAAAATGGTCTTATTCTTTTTAGTTTCCACATTGAGTGAAACATCTTTTTGGTTGTGTTTTTCGCATGATTCTCAAGTGTTAGATGCCGATCAATGGTGACTCCAAGAATCTTTAGGGTATCCGAGATTGGTAGATTTAGTTTTGGTGTGTTGACGGTGGTAAATTTGTCTTTGTTATGTTGCAAGGTGAGTACTAGGCATTGGGTTTTTTCCGCATTCAGTTTCAGCTGAAATGCATCTGCCCAAGAATGCATAATATGTAAACTTTGGTTGATTTTGTTGGAAATTTCATTTAGGTCTTGTTTGAATGGGATGAAGATCGTTACGTCGTCAGCGTATATATATGGGTTGAGGTTTTGCATCGATAGTAGTTTGGCTAAGGGTGTCATCATTAGGTTGAATATGGTTGGTGAGAGGGGGGATTCCTGTGGAACTCCGCATTCAGGTGTCCAAGAGGCTGATGTAATCGAATTTGCTGTGTCTTGATATGAGCGTGTAGTTAGGAACCCCTTAAACCAATTGAGAACTTTACCTCCGATACCGAAGTATTCGAGGATGTGTAATAAAATTCCATGATCAACCATGTCGAAGGCGCTTGACATGTCAAATTGTAGAAGTAGTTTGAAAGTTAAATAACTATAACATAAAGCTGTAACACCATCAACGTGTAGCAATGTGATCGTTTATGTGTCAAAAAGACACTATAAGAGCTCTTATGTTATCATGTGACTTATTGGCTGATAGCTCTGTACTGCCATTTACTGGCTAACAATTTTGCATTGTCAACTAGACCAGGGGCGTAGCTACGGGTGGGCCTGGGTGGGCCCAGGCCCCCCAATCTTGGCTCAGGCCCGCCCAAGCGACGACGACTGGAACGGCGACTTTTACCCAAGTCGCAACAATGAACGGGCAGGCGGCGCTGCGGTAGTAAAAGCAACAAGGAGACTGGTTCGACTCTCCGTCCTTCACTTCCCTCCCTCTGCGTCCCGCCCAAAAGGAAATGACGTCAGAGGAAGGTGGGACGCAGAGGGAGGGAAGTGAAAGATGGAGAGTCGAACCAGTCTCCTTGTTGCTTTTAATACCGCAGCGCTGCCTGCCCGTTCGTCACTGCGACTTCGGGAGTAGACTGGAACGGAAGTTGGCTTGGAGATGCTGTGAAGGGGGAGGGGGGACACGCTGGATAGAAGGGGGAGGGGGATGGACAGAAACAGGATGGGCAGGGGAGAGAGGAGAATTGCTGGACAACAGGGATGGATGGAGGGGAAAGGGGAGAGGAAATTTGCTGGAGATGGATGGCTAGAGGAGAGGGCAGGGGAGAATGGAGAGTTGCTGGACATGGAGCGGAGAGCAGGGGAAAGAAGAAAATTGCTGGACATGAATGGATGGAGCGGAAAGGGGAGAGTGGAAATTTGCTGGAGATGGATGGCTGGAGGAGAGGGCAGGGGAGAATGGAGAGTTGCTGGACATGGAGCGGAGGGCAGGGGAAAGAAGAAAATTGCTGGACATGATTGGATGGAGCGGAAAGGGGAGAGTGGAAATTTGCTGGAGATGGATGGCTGGAGGAGAGGGCAGGGGAGAATGGAGAGTTGCTGGACGAATGGATGGAGGGAGGGAGGGGAGAGAAGTCAGGAAGGAGGTGCACATGGATAGAGGGGATGGAAGAGAGGAGAAATGCTGAACATGGATGGAGCGGAGGGCAGGGAAGAGAGGAGAAATGTTGGACAAGGATGGAGGTAAGGAAAGACAAAGGAAGGAGATGCACATGGATGGAGGGGAAGGGAGAGAGGAGAAATGCTGGACATGGATGGAGGGAAGGGAAGACAGTGGAAGTAGATGCACATGGATGGAGGGGAGTGAGGAGAAATGCTGGATATGGATGGAGGGAAAACTGCTGAGTTTAAGGGCTGGTTTGGAACACGTTGAGGGCAGATACTGAAACTCAAGGAAGGATAGGGGCAGGGCTACAGATGGTAGACAGGACGCATAAGGACACAGGAGTATGGTGGACATGGTGAGTGAAAAAATATCAAATGGAAAGAAGACACTGCGTAAAACAGAAGACACTGGGACCAAAGCGAATAGATCAGACAACAAAGGTAGAAAAAAATATTTTATTCAGAATTTATTAATTTGAATATGTCATCTTTTGGAAATGTGCATCTGTGATATTTTGCATGTAAGTTTAAATTTTTCTGGTATTGCTGCATGCTGAGTCTGACTTCTTGAGTTAACTTTCCAGTTCAGTATTTTGCCTTCATATTTTTTGATTTCTAGTTCCTTGTGTCATGTCTGTTGTGTCATGTGTTTTTCAAGTGTGATCAAGGTGCAATATTCTGCTAGCATGTAGTATTCGCAGCCCTTTTTGTTTTGCTTTTTTTCACGAGGTAGTGTATTGGTGTTTTAGAGCCTAGTGTAATTACAGTTCTGCCTTTTCAAGCATAAGGTTGTAGCTCATCCTGTCCTTGGAATTAGTGCTGTTATGGTTTTAAAGATATGAGTGTGTTTTTGCACAAGTTTGTGTATAGCATTTTGCAGTGGAGAGATTGTGGGATAATATAATTATATTTAAAAATATCAATTTTTCCATTAAGTATGTATGTGGTTATACTGATGCAGGGCAGCTGTTGGGCAGACTACTTAGAAATCCATCATCAAGTGAATTCTTAGGCATTATTTTGTAGGATCCCAAGAGACACTACTCATACTTATATAGACAGTGCGTGCCCACCCATATTAGCTCTGGGCCCACCCAAAATCTCAGGTCTGGCTATGCCACTGAACTAGACTAGAATATCTCTGAATCCTGAGGCAGGCGCTTGCCATGCCAAAACGCAGGACTTATTTTGGACTTAGCCTTTGTGTCTTACCTATCTTAGTATTTTGGAGTATTGTGTTCAGTTCTGGAGGCCATATCTTGCGAAGGATGTAAAAAGAATTGAAGCGGTGCAAAGAAAAGCTACAAGAATGGTATGGGATTTGCGTTACAAGACGTATGAGGAGAGACTTGCTGACCTGAACATATATACCCTGGAGGAAAGGAGAAACAGGGGTGATATGATACAGGTATTAATCCGCAAACGAACCTTTTCCGGAGATGGAAAGGCGGTAGAACTAGAGGGCACGATATAAGATTGAAGGGGGGCAGACTCAAAAAAAATGTCAGGAAGTATTTTTTCACGGAGAGAGTGGTGGATGCTTGGAATGCTCTCCCGCGGGAGGTGGTGGAGAGGAAAAGAGTAACGGAATTCAAATATGCGTGGGATAAATATAAAGGAATCCTGTTCCGAGGGAATGGATCCTCAGAAGCTTAGCTGAGATTAGGTGGCAGAGCTGGTGGTGGGAAGCGGGGCTGGTGGTTGGGAGGCGAGGATATTGCTGGGCAGACTTATATAGCCGCATTGAGCCTGCCATGAGTGGGAAAGCGCGGGGTACAAATGTAACAAAAATAAAATACATAAAATACGGTCTGTGCCCTGAAAATGACAGATACAAATCAAGGTAAGGTATACACAAAAAGTAGCACATATGAGTTTATCTTGATGGGCAGACTGGATGGACCGTGTAGGTCTTTTTCTGCTGTCATCTACTATGTTACTATGTTATTATCAATAAATTGTTTCCCCTGGTTGCACATGACATTGGGCTTCCCCAATTGTTTTTCACACCCAGCCATTCTCATTTTTAGGATATCCAAATGAATTAAATTTGCATGTACTGCCTCCATTGTGTGTAATGTCTCTCCTGCATATTCGTTGGATATTCTAAAAACCTGACTGGCTGGGTGTGCCTGGGGCACTGGTTGAGAACCTTGCACTACTATAATAGCCATCTTTCCAAGGAAGTTATTAGCCTGGTGAGGTGCCCTTGAACAGTGTTTGATTTCTTCATTACTCTTTTTAAATTGCTTAGCAGGCAAAGGCATGTCTTTTCTGACTGCACCCAGCAAGAACAATGGAGATTGTGGCTGAAGACAGAGACTTGAAAGAAGTGAGAGCTTAAAAGATTTAAGTTTGATGTGAAGCTTGTAGCAGAGATAATTCTAGCAAAGCAAAACAAGAGGTGACTTGGAGCCATAAACTCTGCCCTTACCCAGCTGGTTTCTAAGTCATTTTGCATACAGATTTTCATACCTCTCACTTCAACTAACCAACACAAACCTGTGGCTCAGGCTCTCCCAATCAACTTCACCACGCCATCTGGTGGCAGCTCAGGAATTACAGCTATGGTAGGGTAGTATTTTAATACCACGGAACATCTGAGGCTGCCCTTATTATAGGATCTAATAAATCTCCTGGTTGTTGCTGTGTTCTGTAACCTGAGATGATGCACTAGATTGCTATGGTGCTCCTACAGATGCTACAACAAAGTAAAAAGTGGAACCAGCTGAGAAGAGCAGTGTGGGATCACAACCGTTTAATTAAAATGATCCCACACTGGTCTTCTGGACCAGTTCTGCTTCTTGCTTTGTTGCTCCTTTTCTGCAGAATTTGTTTCTTCCATTTTTTTTTGCTCCTACAGGTGCTACTAACAATGCTCCACAAGAGAAAGCTCTTCAGGGAGTGGAAGCAGGGCTTAATACTGATGCCCGTCTGCTAGTTTTCACATAATAGTGCATGGGGATGGTGTAAGCTATGCATAATTGTGTCTATGTGCTAGACTTAGGGGGTCTTTTGCTAAAGCTTAGCTTGAGTTATCTGCAGCAGGGCCCATAGGAATAAAATGGACCCTGCTGCAGATAACTCGAGCTAAGCTTTAGTAAAAGACCCCCTTAGTAAATAAAGGAAGAAGTAGGAGGGCTATGCTGGTAGCTCAGATGCTATGATCAAAAATAAACGCGGGGGCTAGAGGCCATTAGCACTGCATTAACGCCCGCATTTGCCAGCGTAGAATGATCAGAGGGGTCTAGCATGGCAAACGAGTGCACCAGGCCTTAGCGCAGATAGTATGCAAATGTAGTCAAGTTCATTTAAATGAGGTCATTTTGTATTCCTCCCCAATGATCAGAAAAGAGCATCCGAAACAAAGGTGCCTTACCGCTGAATAAAATAACGCCAGGTCTGAGCAGGCATTAGGGTGATTCAAATCCGGTAGAAAAGGAAACTCAGCATCAACATGACGACATCACTCTCCACAACATCGTCATGTTGACGCTGAGTTTCCTTTCTACCAGATTTGAACTGGCAGCGTCTTCTTACAGTTGCCTGCCATGATGGCTGATTGACTGCTTGTGAGTGTGCACACATAGTTTATGACTACATTTTGATCCCCCGAGGCAGGTCATATAGGCCGAAACACCTTTTTCACATGGTGGGAGTTAGGAACTGTTTGAGAATTATACAGCATTATATCCAGAGGAGTGGCTTAAGATAAGTGGTCGTTGTTTTCCATTTTGATTATATATCTATAGGCATTTTGCTTTTTACATGTAGTCTAGTCATCATACTGTATCTTATATAAAGCAAAGTATAGTAAAGACTTTTTAAACTTTGGAGTCCAGTGATTGATGAAACTGTAAAGAGCTTGGTTTTGAAATAGCTTGGGCTATAAGAGATCTAATAGCTCATTCATATGTTTTTCTGATGCCTCCAGGATTTTTTGCCTCTTTAGAAGTTCTGTCAGAAAAAGTTGTTGAATGTGTGCTACCACTTTAATTTTACTCCTCTTTGATCATTGTATGTTATGTTTTCTGGGGAGTATGATTGTTGATTTCCCCCCCCCCCTTTTCCTTCTCACAAGCTATTCAGAATAGCACCAGAGTTTTGATCATCAGCCCCTCAGTGTCATGACCGTGCACTACCATGTGGATGAGGTCAGGTTTTCATTTCACTAGGATTGGGGATACTGCTGAGAGAGAGTCAGGGTTATCACTCAAGGGCAGAGCAGGTGTTAAACATTAAGGAGCCCAGGGCAGCAGCTGAAAAGGGAGCCCCAAAGTCTACCTGTAGGCTATTCCTCCTTGAGCTTGCCCTGTTTGACAGCCCCTAACGCCCACCCTGTTCAACACCTAGTAGCCAAATGTAAGGCCCACGAGTGCAGGAGTCCAGAAAGATTCCCAGTACATGGTCCCTCATCCCAGATCATGACTACAGAATACACAGCAAAACAGGGAAACACCTCTACTTGAAGTCCAATAAAGAAATTGTGACAGACACTCCCTGTGTTGAAGCTTGTGTCACACTCACCACTTCTTTCTCCCTGCATCATGATTGCAATGACTGGGTTAGATACACTGGGAGAGAGATATAAAATCAGGGAAAACAGTTCTCAGGCACTTGCAAATGCAGATTCATAGCACCAGGTCTCAGCCCTGGTTCCAGTGGAGGAGGAGGCCCAAATCAACAGGAGGAAAGTTCTGGATCAAAAACAACAAACTGCCAAAATGCCAAGAAGCACCCAACATGTTACACAAACATCTTAACACCAAATCTTGCAGACCACTGAGTTAGCCACATCATGTTTTTTTAATAGATTTTTATTATTAAATCATAAGCCTCATTTTTAATTTAAAAATCCACCAAAACTGTACTTTGAGGGGTTTTTTTTCTTCTTTCACTGACTGTCTCTTTAGCATGAGATCTAAAATAAATTTCTTCCTGTGGTGATGAAGGAAAAAGCAAATCTTAATATTTTGTCATAGCACAACCCACAAGAGTCTTCAGCTGTGAGAAACATCTTGCAAAGCAGCTGCAGGGAATCTCAACAATGTGAGCCATGGAACTTTATGAATTAGTCAGGGAGACTTTGGAAGGAATACAGCTGCTGACTCAACAAGCTAATCATTCTCCCCCCCCCCACCCCCCACCCCCCCACACACACAAAAAAAAGAAAGAAAACCCAGCTTTTAGCACCCTGCATCTATGGGCTCAATTTACTAAGGGCCCCCCCCCCCCCCCATTTCTGTGTTTCTGTGTCTATGTGGAAAAAACTTGGTAAGTCAGGGTCATAAATATGTATTTAGTAATCAGGTTTCCAGTGCACTTCCTGTACCTCTTTCACAGGTCTTGAATTGTGTGATGTGGCTTAGAGGCAGTAACAACGATGATTAGTGTGTTATTATTCACTATCTGGTAAACTCTCAAAAACAATGGATGTTATATTTTTGATTTTACTTTGTTATCTGTTTAGTACTTGAAATGATGGATTTGGTGGAGGGTAAGTTTTGGAAACCTATTATTCACTAGTGTCTACAAATACAAAAGCAAAGGGAACCTAATTAACAAGAAGTGAAAGGAAGCCCTTTTTCACACAAACACATAATTCATTTGTGGAGTTTTCTGCATAAGTCATATGAAAATCAATAGTAGAAACAGGTTCAGATAGCGGTTGGAAAAGGGTAGATCAATTGAATGCTATTAAACACAATGATCAGAGGTATGGCCCTAGATTCAGCACCTCCCTAAACCATGCTTGCTGGACAGGGTAGGAACCACTTTGGGGTGAATTCTATATATGGCACTGAAAAAATCAGCACCAAAAAAGCACTATTCTATAAGCTGTGCTTAAAGTTAGGCCCGGTCTATAGAATAGCGCTTATGCCTGGGACTCTTGTCTAACTTTAGGTGCGTCAACAAGTGAAGAGTCCAGTGTAAATGTTTAAATAATCAACACCATGTATTAAAATTCCAGATATTCCTTTATTCTCAAATATTATCTTCTTTTATATATAAGAAGTAGTTGAGCATTTAGCTATGGCTCGACGGTGGCCAAACCCGTTTCACTTTACATGCTTCATCAGGAGCCATGCATCAACTTTCTTATAATATCAAACAAGATGGTATCACATATTTTTGTGATCACATTGCATCTTATCAAACCCTAAGAACGCTGCATGAAAGAATTGGGGGTTGATAAGATGGCGACTGGGAGGGAGCGTGTAGAAGACGCTCTTGTCCACGTACCTTAATTTCCTCATTAACTTTTCCCCAAGATGCCTAAGAGAAGAGGCACAGCTGCTGCTCTGTCGTCATTTGGCACTTTGGGGCGCTTTCTTTGTTTCGGGAATTATACCAGGTGCTGGAGCTCCACTGACGGAGAGAGCGGGGGAAGGAGAGCCGCCCCTCTGCCTGGAGACAGAAACAACGTTGAGCCCCGAACAATGGTCAGCCCCTCCCATGCCGGCAGACACGCCGAGAAGGGACTGGGAAACCCCTAGTACCCAAGAGGCGATGGGGTTTACCGGCATGGGACCCAACTCGGATGGAGTTCTGCCGAGAGGAAATGCACAGGCAGCGCTGGAAACAATGGAAGGGAAAGTCCTGACTGGAGACCAGCTGATGAAGGAAGTGGGCCCCTTAGAGGGAACTATACACGTAGATACATCAAGTAAGTCTTTATTGGGGGAGAAACCAGACAATATAACTTTGGATGCCATTTGGGAAGCTTTAAAGAAACTGGAAACTTTGTTTTCACAACAATTTTCCTCATTTATTGATCAATCTCAGACCTCATTAAATAAAATACCTGTATTAGAAGGAAAGATACAAACTTTGGATAAATCAATGGAGAATAATATTCAAGGCTTTTTATGTCCTTAGTGAGATACAGCCTCCAAAACTGAACACAATACTCCAAGTGGGGCCTCGCCAATGACTTGTACAGGGCAATGACAGCAAAAAAAGCACCAAGAGTTCCAGGACAGGGATAGCAGAATTGTATTATGAGACCTGACACGGGCTATGTTTTGGCATATGCACATACATGAGGGGGTCAATGTAGTACAATCCACTCAATACAAAAAAGCTATCCAAAAACAAAATTGCAGAAAACCAATATACAATGTTAATTCAAATTGCGCCAAATAGTCACTGCTCAAAGCACTTCTGGGCGGTGAGTTCAATCCAAACTGTGACGTTAATACCTTCTTCTCCTAGTTATACCTCTCTCAATGCAGCATAGCATTCTTCTGGCTGAGGCCACTGTCTTGTCACATAGTTTTTCTGCCTTTAGATCCTCAGAGACCAAGTACAGCAGTTCAAATCTGTTTAGGTATTACCTAATAATATGTTTTTGCAGGTGATGCCCATCCATATAACAGCAGAATGGCTGGCTGAACTGATAATAAAACTAAGGCAGCTCTGGAATAATTCCACAATGCTGTTGGACTGTATAAATAATCCCAGTCTCACATGCTCTGAATAAGCTGTTTAAATAAGAAAAAATACAAAATGATCCACACAAAATAAACTTATGGAACACAAATATATATCCTTTTTTTAATGAAGCTTTTTAAAAAATAAAAAAAAACTTACCAAGTTCCATAGTTACTATGTAATTTTGTAAGTCTATCTCTTTTGAAAATGAGCACCAAAGTTACTCAAAGTTGTTAAATCACAAGAGGATTGTGAAAACTTTCAAGAGGACCTTACACAACTGGGAGACTGGGCATCCAAATGTAAGCAAGTACAAAGTGATGCATGTGGGAAAGAGGAACCCAAACTATAGCTACGTGATGCAAAGTTCCACATTAGGAGTCACCACCCAGGAAAAGGATCTAGGTGTCATTGTTGAGGATACATTGAAACTCTCTGCTCAGTGTGCAGTGGTGGCTAAGAAACCAAATAGAATGTTAGAAATTATTAGGAAAGGAATGGAAAATAAAAATAAGAATGTTATAATGCCTTTGTATCGCTCCATGGTGTGACCACACCTCAAACATGATGTGCAATTTTGGTCAATGCATCTCAAAAAAGAGCGGAATTAGAAAAGGTACAGAGAAGGGTGACGAAAATGATAAAAGGAATGAGATGACTTCCCTATGAGTAGGGTTACCATATTTTGTCCCCCCAAAAGGAGGACACATGCCCCGCCCCTTCCATGCCCCACCCATTCACGCCCTCACTCCGCCCCCTGTCATATTTTCCCCTCCCCCCTGTCACACACCCCATCACTCCCTCTCCCTGTCACCCCCTTCCCTTCCCTTACCTTACTACTGCCCTGGTGGTCTAGTGACCTCTTCGGGGCAGGAAAGAGCCCCCTCTTTCCTGCCCGGAGTGCTGCCCTGCGTGCATCCTTTCTGTTCGTGATCTCGGCGCCGATTCAAAATGGCCACCGAGAGTTGAAGTCTTGTGAGATCACGTCACCTCTCGGCGGAAGAGGTCACTAGACCACCAGAGCAGTAGTAAGTAAGGGGAGGGGAGGCTAGCAATCTGCCCATTTGTCTGGATTTCTGATATCCGGACAAGCGGGCAGATTGGCAAAATCCCACCCGGTTACCTGGACATGTCTACCCATTCCTCTCCACTCAGTATTTTATAGATCTCTATCATACCTCCCTTCAGCCATCTCTTCTCCAACCTGAAGAGCTCTAGCTGCTTTAGCTTTTCCTCATAGGGAAGTCATCTCATCCCCTTTATCATTTTCGTCACCCTTCTCTGTACCTTTTCTAATTCTGCTATCTTTTTTGAGATGCATTGACCAGAATTGAACACAATACTCAAGGTGCAGTCACACCATGGAGCAATACAAAGGCATTATAACATTCTTATTTTTACTTTCTACTTCTTTTCTAATAATTTTCAACATTTTATTTGGTTTCTTAGCTACCACTGAACACTGAGCAGTGGGTTTCAACGTATCATCAACAATGATACCTAGATCCTTTTCCTGGGTGATGACTTCTATTGCAGAACCTTGCATTACATAGCCATAGTTTGGGTTCCTCTTTCCCACATGCATCACTTGCACTTGCTTACATTTGAATGCCCAGTCTCCCAATCTCAATGACACCTAGATTCTTTTCCTGGGCGGTGACTCCTAATGTGGAACCTTACATTACATATCTATAGCTTGAGTTCCTCTTTCCTACATGCATCACTTGCACTTGCTTACATTTGGATGCTCAGTCTCGCAGTCTCGTAAGATCCTCTTGAAATTTTTCACAATCCTCTTGCAACTTAACAACTTTGAGTAACTTTGTGTCATCTCTCAGGCTCCTCCTGCAATTGCTCACAATCTTCCTTTGATTTAACAACTCTGAATAATTCTGTGTCATCTGTAAATCTGATCACATAATTTCCAGATCACTTAGAAATAATATTAAAAAGCACTTGTCCAAGTACAGATCCATAGGGCATTCCATTATTCATCTTTCTCCATTAAGAGAGTTGGCCATTTAGCCCTACTTTCTGGGTTAAAAAAAATCTTTTAACCAGATCCTGCTCTATAATAGGACATTGCAAACTATACCATGACTTTTTAATTTTCTTAGGAGTCTCTTACGAGGGTCCATAGTTATGTATGCTAACTGGTTAGCACATCCATAACATGGGAACCCTTACTGCCTCCTAAATAGGAGGCAGATATGTTCTCCTAGATATGCAAGCCCAGAATAGTAGATAGTAAGGGATATAAATGTTGTAAATAAATAAATAATGTGAACATTAGCACATGGCTCAATCATTTAACAGTTGCTATTCATCATATGTGAATAGCAATGATATGTTGGATAGCAACTGTTAAATGATTGAGCCACTTTGGTTGGTAAAATTGTATTTGTTTCAAATATAGTGGCATTGTCCTATTTTTGATTTAACATTAGCACATGACCTGAAAGAGAAATACCAGAAAATGCCCTATTTCCCAGGCATGCTAGAAATGAGCTTAGGGGGAAATTCTATATATGATGCCTAAAACATCGGCACCATAAAACCATACGGTTAGCGTGAATCTATAAACTACACCTAAAGGGGCCCTTTTACTAAGCTGGGGTAGAGCCTACGCACGTGCAGCGCATGCTAAAACAAGACTGCCGCCAGGCTAGCATGCCCCCTGGATTTGGCATGTGCTCATTCTGGTGGTAGAAATTATTTTTTAAATTTTCTACCACACGTGCCGTTGGCACACGCTGAATGGTTACCACACATGTTGCGTGTAAGCCCTTACCGCTAGATCAATGGGTGGTGGTAAGGGCATGAGCCATAAATAGGCACGTACTAGTTTTCATTTTAGCCCATGCCCATTTCCCGGCCCATTCACAAAATGCTTTTTTTTCCCAGACGCGTAAAAAAAATGGCCCCGCACATGCCCAAAACACAAGCCCACACTACTGCTGGCCACTTTTTACTGCAGCTTAGTAAAAAGACCTCAAAGTTAGGTGTAGTTTATAGAATATGCTCACGCGCCATTCTTGTGACTAAAATTTAGGCCACCTAAAACCAGGCCTAAATACCTGCACCCAGGGACGTATCTGGACTCCGGCGGTAGGGGGGGCCAGAGCCAGAGGGAGGGGGCACATTTTAGCCCCCCCCGCCACCCCCCCTCCCCGCCATTGCCGGACACCCCCTCCCTTCCCGCTGCCAACCCTCCCTCCCCGCCGTCGCTTACTTTTGCTGGCGGAGGACCCCAACCCCCGCCAGCCAAGATCCGCTTCCTCCTCCGAGTCCTACCTTTAAAAATATTTCTTCAGCTGCGGGGGACTCCAACCCCCGCCAGCCAACCCGAGATCTTCTTTAACTTTCTTCTATCTTCGTCCTCCGCGTGGCCGGCGATGTGTTGCTGCTGTTGTGCAAAGCTGAAATCCAGTTTCGGAGTCTGACGTCGCAGCACGTTACGACGTCAGTCAGACTCCGAAACTGGATTTCAGCTTTGCACAACAGCAGCAACACGTCGGCCATGCGGAGGACGAAGATAGAAGAAAGTTAAAGAAGATCTCGGGTTGGCTGGCGGGGGTTGGAGTCCCCCGCAGCTGAAGAAATATTTTTAAAGGTAGGACTCGGAGGAGGAAGCGGATCTCGGCTGGCGGGGGTTTGGGTCCCCCGCCAGCAAAAGTAAGCGACGGAGGGGAGGGTTGATGGCGGTAGGAGGGCCAGGGCGAAATCTGCGGGGGCCCAGGCCCCTGTGGCCCCACGCAGATACGCCCCTGCCTGCACCTAAGTTAAGTGCAGATCAGGTGTATTCTATAATAGTGCGCATAGTTTTTTTTGAAACGCCCACAACCCACCCATTCCACAGCCATGGCTGTGCCCCCTTTTCAACTGGGCAGATTAGAATTTACGAGCACCGTGTTCTGAATAGGCCTAGAAAGTTGTGTGTGTAGATACTAATTAAAGCCAGTTAGTGCTGCTAATTGGTTTTTAAGTACCAATTATCAGTGCTGATTGGCTTGTTAATCAATTAAGTTGGTCACACACTTTGGAGGTTAACACCCGTAGGAAAGTCCTGCATTAGCATGTGCAAAACCCATTTACTAATACAGTTCAGTAAGGGGCAGGGATGTCGCTAGGTGGGGCCATGGGCCCCCACAGATTTAGCCTTGGCCCCCTCTATTTTCGACCCCCCCCCCACTGCCACTGACCCTCCCCCACCAGGTACCTTTGCTGGCGGGAGTCCCCAACCCCCACCAGCCGAAGTCTTCTTCAGCGCTGATCTCCGGCACGTTCGCTGATCTGTTTCTGTGAGTCCTGACATCCTGCACAGGGCTACATACAGGACGTGCAAACAGGACGTCAGGACTCACAGAAACAGATCAATGAACGCGCCGGAGACCGGCGCTGAAGAAGACTTCAGTTGGCAGGGGTTGGGGACCCCCGCCAGCAAAGGTACCTGGCGGTGGCGGGGGAGGGTCGGGACAGGAGGGGAGGGGCGGCAGGCTAAACTGTGCCCCCCCACCTCGGGCTCTGGACCCCCCTCCCGCTGAGGTCTGGCTACGCCCCTGGTAAGGGGAAATGCAAGTCTGCCTTTCTGTGGTTTTTGCAACTGCATTCAAAGCGGATTATATAGTATATGCAAGTACTTATTTGTACCTGGGCAATGGAGGGTTAAGTGACTTGCCCACAGTCACAAGGAGCTGCAGTGGGAATCAAACCCAGTTCCACAGGATCAAAGTCAGCTGCACTAACCACTAGGCTACTCCTCCACTCCACTAGTAGATGTACCCTTACCTGTTTTTATAAAATGGGACCAAAATAAGCACCTTCTCACCCTCTAAATCTTGGTGTCCTGTTATAAAATTACCTAAAGTCTAAGAAAAAAGTTTTACACCCAAGTATTGAACAACCTTCTACTATCATGTGTCTGTGACTTTCCTATGGCCTTCTTAGTTTTGATTAAAATAAAAACATGATCTCCAGTGAGGTGAGGACTATGCCATCGAAAAGACAGCACTGAAAGACCCTTTCTTTCTCCAAGGAAGGAATGAGCGCTGTGCTTGCAGGTCTAAAGTCTGATGTGTTATGGGTGGGGACAAGTTAACAGCATGCTACAAATTTACCACATCCGCTGTGGCTAAGAGTTTCTGTTCAAAGAGCAAGCAACTTTTCCTGTCTAGAGGTAAATATGTCACACATTAAAGACTTGCTTCGTTTCTTTTCTGTGCTATTTTATGTCTAATCAGTTATGAGTAGATTAGTAATATTAAACTTTGATACTTACATAGATTTCCCCAAGTTAATTACATGGTAGCACCTTACTTTTCCTCCCCCCACAAAGCCCCCAATCTGAGCACAGCACTAATCCTTTACATAAGTACATAAGTATTGCTATACTGGGACAGACCAAAGGTCCATCAAGCCCAGCATCCTGTTTCCAACAGTGGCCAATCCAGGTCACAAATACCTGGCAAGATCCCAAAAAAGTACAAAACATTTTATTCTGCTTATCCAAGAAATAAGCAGTGGATTTTCCCCAAGTCCATTTAATAATGGTCTATGGACTTTTCCTTTAGGAAGTTGTCCAAACCTTTTTTTAAACCCCACTAAGCTAACCACCTTTACCACATTCTCTAGCAACAAATTCCAGAGTTTAATTACACGCTGAGTGAAGAAACATTTTCTCAGATTTGTTTTAAATTTACTACTTTGCAGCTTCATTCAATGCCCCCTAGTCCTAGTATTTTTGGAAAGAGTAAACAGACGCTTCACTTCTACCCATTCCACTCTACTCATTATTTTATAGATCTCTATCATATCTCCCCTCAGCCATCTTTTCTCCAAGCTCAAGAGCCCTAGCCGCTTTAACCTTTCCTCATAGGGAAGTTGTCCCATCCCCTTTATCATTTTCGTCACCCTTCTCTGCACCTTTTCTAATTCCACTATATCTTTTTTGAGATGTGGTGACCAGAATTAAACACAATATTCGAGGTGCGGTCACACCATGGAGCGATACAAAGGCATTATAACATCCTCATTTTTGTTTTCCATTCCTTTCCTAATAATACATAACGTTCTATTTGCTTTCTTAGCCACTGCAGCACCCAGAGCAGAGGGTTTCAACGTATCATCAATGACAACACATAGATCCCTTTCTTGGTCAGTGACTCCTAACGTGGAACCTTGCATTACGTGATCAGATGAAATATCAGCGACAGTCAACAAACCAGGATTAAACCCGTGGAGTTTCTGCGTTATTTTTTTATAAGAATTCTTTTTATTAAATGAATCAGAACAACACCACAAAACTGACAATAGAGAATCACAAAAGATTCGTATTACAGCATAAAATCCCCCCCCTACCCCCCCCCCCCCCACATCCTTCAACTCATCCCTAATGTTCCTTTTCAAAACTACCATCAAATATGAGAAGTTTTTGGTCTTATAACTTCCCATTACACTTGAACCACCTCAGTAACAAGAAACCCATCTCACCCACCCCCTCCCAGCATTACACCTTAACTCTCTCAAGACAATCAGACTAGGAACTGACAAAGCATAATTTATAAATCTAAATCATTGAGCAATTTACTATGTGCTCTAGATGACAAGCCCTGAACAAAGGGTTTCCATATTAACCAAAACCGCTTCTTCTGTTGCAGTGTCAGATGGGCATCTTGAGCTTCCAACATTTTCAAATTATGAAAAACATTTCTTCAGGGCCAAAAGGAAGGGGACGTATTTTGCACCCATAGTAACATAGTAGATGACGGCAGAAAAAGACCTGCACGGTCCATCCAGTCTGCCCAACAAGATAACTCATATTTGCTGCTTTTTGTGTATACCCTACTTTGATTTGTACCTGTGCTCTTCAGGGCACAGACCGTATAAGTCTGCCCAGCACTATCCTCACCTCCTAACCACCAGCCCTGCCTCCCAACCACCGCCTCTGGCACAGACTGTACAAGTCTGTCCAGCACTATCCCCGCCTCCCAACCACCAGTCCCGCTTCCCACCACTGGCTCTGGCACAGACCGTATAAGTCTGCCCAGCACTATCCCCGCCTCCCAACCACCAGCCCCGCCTCCCGATCTCGACTAAGCTCCTGAGGATCCAATACTGCAATAAGCATTTCCTACCTACTATTACAGCCTTACTCAGCAGTAATCTCCCACCTGTACCCACTGAACCAAAGGCCATTGCCCTCCCAAACAAAACTCCCAGAGGGGACAATAATACTGCTCTTTGTTATAAAGCTGCCAAATACTATTGTATGTGCTTCCAGAAATATTGCATTTTCCCACAATTTGTTTATTTATAGCAGTATTTATATCCCACATTTTCCAAACATGTTTGGTTCAATGTGGCTTACAAATTTAGTTGGAAAGGTGGAAAATTACAATTGTAATAGGAAGGAGGGATGTTTGAGAAGAATGACAAGATAGAAACATTTTAGAAGAATTTTTAGAGAATTGTATATTAGGAGATTAGATAGGTAAGTAGATGCTTGAGAGAGATCTTGGTTAGGGAGGTGGGGGTAGTTGGTTGACATAGGGAGTGTTTGGGTTAGTTGGTTGGATTAGGGAGAGGTTGGAAGAATCAGCTAGCATGTTCGTTTTTATTGTATGTAGGTAGGAACTTTTTGAATAGGTAGATCTTGAGGTGTTTCCAAAAGATGGTATACAGTGTTAAGGACCTTAGGGATTTGGGAAGGGCATTTCACAGCTTGGAGCTTTGGTAGGGGAAGTTCGCTGAGTGAACAGATTGTAGATTATCATGTGACATGGAGGAGACTGAAGAGTCAGGTAGTTCTTTGCCTCTTACAGGGTGTTCTTGAGAGGTAGGATGATCATGTCTGAGAGGAATGCAGGTGCCAGACCATGGTACAGAGTTTGAAGGTTATGCGGGTCTTGATTGGGAGCCAGTGGAGAGCTTGTAGTAGAGGGGTGAGGACATGTCGAATTGTAGTAGCAGTATGTGTCTGCCTTGGCTGATTTCTCTTCTGAAGTTGGCGATCAAGGCGGTTAGTGTAGTTTCTGTGCTGTAGCGTGATCTGAAGCCTGATTGAGAATCATGTAGTATTAAGTAGTTGTCCAGATATTCAGTGAGTTGTTTATTGAGTATGCATTCCAATATCTTGGCAATGAGGGGTATGGAGGCCACTGGTCTGTAATTTTTGACGTCGCTGTTGCTTGATTTAGGGTTTTTGAAGATTGGTGTTAGAATGATGTTTCCCCTTTTCCCTAGGGAAGATGCCAGTGGCTAACAGGTTGGTTAGGTAGGCTGTGATGCTTTCTAGGAAATGGGTGGGAGGTTCTTTTAGTTGGTAGCTGGGGCATATGTCCAGTGAGCAGTGGGATTTGGTAGTTTTGAGTAGCAGTTGGTGGATTAAGGCTATTTTGGGGGTGAGAATGATGATCATGATTGGTTGGCATCAAGTGGTTCACCTTTCCTGGTGAGTTCATCCAAATACAGATCAAGGTCTGGGTTATCTTTTTGGAAGAAGGCTCTCACTGATGTTATTTTACCTTTGAAATAGTTGGCTAGTTCTTGTACTCCTGGTCAGTTGGTCTATGGAAATGAGTGAATTGATTACTTTGTAGAGTGTTTTTGTAGTCAGATCCAATTAATTGTTTGTGTAATTATTATTATTATTAATTAATTTATTTATTTATTTAGATTTTGCTCACACCTTTTTCAGTAGTAGCTCAAGGGGAGTTACATTCAGGTACACTGGATATTTCTCTGTCCCAGGAGGGCTCACAATCTAAGTTTGTACCTGATGCAATGGAGTTGAATTTGATTTTCTTGAGTTTTGCTTTGTATTGTCTGATTTCTGATTTCTATTTCATTTTGTTGTCGTCTATTTTGTATTTCTGCCACAGTCTTTCTAATTTTCTGCATTTTCTTTTGTGTTCCTTTAGTTCATTGTTGTGCCATGGATTCACCTTTTTCCTGGTGGTTTTCTTTGTTTTCAGAGGTGCTATGATGTTGAGGACGGTCTGGCATCTGTCCTCCCAGGATGATAGGAATTGTGAGGTATTATGGGTGGGGGTTGGGGGGGAACCAAGAGTTTGAATAGATGTTGGTCCAGAAGTTTTCATTGTCAATTCTGCCTCAGGATTCATAGGTTGTAGGCGTGTTTGTGGTTTGGGGGGAATCCTCTTTCCAGTTGAGGGTGGCAAGTAGTTTGAAGTGATCAGACCATGGTGTTTCTTTCCATTTTAGAATGTTGTGCGCTAGGTGGTGTGTTTCTGTGAATTTATATGCTATTAGGTCGAGTGTGGGGCCTTTGTTGTGGGCTGGTTGAGGGGAAGGGTATTGGAAGTTTCATTGTTGAAGGAAGTTGTAACATTCTTTGGTGTTTACGACATTTGTGTTTTTTAGATGTATGTTTAGATCTATGAGAAGCAATATGTTTGAGTGGGATATGCATGTGTTGGAGATGAAGTCAGTGAATTCCTGAGAGGATTCTGACCATTTTCCTGGTGGTCTGTAGAAGAGGATGCAGAATTGTTGATCTTGAAGGGTGTCGTATTGTGAATGATAGTATTTCGAGTTGAGGAAAGCTAAATTTGGAGATAAGTTCTGTTTTGAGGAAGGATTTGAAAATCAACTACTATTCCACTTCCTTTTCTTCTTTCTCTTGTAGTGCATTTGATTTTGTAACCTGGGGGAGGGGCATATTTTATTTAAGATGTTGCCGTTATCGAGTTGAATCCATGTTTCTGTAATAAATAGAGCTCCTAGGTTTTCCTCCTGTATTCAGTCTCTAGTGGTTTCTTGTTTGTTAACCACTGATCTGACATTTACAGTGGGGGAAATAAGTATTTGATCCCTTGCTGATTTTGTAAGTTTGCCCACTGACAAAGACATGAGCAGCCCATAATTGAAGGGTAGGTTATTGGTAACAGTGAGAGATAGCACATCACAAATTAAATCCGGAAAATCACATTGTGGAAAGTATATGAATTTATTTGCATTCTGCAGAGGGAAATAAGTATTTGATCCCTCTGGCAAACAAGACCTAATACTTGGTGGCAAAACCCTTGTTGGCAAGCACAGCGGTCAGACGTCTTCTGTAGTTGATGATGAGGTTTGCACACATGTCAGGAGGAATTTTGGTCCACTCCTCTTTGCAGATCATCTCTAAATCATTAAGAGTTCTGGGCTGTCGCTTGGCAACTCGCAGCTTCAGCTCCCTCCATAAGTTTTCAATGGGATTAAGGTCTGGTGACTGGCTAGGCCACTCCATGACCCTAATGTGCTTCTTCCTGAGCCACTCCTTTGTTGCCTTGGCTGTATGTTTTGGGTCATTGTCGTGCTGGAAGACCCAGCCACGACCCATTTTTAAGGCCCTGGCAGAGGGAAGGAGGTTGTCACTCAGAATTGTAAGGTACATGGCCCCATCCATTCTCCCATTGATGCGGTGAAGTAGTCCTGTGCCCTTAGCAGAGAAACACCCCCAAAACATAACATTTCCACCTCCATGCTTGACAGTGGGGACGGTGTTCTTTGGGTCATAGGCAGCATTTCTCTTCCTCCAAACACGGCGAGTTGAGTTCATGCCAAAGAGCTCAATTTTTGTCTCATCTGACCACAGCACCTTCTCCCAATCACTCTCGGCATCATCCAGGTGTTCACTGGCAAACTTCAGACGGGCCGTCACATGTGCCTTCCGGAGCAGGGGGACCTTGCGGGCACTGCAGGATTGCAATCCGTTATGTCGTAATGTGTTACCAATGGTTTTCGTGGTGACAGTGGTCCCAGCTGCCTTGAGATCATTGACAAGTTCCCCCCTTGTAGTTGTAGGCTGATTTCTAACCTTCCTCATGATCAAGGATACCCCACGAGGTGAGATTTTGCGTGGAGCCCCAGATCTTTGTCGATTGACAGTCATTTTGTACTTCTTCCATTTTCTTACTATGGCACCAACAGTTGTCTCCTTCTCGCCCAGCGTCTTACTGATGGTTTTGTAGCCCATTCCAGCCTTGTGCAGGTGTATGATCTTGTCCCTGACATCCTTAGACAGCTCCTTGCTCTTGGCCATTTTGTAGAGGTTAGAGTCTGACTGATTCACTGAGTCTGTGGACAGGTGTCTTTCATACAGGTGACCATTGCCGACAGCTGTCTGTCATGCAGGTAACGAGTTGATTTGGAGCATCTACCTGGTCTGTAGGGGCCAGATCTCTTACTGGTTGGTGGGGGATCAAATACTTATTTCCCTCTGCAGAATGCAAATAAATTCATATACTTTCCACAATGTGATTTTCCGGATTTAATTTGTGATGTGCTATCTCTCACTGTTACCAATAACCTACCCTTCAATTATGGGCTGCTCATGTCTTTGTCAGTGGGCAAACTTACAAAATCAGCAAGGGATCAAATACTTATTTCCCCCACTGTATGTACACGATTGGTATTGGTAGGTAGCCGGGGGTTGGGTCATTTTTGCTGTGAATTTTGATGAGGTTATGTTTGCCAGTTTTGTTTTGTTTTTCTATTTTGTTTGACTTCTTGTTTCTGTGGGTTTGGTCTTTAAATGCTGTTGTATGGTGATGTGAAATCGGTGATGTGGGTGTGTGTTGATATATCGTTAAGGTATGCATGGGATATGATTGGGATGGTGTATAGATTGTGTAGAGGTTGGGTGTGGTGGAGGTGAAGAAAATGAAGAGTATAGTGAGTAGGATAGATTTGAGTTACATGTGTTTGTTAGTTCTGGTGTTGGACATTTTTGTTGATGGATTTTGTTGGATTTGTGTTGGGGGATCTGATGGTGGGTTAGTATTGTTGGTTAGGGTGAGGGGGGAGAATAGGTAGATGATAGGAGATAGATGGGTTTTGGGTGGAATATTAAGAACCCATTTTTGCAGTGCTTGAGGAGAGGGGGATAGTTAACAATTAAAGATAAGGAATGTTTGGTACACAGTTACATCTTTTCAGGAACCGAACATCCCATTTATAACCCAGTGCCTGTCTGTTTCATTTGTAGCCTAAATGACCAGTTTTTACTTCCGCTGCATGTGGGATTCTTTTTCATAAAAGGAATTTGCTAGCAATATGGGAGGTATTAGGACTAATATTTCATCATATTAATCGGGACAAGTCTTCTCTCCAGCATTGTTTCCAAGGCGGTTGTCATCTCTGCATTTATCTCTGTGACCCAGGCCAAACTAACTGTATGGCCAGCCAGGTTAGCAGGTGCCACCATTTTGTACTTGCCCCATTTTTGTACTTTGGCTGTCATTCCAATGAGTTCTTCTGTTGAATACTGCTCCTTGCACTAGCTACCCCCGGATTCTATATATTGTACCCAAAGTGGGGTGCCAAAATTTAGGCTCATGTCTAAGCTGCTTGCACAAATTAATTGATTAAGGAGCCCTTAACTAGCAATAATTGGGCACTAACAACCAATTATTTCAGTTAGTTGGCTTTGATTAGAAGTTGCGCGCGCATAGGGAGCACACTATTCTATAAGGATCAGCACCTAACTTTTCTAGCGTGTGTCTGAAAAGAGCATGTGGCCGGGAGCATGTTGGGGTGCTCCAAAACGTTGTATGCAGAATTAAAGAATTTGGCCTAAGTGGGCCTAACTTGGGCACTGGCATTTACACCTGGTTTTAGCAGGCGTAAGTCCAGAGCCCAAAAGATAGGCATGGAATCCACACCTAAGCGCTGATCTATATAAGCCCCACATCCTTTATAGAATAGCGCTTAGTGTTGAATGTTTTCAGCACCCAAGTTTCAGTGTCATTTAAAGAATTTCCCCCATAGTGCATAACTACGGGGGGGGGGGGGGGGGTAAGTATGGGTGGAGCATGGGCAGGCTATGAAAATGTCTCCAAGCAAATTGTGCAACCTATAGAACACTATCAGTTAAGTGCGTTGCATGTTCATTTGGATGTGCCAAATTATGTCAGCCATTGACCTGGTATATGCGGATGTGCCTACATTTCAGCTTTACTCTAGTATTCTATAATGGCTTAGGTGTGCCCCCAAACAGTGGGGTAGCTAGGTGGGGCGCCAGGGGAGCGGCCGCTCCCCCAAATGGAGTTCTGCCGGCGTCTATTTTTTTTCATCCTGTTGCAGTGAAAATGTGCGCCAGCGGAAGTCCGCTCTCGCTCCCCCCGCACCGTCAACTTGCCTCGTCCTGGCTCCGCTTTAATATTTAAAAGTATGGCACCAAATCATACATTTTGTCAAAATGGTTCTGGGAGGGCTGGCATTGGTGTGGTTATGACTGTTGAATTAATGATCAAAATCTGAGAAGGTGTGAGCTAAGAACGTTAACTAGGGGGTGGGGGGTGCAAGTCTGAAGGTTTACGTAAGGTGTTTAATGCCCTTCAAACTGCACTTGTTGCAAATGGAGGCGGGTCAAATATTCTTATATGAAGGAGATGAGAGGCATGGAAGGCTAAGAAAGGAAAAAATAGCACCACACACAGAGAAAAACTGCTGACTGCACTATTTCATGAACTCAATTTTTATTAAAAGAAACTCTACCAAACCTTGTGAAACAGGAGTGCCTGATGTTCATTGGTTTAGCAGCAACAGACAGAGACTCAGCTAAAGTTTAAAGGGTACTGGCTCACCAAGATAGGCTCCTTGAGTTTTACCTATTTTTGCTCCTGCATTACATAATAAAATAAAAGTAGTACAGGAGATTCAAGCTCAGGCATCGTTTTATTTCAGAGTACACACAGGGGCCAGCCCAGTGGCTCAGGTGGAGCATACAGAAAGTCTCTGTTTGGATCCTTGTTGGTTGGGGTTGGAGGTGACTCAAAGGGGTCACAGCTTAAGGGTGACACCTAGTGGACTGATTCAGAGCCATATTTGCAGGATTCCAAAAGGATCTCAGGCGCATTGCCCCAGCTGGGGACCTTTATCACTGCACTGAACTGACTAGGTAGATGGATGGGGGAGGGGGGGAGGGAATATATGGAATAAGGGTGAAAAATTCCCCAGGTAGTTACAAATGAAGGTTTATGACACCAGGTTCTATCCCTGGTTGTGACTGAGATGTGGTAAAAGCAGTTAGCATAGCAGTATTTAGAAAAGGTTCGGAAAGTTCCTGGAGGAAAATTCCATAAAATGCTATGTAGATCTGGGGAAAGCCACTGCCTATCCCTGGGGTCAGTAGCTTGGAATCTTGCTACTTTTTGGGGCTTTTCCAGGTACTTGTGACCTGGATTGGACACTGTTGGAAACAGGATATTGGGCTAGATGGACCTTTGGTCTGACCCAGTATGGAAATGCTTATGTACTTATGAGATGGAAGCGTTAAGGAAAAGGACAAAACTGAAACGTCAACCCCCCCCCCCCCCCCCCCCCCCACACACACACACACACACACACACACACACAAAAAACCCATTTAACCAGAGGCGTAACTATGTAGGGTGCAAGAGGAGCAGTCGCTCCCCCAAACAGATTTTGAATGAAATAGTGCCTATGCAAATTGGGCCTGCAATCTTGCACCGGCATCTATTTTACAAAAGGTCTGCTACCCCTGATTTCAGTACCTGGCTACACTTCGTCATTTAACTTGCCCAGTAATTTGTAATTCGGAGCTTTAGCAGTGATCAGATCACTTTCACAAGATTTTCTTTTTACCTTCAGCTTCCTTCGGTTATAGCATAGACCACAGAAAGGTAGTATAACAAAGGAATTTAACAAACAAACATGCAAATTGACGCATCCTGATTGGCCAATCCTGCAAAGCAATATGACTGCTGTAGACAAACATTAGTCAGTACAGCACGGTGCCCACTTATTGATAGTTAAGGGCTCCTGAATCAATTAATTTGCGCATGAATCTTAAACATGTGTCTAAATTTCAGCACGCAACTTTGGGCACAATATACAGAATCTGGGGGCAGCTAGTGTACGGAGCAGTGTCCAGCCAGAGAACTCAGGCTTATAGCCCGCTAATACCTCAACAGTTCTAAGCGGGTTACAATCTAAAGAAGCCAAAACATACTTCTTGGAACCATAGTTAAAAAGTTATTTAGTTAAAACATTTTCTAAAAAGTTAAGTTTTCCAAAGTTTCCTAAATGACATATAGGACTGTGATATTGAAAACAGCCCTGCTACCTCTTTCCATAATCGTACACCCTGAACTGCAAGCAACCCATCAAAAAGGCTTATTCTTTTCCTTCCTTTAGCAATCGGGAATGTGAAAAAATTGTCACCAACTTGCCTCCAACTTCTATTTCGGGGTACAAATCAAAAGTGTGTGATCACATAATTTGGAACCTGACCTTTGTAGAGAACACAAGCCATTTTAAGTAAAATTCTGGCGGCAACTGGCAGCCAATGAAGTTTTAAACAGATCCTCATTATTTTTGAAGTGGGGCTTCAGTGTGAGAACCAGAACCAGTGCGGAATAAAGCAGATGGTGTCCAGAGCCCTGGATGATAAAGATGAGGGGTTCCTCTCAAACGATGTAGCCTGTCTGGCTGCTCAGGCACACTTGGAGCAAAACCTTCATTCTATAAATGATGCCCAAAGATAGACATACAATTGGGCATGTGGTTATAGATTTTATGAAATTATCTGTTACTGTGATAGAGATTTGATATGTTATTGGCGTGCGTGTGAGAAACGGTGGTTGTGTCTGTCAAGGTTTGAAGACGGTATATAGTTAGAGCTTGTGGATTGTATCAATACACAAGGAACTTGTCTGTGCTACAGGTGCTTTAAAAGATTTTTCTTTGTAATCAGTCTCCATGCTTTTTCCAGCTGGTTTTAAGTACTTATGGTTGTCACATTAGCCTACTTCATGGCTAATGTAATAAGCTGTATATTAAGAATGAGAACTGAAAATCAATGCAGTTTGCTAATGCATGCTAAAAATGACTATTTTACTTCCAACGTGGTAAACTAATGCCATGCAAATTACTGCCGTGTTAATAAAAGTGCACAGACAGAAAAATGCATGCACAGCTATTTATACCCATTTTCTGCATTAGATCTTGATGTGCATAAATGTTAATTTATTTAATGCATCTCAACAATGATTGGTTCTTGTCATTGAAGTGATCAACCCACTTTCAGTATTCAACACTGAGCAAGAATTGGCTCCTTACTCGTCAGTATTAAGAGCTGAATGGGGATTGGCTCCTTATCCATTGGTATTCAAAACTGAATGGGGATTGGCTTTCCTTCCTGCTGAATTGATGGAAACTTCTTTTTTAATATTGAAGAGGATCCACTTAGTCTGCTACATTTTTTTTAAAGATATTGGAGGTTCGGGTCCATTGACTTGCTACATAAGTTTGTGGAAGTGCTGGCTTTCTACTTTCTCGTGGGCTACATAAGAATCACCATATTGGATTAGTGTTTTAAATGTACTACTTTATAACTTTATGGTATGTCCCCTAGTCTTTGTACATTTTTAAAGAGTAAATAATTGATTTGTATTCACCCATTCCATTCCACTCAGGATTTTATAGACCTCTATCCTATCCCCCATCAGCCATCTCTTCTGGAAGCCGAAGAGCTCTAACCTCTTAAGCCTTTCCTTACCTGAGAGGATTTCCGATCCCCTTAATCAATTTGTTTACTCTTCATTGTGTCTTTTCCAATTTTGCCACATATCTTTTTTGAGATGTGGTGACTAGAATTGCACAGTACTCAAGATGCAGTCTCGTCACGGAGCAATATAGAGGCATTATAACATTCTCTGTTTTATTATCCATTCCTTTCCTAATAATTTCTTAACACTCTATTTGCTTTTTTAGCCACCGCCTCACACTGTGCAGAGGATTTCAACATCTTGTCCTTGGTGACACCTAAATCCTTTCCCTGGGTGGTGACTCCTAATGTGAAACCTTGCATCATGTAGCTATAGTTTGGGTTCCTCTTCCCTACATGCATCACTTTGCAATTGCTCACATTAAATGTGATCTGCTATTTGGATGCCCAGTCTCATCAAGTCTTTCCGCAATTTCTCACAATTCATATGCAATTTAACAACTGTGTCATCTGCAATTTTGATGACACGTTCACTGCTATATATTATTTTTAACATATCAGAGGTCTGAAGGGGGTCCAAAAATGTTACTCGCATAATCCCAAACATCTTCCCAATAACACAAACAGTACTTAACTTAATGTAGGCCAGCGTTTGCAGTCAGATAGCCCTGACTAAAATATTTGTACAGTGAGGTCTCCAGAAGAGGCCTGAAGCGAAACGGTATCCGTTGGGACCTGCACTGGCCTGTTCCTGTGCTCGAGACTGTGGAAAGCTATAGCACTGCTTGCAATTATTTTGATCCCCATTATGAACTTTGTATTGTTGGGCTACATTGACATAAGTGCTGTTTGTGTTGTTGGAAAGATCTTTGGGATTATTTGAGTAACATTTTTGGAACATATAAAAACATATTATTGGACACTAATTCACTGAAAAGAGGTTTTTTGACCTATAATTACTGTTTTAACTGTGAGCAAAAGTGAACACTGTTTAAATGGTTTACGATACTTATTAGGTTGTTACCACAGTTTCATGAGGTCTTTTCCTCCTTAATATAATTTTTCAAGAATTTTGGGATTCACTGCTGTGAATATTATTTTGAGTGAATAAAATCCTGGTTTGGTACTTTAACCTGTTAAGTCCCTTTTCCTAATCTTTATTTTCCAAAGCAGGCAAATTGGTACAGAATAGTGCATGCTTGTGTTTTTGGCCATAGAATATATCATACTGGTAGGAGGAAGAAGACCCTAGAAGACAGGAGGTGGAAGGCTGATTTGCCTTCTAATGTGGTGAGAACAGCTTGGTCTGTCTAGGTCAGGGTTTCCCAACCCAGTTCTCGGGGAACCCCAGGCCAGTCTGGTTTTCAAGATATCCACAATGAGTATGCATGAGATAAATTTGCATGCACTGCCTCCATTGTATGCAAATCAATCTCATGCATATTCCTTCTGGATAACCTGAAAACCAGACTGTCTTGGGGTTCCCCGAACTCTGGTCTAGGGATCTGTTATTTGAAGCAATATTTTGTAGTTGATCCTGAGTGGACGTAGAACTCATTAGTCAGCATGGAGACACCATCTCTGGGATTTCGAAAAAGCTAACAATTAACAACAATCTGCCTAAAAATGGAAAGGACTTGGGAAAGAGAATTTGGACTTTGAGAACTTACAGATTGTTCTTTGTGATTTTCTGCCTTTCTGCTGTTTTTACTGACTTTTGCTCCAGTAAAGTTAATTTGTCAGGTTTAAAATAACACTAGCATATGGAGGATTTTTTGTTTTTGTGTTATCAATAGAAATCAAACAAAATAAAACATGGAAAAGAAAATAAGATGATACCTTTTTTATTGGACATAAACTGAGTGAGAGATCTTCTTGTGCCTTAACAATGTGACTGTCCCAATCTCAGAATCTATGTTCCAGACATTGCAACAAATGCTGTGCTTTGCAGCTTCTGAAGGTAACCCCCTTGCTTTTCTCTTAGAGTTCCCCGCCAAAAGGAAGTTGCATTGTATTAGAAGTGATGTGACCTACATATTTGCAGCCTGGCTGTTCTTTTGTTCAGTTTGCCTGGGGCAAGTACGTCCCACTAAAACGCTTCTACTACCTGGAAATAAAGCTTAACAAGTAAAACAAAACAAAAATGCTAAGGTGACACCTTGTTATTGAATTTCTTGACTAATTTGAGGGCATTTACTCTCCCTCTTCCTCAGGTCCAAATAGAAACTGAACTTTGTGTTCTTTTATTTATGCTGTTTACCCCAAAATAAAGCAAGTACCTAGGAAATAGCCAACCATTGTCTGGAAATTCACTCAGTTGTTTCCAATAAGGCTGCACTATTCCCCACCAGAGGTCCATATTTGATAGCATCTGGATAGAGGACAAAATGACTGTCAGCATATGAGGCCTTGAACCAGCCTGGGAGAAACATGACAAAACAACATGGACATACAGGTCAGCGAGCACATTGTCGCTGAGGCTTTTTTACTGGACTAGCTTAATACATTTTTGATGAGCTTTGAGAGCTATACTTAATTTAGCAACTCTGCAAAATACACTAAGAATGATGACATCTGGATAAAAAGAGGATACATAATTAACTTGTAGCTTGGATTACAAAAACAGTGTGAAAGCAAAGACTGCTTGTGTAATCCACCCTATGTATTATTCATTTATCATCCACCTCAGCTCATTTTCTATTGCCCTGATCTGAATTTGTCTAACACTCTTCAGATATAATTATGCCTTCAGATTCAGTGAGCATTTTTCAAAATACTCACTGCTGCTGCCCGCTAAATTAGACCCGGATTGATGGAAACCACAGCAAACAAACTATGTGGAAGTTAGGCAATCACCTAAGTAATACCAAGTTACCTGTTTTGTATATATATGTGTAGAAGCCTAGTTTAGTAGTTGCCTAGGCATAGCATTGTATTCCTGTGTATTATATTATTTTAGACAACAATAGTGTTTTTAGACAATAGTGTAATAGTATGAAGTTAATTTCCTTTTAAAACTATATACTTTTGGTAAAACCTGAACAGCATTCTGAGCCAGATCAGAGTAAAACCCAAATTTCTCACATTCCTTCCCAGCCGATAAGGAGGGAGAAGCCCTTGACCAAAGTGTTATGTGCATGAAAGCAGGTTTTCATTCTTTCTCCTACAGGGGCATGGATTTCCCTGTGCCTAAGATGATACCAGCCTGAAAGCAGTTTTCTCTCTCTTTTCTCTATATGGGCATGGATTTCCCTATTGGCTGATAGCCAACCTGGGTAGACAGAGCTGAAGGTATATCCTGCCTTGCCTTTATCTGTATAAAGTTCTTTTTTTTCCCCCCCCAAGCTCCTTTTTTCTAGAATTCTGCTTTTGTACATTATAGCACTTTATGTTTTTTCCTCCTTTTCCATGGCTTTCTGCTTTATTGCACTTTAAATCACTCTGCAGCTAAGCAGAGCTCAGAAGACAAACAGGAAGGATTTTGGAGTTTGCTGGTTATGTATGCTGTACCCCTGATTCTTGACAACTGAGCTTACATCAAACCTGTTTGCAGAGATACGTGGCTCTCCAGTATGCAAATAAAGTTAAGTGGATCTATTTATCTATGCTAAGTGTCTGAGTGTTATCTGCACATATCTTTGGAAAACCAAGAGAAATATAATAGCCATGACTAGTAGTATAGCTAACAGTGAAGAACTTACAGCGGGCTGCCTAATGACCCAGATAGGCAAGCAGGATAGGCTGTGGGCCAGTGGCAAAGACCATTAGTAAAGGCTGTCTAGTGACTTGGCTGACTGCAGGGGCTGTGAGTTTGTTGCGTGCTGAGCTCACAGTGTAAGCATCTGTCTGATGGCTCATATCACGAATATTCAATACCAGGAACTGGAGTTCCTCAGGGATTGGTCCTGGGGCCAATTCTGTTCAGTATTTTTGTGGATGATATTACCTGGTTAAAACACACTGAGCAACACCTTTGCTATGGCGGGCCGAGGTCCTCCTCCAGTGGTCAGAACACTCTCCTATGTTTGTCAGTCAGTGGCACTGTTCATGGGCTGCCACTCTGCCACCCCCCCCCAAACATGCTCAGTTTTTGTGCATGCACAAAAACTAAGCATGCACAGGGACAGCATGGCAGCAGCCCATGGACAGTGCTGCTGACTGCAGAGTATAGGGAGTGTTCTGACCACCAGAGGAGGACCTCTTCAGCTGGTGGGGCTGCCCAAAACGCTGGGCTTACCTCAGAGCTCAGGCCCCTTGCAAGTGGAACGCACGCATCATTTGAGCATGCTCAGGGAGGGCAGAGAGAAGCTGCGGCCCCTGATTGCCCGCTTCTTGAATTACACTCTCAAGGCCCGAATATTGGAGATCTACATGAAACATTGTTCCCTGGAATATAAAGGAACCAAACTGCTATTGTTCCAGGATTTTTCTTCTAGAGTCTCAGAACAGCACAGGGCACTGGCCTCTTACTGCTCCCAACTGTTCGCCTGGGGAGTAAAATTTGCTTTCCAGTACCCAGCTTGGGTTCGGATCACCCATGAAAATCGCACATTGACTCTGACTAAAGCAGAGGAGCTCTGAGCCTTCCTGGAAGCACTGTCAACTCAGATGGGGCTGTATTGTGTTGGCTGTGACAGTTTTCTGGGATTCCCTAATATCTGATCATCTTATTGTTGGGTGGACTGACCTGCTTCTTACTCCAGAGAGATGGATCCGACTGTGTTGGCTTATTGGAAAGCTCACCAGGGTTACTTGCTCGAGGCTCTTTGGGGTTTAGCATTGTTGGTCAGCTTGGTTGGGGTCATCATTCTGGAGCTGCCTTGCATGGAGCCTATTTTGTGATGCAGGACCGTTTTAGGCACATTGGGTACATTTCTGTTAGATGATTTGTAATGTGCGGCCCTGTGCTGCCTGTGGACTGCTGACAACTCCTCATGCTTCAGCACGGCACAGAGTGAACTGCAAGGACTCGGGATTTACCAGCCATTGCCACCAGATGAACTGATGTATCTGGCCTGTTTGTTTGTTTGGTTTGGTCTAGTAACTCACAGGGACTTCAGACTTTTTCCATACGTGTTCATGTTACTGGTGTACAGGGGTGGGGGAGGGGGGATTTAATATTTACTAGGCTTTGATTATGGATTGGGAATGGGGAGGGGGTGGTTGTGTGGGGTGCTGGTGTGTGTGTGGGACTTGGTTGGTATGTTGTTGGCATAGTTGTGTGTAAAAGGGGTGGCTTTGGTTGTGTTTGAGTGTCTGTTGGGGGTGGGGACGGAGTTGGGGGAATAGGTTGTGAGGTGGTCTTTTGCTGCAGCTGGTGATGTCTTGGGGTAGTGGGGGCATGTGTAGGAGGGGTTTGTGTAGGTGGGCACCTGTGTCTGTGTTTCCATAGAAGCTGGGTTCACTGACTTCTTGGATGCGAGGGTTCCAACATTTCCTGGGGTGGCTTGACTGCGAAGGCCATCTTTATTTATTTTTTTATTTATTTGTTATATTTGTATTCGTGAAGGTAAAAGTGGGATGTTTGACCACGGAAATACAAATCCTGGAGACGAATATCTAAAAAAGCTTCTTTATTGATGAAAAGACTCGACACAACTGTTGTGTTTCGGCCTTCAGGCTTGCATCAAGAGTCTGCCTTAAACGTTTAATGCTACGCTTTCAGTGATTTCTTACGAGCAAGTGTGCCACGAAAGGTCTTTTTCAAGACCACTTCTGCATACAGCCAATCACATTACACAGACTAATTGTGTTTTTGGCTCCTAAGATCTACATATGTCAAGCCATTGAGGCAGACTCCTGATGCAAGCCTGAAGGCCGAAACACAACAGTTGTGTCGAGTCTTTTCATCAATAAAGAAGCTTTTTTAGATATTCGTCTCCAGGTTTTGTATTTCCGTGGTCAAACATCCCACTTTTACCTTCACTTGTGCTTTCCCGTGGGGCGTTCGAGTTCTCCGCCTGATCGCGGATTTTTCTGAACTTATATTTGTAGCCCACATTTTCCCACCTATTTGCAGACTCAATGTGGCTTACATAGTACCGTAAAGGCGTTCGCCATTTCCGGTAAAGAAACAAATACAAAGTGATATTGTGGTCGAATAAGGTTAATGTGTGATAGACACATTGGGGAATTGTAGAGAGGAAGAGTTATACAGTGTCCAATTACAAGCTTTGGTTTTGTTGTGTTGCAGGATTTAGGCACTTACGTTGGGTCAATAGGGTATGCCTTTTTGAACAGGTTAGTTTATAGTGATTTCCGGAAGGTTAGGTGGTCGTACATTGTTTTCACAGCTTCAGGCCTTGGGTAACACACTGGATTCTGTTGCTTCATCTCCTCCTTTATGTTGACCCTGGGTAGTGTGCAAGTTGCTACTTTAAATGTAGATGGCATATGCTATCCGGTGAAACGCACAAGAATTTTATCTTACTGCAAGCGCCTGAGAGTGGATGTCTAGTTTGTGCAGGAAACACCATCTTACCAACACTGAACACTCTAAATTAAAAAGGGACTGGGTGGGCGAGCTTGCCTTTATCTACTTTAACGGCCACCAGCAAGGGGTGGCTGTTCTCATCCACAAGCTGGTGGCTTGCCTCAGTGGCGTTCCTAGGGGGGCTGGCACACGGGGCGGATCGCAGATGCGCCCCGCCCCCCGGGTGCAGCACCCCCCCCGATGCAGCGCGGATCCCCCCAGCGAAGGAACCCCCCCGCCGGGTGCACGCCAGGGAGGGTGCCGTGCGCGCCTGTCCTCCATTGTTCCATGCTTTTTCTCTGCCCTGGAACAGGAAGTAACCTGTTCCGGGGCAGAGAAGAAGCATGGAACAACGGAGGACAGGCGCACGCAGCACCCCCCAGCGGCGTGCACCCGGGGCGGACTGCACCCCCCCCCTAGGAACGCCACTGGCTTGCCTTAATCATAGTCATTCAGGACCCTGAGGAGTGGTATGTGCTCTGGTTGGAAGAAATGGTATGGTATGTTATGTTATGGGAAGAAGTTGGCTCTGCTCTCTTTATGCTTTAATGTTTACTCATAGATTGTTCTCTTCTTTGCTGGCATTACTGGTTTCTGTGCTGCTGGAATTCAAATCATATTGGGGGGGGGGGGGTGATTTCAACATCACTGCAGACCCGTCCATAGATTGTAGCCCTCCAAAACTCTGCTTGAAGGGAGTGATAGGCAAGGGTGTTAATTTCCTTCTCAGTGAACTGGGGCTGCTGGATATTTTGCAGGCGCTGCATCTGGAGGATCATGATTTCACTTTTTTTTTCATGTCCAACAGATGCATGCTAGGTTAGACTATTTTCTTGTTTCTCCTGCTTTGCTGTCTGGGACTAGAGAATCCAGGATTGAAGATGGGGTGGTTTCGGACCATAGTATGGTGTGGGCGGATATGGGATTCCTGCATAAGGCTTCCTGCAGTTGGACAATGAATCTGACTCTATACCTTGATTTGGAGTCTAGGCACTTCCTCCAGGAGGCTTGGAATATGTATATTCTTGAGAATGACCCTTGGGATGTGACCCCATAGTGTACTGGGAGGTGAGTAAGGCAGTTTTACAAAAGAGAATAATAGAGTACATCATTATGCTGCGCAAAGTCTGGGATACGGAGCTTATTTTCCTAACCACTCAGCTTAGATTTTTGAGAGGATCTTTATTGTGGAGGCCCGTTTAGAGCATCCGCCAGCAATACTTATTGACTCGGAGGTATATCAATGAGATTTTACACAAGAGCCCTGAAAGACATTCAGTTGTATTAATACAATCTGCACAAGTGGGGTAACAAAGCTGGTAAATTGTTGGCTACCTTGATCAGGCAGCGAGCTGCTAAACAGGTGATAACCCAAATCAAAACATAGGTGGGCACCTCAACTACCAAACATGCAGAGATTCAGGATGCTTTTATGAAATGTTATCAGTCTTTGAATGATAGGGGTCAGTATGATGTCACCACCAGGGACTTCTTTTTTTTGTGATTTGATGCTCCAATCTTTGATGCCTGATCAGCTGGCGGTTCTGGAAATTCAGCAAGCCATCAAACGCCCTAAGTTGGCAAAGGCTTCTGGACCTGATGGTTTGGAGCCTGAATATTACACAAAGTCCTGGGAGATCATTTGATTGACCCCTTTAGAGAGCTGTGTTGGGCCTTGTGCTCACCAGGTGATGGGACGGCTTACACATGCCACTATACATAGTGACATAGTAAATGACGGCAAATAAAGACCTGTACGGTCCATCCAGTCTGCCCAACAAGATAAACTCATTTTACATAGTATGTGATACTTTATATGTAGAGAGAAAGAGGAAGTGGGAATAAAAATCAGGATTCCCAAAGACTGGACCACAGTAATGATGAAAACAAAGCAAAGTTTATTAAACAATAAATGACTCGACACAATGTTGTGTTTCGGCCAGAAGGCCTACATCAGGAGTCTGTATGCTTAAACAAAAATTGATGATGAGAATCCAGAAATGGCGATGCTGGATAATGGTGGACTATATGCTTAATCAAAAAATGATGAGAATCCAGAAATGATGGATTATGGTGGTCTTGAGAAAGACCATTGTTAAAAATCTTTGTTAGATTGCGAAATTGACAGACTTAGTGCTGTGACAGCTAAACACGCTGTGATTGGCTGAGAGAGACCTGGATGGGCATAGTAGAAAGGGATGTCCAAATAGTTTTGATTTGGACGTCCTCGCACATCTCGATCCCTGATTCTCCCAGACGGTGGTCATTTCGGGCATGTAAGAAAAACACATCCAAAAAGGATGCCCATCACAAAATCTTTTTTTTTTTTTTTTATTTGTAGAATTTTCAATTTCTTACAAGTAGAACACTTGTTACAAAAAAACAGCATAATATCAATTTTTTAAAGAAACAAAATATAAAAAGGAAAAAAATAATTTGCCTGCTTTCTTAGACCTCAAATACAGAGGGGGGAGTTACTATTTAGTGGAGTTATTTAAGGTAAAATAACAGAGATATACATAATGTGGTTTATGTGTGTAATTCGTCTCACATCATTTATCCAAATCTACATTAAGTTGTTTCATGTCCAAAAAGGATTTCAGCTGTTCTGAGTCATAAAACACATACTTTATCCCACTAAACCTGACCAGGCATTTGCAAGGGTATGCTAACCGAAATGAACCACCTAACTTAAGGACTTCCTGTTTCATTGCCAAAAATAATTTTCTACGTTCTTGAGTTACTTTAGTAACATCCGGAAATATCCATAATTTAGTTCCATAAAAAGGGAGCTTCGAAAATTTGAAGTATAACTTTAATATTGTATTAAAATCTTGTTTGAATACCAGGGAGACCAAAAGGGTAGCTCATTCTGGGACTATTTCAATAGATTGTTCCAAGATTGCCGACAGATTATTAAAGTTTGTACCATCCACACCAACACCTTCTTTCTTTCCTTCTTTTCCACCTGGGCATGTTGGAAGATAATATATTTTATTTATAGGGGGAATAAGTTCTTGGGGCATTTTCAAATTTTCTTGCAGGTATTTTTTAAACAACTCAATGGGTGTCTTGCCAGAAATTTTAGGAAAATTCAATATGTGGAGGTTTAATCTTCTATTGAAGTTCTCAGTCTGTTCAATTTTTCTATGTATTGCCAGATTATCTTTTATCACCGTCACTTTAAATTCTTGCAATTGGTCCACATCTTTTTAAAAATCTTTAACTTGTATCGTCAAGTCTTCTTTTATCGTTTCTAATTTTTTTGCCATGTCCTCAAATTTCACAGATAAAGTATTTACCTTTTCTGAAGCATTTTGAAGAGTTGAGTCCATTTTACTCAGCATTAGCCAAATCCTCTGTAGATTCACCTCCAGAGTTGTTTCGGGTCCTTTAATCACAAGGACCTCTCTCTCCCGGCTTCCTTCCCGTGGTGGGGGACCTCCGCCTGCTGGCTCCCTATTCGCCATCATGGGTTCTCGGGTGCCTGCTCCCCTCACCATCGTTGATGCTGGACACAGAGGGCAGATTGAGTCAGGAGGCGAGGATAAGGATGTTTCAAGACCCAGCAGGGGCTCCACTCCTCTGGATGCCCCTGCAGCAGGTAACACCGTCTCTCCACTTTGAGACACGCGCGTAAGGAAACGCTCCATGCTGCCCTGAAGTGGGGAAGAAGAAGCTGCGGGTGGCGGGGGAAGCCTCACAGCTCCTTTTTGCTTTGTATGCGGCATCGTGGAACTGAGGAATCTCACTCGAGTGGTAAGGAGCAGTTTCTCAAGACACGCTCACACTTCCGCCATCTTGGTAATGCCCCCTCCCCCCCCATCACAAAATCTGAAGAAAAAAAACATCCAAGTGCTCATCGGGGATGTCCTTTTTTTTTTTTTTTTAGAGTTATGTGTATGAAGCCGTCTTCGGCATGTGCAGAGCAGCCAGCATAATGATTGGCTGCTCTGCGCATGCTCGGCTGGCCGACTGGCTTCCCCTCCTTAGGAAGGAAATCGCATGCAAATGAGCTAACAGCGAGCAGCTCATTTGCATGCGATTTCCTTCATGCATGCCCGTTTTTTACCGATTCGCTAAGGAATCGGTAAGGGAAGGGCTCTTTCTGTGGAGTTAGTGCATCTGGCTGTAAATGTACTGCTATGCAGTGCCTGACTCCTTCCTCCTGATATAGCTTAGGAAATCAGAATATCTTAACTCAGCTTTTACTATGAGACTTCCTTTGCAGCCACTCAGGATTTTTTTTCTCCCTGTATTATATCTCCTACCACTTTAGTCCAGTCATTGTAATGGCATTTCTGCAGTCAGGGCCCTAGATCCTATTGTGCAGTGACCTGGGAGCTGTGAGTGCTGCTTTGTCAGCTCATCCATAGCACTGAAGAGCTGAGCTGTAAAATGGAGCCTAAGATATTCCCCACATAGCAGTTGCCCCATACTCAAACACCTTTTGCCCACCACAGCAACGGTAAATGTGGTCAGAACAGAATGCAGCTGAAAGTATTTCTTTCTTTCTTGTTTCCTAAGAAGCTTCCTGTGTATGTGTGTGAGAAAATGGCCAAGCACATGTGTGTGAACAGTTTCAAGTTTGGTTGGTTAACTTAAAGCAGATGCTGAAAGTCATTAGTTGGCCCTGGGGGAGGAAGGAAGAAAGTGATGCTGTGCAGGCTGGTTTCTGCTTGTGCAAGATTTCGCTAAGCACAAAGATGTGCCCTTTGGAGTACTGTCAGTTGGGCTGGGGGAAAAGTTTCCTGCAATGAGAAGGAAGAAGATGGCAGATCAGAGTATAGCTCCTGGAGAAAACACACACACTTATTTACCGTAGCCATTGAGAAATCAGGCCAGTAAAAGCCGATTGTTTGCAGAGTGAAACTTATAGGGCCAGATTTAATGACAGAGTAAAATGAAACACCGAAAGCCAATGAAATCACACAGTTTTGAAACTGTGCACCCATTGCCCTTCCATTTCACTTCATAAGGAAAAAAATATTTCACAGAAATGCTTGTGCAAAACACAAAGGGCTAATCTTCTTGCCCCCCCCCCCCAAAAAAAAAAAATTTTGCAGGAGCCACACAATGCTTAGACAACGAATTTGGAAAAAGTGAATAAATTAATTTAAAATCAAGAAATGTAAATAAGAGTGCATAATCAGATGGGTGGGAGGACTGCACTGACTCTTCAATGTCTACACCACCTATTCCCAACCTAGTCCTCGGGGCACACCTAGTCCCATTGGGTTTTCAGGATATCCACAATGAATATGCATAAGAAAGATTTGTATGCAGTGCCTCAGTTGCATGCAACCTAACTATGAATATTCATTGTGGATATCCTGAAAACCTGATGGGACTAGGTGTGCCCCGAGGATTGGGTTGGGAATGGCTGGTCTACGCTGTGCTTATTGTCTGGGCTGCTGCAAGAGCATTAGGCACTTACCCGATTCCAAAAGATTCCTATATAGAAAACGGATGGAATCAAAATAAACTTAGCAATGCTCAGATGGCAACTCCAATAATTGGGGAAATAAGGCCAGTGCAGGGCACACTTCCATGGTCTGTACCCCGATTATGTTCAACATAATAACAAGGTGATCAAATAACAACCCAACATGCTTTGCCAACAGGCTGCATCCAGGGTTAATGTAGAATGCGTACAACTAGTAAGTCCATGGACTAATGTTTTCCACCAAATAGCAAACTCTGGATTCTTTCCTTCAGCTGAGAAAATATATTTATTTATTTATCATGATTGGAAGAATCCTTTCCTGTCCAAACTGTAGTTCTTTTCTTAATTTTTTACCTCCTAGTATCATCCGTTATCCTTTAATGTTTTTGGTCTCATGCATTTAATGGTCTCTAATTGTTCTCATACCTCACACTAACATTATCGGCTTTTGTTTCACCTAGAATGTGCATCAAAAACCCACACAGCGAAGAGTGACACGTGACTATTTTTTAAGTGAAAAGGGGAAAATGTCTCATACACCTGTGGCAAAACTGTAACTTTTCATATGCACACAGCTCAAAAAGTAATCATAGACATGAAAAACCCCAAACACTAGAATGTAAACCGCACTGAACCCTGGAAAAGGGGATATTAGCGGTATACAAGAATTGATTTGATTTTGTTTTAGTCTGTAAACCATCCAGATCTGCAAGTTAGCTTGAGTGGTATAGCAAGTTTTAATAAACTATAAACTATTATTTATTTTAAAAATGTCTATTCCACCTAAAATCTAAGTGGAGTCCAACAACAACATACATAATAAAATGTAATAAATAAAACAAGGGCCCCTCTCACGTTCCTGCTCATATAACCAGTAATGTCGCTCCTCAGTAGAACACTTTAACAAAGAAGTGAGTTTTCTACAACTTCTTAAATTGTCCCACACAGTGACACAATCTCAATGTTCCTGGTAATGCATTCCACAAACATGGAGAAAACAGAACAGCGAAGATGACAAACAAAAAACAAAAATCAAAATCAAAAAATTAAAAAATGATAAAAATAAAATATATAAAAAATGTATTTAAAAATATAAATACATAAAAGAGACAAGACTCTGATTATGAAAATTAAAAAAATATATATCTTTTATTAGCCATAAAATGATGGGGAGAAAAGGACTCGGCACAGCTGTGTTTCGGCCACACAGGCCTGCTTCAGGAGTCTTCTCACCGCTGGTAATCGCTAATCCCATCAAAATCTTGACAGAATATATATATCTTCTTACTAATGTTGTATCGCTAATCGACACGCACAACAGAATCTAGCGCAGCAACTCAAAGCAGCGTATCGTATCAGCTGTCTAAGAAATCGATTCCCAGCCAATGCACCAGGATTTCTTAGACAGCTGATGCTGCTCAGAACTTTTCCGCTCCATTCTGGTTTAGTACAATTCAGTATTATACTACCAATACCGAGATACGATACTTAAGCCATAACAATGTTTAGGGTGGGCATGTAATTGTCATTGATCCAGTTATGCAATTTTATACATATATTTTTGTAAACTTTCCCCACTATATGTGCTCAATTCTCTATATGGAGATACAAACGGATACTTTGCTCCATGTAGATTATCAGTTTTCACCCCAGTGATTCATTCGAAAGTCCATAATTCATTAAGACTCATTTCTTTATCCAGTTAGTAAGGAGACTTGTCTTGCCAACACAAATTCATGTTTCGCAGAAAGCTGTATCAAGGTCAGTCTCCTGGAAACATACACAGTGGGTTAGAATATCAAGCAGACATATATCAAAATTTTCACTCCCATAACAATCCTTCCTACCACACAAGTTATCTTCGGCGCAGTTTCAAAATGGCTGCGGCATTTTTTCGTTATACTTCCCTTGTATCAGCTGTTCACAGGTGAACCAATCGAGTTTGAGGGTTGGATAAGCACAGCCAATGCTGCACCAGCTCTAAACCAATGTCATCCAGTCTACCTCGCGGTTTAAACCCCCAGGGGACATCGCTTTCAAAGGAAAAATCCAGTATTGTTCCCTACAGGTAAGTAATTTGTCTGTCTTACCACCCTCCCACCCCACAGTGGAGGAGTGGCCTAGTGGTTAGAGCACCAATCTTGCAATCCAGAGGTGGCCAGTTCAAATCCTGCTGCTGCTCCTTGTGATCTTGGGCAAGTCACTTATCCCTCCATTGCCTCAGGTACAAACTTAGATTGTGAGCCCTCCTGGGACAGAGAAATATCCAGTGTACCTGAATGTAACTCACCTTGAACTACTACTGAAAAAGGTGTGAGCAAAATCTAAATAAATAAATATCAGTTATTTGGTGTCCACATTGAATTCAATGCTGCACTATCGGTGCTTCAATTTTATGATTTAGAATGCGTGATTTATGCTCATTTAAACGTAATTTTATCACCTGTTTACTCCTACCCATGTAGTTTTTACCACATGGGCACTGAATGGCATATACTACCATTGTTGAAAAACAGTCCAACAACCATCTCGATTTTATCCAATGATCTGTTTGTGGATCCAACCAAGTAGGGCCAATTAAAGCCTGAGCACACCATTGACAATTACCACAACAAATTTGCTGAGGAGCTTCCATTTGATCCATATAGCATCTTTTTTTCTTTTTAGATAGCAATTCCCCAATACTCTTGGATCTTGAGAATGCTATAATGGGCTTATCCACGAACGGTTTTTCCACTTGTAGTACATGCCAATGTCGCATAATCGAGCTTACTATCCCCTTTGAAAGAGTAAAATATGGAAGTACGCACACTATCTTTTCATCTGCCTCTGTCATTTGATCTCGATCAGACAGTAATAATTCCCGATGTGCAAAGCGGGCACGTAGGTACGCTCCCCGAATCACTTTAAATGGGTATCCACGTTCCACAAACCTTGATGTCAATAACCCAGCTTGATATTAAACTCCATCAATGATGAGCATAATCTTCTCAACTGGAGAAACTGACTAATAAGCAGATTATTTCACAGATGATATGGATGAAAGCTACTGAAGTACAGATAATTATTCCGATCCGTAACTTTACGGTAAATCGTAGTGGCCATCTGAACTCCATTTTTCTCTATATGAATATCCAAAAAATCCCCCTCGCATCTCTACAGCTTTTCTAATGGAATTGGCCACTCTAGTAATTAAGAACAATTATTTTTGGTACAATGGTACATTCTACCTTCAGCGACATGGAGTAGCGATGAGTGCTACTATAGCCACACTATATATGACACTGTTTGAAGACCAGTATATTTATCCGTCTCCGTGATTTACAGCAGTTAAAATCTGGAAACGATTCCTGGATGATATATTTTTTATCTGGTTACATGATTTTGAGTCTCTGATGGAATTTGTATCCTGGAAAAATACATTGGACCAAAACCTTAAATTTACAGTGGCATGTAAGTTCAAAACCAAGACTGACCAAAACATCTCCAGCCTGGGACAGGGTAATACTTTATCTTTGAACATGGAAGGCTTTGAAAACTGTATGCACTGAATCTTATACCTGTCTGAGCACTAGGAGTGAGACTGGATTGAGACAAGCCAGTCTGAGCAGGACCGCCGAGAGAGGGGGGGCAAAATTCCCCGGACCTGGCTTCCACCAAGAGGGGGCCCGGTACAGGCATGCTTCTTCCTGCCTGCCTGCTTCTGGGATAGGTCTGTCTTCTCTCAAAGAAGTTGGTCTCCTACTCCTGCTGTGTGCAGTCCTGGATTCAGATGATTGCATTAACATGATATCATGTTAATGCAATCATCCAGGTCCTGGGCAGCATGCAGCAGGAACAGGAGAGGACAGCAGCAGTTGGTAAGGGGGCAGGTGGTGCAAGTTGGTGGGGTGGCACCGAGTGGGGGGGGCAGCACAAGTGGGGGTGTGTGGTGGCTGTGGTGGCAGTGGCCCAAGTGGGGTGGGGGACACAGTGGTCCAGTCCTGCCCCAGGCCCCTCTGGGTCTCTCGGTGCCCCTGAGTCTGAGGAGCTTTTACCCTTGATGTTATAAACTCAGACTGTGCTCTTTAAAAATTGGTTTTAAATGCCATGGTTTCTTTCTTTATTCAGTTACCCAATCTTCTAAATGTCTGACTTACCATCATGAGTTAATACAGTCACAGCTGCAACTCTGCAAGCCCACGCCTATCATTACCTAGCAATCACATCCAGTTGATTTCAAAAGTACAAATTAAACTTAGAGTTGAAGTTTAAGTCTCAGCAACTCTGCGTGTGGCCTTTAGCTAAAGGGCAGAATTGTGCAGCTTACACAGTGCAAGACGAAACTGGAATGCATTGATTTGATTATGTCACGATCAGCATTCTGAACATTTATCCAAAGTTGCCCCAGAAGATTTGAACTTGCATTATAGCACAGGAAATTAGCCAAGAACATTGTGAGTTTTGGAATCCCAGGTTTGCTTTTAGTAATTGCCAAAGGCTTTTAAAATTAAGTCACGCTATGTTACCAGTACAGTAAAACCTGAAGTGAAGTGGGATTTGCAGGGCACAGAGGAAACTGGCTGGATGTAGGATAAAAAAAAGTCTGAGCTTTGTAAAAATTAACAGTTATATTACATTTTCTTCTATTTAGAACTAGGCTTCTGCATGAGAGAGCATTTCCTAACCTGTACATAAGTCTCCATTAAGTACAGGACTTCTAACAAATGTGAGCTAAGAGAGCCCCTACTGATATTTGTATTTGAGTTTAGCCCTTATTACAACTGTTAGGGGCCCTTTTACAAAGCTGCAGTAAACACTACTACGTGCTTATCACAGAAAAAAATGACATACAGTAAGTTACACTGAGGCATCCAGTGGTAATTTTGCCATGTGTGTGCACTACCTACATGCTAAAAAAAGTTTTTTAAATTAGCGCAGGGGGCATGACTAGGGGCTGAGAGTAGGAATATTCTACGCTAATTGGTTAGCTTAGCCACACTGCTGTGTGCTGATAAGCATGTACTTAGGGTGCTCCTCACTACCTCTCTACCCTCATCTCCCCCTACGTTCCCGCCCGTAACCTCCGCTCGCAGGACAAATCCCTCCTCTCAATACCCTTCTCCACCACTGCCAACTCCAGGCTCCGCTAATTCTGCCTCGTCTCACCCTATGCCTGAAACAAACTTCCTGAACCCCTACGCCAAGCCCCCTCCCTACCCATCTTCAAATCTTTGCTCAAAGCTCACCTCTTCAATGCTGCCTTCGGCACCTAACCTTTTGGAAATCTAGACTGCCCCACTTTGTCTCTACACTTGTCTTTTAGATTGTAAGCTCGTTGAGCAGGGACTGACCTTCTATGTTAAATTGTACAGCGCTGCGTAACCCTAGTAGCGCTTTAGAAATGTTAAGTAGTAGTAGGGTGGCAGTAAGGGTTCATGTGCTAATCTGTTTTAATAACCATGCGCTAATGGCAAATTTAGCACGTGTGACAAAAAAGGGGAGCAACTAGATGATGTCCAAAATAAAAAGGAGTTTATTAAAGCATCCAAAGACTCCACATGAGTTGTGTTTCAGCCACACTGACCTGCCTCAGGAGTCTTAAAACATAACATGCATATATCAATAATAAAGTCTAACCATGAAATAAAAATGACACATTCCATTGGCACACACACATATAGTGGTGGTCTAGAGGCCTCTTCAGGGCAGGAAAGAGCTCCACTCTTTCCTGCTCGCTGATGCTGACTTTCCTGCTACCGCCGCTTCTTGAAAATGGCTGCCGAGACTTCAAGCAGAGGCCTTGTGAAACTTTTATAGAAGTCTTGCGAGGCCACTGCCTGAAGTCTTGACAGCCATTTTCAAGAAGCGGTGGCAGCGGGGAGGTCAGCGGCAGCAGGCAGCAAAGAATGGGATTCTTTCCAGCCCCAAAGAGTCCACTAGACCACCAGGTAGGCCAGGGAGGAGACAGGAGGGGAGGGAGAGAAGGGGGCAAGGTGCTTGTGGATGGAAGGGAGAGAAGGGGGCAGCTGCTCATGGATGGGAAGGAAGGGAGGGAGAGGAAAGGGGGACATGCTATGCATGCTAGATACAGATTCTTTAAGGGACAGTTTGCATAAATGATTGGACATAAAATGGCAACCCAGGATGCACAAAATGGCAGCTAGTTACAACAAGGCATGACACCAGCTGTACATACTGTAGCAGGACATGTTTATCGACTACTACCCTAGCTGAGATAATATTCAAGCAACTTTCTGACTTCATGTGCAACTTTCTTTAAATGTCCCATTATTTTCTAACTCCTCTTACTCTTACCTAGCTATATGTTCCATTTTGCTTATACCCTATGCTGTCTTTTAAAATGTTTTATTGCATATTGAGTTGACAATGTTGAACATAGAAACACAACGGCAGATAAAGGCCAAATGGCCCATCCAGTCTCCCATCTTCTGTAACCCCTAACTCTTCCTTTTCCTAAGCAATCCCACATGCTTATCCCAGGCCTTTTTAAATTCTGATACAGTCCTCGACTCCACAACCTCCACTGGGAGGCCAATCCATTTCTCCTAGCAACTAATTTCACATTCAAGCAGCCAGCAAAAGCTAAAATAAAAAATTAAAGCCTTCCCACTATTTGAACTCACTAGCTGCTGGATTGTATGTATTCTATCTGCAAAAAATGTCCAAATCCCGATTTTGGAAAGTCAGAATTCAGACACTTCACACTGCAGTTCATCCAAATAGCAAGGGGGTGTGTTGTGGGCATGTTTTGGGTGGGACTAGAGAAGACCCAAAAGCAGGATGTCCAACAACGATTTTCAAATGGGAAAAAACATCCATGTCTAAAAAGCACGTTTTTATCTAGATCTGTTTCAGTCATGTCCAAGTTCCAAAAAGTGCTCTGATCTAGCAGCTGACCACTGGAGGGATTAAGGCATGACCCCTCCTTAAGTATATAAGTATTGCCATACTGGGACAGACCAAAGGTCCATCAAGCCCAGTATCCTGTTTCCAACAGTGGCCAATCCAGGTCACAAATACCTGGCAAGATCCCAAAAAAGTTCATACATTTTATGCTGCTTATCCCAGAAATAAGCAGTGGATTTTCCCCAAGTCCATTTTAATAATGGTCTATGGACTTTTCCTTTAGGAAGCTGTCCAAACCTTTTTTAAACCCCGCTAAGCTAACCACCTTTACCACATTCTCTGGCAACAAATTCCAGAGTTTAATTACACGTTGAGTGAAGAAATGTTTTCTCTGATCCATTTTAAATTTACTACTTTATAGCTTCATTCAATGCCCCCTAGTCCTAGTATTTTTGGAAAAAGTAAATAGAAGTCTACCCATTCCACTCCACTCAATTATTTTATAGACCTCTGTCATATCTCCCCTCAGCTGGTTTTTTTCTCCAAGCTGAAGAGTCCTAGCTGCTTTGGCCTTTTCACATAGGGAAGTCATCCCATCCCCTTTATCATTTTCGTCACCCTTCTCTGTACCTTTTCTAATTCCACTATATCTTTTTTGAGTTGCGGTGACCAGAATTGAACACAATATTCGAGGTGCCCCCCCTCCTCTGAAAGTGAAAGGAAGACCAAGCTCTATGTGAGCTACAAGTATTATGACCATTCTGCAAAAGGTAGCAAGCAGGTTATAGGAGTAGCCTAGTGGTAAGGCAGTGGACTGTAAACCAAGGGACACAGTTTCAAATCCCATTGAAACTCTTTTCATTTTTTCTGCTAGAACTCCCTCCAGAAATAGAAAAATATTGTACCTAAAGATATAAGACACCTGCAAGCCTGTAGCTATTGAAATGGTGTACATTCAGGTACAATTGGCATTTTTGTTCCTAGAGGGATCACATTTACAAAAAAAACAAACAAACTGCAAATTACAGTGGGATTTGAACCTCTGTCCCTTGGTTTAGAGTCTACTACACTAACCACTAGGCTGTTCCTCCATTCTGCAAGGATGTCTGTGTGGCCATTTTCATAAGAATGCTGCTGCCAAACATCCCTTTGCCTTTTTTTCCACCATTTATAATTTAAATGTTTCAGTTTGTAAAATAGTTATTCAGGATGGCCATCTCCAGTGTAAGGACGTCCTTATCAAATATTGCATCCTCCAGCCTTAAATGTCCTCGTAAGCTCTTTATTAAACAGTCAACTTGATTACTACAATGTCCTATACACAGGACTTCGTATTAGAGATCTGCGGCACTTGCAATTAGTTCAAAACTCTGCTATTGAATTAATTACTGGTCATAAAAATTTTGATCATGTCATCTCACTATTGAAAGCAGCACACTGGCTTCTGCTGACTCATCAAATAACCTATGAAAGCCAATGATACATACCTGTAGCAGGTGTTCTCCGAGGACAGCAGGCTGATTGTTCTCACGACTGGGTTGACGTCCACGGCAGCCCCCACCAACTGGAACAAAACATCGCGGGCGGTCCTGCACGCAGGGCACGCCCACCGCGCATGTGCGGCCGTCTTCCCGTCCGTGCGCGACTGTTCCCGCTCAGTTAAATGACAAGCAAAGGAATGAGGAAAAACGCAACTCCAAAGGGGAGGAGGGAGGGTAGGTGAGAACAATCAGCCTGCTGTCCTCGGAGAACACCTGCTACAGGTATGTATCATTCGCTTTCTCCGAGGACAAGCAGGCTGCTTGTTCTCACGACTGGGGTATCCCTAGCTCTCAGGCTCACTCAAGACAAGAACCCAGGTCAATTGAACCTCGCAACGGCGAGGGCATAACAGAAATTGACCTACGAAGAAGAACTAACTGAGAGTGCAGCCTGACCAGAATAAATTCGGGTCCTGGAGGGTGGAGTTGGATTCAAACCCCAAACAGATTCTGCAGCACCGACTGCCCGAACAGACTGTCGCGTCGGGTATCCTGCTGGAAGCAGTAATGTGATGTGAATGTGTGGACAGATGACCACGTCGCAGCCTTGCAAATCTCTTCAATAGTGGCTGACTTCAAGTGGGCCACTGACGCTGCCATGGCTCTAACATTATGAGCCGTGACATGACCCTCAAGAGCCAGCCCAGCCTGGGCATAAGTGAAGGAAATGCAATCTGCTAGCCAATTGGAGATGGTGCGTTTCCCGACAGCGACCCCTTTCCTATTGGGGTCGAAAGAAATAAACAATTGGGCGGACTGTCTGTGGGGCTGTGTCCGCTCCAGATAGAAGGCCAACGCTCGCTTGCAGTCCAATGTGTGCAACTGACGTTCAGCAGGGCGGGTATGTGGTCTGGGAAAGAATGTTGGCAAGACAATTGACTGGTTAAGGTGGAACTCCGACACCACCTTTGGCAGGAACTTAGGGTGAGTGCGGAGTACTACTCTGTTATGATGAAACTTTGTATAAGGAGCATGAGCTACTAGGGCTTGCAGCTCACTGACTCTACGAGCTGAAGTAACTGCCACCAAGAAGATGACCTTCCAGGTCAAGTACTTCAGATGGCAGGAGTTCAGTGGCTCAAAAGGAGGTTTCATCAGCTGGGTGAGGACGACGTTGAGATCCCATGACACTGCAGGAGGCTTGACTGGGGGCCTTGACAAAAGCAAGCCTCTCATGAATCGAACGACTAAAGGCTCTCCAGAGATGGCTTTACACGATGATGGTAAGCACTAATCGCACTAAGGTGATTCCTTACTGAGTTGGTCTTGAGACCAGACTCTGATAAGTGCAGAAGGTATTCAAGCAGGTTCTGTGCAGGACAAGAACAAGGTTCTAGGGCCTTGCTCTCACACCAAACGACAAACCTCCTCCACTTGAAAAAATAACTCTTTTTAGTGGAATCCCTTCTAGAGGCAAGCAAGGCGCAGGAGACACCCTCAGACAGACCCAACGAAGCAAAGTCTACGCCCTCAACATCCAGGCCATGAGAGCCAGAGACGGAAGGTTGGAGTGCAGAAGTGCTCCGTCGTTCTGCAAAATGAGAGTCGGAAAACACTCCAATCTCCACGGTTCTTCGGAGGACAACTCCAGAAGTAGAGGGAACCAGATCTGACGGGGCCAAAAGGGTGCTATCAGAATCATGGTGCCGTGGTCTTGCTTGAGCTTCAGTAAGGTCTTCCCCACCAAAGGTATGGGAGGATAAGCATACAAAAGGCCGGTCCCCCAATGGAGGAGAAAGGCATCCGACGCCAGTCTGCCGTGTGCCTGTAGTCTGGAACAGAACAGAGGCAGCTTGTGGTTGGTCTGAGAGGCGAAAAGGTCCACTGAGGGAGTGCCCCACTCTCGGAAGATCTTGCGTACCACTCTGGAATGGAGCGACCCCTCGTGCGGTTGCATGACTCTGCTCAGTCTGTCGGCCATACTGTTGTTTACGCCTGCCAGGTATGTGGCTTGGAGGAGAATGCCGAACTGGCAAGCCCAACGCCACATCCCGACGGCTTCCTGACACAGGGGGCGAGATCCGGTGCCCCCCTGCTTGTGAATGTAATACATTGCAACCTGATTGTCTGTCCGAATTTGGATAATTTGATAGGACAGCCGATCTCTGAAGGCCTTCAGCGCGTTCCAGACCACTCGGAGCTCCAGGAGGTTGATCTGAAGGTCTTGTTCCTGGAGGGACCACAGACCCTGGGTGTGGAGTCCATCAACATGAGCTCCCCACCCCAGGCGAGATGCATCCGTCGTCAGCACTTTCGTGGGCTGCGGAATTTGGAATGGACGTCCCAGGGTCAAATTGTTCCGAATGGTCCACCATTGCAGTGAATTGCGGCAACTGATGGACAGACGGATGACATCCTCTAGATTCCCGGTAGCTTGACACCACTGGGAAGCTAGGGTCCATTGAGCAGGTCTCATGTGAAGGCGAGCCATGGGAGTCACATGAACCGTGGAGGCCATATGACCCAGGAGTCTCAACATCTGCCGAGCTGTGACCTGCTGAGATGCTCTGGTCTGGGAAGCGAGGGACATAAGTACATAAGTACATAAGTAATGCCATACTGGGAAAAGACCAAGGGTCCATCGAGCCCAGCATCCTGTCCACGACAGCGGCCAATCCAGGCCAAGGGCACCTGGCAAGCTTCCCAAACGTACAAACATTCTATACATGTTATTCCTGGAATTTTGGAGTTTTCCAAGTCCGTTTAGTAGCGGTTTATGGACTTGTCCTTTAGGAAACTGTCCAACCCCTTTTTAAACTCTGCTAAGCTAACCGCCTTCACCACTTTCTCCGGCAACGAATTCCAGAGTTTAATTACACGTTGGGTGAAGAAAAATTTTCTCCGATTTGTTTTAAATTTACTACACTGTAGTTTCATCGCATGCCCCCTAGTCCTAGTATTTTTGGAAAGCGTGAACAGACGCTTCACATCCACCTGTTCCACTCCACTCATTATTTTATATACCTCTATCATGTCTCCCCTCAGCCGTCTCTTCTCCAAGCTGTATAGCCCTAGCCTCCTTAGTCTTTCTTCATAGGGAAGTCGTCCCATCCCCGCCATCATTTTAGTCGCCCTTCGCTGCACCTTTTCCAATTCTACTATATCTTTCTTGAGATGCGGCGACCAGAATTGAACACAATACTCAAGGTGCGGTCGCACCATGGAGCGATACAACGGCATTATAACATCCTCACACCTGTTTTCCATACCTTTCCTGATAATACCCAACATTCTATTCGCTTTCTTAGCCGCAGCAGCACACTGAGCAGAAGGTTTCAGTGTGTTATCGACGACGACACCCAGATCCCTTTCTTGGTCTGTAACTCCTAACGTGGAACCTTGCATGACGTAGCTATAATTCGGTTGTGCGCCCTTGCTTCGGGAAGGAAGGCCTGAGCCATCTGAGAATTCAGCAGCGCTCCTATAAATTCCAGAGATTGGACTGGCTGGAGATGGGACTTCGGGTAATTTATTACAAACCCTAGCAGCTCCAGAAGGTGAATAGTACACTGCATGGACCGAAGAGCTCCTGCCTCTGAGGTGCTCTTGACCAGCCAATCGTCGAGATACGGGAACACATGCACTCCCAGCTTGCGTAGATACGCCGCAACCACCACGAGACACTTCGTGAACACCCGTGGTGCAGAGGCGAGCCCAAAGGGCAGCACACAATACTGAAAGTGCCGTGTCCCCAGACGGAATCGGAGATATTGTCTGTGAGCTGGCAGTATCGGGATGTGAGTGTATGCGTCCTTTAAATCCAGGGAACATAGCCAATCGTCTTTCTGAATCATTGGTAGAAGGGTGCCCAAGGAAAGCATCCTGAACTTCTCTTTGACCAGGTATTTGTTCAGACCTCTCATGTCTAGGATGGGGCGCATCCCCCCTGTTTTCTTTTCCACAAGGAAGTACCTGGAATAGGATCCCTGCCCTTCCTGCCTGGGTGGCACGGGCTCGACCGCATTGGCGCTGAGAAGGGCGGAGAGTTCCTCTGCAAGTACCTGCCTGTGGTGGGAGCTGAAGGATTGGGCTCCCGGTGGGTAATTTGGTGGAGTAGAGGCCAAATTCAGGGTGTATCCGCACCACACTATTTGGAGAACCCACTGGTCGGAGGTTATCAGAGGCCACCTTTGGTGAAAAACTTTCAACCTCCCCCCAACCGGCAGGCCGTCCGGTACGGACACGTTGATGGCAGCTATGCTCCCATGGATCCAGTCAAAAGCCCATCCCCGGCTTTTGCTGTGGAGACGCAGGGGGCTGCTTAGGCGCACGCTGTTGACGGGAACGAGCGCGCTGGGACTGTCCCTGTGCCTGAGGAGGCCTTCGAGCCGGCTGGGTGTACCTACGCTTGTTGTAGGCGTAGGGCACAGCCTGCCTGGCCCGGGAAAAACGTCCACCTGCTGAGGTGGATGCTGAAGGCGCCCGGTGGGAGAGCTTGTCGAGAGCGGTTTCCCGCTGGTGTAGTTGGTCCACCAACTGCTCGACCTTCTCGCCAAAGATGTTATCCCCCCGGCAAGGGACATCCGCCAGTCGCTGCTGGGTGCGGTTGTCCAGGTTAGAGGCATGCAGCCAGGAGAGTCTGCGCATCACTATACCTTGGGCCGCAGCTCGAGATGCCACATCACAGGTGTCATAGATACCCCTGGACAGGAACTTTCTACACGCCTTCAGCTGCCTGACCATCTCCTGAAAGGGCCTGGACTGCTCCAGGGGGAGCTTGTCAACCAGGTCCGCCAGTTGCTTCACATTGTTCCGCATGTGAATGCTCGTGTAGAGCTGGTATGACTGGATGCGGGTCACGAGCATGGAAGATTGGTAGGTCTTCCTCCCAAACGAGTCCAGAGTGCGAGACTCCCGCCCCGGGGGCACCAAGGCAGTATCCCTCGAACTCCGTGCCCTCTTGAGAGCAGAGTCCACGACCGCCGAGTCATGAGGCAATTGAGGCCGCATCAACTCTGGGTCAGAGTGGATCCTGTATTGGGACTCCGCTTTCTTGGGGATGGTGGGGTTAGATAAGGGCTTCAACCAGTTCCGAAGCAGTGTCTCTTTGAGGACATTGTGCAACGGCACCGTGGAAGACTCTCTAGGTGGTGATGGATAGTCGAGGACCTTGAGCATCTCAGCCCTCGGCTCATCCACAGAGACCACGGGAAAGGGAATGCAGATAGACATGTCCCTGACGAAGGAGGCAAAGGACAGGCTCTCAGGGGGCGAGAGCTTCTTCTCCGGTGAAGGAGTGGGGTCGGAGGGAAGGCCCTCAGACTCCTCTGAGGAGAAATATCTGGGGTCCTCCTCCTCCCCCCCACGAGGCCTCTTCCTCGGTGTCGGACATGAGCTCTTGCAGCTCAGACCTGAACCAGGCCCTTATCGACTGCGAGGAACCATGTCCTTGATGACGGCGTCGAGCGGTGGACTCCCACACCGGCGGTGATGAAGCTCCCTCCATCGACATCGACGGGGATTCCACCTGCGTGGCGGTCGCCACCAGTGCCGCAAGCGGCGTCGGTGTCGGAGGCCTCGGCATCGGGCTAGAGCACACCGGCGCCTCCATCAACGGCGCCAGGGGCCTGGTGCATCAGCCCTTCCAGAATCCCTGGAAGGATGGCTCAGAGGCACTTGTCAAGGCCCGCTGTCGGGAAAGGCAGGGGGGCCGGTGCGGGTGTCAGAAGCTGCTCGGGTCCAGGAGACGGTACCGAAGCGCCCATGGACTGACGCATCGACACCTCTTCAACCGAGGGGGAACGCTCCTTTTGGCACTGCCGCTTCCTCGGCGTCAAATCATCTCTGGAGGCGCCGGAGCTGGTAGTCCCGTGCGCCGTGGGTGACCGATGACGGTGCTTTTTGGTTTTCTTTTGGCGCTCGGCGGCAGAGATGAAGAGGAGGTAGAACCCCCCTGGCCTCGAGGGATCAGGTCTGACAGGGTTCGGTCCCGATGGCCCTGGGTAGAGGGAATGGCCGGGGCCGATTGCCCGCGCGGCCACTCGCCGGCGGGCCAACGGTACCTATACTCCTGGGGTCGGTGCCATCGTCGGTGCCGATTTCGTCGACATCGGTACCAGTACCAAAGATCTGGCCGTCGACACCGATGACGTCGACGTTGAGGGGCCGGCGCAAGTTCCAAAAAGACGGTCCCGAAGAACTTGCCTCGCCACCTGTGTCCGCTTCCGCAAGCCGAGACACAAGGTGCACGTCTTGGTATTATGCTCCGGGCCAAGGCACTAAAGGCACCAAGCGTGAGTATCGGTTTGCGAGATCTGCCGGCCGCACCGACCACACTTCTTGAATCTGCTCGGGACCTTCGAGGACATCGACGGAAAAATTGCGTCGGCGAAGTCAAAGTCGTCGATGGCGGCGGTGAAAAGCACACCCGAAAAAAGAAAACGACCGCGCGGCCACAAGGCTGCAACGAGGCGCCCCCGCGGCTAAAGACGAGGGGACAAACTACTTTTTTTTTTTAAACAGAAGAAAAGAGGCGCGAACGCGCACGAAAAGAAAGAAAAACTCGCAGCTAGGCCGCGATCCGGTTACCGGGGCTGACAGAGAGAGAGACGATAACACGTCTCTCTCCAGCATGGAATCGAAAAAAACTGAGCGGGAACGGTCGCGCACAGGCGGGAAGATGCCCACGAAGTTTTGTTCCGGTTGGTGGGGGCTGCTGTGGACGTCAACCCAGTCGTGAGAACAACAAGCAGCCTGCTTGTCCTCGGAGAACTAGTGCTTCTTGTATTCAAAGTCCGTGCCACCAGCGAACCAGCATATCTATCTCATCTTCTGACACCTTAGTGCCCCTCACGCACACATAGGTCCTCCCAACAAAATCAGCTTGTAGTCCCTGAGCTTTGGCATAAACTGCCAACCCACCTTCGTCTCTCATCCTCCTTACAGAAATTTAAAACCAACCTTAAGTCCTTCCTATTTGCAGACATCTATGACTAATGATGTTCATGTTGCTTGTATGAGGGTACTTGATGCTGATCTGAACTACACAATCTCCTCCCCATTTGTGTTTCCAACCCACCTATCCTATCAAACATTGTATTTCGTTCCCCCCTTTCCTCACAATCTGTTGTTTTCTTTCTCATCCCTCTCTGGTTGTTTTTAATTGTAAGCCGCTTAGACATTACTTTGATGGGTAGAATCTAAGCCCTTAATAAACTTGGGAAATTGCTTTGAGATGGATAGGTTTTTTGGGCGTTATGAGCAGGACATCCCAATTCTGACTTGGACGCTCTTTTGAAAATGCTCCTCCAGGGAGATCACGTGATGCCTAGAGCAGGAGCGGAGGCTGCCTGCTCAACTCCTCCATTTCCCCACCAAATCAGCTATATATCTTATATGTTTTCTGCAAGAAACGGGAAATAAAGCTTCTCTGCCTTTAAATTGTGCTAGGTGGAGTGGTGCACAGGTTGAAGAATTTGCCTATGGTGTCGAGATTGACCTGCAGGACCCAGGAGAAAACAAGGGCAGCTGAAGCTAAGATGGCGACTCGATCGACCCCATCGAGTCCTTCAGTTTGTTCCAAATAGACTAAGGAAATTGTAAGAGTGCAAGCTGTAATGGAAGCTGCCTTGGATGCTAAATTACAGCAATTGCATGACCGAAATGAGGACGCTCATGATCATTTGAATAATCTGGATCTGGAGTTTGATACTCATCAACATCATGTGGGGGTACTGGAGGCTGGGGCTCAGAATGCATCATGTGCTATGGATCAACTTCACCTTGACCTCCAACAGATGGAATGCAAAGTGGAAGCTATGGAGGACAGAGCCTGATGCAATAATTTGCGCCTGGTCGGCCTTTCTGAGTCCCTCAAGCATGTAGATCTGGTGAAGACTTTAGAGGCTTGGCTCCCACAATCATTGAACTTTTCACCTTTTGAAGACCCTTCTAAAATCAAATGGGCCCGTTGGATAGGTTTTGGGACTGGTGGTCAGGCACATCCTAGGATGATTGTTCTTTGTGTTCAGAATCTAGCGAACAAGTGAGCTATGCTGCAAGCCTTGAGTGGTGGGCAATGTTTGGAATATAATAATCAGAAAGTTTTGTGTTTTCAGGATTATACTGCTAAAGTGCGCACTCGAAAAGCTTTCGCTCCCTTATGTACTGAGCTTTATGTTCTGAAGATTTTACGTGCCTTACTTTATCCAGCGCGACTTCAGATTGTGTCTGCTGGTCAAACCCATTTTTTCAGTTCAGGGGAGGCAGCAAAAACTTTTGTTTAACTGCTCCGAGCTGATGGAGAAACTTAGGTGGTTGCCACTGTGTATTTTGAATTTTCCAGCAGTTTTCATTGGTGTGGAATTGTTTATCTGCTTTTTAGTTTGGAATATTTAGCGTGAATATGACAGGTTACTTACCGTATATTGGATTGTACATCTGTTTCTTGTATAGGATTGCTTTAGTTTGATATACTACTACTACTACTATTTAGCATTTCTATAGCGCTACAAGGCGTATGCAGCGCTGCACAAACATAGAAGAAAGACAGTCCCTGCTCAAAGAGCTTATGAGGCTCATTTTCAAAGCACTTAGCCTCCCAAAGTTCCATAGAAACCTATGGAACTTAGCCTCCCAAAGTGCTTTGAAAATATGCCTCTATGTAACCTGGGGTTAGGAAATAAAAATATATACTTACCTGGGGCTCCGGAGTCATTTTGGGGGTCGTTTTTGGGTGACAGGAGTGCTGGTGGGGATGTTCGGGGCCGTGCTGGGAGAGTTCATGGAGCTGTGCTGCAAGTAGCAGCGGGAGGTTTTTAAAATAAAATAAAAGCCGGTTCGCGGGGTTTTGGGACCTGGTTTGGGCCGGTGTGGGGCTGAAAGCGCTGCAGGGAGACAGCGCTGAAGTTTTAACTCCCGGGGGCCAATGGAGCGCTTCCCCAGGAGTGAAGAGGAGGTTCGGGGTGAGTTGGGCCGGATTCGGAGGCCAAATGGTGAGTTTCGGGGCCCGGGAGCAATGGAGCATGTTCCCGGGCCCGAAGAGGGAAACCGGAGGCCGGAGGAGCGCTGCAGGAGGCAGCGTGGAAGTTTGCCGGCTGGGGGAGGGCGCCAGGAATTGTTTTTTTAAGAAAAAAAGATGGCCGGCGAGTAAAGAACGTCGGCGAGAGTGTGCATGAGGCGGCGTGCCTCATGCACGAATCGCGAACGCGCGTCTTCGCGGTTAGGCCGAAGCCGGGGCCTAAATTTTGGGCCGGCTTCGGAGCTTTTTTATTTTTGGATCCGTTTTCGCCCCAGGACGTCCTGGACCGGAACCGAGGGTAGGCATCGAGTGTGCTGAAAATCTACATTAAGGTAAGGGGTTTTTTAATCTAAAATTTTCATTTATTTATTTTTAAATTGTGTAAATTCGGTTTTTGATTTTTTAAAAATCAGGGGTTTAAGTTTTTTAAATTTGGTTTTTAGATTCATGATCAGGGGATTTTTCTTGATTTTTCTATCGGATTAGTTTTTTGAATTTAAATATTTTTAGGGGGTTTTTGGAGGGGTGCTAGTTTGAAGGGGTTAATAAAGGGTTAAATTCTTAAATTCGACAGGGTAGATTAAGGAAGGGGTATATTAATTTTTGAGATGGGTTTTACAAATTTGGGTAGTTTTGGAGGGGTGTTAGAGGGGATAGTGTGTGGCGGATAGGAAAATTGGGGTATTTTTAAAATTTAAAAGTATGGTTAGATGGAGGATTCGGGGTTTTAGTGGCAGGGAAAATTTGGGGTATTTTGGGAAAAATTGGAAGGAGTTATAGTTTAGTTTTATAATTTCCCATTAAACTCTATGGGAAATTATAAAATAAAATGGAGATTTTGCTGTGCTTCTCAAGATTCCGCTGGTCAGCTTGAGGGTTTAGAATGTTGGAAAAGGCTTGGGATTGGTCAGCAATGCTCGGAATCCCAAGCCAAAGCTGGGTCTCCTAGGAGATGAGGCTAACTGACAGTGTTGCCAGGTGGGCGGTTTTACCGCCCAATTGGGCGGTTTTCCGCGACCCGCCGCGGGAAATTTTTGCCCGCGGCGGGTTGCGGTTTTTTGGGCTGTTTTTTGGGCTTCAGGGCGGTTTTTTGTGCGGCTTTTTCGGCCGCGGGGGGCGGGGTTAGTGACGTTTTTGGGCGGTGTTAGTGATGTGGGAGGCGGGGCCGATGACGTGGGAGGCGGGGCCGATGACGGGGAGGCGATGACGCGGGGGTGGGGGTGTCAGGGGCGGGGTTTGGGCGGTTTTTGTGCTGGATTGGGTGGGAAAAAAATTTCACACCTGGCAACACTGCTAACTGACAGTGGCAGTGAGAGGCTGGTGACTGAAGAGAGCGGAAGCGCAGCTCAGTGTGGGAGAGTCAGTGTGAGATTATTGGTGACTGGAAGGTAGAAAGTGAGTTTAGTGTGATAGTAAATAGTGTGAGAGTGATAGTGAATAAAAGGGAAAGCCTGTAAAAGGGGTTTTAATTGATTTTTGATCAGTTATAATGAACTTGGGGGTATGAGGTGTGATTGGTTTTGGTAGTGAAGTGTATGAATGATAGGGGAAAGTGTATGATTACAGGTGAGAATAAGAAGGTGATTAAGGAATGTTGGGATGCAAGGGACTGAAAGGGTTATCAGCCTCTTCAGTTTAGGGAATTAAGTGATTAGCATAGGTTTGAAGCAGTACAGGGATTTTTATTTAATTTTATTTAAATAGTTTAATTGGCCCTAAGTATTAAATAATAATTCCCTAGAACTAAAAGGTATCAACAATGTGTGAGAATAGATAGGGTTTTTCTTCCTATTAAGTTTTTAAGAGATAGGTTTAGGGAGAAGACCTGGCAGAAGAACCTGGAAGTTGGAGAAACAACAAGGGCTCCTCCGCAAGACAGACTACACATCCAGTGAACTGATATCAGCTAAGTGACTATTGAGAGAATAGAGAAAAAAGATAGAAAAGAAAAGATAGAGACAGACAAAGACAATTATATATATACTTACCTTGCTTGCTTCTCTAGAGTGAAGACAGGTACCTGTGAAAATAAAAACAAATAGCACACAAAGTATCAATTCTAGTAGTTTACTGTATAGCTTATTTGTTATCTGATTTAATTTAAAAGAAATTGAGAAATGGTTTTTTAAGATACTTATCTGAAAGTTCTTGAGTATAAAAGTGATTCCTGTAAAGAAAAAGATAAGAGAAAACAAGTTAATATATTAAACCTGAGTTGAGAAATTGTTTAGCTAGTATTGTGATAAGAATAGAAGGGAATCTGGTTAGAAATTAAAATGTTATTGTTCCTAGTTTGTATTATTACCAGAATGTGTTAAATAAACTTGTTTTATTTATAGTAAATATAATAGAGTTTCATTGACTCCTTCAACTAAGGGATAATCCTGAATTTAGTTTTTTTTTCCCCTCATGGTCCCAGGGATTATGAGGAGAGGTTAGTTTTTGTAGCTTATCCCTTTCATTCTGGTGTAGAGCCCCAAAGTCACGACTACTGACATCTGAAAATTTGGAGCTCTATTTCTGATGACATCTTGTGCCAGAGCGAGAGGGGTACAGCCAACACTTACAATCTAATAGACAAAAAAAAATAATAAATAAAGTAAGCAAATCAAATCAATTAATGTGAACGGGAAGGAAGAGCGGAGGGTAGGTGGAGGCGAGTGGTTACAAGTGGTTACGAGTCAAAAGCAATGTTAAAGAGGTGGGCTTTCAGTCTAGATTTAAAGGTGGCCAAGGATGGGGCAAGACGTAGGGGCTCAGGAAGTTTATTCCAGGCGTAGGGTGCAGTGAGACAGAAGGCGCGAAGTCTGGAGTTGGCAGTAGTGGAGAAGGGAACAGATAAGAAGGATTTATCCATGCAGCGGAGTGCACGGGAAGGGGTGTAGGGAAGGACGAGTGTGGAGAGATACTGGGGAGCAGCAGAGTGAGAACATTTATAGGTTAGTAGAAGAAGTTTCAACAGGATGCGAAAATGGATAGGGAGCCAGTGAAGGGTCTTGAGGAGAGGGGTAGTATGAGTAAAGCGACCCTGGTGGAAGACGAGACGGGCAGCAGAGTTTTGAACCGACTGGAGGGGGGATATAGATATATGGGGATATAGATATATGGCTTTAAAATATTGTTTTTATGGTTATCTGGGATTGGTTATGGTAGGTGGGATGGGCGAGGGTGTTCACATATCAGACCCCATGGAATTTGAGATGGACATTTGGGTTGGGGTTGGGAAGGGATATAGGGATGGTATGGAAGGATGGGGAGAAAATTGGAAATCTGAGACTAAAATTCTTTGTTTATATTTGATTTTTTTCTCCTGACTGCTGTATGTCATCAATAAAGCAGATTTAACATAGAAAATGCCCCGCCACATATTTTGTATGATGCTTATGCAAAATGTGTGATGCAAACCCACATTTACATTCACTAAAGGAGAGAATGAAAGGATGTACTGCTTCCTTAGCTGGTACATGTGCCATACAAGGAGAATATATTGTGGCTGGATAGAGTAAGCAATGGGATGATACCATTTATAATGCATCATCCATAAGGTGTGCTGCAAAAGTTCATCCCCAGGTTTTTAGATACTGACCCACAGAGAATTCTAGAGGGAACTGTTAATAGAGACAGTGAAGAAAGAATATAGACAGTAAAGTAGTGGTGTTTGTTAGGCAGGAGTCACGGACTGCAGATCCACGAGTCTGTAATCTCTCTCTCCTGGCAGATAAGAATTTGGGAAATGAGTCAGAAGCTTCCAGTTCCTATTTCCTTTTTTACTTTAGCCTTTTGTATTTTTTTTGTCTGGGGTAAGTTTGCAAGAACAAGGTCTAGAAACTGTGCTACATAGTAACATAGTAAGTGACAGCAGAAAAAGACCTGTACGGTCCATCCAGTCTGCCCAACAAGATAAACTCGTATGTGCTACTTTATATGTATACCTGACCTTGGTTTGTATCTGCCATTTTCAGGGCACAGACTGTAGAAGTCTGCCCAGCACTAGCCCCACCTCCCAGCCACTAGCCCCGCCTCCTGACCACCCAATCTATTGGGCCTATTGGTAATTTTTTTTTAAAGTTTGCCAGCATGTTAGTGGTCGCTATATTTCATACAGGGGCCACTTTGGCAAAACAATTTCAGTGTGAAAGTCAGGACCATTACTGGACAAAGTGATTGATGGCAATGAGGAACTTCCATCAACAATGCAGAACTAAAACAAATTCTGATCCCCCAAAAGTTTTTTCTCCCACAGCCCATCTGGTCTCTTCCAACAAGCTTCCCTCAAATTTTCTCTCCATCTCCTCTCTCCCACGTTTTCTCTTCCCCTATACAAACTCTCCCCACCCCCAATCTCAGCCAGTCTCAACCTCCATGAGCTTCTCTCTCTAATCATCCTGTCCCCAACCACTCTAACCCTGATTTCTCCCTAGTTTGTTAATACCCCTTGCTGGAGGACTGCTTCCAGCACCACCTCTGGAACAGCTGGGGGAGGGGGGTTCAAGCATTACACGGCTGTCACTGAGTTTGTGCTATATCATATCCAAACTCCTTCACTCCTACCTACCAGTAGCAGTGGCTTCATCCAGCCCAGCAGCAGCTTCTTCTATTGAGTTGATGGCTGAGCACAGCATCCCCTATTCTCTCTTCCCTCACCTTCTGCCCAGCATCCTCTTCTCGTTACCTTCTGCCTACACTGTCCAACATCCCCAAATCTCTCCCTACCAGAATTGTTTCTTTTTTCTTCTCCCCTCTCTACAGCATCCTCCTCTCTTTCCCCAACACTGCTTACCCAGCATACCACTATCAATCCATTTCCTTTGCCTCATTTTTGCAAATGCCAGCATCCTCTCTCCTCTCCACCCTAACCAGCTTAACATCCTCTTTCTTTGTCTCTCCAACTCACCCTCACCTACACACCACCAACTCTCTCCCTACCTCACCAACAGTTCAATGCCTTCTTTTTCTCTCTGCATTCTATCAACTGCCCAGTATTTCCTCTCTCTACCAAACCTCCCGCTTAGCATTCTCTCCCCATTCACCCACTGCTTTCTCTCTCCCACTCTCTCTGCAGCCTCTTTTTCACCATACTCAATTCACCCCTACCCTCTCCACACCTACTCAACATTATCTCCCTCTTCCTTCCTAATTGTTGCATCTCCAGGCCTCCTCCTGAAGGATGGGGTCCTCCAGGGGCCAGGGCCTTCCCACATTGTCTCTGATCACGGATGGAATGGGCTCCACTAGAAGTCCTCGTCCTCCTCGCACAGGTTTTGGGTACTGATAGGTTCCAACACCAACCTTTTGCCTCCTTTCACAGCCTTTGGACACTGGTGGTATAGGCTTTACCAATACCAGCAGCCCCAGAAGTCCTGTGTTGTCTTCTGCCACTATTGAGATGGTTTCCACCAGCAGCCCCAAGGTAAAGATTTTCCATATGCTTTGGCTGCTGGTACAATGGGCTCCACCAGTAGCCTTGGAGGGGTCAGATCTCCTGCACCTTTCAGCCATTGGTGGTGTGAGCTCCTCCACTTGACCCAGCACTATGACTACAAGTAATTTGGTGGGTTGGCATATCTGATATTCTGACTGATGATCTTGCACTGCATTAGATCAGCTATCAGGAAATGCTGGACACATGTTTTAAAAATGTTAGTGTCCTGGGCTGTGACCTCCTTAAACACAGTAAATTAATTGTGTTTCTACCTGCCCTAGAGTTCTACCTGTTGTATCTTCACTTGAACATGGTTCCAAGATAATTCAGGATGGAATCAAAAATGGAACAGGGTGTTTAAAGATCATTTAATTTTGATACTGCTGACAGTTTTTCCCTAGATGTGGGCTATTTCATCCAGTGAATTTTTGTATGCAAATGACAGGAAGTTTCTTCATTAAAGCTGTTCTACAATGACTACATTATATAATCATTTGTGTTGTACAGAACCATAACTGCTTAGTCAATGGACTGGAAACACAGATGCCACTTTGATAATCAACTGACTTGTTCTACAACAGATATCACTTGCTTTGCCCATGAAAAAATACATGAGCAATCAAAATGCACAGTTTAAATTGGAGAATATCAGAGAAAAGTAGAGTTGAACCTAAAAGGCAGAAATAGCTGGGTTGAGATTATAGCAGACTGTCTACAAACCACTTAAATAAGCACAAAGGACAGCGACCGCAAAAGAAAAGCAAGAATTTCAAATAATATATTTCCACCACTGTTGAACTGTTATCAAGGCTGCACCAAGAAAAAAAAATGTACCTGTTATATAACAAATAATAGTGAAATGCACACATCAAAACAACCAGCCACATAATGATATCCAAAACTGACCTCTCTGCATTATGTGGACACTCAAGTTTCAGTTTTTGCTCCAGCTAGTATCCATTTGTGGAAGGCACTGTACGGACAGCTTCGGCAATGTAGTAGTAAAACACAACTGTTTGTATCTGCCTTAAAAAAAATGTTATGAAGAATTGAACTAATTTGATATTGATTCTGTGGTGTATGTATGTAGTTGTTGCTTTTCTTTTTTGAATAATGTGAATGTTATCGTGTAAACCACCTAGTCACAGGTAGCATAGAAATGTTTAAATAAATAAATACAGCAAAAGCATATATTGCCCAGCATGGTATACTGCCACATACAGCTTCAAAGCATGCAGAATCAAATCTGAAATTATCCATGTTCAAATCATATTAGTTAATACAAATTGTAGCGTGCTCGTAAGAATTAAAGAATGAGACACCAAGCCCTGGATTCTATAAACATCATCCAAATTTGTGTGATTAAATTTAGGCACAATCCTGAGTTGAACGTGCAACTAAATTAAATCAATAATTGGCTGCTAACAATTACTGTTTATTAAGTTTGCTACACTGCTTCTCTTGCATACAAAATGGTTTACAATACATAAGATAAACACAAAAACAAACCTAAGTAATAAGAATGCCATAAAGTAAATAGGAAAGTGCAACTACTCAAGATGAGTCAAACAACATACAAATATCCACCTTAAAGTCTAAAATAATTATATAAAAACAAACACTCATATGCTTGCTTGCTTCCTTCTTTCCTTCCTCCCCCCCCCCCCCCCCATCACAGAAATTCAATAGGTAAGGACCTCATAGTCCAAAAACTAGTCTGAAAAGGATTTTCAGAGAGGCTCAGAAAGAATCATAGGAATGTCTAACCTTCGTTGTTGAGGAAAAGAGTTCCAGAGGGCAGATGCAAGAAAGAAAAAAAAAAAAAGCAGATGATTGAGTAGACTCCCATTGTGCCTTAGTAAGATTGTAGCTAATCAGTTTGTATGCAAGGGTTTTTGCACCCTACACCACTGAGTTTCCAGTTCAATTAGAACTGACCACCAGGTTTCCCCCTATTTTTATATTGCATGGGGTGGGGGGGGGAGAGATAGCGGGAGGGGTACAGTGCAGTATGAGTGTGGGAAGGGTGGAGTAGGGTTGAAGCCAGAACATCTCCTTCCCTCCTCCTTGATCCACCTAGCTTCATCCCTTCCTCTCCTCTTCCCAACCAAGATCACTGTTTCCTCTCCCCCACATGAATACTTGAGGTTCTTCACTTATAAAACTCCCATAAGAACAAAATAAGAGACACAAACTATTTTATTAAGCAAAATTCTTGCCCACCAATCTTAACTCTCTGTAGATGCCATAATAAAATGTGAGATGTTGAACAAAAATACAAGAACCAATATACCAGATGATGAACAAATGGCATCAGAAACTAACACTTCAAATTAGTTTCTTAAGCTATTCTTAGTTAATATGTAGAGTGGATCAAACTTATGCAAATATACCAGAACATTTCACCAATAGTGTCAGATTGTGTGCCAAAAGTTTGAAAACTATCTAGCCTTGGGCTGCCGCAGCCCGCAGGAAATGGAGGGCTGTGGTGATACTTGAGGTTTGATAGCAGACAAGAGCAAAATGCCCTTTCCTTTCAGATATTGATCCTTAACCTGCTACAGTGAGCTCTTGAAGGATAAAATGGTCACTGGGTATTAAGGTATCACACACTTTGAAACACAATGGAGTTGTGCAAGTTTGGGGTGTCCCCTGTTGATTACAGAGCAGCTGGTGAGTCCCCTTTGGGCAGCCTAAGTGCTGGATTCTGTGGTGTTACCCTTACACTGATAGCAGAGTGCATTGCTCAAGCCCAACGCTCTAAAGAGCCTTCCTTCTCATTTACTGATGGCCTGGCTAAGGCGTTAGTTGCAGGGAATAGTGTGTGATTCTAGAAACACACAGTCTACTGGCAAACTAGTTCTTATCTGCCCCATGTTCAGTACTAGTTATCAAACAAACCAAAAGAAACTGAAGGAGCTTCAAGAGAAAGGGTGTCAACTCAGAATTTTATTGATCAGACCCGACACGACCAGTGTTTCAACAACACAGCCTGTGTCCGGGGTCTTTCAATGATCAAAAAATCCAAGGGTGTCAAACAAAATCAGTGGAAAATGCTAAATCTGAATTCAGATAAATGACACCGACAATGACGTGGGTACGAAAGCAAAATGCCAAAAATGCTCCCACGCAGTAAAACACTCTGCTATAGTGTGGCAAAAAGCCTTACTGTGCGGGAGCATTTTTTGGCATTTTACTTTCATGCCCACGACATTGTCAGCATCATTTATCTGAATTCAAATTTAGCACTTCCCACTGATTTGTTTGACACCCTTGGATTTTGTGATTATTGAAAGACCTCTGACGCAGGTGGTGTCACTGAAACACAGTGATCCATGAAATTCTGAGTTGATGTCCACTCTCTTGAAGGCTCCTTGTGCTTCTTTTGGTTTGTTGCTGCTTTGGGTGTGCTTTGGATTCCCTCCCTTACAGCCTTCGCATTATTAGTTATCAAACCGGTGCAGCTAAAAAAGGATAAAGGTTCTAGGGGTTGTTTTACTAAGCCGCATAGGCGGGTACGCATGTCAATTTGGAGTTACATGCGCTGGAAAATAATTATTATTTTCCTGCACATGACGGAAACTGGGCGGTAATCATCATTCTAAGCATATAGACGATTATCACACGGTTACCGAATGAGACCTAAGTCAATGGGTGGCGGTCTCAGACCCAAAATGGACCTGCGCCAATTTTTATTTTGCCGCACATCCATTTTTGCCAAATATTTTTAAAAGGCCTTTTTTTTTTTTTTACATGCGTGCTGAAAAACGGATCTGCGCCTACACTAGCGCTGCCCATTTTTCAGTGCACCTTAGTAAAAGAACCCACTAATCTTTAGCCACAAACTTATTTACACTGAGGATAAACATATGGGAAACTTTGATTTGCAGGTTGGCTGAGGGGTAGACAAGGAATACTCGCTATTCAAACCTATTTCCAAAGCTAAGATTTTCTGATAATTATTTAACTGTGCTTTTGCTGCAGCTTCACGGTATAGCAATGTCACGTAGCTCAGGTAAGCAAGAACTTTAATTCTGAGTATAGCTCAATGCCATAGCTCAGCGGTCACTGTTGCTGCACTACCCTCTGATAACAAAATTCCTATTTTCAATGCAAACACTGTGGTGCTCGGTCCAGAAGGGGCAGTAGCAAAAGGCCTATTTACAAGAAAACAGCTACTTGCCTTCCAAAAGTAATTATTTTTTTATGCGAGTCACATCCTGCTATCCAAGTTGCAGGCATAAATTGTGGTGAAACATTGCTGGTGTTAAGTGAATTGCCCTATTTTTCTACACCAGCAGTGTGAAATTCATTAGTATTATGTTGCTCCAGGGAAAGTTACACCTGTAATATTGTACCCACTTGCTGTCACTTCCACCACCATTAATCCTTACAGACAAATACTTAAATTAATAAACCTTTCCACGTGTAGCAAAAACAAAACACTCAAGTGTTAGCAAATCTCTGAAATGCAACATGTAAGAGGAAAGCACCCCTTCCCCATCCCCCATACTAAATAGCAGTGAAAGCTTCCCCCTGGAACCTAAATAATAAAAACTATTTTCTTTCCCCAGCTGACTGAGAATGTTTTGTAAAGCTGCCCACTGGAAACAAATCCAAAAGTAGGGCAGCTTGATAAATTATGCAGCTAGAGCCCATCTGTAATTCCAGCCAGAAGTTTTAGTTCTCTCTTAAGGCTGGGAGCAGGTCCATTATTTCTACCTTCTCCAATCTGATCCTGAATGTGCCAAAGCTCCCTGGTACTGATACAACGCAGCTCGCCTGCAGCCCATGAAAACCAAGACAATAATTACTTACTTACCACTCAACCCTATGAAACACAAGGACTAAGTATCAAAGGCCAGCTCACAGACCAGAGCTTTAGACTACAGCCTTTCAAGGCTGGCATAAAGTTTTCATACTTTTTTTTTTAGATTACTTTAAAAAACTTTTGTTTTTAAAGCAGTTACCAGTACCAGAGGTGTCCAAACTTGGTCCTTGAGAGCCGCAATCCAGTCGATTTTCAGGATTTCCTATGCAAGAGATCTCTTTGCATGAACTGCCTCCATTGTATGCAAATAGATCTCACACGTATTCATTGTGAAATCCTGAAAACCTGACCCAGCGAGGGTTGAGGTTGGTGACCCCTGAACAATAAGCTTCCAAAGTAGAGGTTACAAATTCTCCAGATCAAGAAGGGAGAGTTTTGGGTAGTACTGGCTTTACACTTACATCCAAAAGCAGTGTGTGATTTGTAGTCCTTGGACTGTACCCCTTGCAACAAGTGCTGCAAGTTCCAGAATGCATTTTGCTGAGGATGGTAGAAATCAAGGACTGCCCCAAAATTTCTCTCCAGGATGTGGGTAACTTGTAGCTCTGCCAAAAGCCATAGACTACACACAGAAAACAGCTGCCTAGAATTAGCTCAGAATTACATCAAAGTCTTTTAGCATAAATTTGTTCAGTTTCTACATAACAATCCTAAACATAGCACAGATCTCTCCAGGTAATTAGTTCTTAGCCCAGAACAGATAAAACAACACTGAATTAAGCAAAGGTGAGGCTTGAATGTTGTCCCCACAAGATAGGAACTGAAAGTGGCTCCCAGCCTCAGGTCAGGACTAATAAATCTTACATGTTGGGACCTATTTATAACATTATACTACTGCATTAAAGTTTCCTCAATGTACTACACCCCCAATGGAACAGTGCACAAACTCTTCTTAAAATTGATATCATTTCTGAAAATGATATATAGTTTAATAATAATTTGGGGGAAACATAGGGAACCATCAGTGACAATGGACTCACTGATAGAACCTCTCAGGTCAGCATCAACAACCAACACCACAGGGTGAATACATAAAATGTCTCCATAGGCATTAATGCCATGCTATCATAGGTCCTCAATATACAAAGCTAAGTTACTTACCTGTAGCAGATGTTCTCCAAGGACAGCAGGAATATATTCTCACATATGGATGATGTGATCCACAGAGCCTGGTGCAGACACTGCCAAGTGAAACGTCACTTTAAATCTCTGCAGCAGTGCCCCCATTCCACATGCACAGAATTAGCAGAACAGCATTAAACTTAAGACTCCTCCTCCAAGGGGAAGTGGGAGGGATATGAAAATATATGCCAGCTGTCCTCAGAGAACACCTGCTACAGGTTAGTAACTTAGCTTCCTCTGAGGGCAAGCAGGCATAATATTCTCACATATGGGACCTCACAAGCTACCAGGCTCACAATAAAGATGAATTTTGTAACTACATAGATAGTGAATCTGGTGGAAATAACAGGCTGGAGTGTGGAGTTGGATATTAAACAGTAAAAAAAAAATTCTGTAGGCCTGTTTCTCCAAACGGGCTATCCCACCTAAAATGCTGCTCCAGACAGTAGTGAGTAATGAAGGTGTGGATAGAAGACCACATAGCTGCATTGCAAATGTCTTGAATAGAGGCAGAGTGGAAATGAGCTAGTGAGGCCGACATGGATCTCACATTATGAGTGATGACTCAGCCACGGATGGTCAGCCTAGCCCGAGTATACATATAAGAGACAGCCAACCAAATAAAGAATGTACGCTTGGTGATGGGAATTCCCAATCCGTTCGGATCAAAGGATACAAAAAGCTGGGAGGATTTCTGATGAGGTTTTGTCCATTCTGGATAGTATGTTAGTCACACTTGCAGTCTAAAGGTATGCAGTGCTGCTTCTCCAGGATGAGAGTATAGTTTAGGAAAGAAGATAGGTAGTATAATGGACTGGTTGAGATGAAACTCCAAAACCATCTTTGGGAGAATTTGGGGTGGGTTTGGAGTACAACCTTGTCATGGTAGAACCTGGTGTTAGGTGGATCTGCCACAAGGGTTTGAAGCTCACTGATTCTTCTGGCAGAAGAGCTATTAAGAACACTACTTTATAAGTGAACTTCAGAGATCAAGAACTAAATGGTTCCAATGGAGGTTTCATAACAGCTGTGAGGATGACACTGAGAGCCCATGCCACATGAGGAGGTTTGATAGGAGGTTTAATATGAAATAAACACTTCATGAATCTAACCATCAAGGGATAAGATGAAATTGGCTTGATATTGATTTTAGTATGAAAGACACTTATAGTGCTCAAATATACTTTGACTGAGTTAGGTTGGAATCCAGAATCCGAACGATGGAGGAGGTACTTCATAAAAGTAGGAACAAAGCACATAGTAGGGTTGAGTAGTCTAGCAGAACACCAGAGGGGGAAATGGGACTTGATATACCGCCTTTCTGGGGTTTTTGCAACTCCATTCAAAGCGGTTTACATATATTCAGGTATTTATTTTGTACCAGGGGCAATGGAGGGTTAAAGTGGCTTGCCCAGAGTCACAAGGAGCTGCAGTGGGAATCAAACTCAGTTCCCTAGGATCAAGTCCACTGCACTAACCACTAGGCTAGTGGAATCTTTTCCACTTTATTTATTTATTTTTTTAAATTCTTTATTTATAAATATTTCATTTACATACAATGACATAAATGAAGAAATATCAGAAAATACTAACAGCTGAAAAAAAAGAAAACTACTTATAGCCATTTCTGGCTTAAAATAGAAGATAGTTTTTAAATTTTGTCCACAATATATTTGAATCAAGATACTAGGCAATAAAAGAAAAAGAAAAAAAATAACATAGCTATAAACTAAGTTATTAACGGTTGGGTTAATGCAGGGATTCTACAGCCAACATAACAGCGTTCTCATTTAGGGAGGCAAATCCTTGGGCTTTACAGCTTCCTTCATTACAATAAATTCTAACAGCTTCGAGGGAGAGAAAAATATATAATTAACTAATTCAAAAGTTACATAGCATTTACAAGGAAACTTTAACAGAAAAGTTGCACCTAAATTAATAACTCTAGATTTATACAATAGGAATTCCTCTCTCCTTTTCTGTGTGCTCCTTGCCATGTCGGGAAAAATTTGAATTTTCTGACCCAAGAAACAATCATTTAAGTGGCGAAAGTATAGCCTGAAAATATTATTTCTATCTAGTTCAAGAGCGAATGTCACTATTAAAGTTGTTCTTTCGGTGATCACTTCCAGGGAGTTCTCAAGATATTCTGTCAAATTAAAATTTGTAACAGCCTGAGGTGGTTGTTCTACAGATCTCACTGTTCCAGAGATATATTGGGCTCTTGTAATAGGTGGAACTCCCTCCACAGGGATTCCCAATATATCTACAAAATATTTTCTAAGCATGTCGATTGATGATACTAGAGGACATTTAGGAAAGTTCAATATCCTCAGGTTATTTTTCCTCCCGTTATTCTCCAAATACTCCATCTTTCTTTCCTGAGTTTCCTTTTCTTTTACCAAAGTCGCTGTTAAATCCTGTAATTGTTTAAGCTCAGTCTCCATCTTAGACATTTTTTCATTCTGTTCTTGAACTTTTATAGATATGCTCTATTTTGCTTCAGTTCCACAATTTCTCCATTTATGGAAGTATTCATATGAAGTAAAGTGTTTTTTACCTCCTGGATTGCGTCCCATAGCATAGGCATCGTCACCTGGGTTGGTCTTTTCATTCCTCCACTGCTCTCTGGAGTGACTCCGTGGGAGGCAGGGAACCCGACCAGCGTTAGTCCCTGAGTTGTTATCTCCTTCCCCGAAGTAGAGGTACTCGAGGGACCCCCTTCCACAAACAGTAATTCCAACTGTTGTGGACCCATCGATTCTGCTACACTTCCAGGCTGTGGGGGAGCGGTGAGAGAACGAGGGCTCAGCGTTGCGCCCTCTACGCTGTGCTCTGCTCCAGACTGGAGCGAGCCCGTCGAAGCAGAAGCCTGCACAGCCAGGGTCCCGATTCCAAAGTTTTCAAGCGTCGTTTGATGAGAAGCCGGGGTTAGCGCCGGTACTAAGGAGGTAGGTGCCGGCGTTTTTCCCTTTCTTTTCCCCATCTAGAAGTCGGGGTAAGAATTTCTCTCTCGCGAACGCCGTCAAATCTTAGGAGCTCCGGGATCGAACAACTGTTACCGGCGCCATCTTGATTGATTTTCCACTTTAGACGGTAACATTTTTGTGTGGAAGGTTTTCTAGAGGCAAGAAGTATTCTAGAGACAGTGTGAGGAAGGTTCAATTAATGCAGATCTATGTAATCAAGTAGCAAGCCCTCAGGGCCAGAGAGAGAGGGTCTGGATGAAGGAGGGACCCCTTGTTCTGTGTTAGTAGGGCTGGAAAAGGATCCAACCTGAATAATTCCCTACATGATAATTCTAGGAGAAAAGGGAACCAGATTTGATGAGGCCAGTAGGGAGAAATTAGAATCATGATTCCTTGGTCTTGGTGCAGCTTGAGAAGAAATTTCTCTATGTCAGATAGTGGGGGGAAGCACGTAGAAGATCTACCCCCCCCCCCCCCCCCAAGCAGGGAAGGAAGGCATCTGGGGCTACTTGATTGGGAGCATACAGTCTGGAACAGAAGCAAAGAAGCTTATTGTTCTGAGGAGAAGCAAGTAGGTCTATTGTTGGGGTTCCCCACTCCTGGAAGAGTCCTTCAAGATCATGAATGGTCTCTTAGCACCTCAGTCGTTCATGAAGACCATTCATGATCTTGAAGGACTCTTCTCAGTTTGTCTGTTAGAGCATTCTGCTTGCCAGATAAACAGCTCTTATGAAGATGTTCCAAGAAGCCACCTAAGTCCAGATTTGGATTGCCTGGCGACAGAGGAGATAAGATCCAGTTTCTGTTTGTTCAGGTAATACATCACTACTTGATTGTATGTGCAAACTCATATAACCTGATTGAGAATATGATTCTGGAAAGTTTTGAGAGCATTCCAAACAGCTCACAATTCCAGGAGAAGGATATGTCATCGTTGCTCTTGTGGGGACCAAGAACCCGGTGTATGGAGACCATTGAGATGAGAACCTTGTGATGTGGAGAGGGTTGGAATGGAAGGCCTCGGGTGAGATTGTGGGATACCATCCACCACTAGAGTGACGTAGCTGTGTGGAGTATTTTGAATTTGAGCAGATAGTAATCCCATGGCTTGGAACCATTGAGAGTGTCCACTGAGAAATCTGGAAGCAAAGGAGAGGCAATGGCATCATGTGAACTGTTGAATCAATGTGACTGATAAGGTAGAGCATCTGACAAGCAGATATACGAGTTGACTGGGATAGCTGAGTGGCGAGATGCAATATATTGTTTGCCCTCGGTTAAGGAAGAAATTATCGATCTTGAGTTGTGTCAAAGAGAGCTCCTATGAACTCTAAGGTCTATTGTGGCTCAAGATATGATTTGGGGTAGTTGATGACAAATCTGAGGAGTTCTAGGAGTCGTATCACAGACTGTATGGCAGCGCTAGTGGACCCCTGAGATTTTGCTTTGGTTAACCAATCACCCAAGTAGGGGAGTGTTGATCAGAACATTGGCTTTGCATTGAGGTGTGTCGAGGAAGATGAGCTTCTGAAGTTAGAGAAAGCTCTTCTGCCAATGACGACGCATCCATCGGTTGGATGCAAGCTACCTCAGACGATTGACGTTGAGCTGGTGTGCAGGACCTTTCCTTGTCTGCTGTATCCAAAGACTAGGCTGAGGCTGGTGCAAGCACCCTGTAAGCTTGTGAATGCAGTAGCCCTGAAAGCTCTTCCTTGATCATAGCCCAGATTTCCTCATGAAGGGTAGGCATCAGTACCAGCTGAGAAAGTGGTATGGACACAGCCCGAGAGATAGCCTGTGTAGACGGAGACCTCAAAGCTCTTGAAGTAATATGAGCTGCAAGGAAGGAGAATGGTTACTGCAGCACAGATGCTTCCCGTGCATCAAGGACATCGATGCAGGTGATGTGTGGGCAGAATGCCTGGAGGGAAAATGATGGCGATGCTTCATAGGCTTTTCACACTGCAGGTTCCTTGATGTACACAGCACTAATGATGTAGAGTCCTAACACTTTTGTGGCATCAAGTCTGATGTAGCACCCTCTTGATGCTGGTTCCGTGTCAAGTGCCGAGTCTCCTGTCAAGTTTGATGCATATATCGAAGCAGAACCAAGTTTTTCAGATTGGAGTCTGCAGGCTTTAAGGGACCTTGCCTGCATGGACTGGTAGAGGTTACAGTGAATGTTTTGGTGATCCAGACCTTGGCACTGAACACACCAATTATGGGGGGTCTCTGCCTGAAATAGTCCTATTGCATCGAGTACACTTCTTAAAACCACTCGACACTCTCCATGACGGAGAGAAAAATGGCCGACACATGGTCAAAAGGCTTTATGGCCTGTGAGCTTGAGTAGTTCCCTACTCAAAATAAGTTCATACTTCCCAGGTAGGAAAAAGGGCTCAGAAGTCCCTCAGGCTGAAGCAGAAAAAAAAAATGAATAAACTATATAAATTATTATTTAAAAAAAAGATAAAATACAAAGAAAAAACAAATCCTGAAAAAGGGAAGGCACCATAAGGCAAAGGTTTTTTCACGCAGAGAGCTCGAAAGCACAACCTCTCTGTTCTGCAGAAAACAAGACTGCTGGTCCCGCACTCACACGTTGGGCAGGAAGGCACCCACACATGCGTGGTGGCGGCACTGCCTCAAAGATTTAAAGTGACAGTGCACTTGGCAGTGTCTGCACCAGGCTCTGTGGATCACGTTACCTATATGTGAGAATATTATGCTTGCTCGTCCTTTGAGAACCATATGTGTACAATGCTCCAAGAAAAAAATCTTGTGCCAAACAGAACAATCCAAAATTTATAATTCAACAATAAATTGCAAACAAAGCACTTCTCTCGTCCACTGCAGTGTGCTATTGATCAGTCTGCACCAATATTAAGCTGGATAAGCCCTGGCCCAATGAGGTTTACCTGTTTTGAATACCTGCTATAGGGACCAGTTCCAAGACTTGTCACAATTCAAAGTTCAAGTGCTACACGGTGTTCATTTAACCTTATAGAAGTAGCCCCTTGTTACTGATGGTCCACTTTATATTTTACACTGTATGTTGGGTGATCGTTATGCTCCCCCAGAATTTGGCAAGTGTGGAAAAGACTCCAGTGCCTTAAAGTTAACATGCACTGGTATTGGTCACTAGGCCTCATCAATATCCATACTAATCAGATAATTTAAATTAGGACGGAAAAAAAGCCTCAGAGGACTTAACAGGCTTAACTCATTCAAAGTCTCAGTTCCAGTTTCACTTATAGGCAAAAAAAACCCCTTCCTTTAAACATCTCACTTATCAAAACAGGATTCTCTTTTGAATTTACTTCTCAGATTTTTCAAAAGAACCCAGAGCACTTATCAGTTATTTGAAGGTCTTGCTTTGTATTCCAACGATGGCAAACGTTAAATAGTTGAGGCATCAGGGACTATAGCTAGACCCTCTTTTCTAGCACACCGACTTCCTTGACTTCTTAGTATAGACACATTGGTCCCACAATATTTTTTTGGTGAGGACTTAATTACTAATAAACCCAGGTCCTATTTGGAAATGGACGTAGAACTAAATGAGACCAGCTGCAATGTAAACATGTGGGCCTTGAAATGAAACATGGTCTTTGAAAGGTCCACACACCACTCCAGCAGGCCTATGCAGGCTAAGTACATAACCTATAATTCAAATATTAGGCAGTTGGAGTCATCAGCTGGGTTCTGAACAAGGAGAGTGTCACAATTTGGTCTGTTCTGTGACCCAAACATTAATAAAGTGATAGTGAAATTCTGTTCAAATCAAAATATACCATGTAAGGAACAGCTACTATAACTGCATCTTTTAAAAGAGGGCCTTCCTACAGCTGTCCCAGCCATTCCTAGCTGTCCTTGGCAAGATAAATTCTCAGATAGTTTCCGTCACGTCTGTGGCCGTGACCACCCTCAGCCTTACCTTCTTTCTGGGGGTCAGCAGCTCTGCTCGGCTTCTGTCTGTCTTTGTGTTAGTCTTGTCTCTGGCTCTGTGTGATGATTGCTTCACTAGACCTCACTTGTGTGTGCTATGCCTCTCTGGGGAGCCAGCATCTAAGATGGCTGCCACCAGCACTATGCCAGCTTCCAAGATGGCTCCTGCTTGTCTTTCCTGTGGGCTCACTTCCTATGTGTGTCAAGCCTCTCTTTGGGGTCAAGGTACTTCCTGCTTCTGTCCTGCTGCTGGTGACCTCATCAGTGAGAGCCTTCATAAGGAAGTGCTGTGCTGGCATTCTGGGCCTTTGCATTGCCAATGCCTCCGCAGTGCCTTAGGTCCCGAGGTTAGTGTGCTGTTTGCATAGTTAGCTTTCCTTGTCTTTTCTTGTGGGCTTCCAGCCCTTCTGCTTTGCGAGTTACTATCATCTGTGGGCCTTGCCTTCTGGCTCAGGGTATTATTGCTCTGTGGGCTTTCAGCCCTTCTGTGTTTATTGCTCTGTGGGCTTCCAGCCCTTCTGTGCCCATTGCTCTGTGGGCCTCCAGTCTATCTGTGTACAGTGGGGGAAATAAGTATTTGATCCCTTGCTGATTTTGTAAGTTTGCCCACTGACAAAGACATGAGCAGCCCATAATTGAAGGGTAGGTTATTGGTAACAGTGAGAGATAGCACATCACAAATTAAATCCGGAAAATCACATTGTGGAAAGTATATGAATTTATTTGCATTCTGCAGAGGGAAATAAGTATTTAATCCCTCTGGCAAACAAGACCTAATACTTGGTGGCAAAACCCTTGTTGGCAAGCACAGCGGTCAGACGTCTTCTGTAGTTGATGATGAGGTTTGCACACATGTCAGGAGGAATTTTGGTCCACTCCTCTTTGCAGATCATCTCTAAATCATTAAGAGTTCTGGGCTGTCGCTTGGCAACTCGCAGCTTCAGCTCCCTCCATAAGTTTTCAATGGGATTAAGGTCTGGTGACTGGCTAGGCCACTCCATGACCCTAATGTGCTTCTTCCTGAGCCACTCCTTTGTTGCCTTGGCTGTATGTTTTGGGTCATTGTCGTGCTGGAAGACCCAGCCACGACCCATTTTTAAGGCCCTGGCGGAGGGAAGGAGGTTGTCACTCAGAATTGTACGGTACATGGCCCCATCCATTCTCCCATTGATGCGGTGAAGTAGTCCTGTGCCCTTAGCAGAGAAACACCCCCAAAACATAACATTTCCACCTCCATGCTTGACAGTGGGGACGGTGTTCTTTGGGTCATAGGCAGCATTTCTCTTCCTCCAAACACGGCGAGTTGAGTTCATGCCAAAGAGCTCAATTTTTGTCTCATCTGACCACAGCACCTTCTCCCAATCACTCTCGGCATCATCCAGGTGTTCACTGGCAAACTTCAGACGGGCCGTCACATGTGCCTTCCGAAGCAGGGGGACCTTGTGGGCACTGCAGGATTGCAATCCGTTATGTCGTAATGTGTTACCAATGGTTTTCGTGGTGACAGTGGTCCCAGCTGCCTTGAGATCATTGACAAGTTCCCCCCTTGTAGTTGTAGGCTGATTTCTAACCTTCCTCATGATCAAGGATACCCCACGAGGTGAGATTTTGCGTGGAGCCCCAGATCTTTGTCGATTGACAGTCATTTTGTACTTCTTCCATTTTCTTACTATGGCACCAACAGTTGTCTCCTTCTCGCCCAGCGTCTTACTGATGGTTTTGTAGCCCATTCCAGCCTTGTGCAGGTGTATGATCTTGTCCCTGACATCCTTAGACAGCTCCTTGCTCTTGGCCATTTTGTAGAGGTTAGAGTCTGACTGATTCACTGAGTCTGTGGACAGGTGTCTTTCATACAGGTGACCATTGCCGACAGCTGTCTGTCATGCAGGTAACGAGTTGATTTGGAGCATCTACCTGGTCTGTAGGGGCCAGATCTCTTACTGGTTGGTGGGGGATCAAATACTTATTTCCCTCTGCAGAATGCAAATAAATTCATATACTTTCCACAATGTGATTTTCCGGATTTAATTTGTGATGTGCTATCTCTCACTGTTACCAATAACCTACCCTTCAATTATGGGCTGCTCATGTCTTTGTCAGTGGGCAAACTTACAAAATCAGCAAGGGATCAAATACTTATTTCCCCCACTGTATATCCCTTTATCTGTGGACTTCCAGGCCTTCTGGGTGTATTACTGCGGCCTGGGGGTTTCCAGCCTTTCTGTGGGCTTCTAGCCTTTCTGGGTGTATCTCTCTGACCTGTAGGCTTTCAGCCTGTGTATATTATTCTCTGTGGGCTTCTAGCCTGTTATCCCTGTGCAGTGGCTCTGCTCCCTGTCTGAGGTTGGTTCGCAGTTGATGCTGCAGCCATTTCTCTCCTTTCTATCTGTTAGCTACTGAAGCTCCAGTCTAACCCTTCCTCTGGCAAGCGTAGCCGTCATTTCCATTCCCTTGAGCTTAGCTTGTATGTAGCTCCTGTGTCCTCTTCCCTGCCTGTCTGCCTTGCTTTAGCCTAGGTACCAGGGAGCACCGCTGGATCCTGACTCTGGTTATTCCTGTTGCTGGTTCCAGTTCTGGGTTTCCTGTAAGCCCTACCGGCTGCTCGAACCTGAGGGCTCAACCCTCGGGGAAAGGCAGCTAAGCGTAGGTGAAGCCTACTCCAGTGTGTTCCGGTCCGGTGCGTTCCAGTCCCGAGTGTTCCAGTGCAGGGTTCCAGTCCAGCCTTGTCTCTTCTCTGCTCCGAAGGTGATCTTGCCTGCCACTGCCGCTCCTCGGCCGTGGTCCAAGGACTCGCGTACCCAGGGTTCCCGGGGAAGAAGCCTGACAGAATGCCAAGGCCCTCGAGAACACGACAGTTTCCCCATCTGCAGAAACGCCAAGTTTCCCAGTTCCATGCTGATGACCTATTGGACAGGTCCTGTTTTTTGAACTTATATCCCAAAGCAGTATGGGATTTGTAGTGCCTGGTCCTATCAAAATCAGTGTTGCAAGTCCCATAATGCACCAGGATGCGGTGATCAGAAATCTAGGACTATCCAACCATCTCCAGCCTGAAACTGGGAAACTTGTGTTTGAACCAGGCTTCCTAGAGTTCCAATGGTTACTATCACACCTCAGTAAATAAGCACTGCCACCTGCAGGCAGAGTTTAATGTCAGATGCTTAAACAGGACGGTAATAAAGGGTAAGTTAAAAAGTGCACAAATTTCAGAACATGGGTCACTTTGCTCACACACACACACACGTCGCTGCTCTTTTGAAACTGAGAAAATTGGAAACTCTGGTCTGACCAAGGAGTCCTGAGCTAGAGGGACTCTGACCCGATATCAGAGGGGGGACACCCCCTCCCCCACCGTTAGACCTCTCATAGCTATTGATGAATGAGAGAATTTTCTTCCTCGTCTTCCTAAACTCATCGCATATGAGGGCCATTTTTAAATATGACATGGATTCAGTTGCAGTGAGTGACCTCAGCTGAACTTGTGCCATTTTAAAAATGTGCACTGCCCAAGAGCAGACACCTGTCAACCTCATTGTTAAATATTGAAGGGCCATCGGGGGTAGGGAGAGGGTAATATATAGGTCAGGGGCACTATGGCCCCAGGCCAAAGACTGTCTGGCTCAAGGGTCCTATGCTTATGTTTTCTGGGATCTCTACTTGGGGAGCCCAGGTCTTGGGTATTTGGCTTTTTTTTTAAATTTTTTTTTAATTACTATTCTTTCCATTTACTTCCACTGAAGTAAACAAGTTAAATCCTTCACTTCACCTCTAGGGCTGCTGTTAAAAATTAGCATTAAGAGATGGAAGTACAAAAGTGCTTTGAGTTCAGTGCACATTCCTGTATTGGAGTAATTCTGTACCAGGCTTTTCCAAACATTTGTATGAAGATGTGCTAAATGTAAAGCACTCTTTGTGTGTGCGCAAAAACCCCATATTATATATGGGAGTAAAATTAATGCTTAAAAATGTGTGCTAAAACGCAGGTAAAAAAAAAAAAAAGTTTAAAATACTTTATTACAATGGGGCCAACGTGTGCACAACCGAGTGGACTATAAGCCTAGAAAGTTTCAATTGCACAGTTCTAGCTTCTGAGCTGATAAGAAGCATATGTTTATGCTCACCATATAATGTGTGCTGTTAGAGCAACACGCAAAGAAAGATGCTAAGGCAAAATGTGAATTCAAATTGCCAGCCATGAGTAGCAGTGGCAGATGCGTCTGGTATCTCATGAACTGTCAACTGCCCAGACACTGTACAGTAAGCACTGAACAAATAGTGCCATCTCCTATAACACAAACAGGGAAGTATGACCTCCCAGAAATCAACTCCAGCATCACAGACAACAGCAAACATTCAAATTAAGATAACTTGTAAGTATATTAAGACACAGTTACATGTACTGAGTTACGACAGATGTGTTATTCATTAGCATACTTATGCACCTCCTTGTCCAATCAAAACCCAGGAATCAGCATCTGGAAAGTGCAATCTGTTCCCCATATCATCATATGCTAATCTTTATGTTCTGATTGGCCATTGTCGGTAATCAATACACCTCTCTTGTTTCATCCACCCGAGGACAGCAGCTACACACCTGCTTGTATGGGCAATTAGCCTTGCCCCACTTCACCCTAACATTCCTATCTGCTTCACAACAGCAGCTGGCTCCAGCATAAAGCCAAACGCAATGTCCCAGACAAACATGTCCTTTGTAGTACGGACACTGACAGGCAAACAACTGGCTGATTCAAGCAAGGATAAGACATTAACATTCAGCATATTTACTGCAATGCATTATTCAGCATGAAGCATTCTGGAAAAAGCTGACTTCTGAAAGACTGAGCAATAAATAAGCCCAGTGGCAAGCACACAGACCTAAGCCCTAGGTTCCTCATGTACTCCAGAAAGAACAATCTGTTGGGAAACGATCTACACCGTTTCACAAAGTGATCAGGTACGCATGGCTAACTGGAAATTACACGCAAAATTGTCAGACAGGTATAAAGCAAACTTTATTGAACAGAAAATCTACCCACATGTGCCAATGTTACAGTTCAGATAATGTGAACTTTGGAAACTGCAAAATCATGACTGGGAGCTCATAGGTTGATATCTGGCCAAATGTTAGGTAGACAGGAGGAGGAAGAGAGCAAAGGCATTCCAGGGTTAGGGTAAAATGTTTATCCATTTAAAGTACAGTAGCACAAATAATATATATGAAGAACCTATTTATTCAAGTTTAAAACTACATATTCAGCTGTCCTACTTGTGATGACAGAGAGGCCAAAAATCTACTTAACGGGTTGAAAGTAGTTCTTTATATTATACTCCGGGAAAAGGCTCAAGTGGCAGGGACCCCCTTGGTCACTGTGTTCAGCCTCTGCCAAGTTGCATTTAAATCTGAGAAAATTTACAAGCTCTCAGCATACACTGGAGCTTCTTTTCCCTTAGCCATGCTCAAAGAAGTTCATTACATGTGCAAGGTACAACTCCAAAGAAGTGAGTTCTTCTATCTTCTCGCTTTACACATATCTCACTTTTAAGATGAGATAATCCAGGGTTCCATTAAGACAAATTCTGTAAGAGAAAAATCTTCAAATTTTATTTTTGCAATTTGAGCATTAAGTAATAATTTATTGAACTGCATCAGGTTTAAGCTTCTCAACAGCAGAATCTGCTTAACTATTGCTTTTGTAATAACCATGAGGAAAGAAGGTAAAAACCAGGCAACTCCAGCCCTTCATGTCCCAGAGGTCTGAGATGATGTTGCAAGTGATCAGTTTCCCATCCTAGATTTAATCTCGAGTCCCAAGCATGCCAGCTCTGCCACTAACTTGACTTCCCCAAACTAAAACACCACCAACTAGAAACTGCACAGAACATCCATTTTGCATTGAATCTTTGTCTGATCTTCAAGGCCCTGAAAGGAAATGGCCCAGAGTATGGCCCTGAGTATCTGAAGAATAGGATGATCCTCCACACACTGCCAAGGACACTAAGGTCCTCCCAAGGACTTTCACTAACTAAACCCTCTCCAAAAGACATTACACGATGTGATACTCGCAAGCGAGCCTTCTCCGGAGTACCCTCACACTGTGGAATGCATTGCCTAAAAGGCTCCACTTAACACAAGACTATCTCTACTTCAGGAAGCAGGTGAAACCTTGGCTCTTCAACCAAGCCTTTAATGGAAGAAGTAACTAACTTGTTAGTCTCACTCACACACACAAGGATTGACTCGGGCTGCACATACTGCAGCAGGACATGTTTATCCACTCCTACCCTAGCTGAGATAATATTTAACCATCTCTCTGACCTCATGTGCAACTTTCTTCAAATCAGTCACCTTACTTTCAAATTCTTCCTACTTTCTTACTCATCTATATGTTACAACTTTGCCTTACCCTTCACTACCAATTATAATGTTCTTTTCCGTATTGTGTTGTCATTGCAAGTAGTATAACATGCCATATTTTGTATTGTTACTTGAATATTTTTACTACTCTAATTGCCTATTGCTCATGTTTGATCTATTCTTACTGTACACTGCCTTGAGTGAATTCCTTCAAAAAGGCGGTAAATAAATCCAAATAAATAAATAAAAGAATGATGAGTTAATATAAGTCACACTAATCCAGACAACTTTCACAAAAAGGCACGAGTGCCAATATCCTCACTGCACACAAAAATGGCAATAATTCCAATCACACCTAAAGCAATTCAAGCAAAGTGCCTCAATGGTTTGTGATACCCAACAAGGTAGAGATCTTCAACAACCAGCATGACTTCTCTCTTCCCTTCGTGGCTATAAATTACTTCTCCACAACAGGGCCCAATTGCTGGGAAATTAACTAACTAGTCTCCCTATACTGTACACAAGAAAGCACACAGATCTCAGTAAAAAGCCAAGAGCTAAGAATTTTGTGAAAGTATGTCCTGTAAACCACAAAATGAAGTGCATAGCCTCATTGATGCAGAACAGAAAGAGGAGATTCGCTTGGAGCACACGATTGCTCAAGTTTATTTTAAAAATACACTAGCATGGGAGGAAGTGACATCAACAAGGGAAAATGGCAGCTTAGTTGGGGAACTCCGATAAGACTGCAGGAAAAAAAGGTATAAAATACAAACACCTACCATGAAGTATGAGGAACTGGGAGTGGAGACTGAACAGAACTCTCCTAAAAGCCAAAAATAGACTCCTGAAAAAGAAATGAGAAAAATATGACAGAACAATGCCATTAGACAAGCAGGCCAGTAAGGAGCAGTTAGGAATGGGCCTCATGCATGAACCACAAGCATGGTCAGAGCAGGATAGCTACGAGAAGGTGACTGATAAAAGATATGGAGAGATGGATGCAGGAGATAAAATAGGGATTTAATTTGATCCAAGGGGAAACTAAAAGTGCTATAGACTATAGAGAAAACTAGAGAGCTGGGCCAGTGAGTTATGGAGGTCAAGACAAGGGTAGCAGTGCGAGAGAAGCTACAGGTAGACATGCAAAAAAAAAAAAAAAAGAAAATTGGTGGATCTGATTAAAACTGTGCAGCAGGAGTTGGCCACAAAACTTTGGGATCTGGAGAATATAGCCAGACAAAACAAAACAAGGATCAGAAAAGGACTACTCCATTATTAAGAAAGTAATGAAAACAAAAAATGAGAATATTATAGTGCCTTCGCACCTTCCATGGTGTGACCACACCACACCGTGAATACTGTGTGCAATTCTGATTACTGCATCTCAAGTTATAGCGGAATTAGAAAAGGTACAGAGAAGGGCAATGAAAATGATAAAAGGGATGGGACATCTTTGCTATGAGGAAAGGCTAAAGCAGCTAGCGCTCTTTGGCTTGGAGAAGAGACTGCTGAGGGGAGAAATATTAGAGGCTTGAATAAACTTGTGGATAAAGTTGAGTTGGTTGATGCAGCATATCTAGATTTTTCAGAAAGCTTTTGACAGAGTACCTCATAAGAGACTCCTGAGAAAATTAAGGAGTTGTGGGATAGGGGACTGTTCTTCTATGGATTAAGAATTGGTTATTGGACAGAAAACAGAGGGTAGGGTTAAATAGCCATTTTTCTCAATGGAGGAGGGTAAATAGTGGAGTGCTGCAGGGATTTGTACTGGGACCGGTGCTACTGAACATATTTATAAATGATCTGGAAATCGGAGCGATGAGTGAGGTGATTAAATTTGCAGATGACACAAATAAAATTCGGTTGTCAAAACGCATGCAGTTTGTGAAAAATTGCAGGAAGACATTAGGAAACTGGAAGACTGGGCATCCAAATGGCAGATGAAATTTAATGTAGACAAATGCAAAGCAATGCACATTGGGAAGAATAATACGAATGATAGTTATCTGATGTTAGATCTATTTCAGGAGTCAGCACTCAAGAAAAAGACATTGGTGTCATTGTAGACAATACGCTGAAATCTTCTGCCCAGTGTGTGCTGGTGGTGGCCAAAAAAGCAAACAGGACGCTAGGAATAATTAGGAGAGGAATGCAAAATAGACCAGAAATATTATAATGCCTCTGTATTTCTGCATGTTGCGACCTCATCAGTTCTGGTCACCATGTCTCAAAAAAGATATAGCAGAATTAGAAAAGGTTCAAAGAGCAGCAACCAAAATGATAAAGGGGATGGAACTATTCCCATATGAGGAAAGACTAAAGAGGTTAGGGCTCTTCAACTTGGGAAAGAGACAGCTGGGGGGGGGGGGGGGGGGGGGGAGATATGATTGAGGTCTACAAACTCCTGAATGGTGTGTAGCGGGTGGAGGTGAATCGATTATTTATTTTTTGTTTTTCATTCATTCAAAAAGTACAAAGACCAGGGGACATTCACTGAAATTGCCCTGGGATTGATAGCATGGAATGGTGCTACAAATTAGGTTTCTGCTGCGTACTGCTGGAAGCAAGATACTGGGCTAGATGGACCATTGGTCTGACCCAGTATGGCTATTCAAATGTTCTTATGAGTAGAATGGGTAGATGTGAATTGCTTGTTTACTCTTTCCAAAAATACTAGGACTAGGGGGCACGCAATGAAGCTACTAAGTAATATATTTAAAACAAACCAAGGAAATATTTCTTCACTTAACGTTTAACTAAACTCTGGATTTCCTTGCCAGGGAATGTTAGCAGGGTTTAAAAAAGGTTTGGATAATTTTCTAAAGTCCATAAGCCATTATTAAGATGGACTTGGAAAATCCACTTCTTATTTCTAGGATAAACAGCATAAAATCTGTTTTACTGTTCTGGGATCTTGCCAGGTACTTGTGGCCTGGATTAGCCACTGTTGGAAACAGGATACTAGGCTTGATGGACCTTCGATCTGTCCTAATATGACAACACTTAAGTTCTCCAGCTGCTGAGGTAGGTCCTTAAGAATGAGCATGGAGTGACCAAAATGATTGAGAGAGAACTCGTCTCATATGAGGAAAGGCTTTAAAGGTTAGGGCTCTTCAGCTTGAAGATGGCTGAGCGGTGATATGATGAACGGGGCTGGTGGTTGGGAGGCGGGGATAGTGCTGGGCAGACTTATACGGTCTGTGCCAGAGCTGGTGGTGAGAAGCGGGACTGGTGGTTGGGAGGCGGGGATAGTGCTGGGCAGACTTGTACGGTCTGTGCCAGAGCCGGTGGTTGGGAAGCAGGGCTGGTGGTTGGGAGGCGGGGATAGTGCTGGGCAGACTTATACGGTCTGTGCCAGAGCCAGTGGTTGGGAGGCGGGGATAGTGCTGGGCAGACTTATACGGTCTGTGCCCTGAAGAGCACAGGTACAAATCAAAGTAGGGTATACACAAAAAGTAGCAAATATGAGTTATCTTGTTGGGCAGACTGGATGGACCGTGAAGGTCTTTTTCTGCCGTCATCTACTATGTTACTATTTGTGTAGAGGTGGTGAAAAATGTATAGCGTAATCCTGGGTCCAGAATCCATAGGAGGGAGTAAGTAAAACCCTATGGATTGAGAGCACTCACAGGAGCCTGGAGCTGCAAAGCAGGAACCTACCCAAAGACCTGCCTGCATTACTTTAGCAATAAAGAAAGCTGATTACCAAAGCCCGACATGTGGGATCATTGCTTTGGAAAACTAACAAAACAGAACTATCTAACAATGTCTCACAGGTGACACTACAGAGGTGGAAAGAGTCTGGGGAGGTAACAGCCCTGATTAGGAAAAAAAATAAGATATACGTAGTTATAACCATTTGGACTCTTCTCTTTGGCATGTAACAACAGTAGTAGAGAAGACCTTGTAGATACTAAAGAATGAAGGCCCGAAGGGACCACTGAAGGAAGGACAGAGCTGGAGACACCATGCAAAGGCTGGCAGCATTCTGGTAAGAGAGGAAGCTGGAGTGATTGCCATCCAAGAAGAGGAGTATAAAAGATCCCCAGCATACTAAGGAAGAGAGGCCTAGGGAGTGAACATGAAGAAAAGAGGATAAGAAGCAGGATAAAGGGAATGACTTTTAGAAGGGAATGTGAAAGAGCTTCTGTTGGCTCAAATGGACCTTCAAAAGTTGGACTAATGAGCTGGATCCCATAGAGGGTGCAGAGCTAAGCATGCTTGAACCGACTTTCAATTAGGAAAAAGAGGAAGGAGGAGTGTCTGAAAATGCAAATATGGAAAGAGAGAGGTCATATTGTGTGAGAATGTGTATATGAAGGAAGCAAAGGGGAAGAGGGATGGATAGGATTCGCTGCTGTCGCACTTTCTCCAAAGCAGAAAGGTGGTCTCTATTGTAGGGAGAGAGGGCCAAAAGGGGAAGGGGTAACCAGCAGGGCCAAGAAAAAAAGGGAGGGGGAAAAAAAAAAGAGCAGAAGAGCTGGAACTCCAAGTGGAAGGGGGACAGATTAGAGATGTGCTTGGATTTGATGCAAAGGGAGGGAGCTTAATTAAAGAGGCAGAACCAATGTGAATGGGTGACTTGCAGACATGTAATCAACAGCAGAGTAAGATTCTATAATGTTAAAAGGTTAAATTGCCCAACAAAAAGTAGAGGAGTGTGGTAGCCATGTTAGTCCACTCTTAAGATTATCAATAGAAATCAAACAAAATAAAACATGGAAAAGAAAATAAGATGATACCTTTTTTATTGGACATAACTTAATACATTTCTTGATTAGATTTCAAAGGTTGCCCTTCTTCATCAGATCGGAAATAAGCAAATGTGCTAGCTGACAGTGTATATAAGTGAAAACATTCAAGCATTACTATGACAGTCTGACAGGGTGGGAGGATGGGGGTGGGTAGGAGGTATGCATGGGGACATCAAAGCATATCATTGATATTCTAACAGGATGGGCGTGGATAGGTGAGGGGTGGGGTGATCAACAGAGACATACAGCTTTGATATGCTTTGATGCATACAGATCCCGATCTCAATCTCCTCAAAATCTCCTTCCCAATCGTTGAGAAATATAAAGTTCAAAACTATTCTGCCCTCAAGATCTCCACAAAATTGTGTAATAACCCCTTTAAGAGTCTTATTTATTAGATTCTTTATATACCACCTTTCTGTGGTACAACCAAAGCAGTTTACATATATTATATGTATGTACTTTCTCTATCCCTAGCGGGCTTACAGTTTAAGTTGCTGTGCCTGGGGAACAAAGGGTTAAGTAACTTGCCAGGGTCACAAGGAGCTACAGGGGAAACAAACCTTGTTCTCTAGGTTTCAGCCCACTACACTAAACATGAGGCTACTTCTCCACTCCTTACCATAATCTCTTCAACTCCTTAAGGCTTTTCCTCTATCCACATACCCCTTCCATACCACCTCATATAATGCTGGTGAATGAGTCCCCCTTTGGTAAATTAAATTCTCCAGTACAGGTTCAGAAGGGAGCACAGTGACCTCATCCATGATCTACGCGAACCTACTAATACCCATGCATTCTCACTTTTCATAAACCCTCTTCTCTTTACCCAGCCCAAAGGAGGGACCCCCCAAACCTAACAATCACCTTCATTCTTTTCACCTTGTTCCACACTTTCAGCAGAGAACCCATTTAGTAGACACCTATCTTCCTCCTTCTCTGTTCTGCACTCCATTAACCAGGGCACACTGAAAGGGAATCTTAAACTGATGGATGATTGGTGCTAGAGCCACCCAATATAGAGCAATTATAATGCTCTACTCCAACATGCATAAACATATTCCACAACAGACTTCTGGTAGATGCTAACACCTGCCAGGAGACAAAGGACGTGGCGATAGGGGCAATAACAGACCATGGCCCCATTTGACTGGAGTTGAAAGTATTTAAGCTTCTAAGCGGAAGACTATTGGAGGTTGAATGGCTCATTATTATAAGACAGAAGTTTATATTTCTATGTGTCAGAAAATAAGCAACTACTTGGAATGGACTGACAATGGGACAGAGGAACCACAAATGTTTTGGAATAGTCTCAAGTCCTTGGTAAGGTAGAAATTTATTATGTAGGATTTACGGAAGAGGAGGGATAGAGCTAAAAAGGCTGAGGATCTTCTAAACAATATAAGGGTCTTCGAGGAGCAGTATGGATAAGGAGATGGAAGAGGGAAAGTGCAAAAGCTGAGGAAAGGAAATAGGATTCCATCCATATACTCCAGTCCCTTCAATACAATGAGAATTTCCCACCAGGGCAGGAACAAAGTTATTTTCAAAAGATGGAACCAAACAGGTATAGTTTCATTCAAACAACTTTAAGGTTTTCAGCATCAGGACATTTTAACAGTGTGTATTGGTTAAAATCTAAAATCAATTTTGGCAAGCTGGAAAAGGAAACAAATCCCTGCTTTACACCAATGGAAAAAAAAGAGTAAACTGAATAGAGATGATGGGAAAATTAACAGCAATTAGACTGGACAAATGGGACGAATATCAGGAGACTTGGAGGCTTTTAATGGAATTCAGAGGATGAACAGATCTAGATGTGGACATCTTTAATCCTTGTTCATACAGCAAATCACCTAAGGTTGGCCCAGAGGTATAAGACCACAAAGGCCTGATGGAACTGGATGACGGGGGGAGGAGGAGAATTACAAAACATGTTTAATTTACTTTATAGAGGGAACTAGTGTGTAAAAAGAACAATTACATACTAGTATGTTATATATCTGAAACATAAATGAACTAAAATCCGAAGCCCTACCTCTCAAAAGTTGGGATGAAAATGTCCTCTACAAAAGACACTCAAAACACTAAGCTCTGTATTACAGGACATCACCTTATCCTTCCTCATACCCCCTAGAACTGTGGTGCTCTTGTACTGTTTGGGAAATTAAGATTAATGCTACAAAGCAAAACTCATTCTACACTGTTCACATGAGTCTCGAATAGAAAACACACTACCTTTAATTTCTTCTTGATGTGTAAAATGTGAATGTCCTCGCTCCGATACTCCTCATTGTGCTTTTCCAAAGGAATCTTTTCTACATCAAAATTCATGTGCAGGAGCTGTAATAGCAATGTAACACCAAGACAGGTTACTTAAGAGATCAGATATTATGAAAAACACACAGACTGGGGTCCAGTGATCAGATATTATGAAAAACACACAGACTGGGGTCCAGCGAAGTCTTTCAGTGGCTGTCATGCAGCAACCTCTACCCACACAGGCCTCTGCACCATCACCACACAGACCTTGGGAGGAGGCCATCCTGCAGCTGCCAACTGCTCTGCCCCATCTGTGCAGGCACAGCCCGCATGGTCAAACACTTGTAGCTTCGTAGTTCCTTCCTGTTGATCTCATGATGCACAATTAACAGGCAGGAAATGCTACTCATAAGTTTTAAGCATACTTGCTGTGCTGGTGTAGAGGGGATTTAGTTAGCAGCCATAAGACAGTCTCTCACCCCTCATGTAAGATGAAACAAACTTATCAGTTAATTTCCTTGAGTCCTGCCAGACCAGTCCAGATGAGTGGGTTATGCTCCCCTGCCAGCAGATGGAGCCAGAGGGAAAAAAACAAAACAAAAAACACAGTTCAGAGTAGACTTCACTCCCCTCACAGGGACCTGGTGTTGCTTTTAGCTCCTCAGTATCCTATGTCAAATCTAAGGCAACCAAAAAACAATTGTTATGTTTTGGGTTTCCAATTCACCACCAAAGCTAAACCTGCTGCAGTCAAAAACTTCACTCCATGGTCACTAACCCAGGAATGAGAGTGAGTGACAACATACTCATTGTTAGGTTTCTGAATTTGTCAGAGTGACAGCCCTTGATTTCCATGGCTTCCGCAGGTGGACTCTAGACTAGTTTGTAAGGACTAAAGGAAAGAAAATATGAAAGGTGAAATTTAAACTTGCCTATCATTATCCATTCCACATCAATCCACATGAGTGGAATGTACCCAAGCTCTACTCGGAACAGGCAAGGAGATGCCACAATAACTCTCGGGACTTTTGCATCTGAGGTGTAGCCCCTCCAGTCTTGCATACCCATGCTGAAGTGCTTACAGCGGAGCAGAGCAGGAGTACAGTGCAAGGAAGCACACTATCCTGCCATTATTTTCTAGAAAGCCAAATTCTAGACACTTTTGTGAGAACTCGAGTAGTCTCACTGGTCCTCTGGAACTTGCCAATTCATACTGGGTGGTCTGAAGTGACCATCTCCTTGACTCCTCCTGAAATTGATGCCTCAGCCTTTCTCCACTGTCTGCGCATCCACTCCAGTATCCCGTTTCAACCCTCTTTATCACTTATGCCCAGACCCCAATAGTTTCAGTCTCACACATACACACACACCAGCAGCCCCTTCTCAAATTCTTTCTTCCTCCTCCCCAGCAGAAGACTGTCATGATCTCCATTATTTTCCCTTCATCCGCTATAAACTACCTCCTTCAATATTGTGCTAGAAATCCTATCTACAGTGCTGGAAATTCAGATGGTCTTTGGATTCTGCATGGGCTGCTGCTGCTTTTCGGGGCATTGCTATCACTGCCTTTTTCTGCGGCAACACTGGCAATATGATACTCCTTTCCTCAGCCGGTGTAAACCAATGACGCAGCTGCTCCTTCAGCCGTTGCCAGCCAATAACAAGCTCCCCTTTCAGGAATGGTGTGAGAAATTTGCTGCACTCACTGACACTACTGCTTTTGCGAGGGCTTGATACTGCTGTTCAGCATGTGAAACCTAGGTGCCATGTCTAATATTCTGGGGTTTAATGAGCTCTGCCTTAGAGACTACAATGCCTTATTGTGACACATCAATAAATCATACCCCCTTCCAAAATTGAGAAGAACCAAGCACCTATAAAAATCTCCGTGGTGACAAACAACCATTTGAAAATAGATGCCCCTGGCCTGACCTGGCTTGCACTGTCCGACTTCCTTAATGTTGGAAGAGAGAAAGCACGACTCCAGCAGTTGTGAAAAGCAACCCTCAGAAGAGGAAAGGTAGGAGGAGGAACCAAGATGGTGTGCTGGTCTATATTTTGGCATTAATTTCCTTTGGTGTCTATAATAACCTAAGGACCAAGTGGAGAGGTAACATGAAACCAGTTAAAGGCTGTCCCTGAAATGTCTACCTCAATTAGCCTATCCAGAAGGATAATGCGGTCAAGAATATCAAAAGCACCACTCAAATCAAGGTGGATCAACAAAACATTTTTTCCTCTAATGAGGTGTGAATCTCATTCATCATTGCCAGACATATGAATAAAGGAGGAACAAGCCTTCCCAGGAGTGGCCTACTCATTTCTGCTGCACCAGGCCACATGTCTGCACTATTTGCTGGAGACAGAGAAATAATGAGTAGCTGAAGGCAGCACCGAGCTTTGTTTCTCTGTCTCTATCTTCTGGTAGGAGAACATAACCCACTTGTCTGGACTGGTCTGGCACCGAGCATAAGGAATATTATCTGAGTAAAGCAAGAGGGAAGATGCAGGATAAGGCAGGGATGATGGAGACTGGTGAAGGAGTGGGGAAATAGAGGCAGATATAAGGGGAAATGGAGCAGAAGCTGAGAAACAGTAACAAAACCTATAGAGCAGCAACAAACAGAAATGAAGGGAACACAAAGATGGAAGCTGAGAAGGGAAAGATGGTAGTGACTCCTATACGAAGTGCTTGGATTAGTGGGGGGGGGGGGGGGGGGGGGGGGGGGGAGTTTGGGCACAGTGAGAAAAATAGCACAAAATATGCGCATAATGTTCTGCAGAGGTCCCCAATAGTATTTCCACACCTATCACACCACAGAAAATATTAGAGGACACAGTCTTGAACCTCCAAGTGCTGCTGTATTCTCCTTAATTTTGGGGCTTTTGGGTCATGCCATGAAATTTCTTTGCATAAAGGGGGTTTTTGACTATTGGTGCAACCAGCCACATGTTCCAGAACTGTGGTACTTGCCTTTAGGAATACATTAAGAACTAAAACATCACTTAAAAAAAAAAAAGGACATTTCAATGGAAAGAAGTATCCCCTTCATCAAACCAGCTGTCACTGGCCACATTTTAGAAGTTATTACTGCACGGCTTCACCCACCACCACTCACTACTTTAAAAGTGAGGCATAAATGGCAGCTGTGAGTTATGCTGGACCCGGCTTCCCACAGTATCCAACAGCTTCCTGTTTCCTTTGATTAAAACCAGTTATTTTGTTTCATTATTAATCTTCAGAGATCTTATACATGTTCCAAAATACCCAACTTGAAGTTGTACATGGGGCATGTAAGGGGTGGGGGAGGGGGGAGCAAAGATTAAAAATGAAACTACAGGGAGCATTTTATGCAGAGCCCTGTGGCCCACTTATAGGCATGAATGGGGCAATGCTGATGTTTTATGTATATATGTGCCTTCCTTACAACTGATTAAAATCAGTTCATTCTACTGGATCCCTACCCTCTCTGCCTTTACTAGAAAGAGTTAAGTAGAAACCAGGAAAAGGCCTGGAAGACATCCTATTTATCTCTTTCTTTATGACTTTCCATCAAAAACATTCTCTTAGAACATCTAAAAAGGTAAAGGTGGGTCTAACAGAGGCTAGTGATGCATTGCAATACTATAATTTCTCAGAGGATTGTAGATCTGAGTAGGTGGTGAAGGCGTCATAATGGTCTTTATCTGTCTCTAACAGTCGCAGACACCTCTAGTCAGTCCTCATGCTCACTGCTGAGCATCAGCCTTCGGCTGGAGGCTTGCAGGGGTATGACTTCCTTCAGATGGAGCTCCATAACATCTCTGGTGTCTGTCAGAGGAATTCTATTTTCTAAAGCATGAGGCATTGCACTATTTCAGTGTTTTTATCTAATATTTATCCTGCTCATCCAATGAAATGAACAGCCAACAGGAGAGGAGTGGGTGCTGCTCTCAGGTTGACCAGAAATTAACTTCAACTGTGTTGCTCTTAAAAGAGGACCAAAATCCTGATGCCACCGCAACCAGCAAATTCTTTCTGGAGATGTTTGCAACCAATGATCTACTATTCATGACTCTTATGGAATTACAGAACATTCACAGTCAACAACACTGTACTCAGACTAGAAATTCACATTGTTCACTTATAACAGCTGACTTGTAATATACCCCCCCCCCCCCCCCCCCCCCCCAATATTCAGCCAGTGGCGATCAGTGTTGTTTTTTTTAAACACTGATCATCAATGGCTAAATTGTCACCCAATATTCAGTGCCGGGCCATGTCTTGGCACCATCAGGAGATAAGCTCTGGGTGGTCAGACCACCCAAAATTATGCAGGTCCAGCAGATATTCAGCCAGGCCCGCATAAGGCAGTTATGCGGCCCCGGTTGAATATCAGGCTGGGGCTGGCATAATTTTTTTTTTTTTTTAATACCCTTGAGCCCTCTCCCGCCCCCCCCCTCCCCCCCAACAACCTCTTGCGGCAGCCATTTTAGATCGGTGCCACAAGGTGCTACATTCTTGCCCCCAACGACCACTGCTGGATCACCAGGCTACAGGTAGGCAGAAGGGTGCTCAGGGGAATTTTATTTTTTCTTTTTTGTAAAAAGAGTTGTGGGTCCTGGCCCAATATTCAAGATATTTACTATTGTATCACAAGGACAATGGGAAGTCACCTTAAAAAATTCTCTTTCTATTTCAGGGTTTTTACCCATAGTCCTTTCCTCATAACAGCACATGATGCATGTTTCTGGGCCTGCAAGCTCTTCTAATGTCTTCACCAATGGTTCTAGAGACTGTGGAAGAAAAACCAAGAACCGATTACTAAGGTTTCATGTACACGATTTACATACACAATATTCATCCAGTTGCACTCACTTATATTTGAATCAATCATTTACCACCATATTATTTTAATGTACATGATAAAGTGAAGCCAGATGAAACACATGGCGAAAAACAGATCAGCTGCATGATTTTAACTTTTTAAAATTATACAAACAATGTTACTGGAAAGCTAGTAGGAGATATTCTGCAAGTGAAAGAGCCAATTTGACCACATACCTCACAGCAATGTCAGAACTCATCTACAGAATTTGCGCTACTGTTTTGTAAAATCCAAAACAAAAAACCCACACACACAATCCTTTTGAAGTTACGCATACATAGTAAATGACAGCAAATAAAGACCTGTACAGTCCATCCAGTCTGCCCAACTGGGCAACCAGAGTTATAACCTGCTGTTCTGTACAGGTTACACCCCTCTATGCCCTGTTCAAAGAGTGAAGATATTAATTTTGCTTTGATTCCATACTCTTACACAATGATCTTCTGTGTTTATCCCATACATGAATTCAGTCACTGGTTTTGTTCCCACCACTTCCCCCAGAAGGGTTTTCCTGGCATCCTCTCTGTGAAAAACTATTTCCTAAGTTTACCACCTTACAACTTCAACTCATGCCCTCTAGTTCCACAAACGTATGAAATAATTTATTGGTGTGATTCACACCAATAAAATATTTCATTTGTTTATGTTTTCTATTAGTCTACCTTTTTTACTATTATTCTATCATAGTAAGGAGACTGTTGCCTTTTTTTTGTTTTTAAAAGTAGGCTCATACATTTTCTGCACCTTCTTTTTATGTTCATGGTCATGCAATATTTTTAAAAAGCACTTTCCCATGTATAAAACAGACCTGCCACCTGAAAAAAGAGAGGAGTCCTTTTACTAAGCCGCATAGGCACATACACGTGTCCTACACATGTCAGTTTGGAGTTACTGCCCAGCAACCCGTGGCCCAGGCAGTAATTTTATTTTTTATGCGCATCCGCTATGCGTGCCAGAAATAATTTTTCTTCGCGCAGCAGAAACCAGGCGGTAATCATCATTCTATGCACATAGACGATTACCGCACAGTCACCATGTGAGACCTTACTGCTAAGTCAATGGGTGGTGGTAAGGTCTCAGACCCAAAATGGACACGCGCAATTTTTATTTTGCCACATGTCCATTTTCGGCAAAAATTAAAAAAAAAACAAGACCTTTTTCAAAGTGCGCTGAAAAATGGATCTGCGCACGCCCAAAATACGTACCTACACTAGCGCAGCCCATTTTTCAGTGCCCCTTAGTAAAAGGGCCCCAAAGTTTTATAAACTGACCCCTTCCAAGCACTAGTCACAGAATTCATGACACCAATATAAAGTTATATAATGCTCCTGAATCTTGCAGGACAATCATTTTAAACATTCCATTCTTATTCTGGTAATACAAATAAACCACTATACAGCTCTTTAGCCTCCTTTAAGGCTTGCATGCTGTCACATCACTCGGGTGGTAGGTGGGAGAGCTTGAAGATAACAAGTTTTCTGACAGCCACAAATACACATCCTGTATGCCCCTCCAAATGTGGTGTTTATAGGAAGTTCACTGTCATCTGGACCTTTGCATAAGACAACCTTCATCTGCATCCAATGTTAGTACATTTGACCTTTAGATGTGTGCTTTTTTTTTCCACTACATTGACCACCTACCTGTTCATAGTAAATACAGTCCGCCATCAGTATATAATCTGGTGGAGGCAAAAATTCCATTATGCTTTCTCCCCTAGGAAAAACAAATATATTACATATTTTAAAAAATCATCTACATTTGTTAGATTAATTGTTCAGTTTATTTTTGACCCAGCAGTTTGCAGCTTCCATCTGCTCCTTTATGCTTCCTGTTCAAGTGGAACCAGGGCTGGGCACTGGGGCCATGATCCTTCATAACTATTCAGGGTTTACCTCCTCCCACTTCCCCCAGCTCAGTTATCAGAGATAATCCTCAAAAGACCAAGGGCTGGGACCATGACTGTTACTTTAAAACTATCCAGGGATTAGCCTCTATTTTATACACCCTTCTACTTACCCCAGCTCGGTTATCAGTGATAGGCCTCAAAAGACCATGTCCTAGGGCTCCTTTTGAAACCCTTCAATAACAGGCCCTAAATCCATCTGCTAAGTGTCACTATAGGGAGGTGATAATGACTCCTTCTTCCCAAGAGCAGTGGATAACTGCCTACAAAACATCTCCAGCTGGGACCTGGGGAGCAGTAGAGCAAAACGAAACAACCACAAAGGAGGAACAAACCTCACGAAACCGTGAGAAGTAGAAAGAAAATCTCGAGGTGGATCCAAGGAGGATAACAATGACGTCTTTATTAGGAATGCCTAAAATACGACCCGACACGGCCGTGTTTTGGCCCGAAGGCCAGTGTTGCAACATTCACATCATTTACATTAGCCAGCAACATGGCTTTTGTTTTTCAGCGTACTCGCAAAACAGGATAACCAAACGATTTTACAGCCAGGTCCTTTGCTTTAGGCTTTCCTGTTGTTAAGTACTACGCTATAACATCAGAGATTCATCAAGACCCCTGAGGCAGGCCTTCGGGCCGAAACACAGCCGTGTCGGGTCGTATTTTAGGCATTCCCAATAAAGACTTCATTGTTATCCTCCTTGGATCTACCTCACTGTTTTCTTGCTATTGAGCAGTAGAGCAAAGCCAGGAATCAAGCCACTGGACTAAACCTAGCATTAGGTTCCCTTTAAGGGTGCAGGAGTCTCTCTCTCTCTATGGGAAGCTGAAGTGTTCCTGGTAAAAGTACTGCCCCATCATTCAGTGTTTCAACGAGATTATGCATAATGTATTAGAAAGTGCAATTTAAACTTTTATTTTTTTTAGAAAACTTTCAAATTAAATATACGCATATATATATATGCTTTATTTTCTGTTAACCTACTGATATAATAGGTTTGCTTTTTTGTTTTGGGTTTATTGTTTTTATTTTAGTTTTTTAAAATGTTTGTTGATTTATTGGTTATACTATATGGTGCTTGTTCATTTCTTATAAACATATATATTACTTTTGTATTATTCTAAAAACTTATAAAGACTTAAAAAATAGGTTTAATTTTAATTAAGAAATTTTAATGATTTTAAGGTTGGTTGTATATATTTATAGAAGGACATGTTTAGCCACTCCTACCCTAGCTATGATGATATTCAAGCACCTTTCTGATCTCATTTGCAAATTTCTTTAAACTAGTCCCTTATTTTCTTATTCCTGTTACTCTATCTGTATGTTCCATATTTGCTTACACCCTATGCTACCTATTAAAATGCTTTATTTTGTATTGTGTTGACATTGTAATGTAGCATACTATGCCATACTTTGTATTATTGTTTGAATATTTTTACTGCTGTAATTGTCTATTGCTTATGTTTAATTTATTCTTGCTGTACACTGCCTTGAGTGAATTCCTTCACAAAAGGCAGTAAATAGACCCTAATAAATAAAATATTTGTGTTAATGTATCTGACTGAATATTACATACACTTCATCGGAACCAGCTGGAGACTTTGGATGAGAGTGTTATAAAGGTTTGAAAATAAACAAAGATAAAGGAAATACAAACCATTTTAGTACCTTGGCTTGGATAGAACCGGTAATAAGTTGCTTGTTATTTTCAATGTTAATCTTCATCAAGTCTTGCAGGTCTTCAAGATCTGTGATTGTGACATCTGCTCTACGATACCAGACCCCAAGAAAACAGTAGGTTATGAAAAGAAACATGAAAATTCATGCCGCAGTAGCTTATCTTTTGCTGAAATACACTGCTCAAATCTGAGCAAGACAACAGAGAACGGCAGCATAATCACATTTATTTATTTATTGCATTTGCATCCCACATTTCCCCACCTATTTGCAGGCTCAATGTGGCTTACAGAGTCCTGTTATGGCTTTGTCATTCCAGGATATCAAATACAATTAGTGATGTAAAAATATTAAATAAGGGAAAGAAGAAAAGATTTAGGCGGATAGGTATAGAAAGTAGACTTTCATAACTGGGAGGGTTGGCGAGGTGATTTAGTAAGGTTATGGGTTCTCTTTGTAGGCCTTGTTGAAGAGATGTGTCTTCAGAGATTTATGAAAGTTGGTTATTTCGTCAATAGTTTTCAAGGTAGTAGGTAATGCATTGCACAACTGCGTGCTCATGTAAGAGAAGGTAGTTGCATGCATCAGCTTGTATTTTAGTCCTTTACAGCTGGGGAAGTGTAGATTCAGAAATTTGCGGGATGATCTTTTGGCGTTTCTGGGAGGCAGGTCCACAAGGTTTAGCACATAATGAGACTATCTACCCATGCTTTTGCTTACAGGTTCTGTAATATTCTAGATTCTTAATCAGAAACAATATTAAATATTTAAAAAAGTAGTACCAATTAAAAAAAAAAAAGTCTTCATTAATACTGATCTGCATTAAACAACAGATCTTTTTGTTTCAAGCTTCCTTACCTTAAACTGTAACTTGGGAAACACGAATTTCAGGCAGAATCAAAAGGACTCCTTATTAAGCGTGCACTTATTAGATTTCTAACTATGGTTAGCAGTACATATCAGTGCTGAAGTAGCACCCAACACAGAGCCTATCTTAAGAAAACAAGGCATTATATTATTTTCTAGGAGTCCATCACTGCTCCTTTCTTGGCATGCCTTAATGCTGAATACAGAGAAAACAGTATTGTTATGGGTGGTCATTAAAAAACAAAACCAAACCACCAGTTCCAGAGAAAAAGTCAGTTACTAACGGGACAACTATTCCTTTGACTACATCAATGTGCAGCCTTAGGGCAACTGATTCATTTTTCTTTTTAATGGAACATTTTTATTATACTATAAAAAGTTAAATTACTAAAATGTTACAATTAATCAATGAGCTGGGTCTGATGTTCTTTTGTATTCAGCTAACATTAAGCAATCTGTATTCATATGTGGACATGAACCTTCAGGTCTCTCAAGCAGTTAAAAATGCTTTTTGCAAACTCTGGATGATTCGCCACATCAGAGATTGACGATTTGCAAAAAATTGTGCAAGCTATAATACTGTCACATCTGGATTACAGTAATGTTTTAAACTTAGGGTTGTCCAAAAACACTTTAATGAGGTTACAATTGCTCCAGAATATCACTGCAAAGTTAATCTTGTTTAAATCAAAGTTTGACAGAGGTACCCCAGTAGCTGCCAGAATCAGATTTAAACTACATTGTTTTTCACATTTTGAATGGTCTGGCTCCGAGTTATATAACTTCTTTTTTTTTTTTTTTTTTATTTATAAATTTTTAATTTCTTACAAGTGCAAAACTTGTTACAGAAAAACAGCCAATTTTAAATTTTTAAAGTAAAAAAAAATTAAACAAGAATAAGTTTAACAGCTTTCTTAGACCTCAATTAAGGGGGGGGGGGGGGGGGTTACATAATCAGTGGAGATTTAAAGGTATTATTGCCAAATTATACATAACGCGGTTTATGTGCACTAATTCGTCTCTCATCATTTTACTATATTTGCATGCAGTTGTTTCATGTCCAGAAAGGATTTCAGCTGTTCTGGGTCATAAAATACATACTTTATCCCACTGAGCTTGACCAAGCATTTGCAAGGATATGCTAACAAAAATGAGCCACCTAACTTAATGACATCCTGTTTCATTAGTAAAAATAATTTTCTCCGTTCCTGAGTTACCTTAGTAACGTCAGGAAATATCCACAATTTGTTTCCAAAGAACAGTTCTTTTGAATATTTAAAATACAATTTAAATATTGTGTTGAAGTCCTGTTCAAATACCAGGGAAACCAAGAGGGTAGCCCTCTCCGGTACAATTTCAATAGATTGTTCTAAAATTGCTGATAAGTTGTTGAAATCTACTCCTTCTACTCCGAGGCCATCTTTGTTTCCTTCTTTTCCAGCAAATCTTGTTGGCAAGTAATATATTTTACTTATAGGGGGAATAAGTTCTTGCAGTATTTTCAAATTTTCCAACAAGTATTTTTTAAATAAGTCAATAGGTGTTTTACCAGGAATTTTAGGAAAATTCAGTACTCGGAGGTTTAGTCTTCTATTGAAGTTCTCAATTTGTTCAATTTTTTTATGCATTGCCAACTGATTTTTCATTACCGTGATTTTAAATTCTTGCAATTGAACAACATCTTTTTTTAAATCTTTAACTTGTGTAGTCAGCTCTTCTTTCACCATTTCTAAATTTTTCACCATGTCTTCAAATTTCAGGGATAAAGTATTTACCTTTTCAGGGGTATTTTGAAGAGTAGAGTCGATTTTTCCCAGCATCAGCCATATCCTCTCCAGATTCACCTCCGGAGTTGTTCCGGGTCCCTCAAACACAGGGACTCCTCTTTCTCGGCTACTTTCTTGTGGTAAAGGGTCTCCGCTTGCAGCCACCTTGATCACCTCCATGGGGTCTCGGGTGCTTGCTCCCTCGACCATCACAGACGCCGGACACGGAGGACAGCTTGATTCTGGAGGCGGAGATAGCGATGTTTCAAGGCCCAGTAGGGGAACCGCTCCACCGGCTGCCCCTAAAGCAGGCGTCTCCGTCTCTAATCTATGAGACGAACGCGAAAGGAAGGGCTCAATGCTGCCTTGAAGTGGAGAGGAAGCAGCTGCGGGTCGCGGAGGAATCCTCACAGCTCCTTTCCGCTTTGTATGCGGCATTTTGCGGTAGGAAAAATCTATTTCACTCGTGCAGCAAGGAGCTCTCTTCCCAGACGCGGTCACAAATCCGCCATCTTAGAAACGCCCCCTCTAGATTGTAAGCTCTTCTGAGGATATAACTTCTTATTTGTTAATTAAAATGTAGTTCTTGCACACTTTGAGATCATTTGATTAGCATTGAGTTTTTCTGCAAGTACAGCTTACATAGGAGGTTGCTACAAGGACCTGCGCCATTACTTTGCAATTAGCTCTTAAGACAATCAAGATTGCCTGACTTTTTGTAAACTTTTTTAAAAATGTAGTTATTTGCTAAAAATGTAGGTGGGTCTTCTTAATTATGTTTTATCTAGTTTTCACATTGCAACTGAACTTATTGTATATTGTCATTGGACTTTTATTCTATCTTATTATTGTAATTTGTTGTAGACTGTCCAGAGCTACTGGTAGGCTCAATAAATATATAAGTATTAATTGTTATGTCATGTTGTTTATAACTGTCACCATATGACAGCTGTCAGTCAATGGGCTCCCTCTTCCATTATCAACATGACTTTTTGGGGCCCTGTTACAATATTTACTGACCATATTTGAAGGGAATTTCCTGAAAAATAGCTTTTCAAAATTACTACAGTGGATTATAATCTAAAATAAAACAAACTTTCACCAAGTATAAACACAACAGAAAATAAATAGTGCTGGTACTTTAGGGCATCATTTACAAAGCGGCGGTAAGCCCAACATGGGTTTACCACTCGCTAAAAGGGAAGTACTGCCGGGGTACCACAGCAGCCTGGCGGTAGTTCCCACCCCTAGCGTGCCGTCATATCCAACATTACAAAAAATAAATTTTTGTACCCTGTGGTAATTGGGCATTGCCGCACACTGTCCGGTTACCACCAGGTTAGCATGGGAGCCCTTACAGTGGCGGTAAGTGCTCTCTCCAACCTCCCCTCCCCAAAATGGCCATTTCCTGAAAAAAAGAAAGACCTGCCTTTTACCCACTGTGGTACAAGGGAGCCTTGGCGTGTGTCAAAAACAAGCACTGATGCAAGCGCAGGCCCCCTTTTGCTGCAGCTTCATAAAAGGGGCCCTTAATTTATATTTTCAGAATTCAATGGTTAGGGAGCACATTAAAAATGGTTAAGTAGGCTGATATGGAAAACAGAATCACCTCCTGCTTTTGGCAAAAAGAGACTTGCCAGAAGCACAACAAGTCTCAACATAGCAAAGAAACAGTGAAACCCAGATACACAGAGGCAGTCTTGCTTTACATACAATTAACATGCTAATTAAAAGGCCCTCAAACTAAAGCTTAGCACATGTTAATTGAATGAGCGAATGTTAAATGCTAAGAAGCCCATTTTATATGTATGTTTTTTTTTGCATTTAGCATGTGCTAAGCTTTAGGGGCCCTCTTACTAAGCCGCGTAGGCGCCAACGCTCGCCAATTTGGAACTGCAGCCCAGCTACCGCATGGTCCAGGTGGTCATTTCATTTTTTTTTTTTTTACACACACCCACTACATGCCCTGGAAAATTTCTGGTGTGTGGCGCTAATCGGCATAATACGTGTGCTGATTATTACCGTCCGCTTAACACGTGAGACCTTGCTGCTAAGTCAGTGGGTGGCGGTAAGGTCTCAGGTCCAAAATGGACGTGCGCCAATTTTCATTTTGTCGCATGTCCATTTTCAGCCAAAAAATAAAAAGACCTTTTTTGCAGGTGCGTTGAAAAATGGACCTGCGTGCATCCAATACATGCATCTACAGCAGCACAGGCCATTTTTCGGCACACCTTAATAAAAGAACCCCCTAGTAAAACAGCCTCAAGCATCTCAGTTGTTAACTATTACACAGCAAAAATAATAGAAAATAAGGACATCAGAATCCTCCACACTGAGCTCGCTAAAAAAAAAAAAAAAAACGAAGAAAAAAAGAAAAGAAAAAGGATCTTTAGGGATCATCTTCTACATTTTAACTAAACATCACCATTTTTAAATTTACTACAATTTATATTCCACTCTTATCCAGAGCGGAGTACAAAACACACAAAGAAAGGAGGGGGCCTAGCAATATTTACAGATTCTTTTCCCAGGTAGAACTTATTTCTGCATTTAGCTTCCCCTATCTGTAAATACTCGCTTGCACTATACAGGACACCTCACTACAGGGTCAACTATGATCCCTTACATTTTATCGACCTCCAGGCATGTGGTCAGAATCACAGCAGCCAGATTTTATGGATATTATCTCAAATACATGCATATACCACTCAAATGTACTATTACTCGGTGACATAAACCTGCATACAGACAAACTCGAGGACAAAAAATGTCAGAAACAGCATTACTTTTTACAACAATGGGATTTTCAACACTCAGAAGTTGCCAAAACACACGTTAAAGGCCAAGTTTTGCATAGGTTTGCATACAGATTCACGAAAGAACACAAATTCTCGTTTTCACAAGGAAGGCAACAATACCCCACCCCAGTTGCCAATATAAAGCTTTGTTAATATATGGCCTGGCTTTAGATCTACCACTGGAATAGTGATGGGTAAAGCTATGCAGCCTAAAACAACTGAAAAAGTACTGACTAGGCCAAACAACAAGTAAATGATTTAATATTTGAGAATCTGCAAAAAGCAGGTCTGAACAATGAGTCCTGCCACAAATTGGTACAATTTTTAAATCAAATACAGCACCTGTAATGAAAGAATGATGGATCAGATGAATAAAATGGAGCTTATAATTTTGGTATACAATGATACAGAGGTAATACAGAGTTCATGAGATGGTATGAAAAGTATGAAAGGTATGAAAAGTATTGCAGCCGGAAGATGTGAAACTGTTATCTCAACGCTTCCCAAAACATGTTGATAATTAGCAGTAGCTGAGAACGGAAGGAGGTGGGCACATCAGACAGCAGACCGCGTGGGAAAGTATGATCTCAGAAAGTGAGAAAGATTAGGAGCAAGGTTTCTCACCATTCACTTCTATGGAGAGGTTTGTGTATAAAAGAGGGGAGATTTTGCCTTAGTTTGGAACTCCTCCCCAACGCTTCTCTCAGACGGCAGGGCGCTGTGCAGATAAACCCAGAATCTGATGTCTGTATTTGTATCAACTTGAAGACTTGTGTTTGGGTAAGAAATAAAATGTACCTATCTATCTAAACCTATCTCTGTCTCTATTTTTATTGATTCTATCTTCTCTTTACCTAACATTTAGCCTACAAGGTAGATCACATACAAGTGACACTCAGTTTTGGACAGAAAGCAGTAGTTATGGGAATTAGTTTTCAATTACGGCTCCTAATGCCACCCCCTTGTGATTGGGTGACAATGGAGGTTAGAGAAACTATACAGAACCTGATATATGAAATAAGTACCTTTAGTCCCCCGTGTGACGGAGTCAGAAAGAGGTCTATAAGAGGAGGAAATTAAAACAGCTTCTATACATCTTTTCTACCACGCTCGAACGCATGGGTCTCAGTAGAAACCTAAAACATGGAAAACCGATACTTTTACATGGAATTCTACCCTCCACGCAACTTTTTGTAGTCAATGCTACAAAACGTAATAACTTAAAATTACAAGAAACCATACATATCTAACAGTAAAATGAGAAGAGTGAGGCTGCGCCTGCATCAATACCAGATTAACCAACTCTCTCAACATGCGAATTAATTCCAGGCTTTCCGGCAAATGCACGGGTGAGCGTACCCGTGAACTGCTGCCATAAGTCCCACCAGTCCAGTACCGGCGCCAAGTTCCAGAACCGAGCGACGCCGCAGCACCAGCCCAGCCTCCAGATACTTGGCGAGAACAATAGCAGCATCCCACACCACGCAACCCACATCCCCCGCGCTCAGCTGTGCTACTGTGAGCAGAGAACCGTCCACCGTCTCCAGCTCTCTCACAAAAGTCTTACTCCCCTCCATACCCCTTCCCCTTTGCCACTTGCTACCGCCAGGCGCCAGCAGCGCTCAGTGATGACGTAACGCTCCGGCGACAGGCGAATAGTTAGGGGCTAAGGCAAAATCCAAAGAAGTTTAATAGACAGGAGATGAAGTGACGTCAAAACGCTGAAACCAATTAGGTCAATCTGAGTTTTCCCTTCCCCGCGCAGCCGTCATCCCCGTATATTCAAAACAAAGCAAGCAAACCTATGAGCGGTTGCATCGCCTGGTAATGGTCCACTAAAACAGACATCATGTAATGAAAATTAGGTGCTTAACATTCAGAGTTTCTATCTATTTATTTGTTTATGACATTCATATCCCACATTTAACATGTATTAGGTTGAAACCTGGGCGCATTTGAAAGCTTTTTTTTTTTCACCTGTGCCTAGAACTTGCTCCTTCTGTTTTGAAGAATGCAGTGGTATATTATAAAAATGCACTTAATATTGTTTATTACTATTATTTACTACTGGTTGATATACAGCAGAAGTTAACCAAGTCAACTGTATGCTTTGTAATATTTTTAATAGCATTTTTCTCAGTCATTACCCAAATACAAATAAAATTATAATGTTAATATAATGTTAATTATACGACCATGTCTGCCTCTTATGGTAGCTTTTGTTCATTAAAGTTGTGTCAGAAAAATATTTGCAAGTGCGATTTTATTATGCAGGCAAACAATACACCAGCAAAATACAAAATAGCAAGTAGCACAGTATTAGTCGTCAAGTTTATACAAAGTTGATTAGTTTCAGTGGAAAATATGTCTGTTGGCTGTCTGCTATGTGAATATTCCATCACTGTTTAATTATTGCTACCAAGTGTTACATATTCAGGGCATTTGCCTTAAACATAGATTGTTTACATTTGTTTATCTAGAACTTACATGCACATTGTATTGCTTATTAAACCCGAAGGCAAAACCAAAGTGTGGTTAAACAATTTGGTATAAACTGTGTTATGACTTTACTTGTTATGAAATGCTTTGAGTCCTACTGATCTGTACATGTGTTGTGTTATTTTGGCAGGTGGAAACAGTCAGGTGGGCTTATAGGGAGGGAGGGGAAGGGTGCCTTTTCGGACTGTTTTGCCCCTGAGCCAACAAAAGTAAGTTTTCATTAAAACTAGAGACACCCATAGGAATATATAGGTGTCTAGCATTAGTGGATGCTAATTTTTACCACATGCTAAAAACGCTAGCTTGCCTACAGCGCGGCTTAGTAAACATGGTCCTAAGTTTGTTGAAAAGTTAAGGAATATCTAAAAAAAAATTAAAACATAGAAAATTCAATATAAAAAGACCAATTAAGATTTGAGTGCTTGATTCATGTGAGGAATGTGAGGAAGAACTCAGGAAAGTGTGAAACTCAATTTGAGAACCAAGACAGGTTGAATTGGAGGTGCTCGAGTTAGGGTTAGGCTTTGTTCCAGACATTTTAAGATCCTTTTCAATTGAGAATAGCGTCTACAAATTTGTAAGGAAATTACAACTTTAGAGTATATTTTCATGATAAACTTCTCACTGTGGATATATTTGTTATGAAGCGTGTCTCTAGATGGCAGCCACCAGGAACTATTGACCCGGCGATTTTGACATTTGGGGATTTTGTTTTGAGAGATCTAGCAGAGTTGGAGAAAATTAGTCCCTTCAGGAGTGGTTCTAATTTAACGAAACTTCAATGTGAAGCATTGAAAACTTTGAAGGACTCATTACATTTAATAATAATGTAAGTGGACACAGGAGGTGCAACTGTAATACAAAATAAGGAACAGTAGGAATTAGAGGCATGCATTCAACTTTCTGATAATAGTACCTATAGTTTGTTGGGGATGATCCTATATTTCAGTTGAAGGAGGAAATCAAACTTTTGATGACTTCAGCATTAAATAGGGGCATGGTGACAGGTAAAGAAGCCCAATTTTTAATGGAGCAATATCCCAAGATGCCCAAAATCTAGTTCATTCTGAAAATAATTAAAAATCTTCAGTCTCCCCCGGGTCATCTATTAAGAATCCCATTCTAGAACCTTTGTCCCAATTTGTGGATACATTTTTGAGGGATGCAGTGGTTAAAATGCCCTCTAAAGGACACAAGTCATTTTTTGAGACTTCTAGAAGGGGTGAGGGTTTTGTTGGAGAATGTCATATTTGCTACTTTAGATGTCACTTCTTTATATACAAAAATTTCACAAGATGGAGCGATAGAGATTACTAGGAAAACGTTTGTTTCAATTTTTTGGGATGAAAATTCAAAAACTGCAAAAAAATTGTTCTCTCAACTGGTTTCCAGTAGAGAGAAAGTCCATTGTGACCTTTATGGACTAAAACATCTAAAAATGAATCTTATCATATTTTAAAGTAAATTGTAAATGACTGTCCAAGGAGTTGTTACAAGTATCTTTCAATTCGTTTTTTATTTAACAAATACAGTAAACATTGTACAAGTTCCAGTTTCTCAACTCAAGTCATTTTCCACCTCCGTCAATTACATGTACATCAAATATAGCATTATGGTTACAACTTTTTAATTATGAGAATCCTACTCTATCTCCCCATTCCCCCCCCCCCCCCTTACCCGCCCTCCCCCTTTTGTCCCATCCCTACCAGGGTCGCTCTCACTCCAAATTTCTTTCCTATGTCCTATGTTCACATATTTAACAAATAACTCCTCGCTGCTGGCGTTAATGTATTCCACAGTGGGCTCCAGCGCTGTGTAAATGCTTTTTTGTACCCTTGTGGTTGCTTGTTCATTTCCAATCTTTCAAATCGCATGAGCTCTATCATACCTCCCCGCCAGTGCTGTATTGAGGGTCTCTTCGGAGCTAACCAATGCTGTAGAATGGCTTTTTTCCCAAAAATTGTGGCTCGTAAAGCAAATTGCTGCATTCCTTTTGGGGTAGGCCGTGGTAGTTTCAGGTTACCAAACAATATTCCAGGTTGTGGTCGCCACGCCACTTTCCAAATTTTTGAAATTTCTTGCAGTAATAATCTCCAAAAGTTCCGGATGTGGGGACATGTCCAAAACATGTGCCCCAGCTCTGCTCCCTCCAATCCACACTTGGGGCAAGCACCATCTGGGGAGAGACCCATGTGGAAAGCACGCCGTGGTGATACATGTGCTCTCAGCACTACTTTGTACTGCAGCTCCCAATGTCCCACAATTGCCGTATAGTGTCTCATCCCCAGAACATGTTCCTTAATCGTTTCCTGCTTTATTATAACTCCCAAGTCCTCACTCCAGGCTATTGCCAATTGTACATAATCCAGCTCTGAGAAATTGTCCTTAATGTATCGATGATGGTATGCTAGTGGGACTTTCTGTTGTGCCCGGAGAGAGTAAACCTCTGCTAGTTCTTCCTGTACGTCCTCTGCCAGGAACTCCCACGGCAGGCTTTTAACATAATGATGCAATTGAGCGTAGTAGAACTGGTCCACTAGTTTCAAATTATATTCGCGCCTCAGCTCCTCAAATGTTTTTATGCGACCTTCCTCCATGATCACATGTAATAAATGTGTAATGCCTTGTGTCTTCCAATCTTGGAAAGTCTTGTGTAGCATTCCGGGAGCAAATTCCGGGTTACCCTGTATTGGTAAGTATGGTGTTACTGTAGGCTTGAAATGATAGATACGACAAATCCATTTCCATACCGCTTGGGCTGAACTATAGATTCCAGTATCTCTCAGTTCCTGTGCAATTTCAGCCCTCGGTGTTTGCACCACATAACCAAGATGTAAGCCCTGCGCCATATGGCTCTCTATTGCTGTGGCTGAAAAGTCTGATGTCCCTCTATACCAATCGTTAATGTGGCGCATGCCACTAGCCACTGTTAGATGTCGAATGTTAAGGAGGCCCATGCCTTCGTACTCTTTCGGTGTCTGTAGTACTGCCAGCGGTATCCTGGCCCGCCTTCCATTCCACAGGAATCTTTGTAAAGCTTTATTTATCTTTTTTTCATCCTTTCGAGTCAAATACAGTGGTAGCACCTGAAATAAATATACCCATTTTGGCACAATCTTCATGTTGATCACAGCTATTCTACCTAGGAGTGAGAGCGGATACCCCTGCCACATCTGCAGCTTTGCCTGTGTAATCCCCAATAAGGTGGCTACATTCCTCGTGTATATTTTTGTAAGGTCATTTGTGATCATTACCCCCAAATATTTAAATTTCTCCTTTTCCCAACTGATGTTTAGGCTACCTTCCCATCTTCCCTTATCTTCCTGTAGTACTGACAATCCTGTGGATTTATGGAAGTTTAGAGTAAATCCCGAGTGGTCCCCATACCGTGTAATAGTTCTCAACAGCACTGGTACTGATTGACCTGGATCCTGAAGTATCACCAGGAGGTCATCGGCAAAAGCCAGTGTCTTTACCGTATAATCTCCCATAACCACTCCCTTTATCTGATCTTCGCACTTCAACTCCCTCAGCAGAGGCTCCAGGGTCAGAATGAACAGCAAGGGTGAGAGAGGGCAGCCCTGCCGTGTGCCTCTGTGGATTCTGAATTCTGTGCTGCGGGTCCCATTAACTATCACTGATGCTCTTACCCCTTTGTACAAAGCCCTGATGGCCTCCTGGAACCAACCATAAATCCCCATATGATCCAACACCCCAAACATGAAGTCCCAATCAACTTTATCAAAAGCCTTTTCGGCATCAAGACTTAAGATCAGTGCTGGGGTGTTGGCCATAGTGCATTGCGCCATTGCCAGTAATAGCCTTCTAGTGTTTACCCCCGCTTGTCTTTGGCGGACAAAGCCTACCTGCTCCTCACCTATGATCCTGGGCAATACTGGGGCCAACCGATTCGCCAGTACTTTAGCAAAGATTTTTTGATCCACATTTATTAGGGATATGGGCCTATAAGAATCTGCACAGTCACCCGGTTTCCCGGGCTTTTGGATCAAAGAGATCAAAGCCAAGTTTTCTCCCTGTGGCAATTCACCCTGGCTGACAGTCTGATTATAGTAGTCCTGCAATGCCCCAACCACCGGTTCCGGAAGGAGCCTGTAAAATTCTCCTGAGAATCCATCCGGTCCCGGGGCCGAATGCAACGGAAGACCCCTAACTACCTCTTGAATTTCTCTCCCTTGGATAGGTCTATTTAATAATTCTAGCTCATCAGGAAGCAGTTTAGGTAACTGCAGGGTGTTCAAGTATTTCTTAAGCTCTTTAGTAGTTGGGGTTGGATGCTTTCTATACAGGGTAGAGAAGTGTTGTACTATGATTTTTTCAATTCCCTCACAACTGGTTTCTATCTTCCCTTGAACTCCCTGCATAGTTGTTATGACTCTGTTAGATTCCCATGTACGCATTAGCCTACCTAACATGGGGCCTGTTCTATTCCCATACTTTTGCAGTTTATACTTCTGGTATAATCTAGACCTAGTTGTTTTTTCATGTATGTGGGAATTTACTGCTATCTGAATGACCCTCAAATGTTCTCTGGTGGCTGCCGTTTGCATACGGATATGAGCCCTTTTAGCCTTTGCAAGTTGTGATTCTAAATTCAAGAGTGCTCTAGCATTCTTCTTATGCTGTTTCTGAACAAAAGCTATGACTTCACCCCTCATCACTGCCTTGGCAGCCATCCAGAACAACTTCGGGTTCTCTTTGTGTTCCACATTAAAGTTGGCGTATTCTTCCCATTTATGAGTTAGATATTCCCTGAACTCCCTGTTTGTGAACATGTACCCCGGGAAACGCCATCCCGTTCCTTTTTGAAAAAACAACGGCGCCTCTACTTCTACCCAGACCATTGAATGGTCAGATACCTCTTCAGGACCAATCTCAGATTGTATGACCCCTGGGAATAGGTTTACCGCCATTAATATATAATCAATTCTCGAATGCGTGCCATGGGCTCTAGATTGATGTGTGAAGTCTTTCTCATTTGGGTGCATTGCTCGCCAAACGTCCACTACTCCCAGGGTCCGCATGAATATACTTAGCGCCCTGGAGTTGTTACAAGTATTGAATTGTTCCAATTCTTTCTCAGTGCCTTGCCATATAAAAAATGTCATGCAAGAATTGTTTCCAAAAAGTGACCAATCTAAACTCAGTGGCTTGATACAGCTTCATGCTTTCAAAGCGGGCGACATATAATGTTGCCACAGATGGAGCTAAAGTAGCTCCCATGATAACTACACCCTGCAGCTGTTTGAAAAATCCGTTACGCCAAAAATAACTATGTGTAATCACTAATTCTGCTAATGTCAAAAAAATCAGTTGATATCCTGGGTGTCCCTTGACTAATTTTTGTTTAAAATTAAGTAGCTGTTGGAAGGCCAGCACTAGTGGAGCTGAGAATCTCTTTAGATCTACAGCCGCTACATCAGGAGGATGACTTACTGAAAGAGATAGAATTAAAAAAGGTTCAAAAGTGATAAAGAGGATGGAACTCCTTTCATATGAGGAAAAGGCTACAGAGGTTAGGTCTCTTCAGCTTGGAAAAGAGATGGCTGAAGGGGGATATGATTGACATCTACAAAATCCTGAGTGGTGTAGAACGGGTAAAAAGTGAATTAATTTTTTTACTCTTTCAAAAAGTACAAAGACCTGGGGGCACTAAATGAAATGACATGAAAATCCTTTTAAAACAAACAGGAAGAAATATTTTTTTCACTCAAAGGATAGTTAAGCTCTGGAACTCGTTGCCGGAGGATGTGGTAACAGCAGTTAGCATATCTGGGTTTAAAAAAGGTTTGGACAAGTTCCTAGAGGAAAGGTCCACAGTCTGTTATTGAGATGGACATGGGGGAAGCCATTGCTTGTTCCGGGATTGGTAGCATGGAATGTTGCTATTAATTGGGTTTCTGCCAGATACTTGTGACCTGAATTGGCCACTCTTGGAAGCAGGATGGACCATTGGTCTGACCCAGTATGGCTATTCTCACGATAAAATCCTTGATGCAGTAAGAATACTAAAAGGACATTTTAAGACAATTCAGGAATGTTTTCTGATCTTTTGAAGCTGAAATTATTAAATACTTTGACACTCACCAGAAAGGACCTAAAGATCTGAATTTTCTATCCCATTAGAAACCATAAAATTATATTGCTTTGCTACTAATCACCTGTCCATCTCTTCCTCTCACCCACCCAGCTCTCTGTGTTTCTCACCTAATCTACCCCACCCCCTTCTTGTGAGACTGTCATTAGAATGCTTTTATGTTTCACTTAAGTAAAGAGGTGTGGTAGCCGTGTTAGTCCACTCTTATATATTCACTTATATATTCTGATATGCCAACATTTGCTCATTTCTGATCTGAAGAAGGTGGTGTTACCTTTGAAAGCTAATCAAAAATGTCTTGTTAGTCCAATAAAAAATGTATCATCTTATTTTCTTTTCTCTGTTTTGTTTTATTTTTACCTACCTTTAAAATGGACTAACATGGCCACCACACCACTTTACTTAAATTGTTTACAAAGACTGCCTTCTCATGGTTGGTACAGAGAAAGCCTTACAGGCAAAATCACAGGGATTTATAATTTGCATAAACACTGTCAATTCCCTCTCAACCACAGCAAGCTGAGCCTCTTGCTTTGTTCTCATCCCTCTACTGATTGCCTCTGATCCTATCTCCTGATGTCGGGTCCCCATGGCTTGTGCAGTTCCTAGAATAAATGCTCGACGCCCCCCCCCCAACTTCTCACTGGCTGAGGTCACACATGGCCAAAGCTATGGTCCTCACCATAGGGCCAACCCTAGGCTATGTGCCACCCTAGGTGACTCATCAACCATTCACCCCCATTCACAGTTCAGCATCTCACTTTCCCTATTCCTCACCTCCTTTCCCTCTGCTGTTCAGCATCTGTCCTTTCCTGTCAGAGGTTTCCAGCATTTCTCTTTCCATCTCCCAGAGGTGCCCAGCATCTCTGTCCTTTCTCCCTCCCTTCGCGATTATCCACCATCTCCCCCTGCCACTGCCCCCACCACCACAGCCAAGTCAAGCCTGCAGCAGAACACCATTCAGCATCTGCCTGCACACACACAGGTGCTGAAAGGCTTGTCACCAATAGTGGCTTTAAAGAGGTGCCCCATCAGCTCCAACGGCACTGCATTACTGCACCTCTCAAATTTATTGCTGCTTATTCTGATACTACCAATGCAGCCCACCTTGACATCACTTCTCCTGTTGTACACTATTTGCATTCCTGCCTCTGATGCAGCCCAAGCTGGTGCCAAGACCCCACAGTAATTAATATCTGCAGCCTGATTCTACAGGTGCACGTGAGCTAACCCAGCCTCCCTTCCAAAAAATGTGCTTTCAGAACAGATAAAAAATTATAGCTATAATAGAAGATACTGACACCTTGTGGCTATTGCTGCTACAGCATCCTCTTCCCTTTTCCATGCAGACAAAAAGAATATACTGTTATTAGCAGAGCTGTCAAGATACCCATGCCAGGAGGGAGACTTTTTGGCCAGTCCTGGTTTTAAACATACGTATCAAAGCAGTGTAGTATTTGTAGTCCATGATTCTAACCGTTGAAATCAGTGCTGCAGATCCCATAATGCACCAGGTTGAGACAGGACCGCCGAGGGGGGGGGGCAGTGGGGACAAAATTCCCCGGGCCTGGGCCTCCAAGGGGGACCTGGCACCGCAGTCTCACCTGCCTGCCTCCTCGGCTCCAGGCCCCCTGCATTCAAAGCGGCACAGATTGCTTCAGGCCTTCCCTCCCTGTGTCTCGCCCTCACGGAAATCGAAAGTTACATCAGACGAGAGCGGGACACAGGGAGGGAAGGACAGAAGAGAGGCGATCTGCGACTGCCGCCTTGAATGCAGGGGGCCCAGAGCCTTGGAGGCAGGCAGGTGAGACTGCGGACTGCAGCGGTGGGGGGGAGCGACGGGGTGGCAGCAGTGGGGGGAGTGACAGGGGGTGGCAGCGGTGGGGGGGACAGAGGCAGGGCGGCCTTGCCCCAGGCCCTGCCTAGTCTCTCGGCAGCCCTGGGTTGAGATTGGCAGAAATCCAGTACCATCCAAAAAGTCTCCCTACTGGAATGGGTAACTTGGCAGCTCTGTATTAGCAAATAAATTAAATCTTTCATTATGGCAGTGTTTTATGCCAGATAAGAAAACTTGATAAAATAAAGACTATCAGACCACTACTACTAATACTTATAATTTCTAAAGCGCTACTAGACATACGCAGCGCTGTACACTTGAACATGAAGAGACAGTTCCTGCTCGACAGAGCTTTCAATCTAATTAGGACAAACAGGACAAACAAGAGCTAAGGGAATATTAAAGTGAGGATGATAAAATAAGGGTTCTGAACAAGTGAATAAGGGTTAGGAGTTAAAAGCAGCATCAAAAAGGTGGGCTTTGAGCTTAGATTTGAAGACGGCCAGAGATGGAGCTTGATGTACCGGCTCAGGAAGTCTATTCCAGGCATATGGTGCAGCAAGATAAAAGGAACGGAGTCTGGAGTTAGCTGTGGAGGAGAAGGGTGCAGATAAGAGAGATTTACCCAGTGAACGGAGTTCCCGGGGAGGAATGTAGGGAGAGATGAGAGTGGAGAAGTACTGAGGAGCTGCAGAGTGAATGCACTTATAGGTCAATAAGAGGAGCACACAGTCCTTACACAAAAGATGTGACACCACCCTCAGCACCAAGGAGCTGCTGAAGTGAAGATGAAGCCCAGAACCAGTCCAAGCCGTATTGGGTTAGCTTAATCCCTTATGCTAATAATAATTTCACTGCTGTCTCTTAACATAGTGAATCTGTCATAAAGCACCAAAAGACATTCAGCAAACAGATTATGTATTATGTGATATTGTAATCTGCTTAGTTGTAGGTGGAATATAAATAAATAAGAAGGCTAGATGGCTAATACGGTTGCCATATGGGCAGACGAGAAAGAAAAACTGCAGAAAATGGGATTATCTACTAGTGGAGGTTTCTTAAAACTTAAGAAGACCTGTGCTGCATGCGGTCACACACAGGGCTGGGGCCCTATGCAGACCAATTTGGTGGGGCCCCAACCTAGCCCCGCCCCATCCTAGCCCTGCCCACCATAACCCCGCCCCCACCCTAGCTCCACCCCATTGATAAGATTATTTCATTTTTAGAAAATTTTTTTCATGAAATTTCAAATAAAGACAAATTAAGCTAAACTTATACAAAAAAACTGATTGAAATAATAAGCACAATGCTATCATGAAACCATAAACAGCACTAATTCCAAGGACAGGACGAGTTACAACCTTATGCGTGGCATGGAAAGGCAACTGTAATTACACCGGGCTCTAAAACACCAGTGCACAACCTAGTGAAAAAAAAAAAAAAAAAACCCCAAAAAGGGCTGCAAACTATACGCTAGCAGAATACTGCACCTTCCTTGATCACACCTGAAAAACACATGAAGGCAAAATACTGAACTGGAAATTTACCTCAAGAAGTCAGACTCAGCATGCAGCAATACTACAAAAATTGAAACTTACATGAAAAATATCACAGATGCACATTTCCAAAAACTGACATATTCCAATTAATAAATCCTGAATAAAATACTTTTTTCTACCTTTGTTGCCTGATCATTTAGTTTTTCTATTCACTTTGGTCTCAGTGTCTTCTGTTTTATGTAGTCTTCTTTCCATCCATGTGCATCTCCTTCCTTTGTGTTTCCTTTCCTCCATTCCTGCCCAACATTTCTCCTCTCTTCCCTGCCCTCCCCCTCCTTATAAGAAAAGCTATCATACCTTGCCTTTGAATGGCACAAACTTGCTCCAGCTCCTCAACTTGACTTTAAGTCGCACTTGCACCGCCACCAGCGATGGCTCACCAGCACAAATGAACCACCAGATCATCACTTTAATGTAAGGTTCCATTTGCAAATATCAACAAGAGTAGTAAGACCACTTTAATTCAAAAAAGGTTCCTAATTCCTTATAAGAAAAAGCTATACCTTGCCTTGAATGGCACAAACTTGCTCCAGCTCGCTTGACTTTATTTTAAGTCGCACTTGCATGCAGCGCGTTGCACCGCCACCACCAGCGATGGCTCACCTCCTGCACAAATCATGAACCCCACCTGATCATCACTTTAATGTAAGAGTAGTAAGACCACTTTAATTTAAAAAGGTTTTATAAGAAGAAAGCCAGCCCTGGCAGCCTCATCATTCATGCCTTGTCCGAATGGCACTGGGCAAACTTGCCATCTAAGTCACGGGGCCAGCCCCCCAAAACACTTTGATACGACCTTTGAGCTTGTTTTCTTTTGAGGTCCTTTAATTTTATTGTACCCCTTGAAGTAGAAAGGTCAAGCAAGAGAATGATCTAATTCTTGCTTCTATAGTATCTCTGAAATGAACTCAGAAGTGGCACACAACAATGATATACTGAGACCACATATTCAGCAAAATTATTGCAAACAATAAAAGATATCCTTTCAGTCAGCCACCCCCACTATACTTCTGGTGTTTTTCTAAATCCATGTGGAGCTATTATGACTCTGCCCTCCTGTGATTCTCTCATCACTTATCCATTTATTCATTTCATAGACTCCATATCAACAGAATAAATAAACTAAGAATCCACCACTGTAACATCTCAGCATGCCACATAGAGGTGATAATATGTGATGGGGCATACAGCCTGTGCAGTGTGTGTGATACAAAAAAAATTTGGCTTTATCTTCTGTAGTCTCCCCAAAATCAGTGTTTAGGAATAAGCAAATTAATATGCCAAATCTGCAGGGCTGGATCAACAATTAGGCAAGAACAGGCTTTTGCCTAGGGTGGCAGCTTCTGAGAGGCAACACAGAGAAGTGGCAGTCTAAGCAAACAGGTCCTAAAAGTGGCAGAAACTCAAAGAACTATCAGCACATTCTTTTAGCTAAGGGAAAGCCCTGAACAGGAGACTGAAAGCAGGCAGAAGCACGGGCAGAGAGAAGACCTGGCTGGGTTTGACTCCAGAGACCAGAGCTAAGCTAACACACCTAAGCACACATGCAAGGTTCCAGAAACTGAACTTGATGTCTCAACCAAAACAGCATCATTCATACCTTCCTTGCCCGAATCACTGGGCAAACTTGCTCCAGGCGGCGGTGGTGGGTCAGTGGGTGTGGGTGCTCCAGTCCATTTGAGACTTTCTTCTTCTTCTAGTCGCACTGCAGCACAGCACTTCGGCACTTCTTGACTCCCCAGGCCCAGCAAATCGACGATGGCTCGCAGCTCGCTCACCGAGACCAAGGCTCCGACCACGCTCCAGCTCCTTTCCCTTCCTGCTCAATGACTCCCGCCCGCCCTCGCGGAAACAGGAAATACCAACAGAAGGAGGCGGGACATTGAGCGGGAAGGCAGAAGGGAAAAGCTGGGGTGAGCCATTCGTCATGCCTGCTGCAACTGTCTGTCTTCTGTGTCGGGGCGGGGCTGGGCCTTTGAGTTCTGCACTATCGTTGTGCTGCTGGGAGTGGGACTGGGAGGCGGGAGCTGGCGGCAGTGGAGCGAATCGGCACGCGCGAGCGGGATCAGATTGATGACGTGATGATTGCAGCAAGCGGGGGGTCAGAGGGAGAGGCAGAGTTGAGGCGCACTGCGCGGGGCCCTATGCGGCCACCTCGATCGCCTCTGCCTAAGACCGGCCCTGGTCACACACATAGGAGTCAACTTTTCAAAATTATTGGGGGTGCTAAGCCCAGTGGAAATAACCCCTCCCTGGACACATACAAGGAATTTTCTCAATATTGGGGGTGCTCAAGCACCCCCAGAGTTGGCTCCTATGGTCACACAGCTTCATAGGCTGGCTAGGTGTGACAGAGGCAGTATTCACAATCCTAGGGAAGCCGCATTGAGCCTGCCATGAGTGGGAAAGCGCGAGGTACAAATGTAACAACAAAAAAAAAGGTATTCCCCAACATTGCATTATGATGGCTCTTATTCATTATGTTCCCGATGCTCAGAAGTAAATGCGGACACTAGAGGCCATTAGCACTGGACTAGCACCTGTGTTTGCTAGCACTGAATGCTCAGAGCTGACAAGAGCATGAAATTAGCTCGCCAGCTCTGAGCACAATGAGCACGCAAATGCATGCTAAAGAGATCATCTTGTATTCCTCCTCAATGCTCAGCGGGCAGCACACCAAACAAAAGTGCTCCTTCCATAGCAAACCCTATGCCAGCTCAGAGAGCCATGGGGAGGAATGGGGAGACCAGTGTTGCAAGATTATTTTTTGTTCTGGGCTGTCTTGAAAAACCCATTTCTCTTTTATTTACCTTATCACATGGTCCACAGCAACATGGTCAAAACGCCAACAGTGACCAGAGTACAGGTAGGCGCATGGAGGAAGAAAGGCAGGCAGGGGGAATGATTAAAGGGAAAGGGAGCAGAGTAGCACAGAAAAAGTAGGTAGCAATGCTGAGACCTGGAAGAAGTCTTTTCTACTTGCACTGTTGGCACCTCTTCTTCTTCCTCCTCCTCTCTCTGGTGTTCTGGGCATGCACTGAAGAGCTGTGCTTAACACACAACTCTTCAGCAAATGCGTCAGACAATGTCCTCTCACTTAACTCTCTAATGCTCAATGCTATGAGCGTGCCTATATTTGCATCTCATTAGCACCGAGCATTAGGGAGTTGTTCTGCGCTGATCCAGCGGTACTTCTCCAGCACTGTTCAGTACAGCACCAGAGTTTTGAGCATCTGGGCCTGTGTTGAAAGACATTGATATACAGGGACCTAATGATCAGTTGAGGGTCTTGGGCAAAGACCTTCCTTCTCTCTTCCATACTATCCTGCCTAACACCTTCCTTCTCTCTTCCCTTACTTAATCTCTATACAATACTAAGTGTATCTGATATCATGGAATGACTATGTCATAACAAACTCTGTAAGCCACATTGAGCCTGCAAATAGGTGGGAAAAATGTGGGATACAAATGCAATAAATAAAAAAATTGTCAACTGCAGTGGTGGCTAAATAGAAGGGAGGGAAACCCAAATAAGGTGTGAAGGGAGATTCAAGGTGCCATAGTCATTGTATGTCAGTATAAGTTGGAAATATAAAGGAGGGAGAGTCTTCTCAGTCAAAATAATAGCACTAAGATGCATTTCTATTTCTGCAGCATTAGACATGACATCGTTCTCCTGGTTTAGCTCCAGTTGCCTATTCCATGGCTGGATTTGAATGAAATAATGTAGAAGAGCTGGAACCTCAATAGGGAATGCTCCTACCAAATTTCAGTCAAATTCAAAGGTACATACATGAAAATGGCATGGTATTCTATTGGCTATGGTATTTGATCCCAGGAGCTTCCTAGCACTCCCTAAGAGATCAATGTATTTTTGGCCCTTTTTTTACCACTCTTTATCCAGTCTCTCAGCTGCAGCCCCTATAGTTATATAGATGAGATCTAGATTTTTTTACCCTGTCCACATTTTCACCTAATATTTCCCCCCTCAACCATCACCTCCAATCAGTTTTCACTTGGCTCTGTGATTATTTCTCAACTTATTTAAATGTAAAGCTATCTTTCCAATCCTCAGATTCTCTGTCCTTCCCCCTTCAATCCAGAACCAGTTGTTTTTGACTTCAAACTTCATCTCAAGAATCAAATTGATTTAGTAATTTGCTCTTCTTTCTTTGCCCTCCATTGTATCCATTCAGTGAAATCTATTGCCCTGTGACAGTTGATCAGAGCTCTCATATTTGCCCTAGTTTTTTCAAGACTCTTATTTCAGCACTTTAAATAATGTGCCGTTTCTTCACCCACCTTAAATAGCTTCAACGCTTTCAGTCTAGGGTTATCAAATTACTCCACAATGCAGCGAAGATGAATGACATCACTCCTCTACTCATTTCAGAGTGGAGGCTTCCACTGACAGCAAGGAACAAATTCAAAATCCTTAATCTTGTATTCAAGTCTACTTGGCTGAGCTCTTCACCATGCTGCATCTTATACATTTTGCTCCTCAAATTCTGCTCACTTTCAGGTTTTCATCTACCCTTGTGTTTGCGTTTAGATGTCACTGGGTCCTTATAGAACTCCCTTCTCCCTGACATTCCTTTTCCAGTTCTGTTTAGTAGCACCAATTAGAGAATGACATGGGGATGGGGACCCGCAGTAACCAAAGGGGCGGGGACAGAGTTTGCGGGGACACATCCCATGGGGATGGGGACAGATCCATGGGGACGGGGCAGGTATGAGGACAGAGCCCACAGGGACAAACTTTGTCCCCGCATCATTTTCTACTTTGAAGCCTGTTAATGACTGTTATTTATGTTTGAGTAATGCAGACAATGATATTTCGAAAAACAAGCAAACATGCTGGCCACAACTAGCAAAATTTCCATGGGGGATCCTGTACATCCTGGTACCAGCACATCTTCTAAGAAGACATATTTTATTGCAGGAAGGACTGTGGATGGCAGCAGAGCTAGTCTGAATCCTGAGATTGTTGATGACTTCTTATTTATCCACAGATTAAAAAATCATAACAGTGCTTCATAGGGCATATTTCTCCCCTCTAGGGCATACAGAACGGGTTGTATTTTGTACCCCTGGACATTTTAACAGGGTGGATTAGGATTCCTTGGGGTAGTAGAAATCAGCAATTGTTAGGGTTGGAAGGGTAGAGGGTGGTGGAGAGGAGGGTTATTATAGCTGCTCGGTGTTATTGTTTTCTATTTGTAATTTATACACAACAGTTGCACAGCATATTGTTCCTTTTTATACTTTAATAAAAAGATTAAAATATAAAATCACTAGTAAGGAAGGCCCGTTTCAAATCACAATGAAACGGGCGCTAGCAAGGCTCCCCTCCGTCCCTTTGTGTCTCCGCGTGTCGCTGGCCCCCCTGCAGCCTCTGTGCGAATGTGTGACCCTGGCCCTTTTGGCACACCCCCCGTGTGCTCCGCCCTCGACGTAATCGCGTTTTGACGCGAGGGCAGAGCAGAGGTACAGTGCAGTACAATGTTGGAGCTGAGAATGTGTTCTGCCCTCAACGTCATAACGTTTGACGCGAGGGCAGGGCCCACAGACTGTGATTTTCTGTGGCTTCAGAGCTTCAAACTTACGAACCTGGCTTCAGTGACGTCAGTGCAAATAGAACGTTGAGGGTGAGTTTTATATATATAGATAATTGTTCAAAGCTTCTGCAGATGAGGACAGCGCCCACAGGGACGAGGTGGGGACAGGGACAGAACCTGCGAGGACGGAGACAGGGCCTGTGGAGACAGAGCGGGGATGGAGACAGAACCTGTGGGGATGGGGTGAGGATGGAGACAGAACCCACAGGACAGGGCGGGGATGAGGACAAACTTTGTGTCTGTGTCATTCTCTACCACCAATGCTTCACTGGCAGAGTAAGACAATCTAAAACATGATGAATAATCAAAATCTTTTAAAAAGGAGGTACATAAGTACATAAGTAATGCCATACTGGGAAAAGACCAAGGGTCCATCGAGCCCAGCATCCTGTCCACGACAGCGGCCAATCCAGGCCAAGGGCACCTGGCAAGCTTCCCAAACGTACAAACATTCTATACATGTTATTCCTGGAATTGTGGATTTTTCCCAAGTCCATTTAGTAGCGGTTTATGGACTTGTCCTTTAGGAAACCGTCCAACCCCTTTTTAAACTCTGCTAAGCTAACCACCTTCACCACTTTCTCTGGCAACGAATTCCAGAGTTTAATTATACGTTGGGTGAAGAAACATTTTCTCTGATTTGTTTTAAATTTACTAAACTGTAGTTTCATCGCATGCCCCCTAGTCCTAGTACATTATTGGAGGAACACTGCTGTCATATTAACTTTGGTGATTTACCTTTTATACATCATCTTTAAAAGAAAGCCTGCAAACAGTGAGAACAAAAGTATTTTTGGTGATCAAGGTGTTAATCTTTGCACCAGACAAAGCACCTAGGCTGACTGGTATCTATCCTTTCACTACTTGCTGAGGAATACATTTAGTTTTGCCACACCAGCATGGCGTCGATGGGCCGATGATCAAAGGCCAACATGGAAACCATTAGTACTGGACTAGCACCGCATTTGCCAGCACTCGATGATCAAAGCGCGTGTAATAATGAGCTCACTGGCTCTGAATGCCAAGTGCACTAAACGGGGGAATATTCCTCCCCAATGCTCAGCGGCCATTGTGCCAAACAAGGGCACTGTTCCCATAGCAAACCCTACGCTAGCTTGGAGCTGGCATTAGGGTTTGCCAGGGCATTGAGTGGGAGACCCTGCCCAGCATGCTTCCAGGCTCCCCCAAACACAAGGGCCTGGAGGTCCGGTGGACCTCCACCCCCTGGCTCTGAATGCTAAGTGCATGCAAAGCTAAACAGGGGAATATTCCTCCCCAATGCTCAGCGGCCTTAGGTTTGACATGTCCAGGCTGCTTTTTTTTGGGGTTTTTTTTTTTTTTGACAGCCCGGACTTGTCAAACCTCTTCTGTGGGAGGATTTGTGCCTAAGCGCATGCCCAGGCACAACCCTCTTGCAGAAGTCCCCCGATGATCAGCACTAATAACATGCATACATTTGCATGTTATTAGTGCTGACCATAGAGAAGTTAATGCTCCATACTATTCTGGACGTATTTTTTTTCCCTGTGCTATTTGGAACAGTGCAGGGAACTAATCATCGGGGCCTCAGATACTGCACACTGATTCCTTAGCATTATGTCTGCTTTTCCTCATGTGCGATACTATTTGAATGCTCCTGTTCTCAGCATGGATCAGTATTTAGCAAGGTCAAATGCATGTGGAAATTAGCTTATTAGGCTTGTACTATGCACCAGCCAATATAGTACTCACAACATATTTAAAAGTCTGCAGCATGATAGGAAAACTGAAGGGTCAATACAGAGGGATGAGACAGAAAGGATTCTAAGCATACACATTCACTGCACAGTTGCAGTTTCTGTAAGGCCATTTTATGATTTTACAACAAAGTATGGGAAAATATGCTATATCATGGTGCAATACTGTTATCAGGCAAATTCAGTGATGTGATAAGTGTCTCCAGTTCATATGAAAACTGGACAAAAGAGACAGGCCTGGCAGTGCTCAGTTTCTATGCTCTTGCCACTGTCAAGTCTCCTAAAGTAGCAGGTACTGTCTTATAGGTAAGAAGACTGACCTGTGCTCTGGACTTGGCATCAACCACTACTTGAAGGAGAATGGTCAGCTTGAGAACCTTATGTAGTTCCGTTTCTCTCTCCCTTTTTTTTCTCATTGTTTTTCTTCTTTTCTCTTCTTCTATCTGTTGAATTTTTAGAATTGTAAGCTGCACAGATATTTTATCACTTGTAGGATAGCAAGACTGAAATAAACTTGGAAACAATAACTACATCAACATACTATCCAGCTTTGTACCCAGCTATTCAAAACAATGGTGATCATTTTAAGCAGGAATTCAGAACTGCCAAGAAATGCTTTTTCTGAAATGCTCATAATTCTTCCACAGTGTATTTACTCATACTACAGCTTCTATCTAATTATTTGGCATTTAAAGGAGGAACTGGAGCTCTTAAGTCAAGATGATGGTAAACTTTGAAGAGATTCTTTTTGAAATGGTAGGAATGAAGCTTTTAGTGTAACTATCGCTGAACTCGAGATTTGGCAAGTTAAAGACTTTAGGGGTAGGCGGCTTAAATTACACCTATTTTTTTAAAATTGGAGACATACACAGTTCCTGGGCGGCAAAAGTGAAAGATAAAGCCCATAATGTGTCTCCTTCAGCAGGTCCTTTTTTATTATTATTATTATTATTTTAGTTCAGATACAGCTAGTGAAGCACAAAGTGAAAGCTGAGATAGCTCAAATGACAAGGATAGTCAAAACCAGTGCTTACAAACAAGCCAGCTGCACCATACAGGCCTTAGCCATGAGTCAAGGGGACATGGGTGAACAGCTCATCTATCACAAATGAAAAATATAATAAATTACAATGCCCCCTCACCGCCCCCCCCCCCCCCAAGCAAAACACCATGCAACCGAGTAACCCCCTTACAAAGTAAAACTGAGGTGATTTATTAATCTTGTTAAGAACATGGATACAAAGCACAGTAAAGGCCACAAACCAGTTAATAAAATCTGTGGCTTTTGGATACTTTACAAATGCAGCTACAGCACTAGGGGTTTTCTCTGTCCCCCAGATTTGATAGCAAGCAGTTTAATTAGTAAAGTCATATCCAGGTTTAAAAAAATGTAAGAAAGTGGCAAGTGTTTCTGGTTTCCAAAAGGGAATTCATGATAGTGAGAGAACATTATTAAGAAAACATTGATTCAGGTCTTGAAGGCAAAGTCTTTCTGCTTTAGCCATAGATTTTCTTTCCACCGAATACATTTGCAAGAGGAGCAGCAACAGTGTGTGTGTAATGGGCCTCAGGTCACTTTATACAGGTTATTAGCATTATTTGGAAATATACAATATAAACAAAACTGTACATTCATGGCAAATAACTTTGCTCTCAGGAATAGGCAGCTCATTAGCTTAAGACACATTTGCCCACCCAAACAAAAAGGCACATCTGAGGAAGATGCATGCTTAATACTGGGACATCTTTTTTTCCCTCCCACTAACAAGGTTAGGTAGTCCTCGTTTCAAATGTCAAAAATAATATAAAAAAAATATATAGTGCATTTTGACATCTTCATTTAGATTTCAATTCATTTCTGATTCATGTTCAGCAGCAAATTAGAGGAGTTTAAGACAGGATTCCATGTTTGAGACCAGCAGCCATCATATTCACAGACTTCCTAGGCTTACACAAAAAGGTACAGCGGAGGACAATGATCAGCACTCCCTGTCTTGTTGCACAACTGTGTGATTCCACCATCTGAAAGCAAGGCCACTAGTGCTCAAAAAAGAAAAACCCCACACAACCACATCCTTTCTAGTTTTGGCTGAGTGCAATGAGCTTATTTCAGCTTAAATTCCTTTAGTGTCATTAACAGTGCAAAATGTAAAACTGTTTATACTGGCGTAATGGTCAGCACTGAGGACAAGGCCATGCTGCTGATCACCTGAGCATAAGACATGATGGGAGTGTACAGAGAACAGCACAGGATGTATTCATACATTTCAATGATGTTCACAATTTGTTTCTATTTTGATCAGCAGCACATTGTTATTTCTGTAGGAATATTATTTGCAAATGTACTAAATATACAGCGCCTTTCCTGCACGAATAAATTAAATTTTTTTTTTTAAACTAAAAGGATAGAAAGGTGGGGCTTTTGTATTTTTTTTTCCAGTGTCAATGACTGATATGGCTGTGGTCATTGAGGGGCTTCTGTGTGCTCCAGTAGAGACAGTCTGTGCAATGGCGGATGGGACAGTTCCCTTTTGTAAGTCTTTGGTGGCAGTTTCGGTAACTGGGGGCTGGAATTCTGTCTAGGAGGGACAGGGGGCGCTGGAGAATGAGCAAGGTTGTTGTGACTTACACTAAGCGCGCAGCAGCGCCGCAGCACTCGGGGAGAAGGGGTGCTGGGAGGGGTGTTTGGGGAGTTCGGGCAGGTGCTGACTTCTCGGAACCAGTCCAGATCCTTGTGAAGACGTCCTACTGGTGGCGGCTGCAGGCTCAGTGGACAGTTTATGAAGTGCTCAGGAGGCCTGAGTGGTACTGGAGGAGGCGTATCAGGGAGAGGGTCTCTTGGAGGTGGCGGTGGAGGGCTATGCAGAGGTCCATCATATGGTACTCGAGGCTGGATCCTTGGAGGCGGAGGCTGTCTGGGTGGAATGGCAGGTGGGTCGTCCTCCGATTTTGAACTTCCCTAAAATATAAATTGAACAATTAATATTAAATCAATGTGTAAAGCAGCTTGTCTCTTGAACAGGCCAAATACTTAAGATGAGATTAAATCTACACAGACACCACATCAGAAACTATAGTGCTAACTAGGGTGTAAGCGCTGTAGGACATTTTGCCAGATCAGAGCACTGCCTGAGATCTTAAAACAAAATTCCCCCTTTCAAAATATTGCTGCTTTTAAGTTGCTGCATTATTTTCGTATATCGTAAAGAAGGGAATCACATTAAATGGGGGAATCTTGAAAAGGCGGTTATTAAATCCCAATAAATACAGTAGAACCCTGTTATAATGCAATGTTTGGGATCCATAAAATATCACGCTAAATGCGGGATTGCATTATATCAGGGTTAATGGAAAATGAACAAAAATAAAGCAAAAATTGATCAGCTGCAAAAGATTTATTTGGGGCAAAATGCTCCCATCATTTTGGCTACTAGGAAGTACCTTGAATAAAATCCCTTCCCTTTTCCCCCTGGTGGAATGGCCTGCAAAAGGGAAGAGTTCCTTTATAAGCAATTCCTGATGTGGATAGTTTAATTTTGATGCTCTTGGTGGGCAATTTGGAGGCAATCTTTCCAGATGACATGTATAACCCATCTAGACTATTTGAGAACTCACTTGGGCTACCTTTTTGTGAAAAAAAAAATATATAAAATAAAATTCAGCCTCCCTTCTACTGGAAAGTCATCTGGAATGGTCATGGGAATTGTAGCCAGTCAAATACTTCCCCCTTGCTTTGATTAGGGACCAGTCAAGACTTCTGGGCCCTCTGCTGCCGTGGGTGGGAATGAGATCCATGATTTGTCTGGGTAGGCTGGGAGAAAAGGAGAATACCTTTGCCTTTGAGAGTAGTGAGACATTTGCCAAAATACCTCCTGATGTGGAGGCTGAGCTGGGAGTGGGCTGGGAAAGCAACTTGATTGTTTCAGCCTGTTTTTTGATGAGAACTGCAGCCTCTTGTCACAAAAAAGATTTTCACCCTAGCACAGAACATCCACCTGCTTCTCCTGAACTGCTGGTTCCAGGTATGAGGCATGCAGCCAGGCACGTCTACACATCCCAGTTCCAATAGTGGAGACCCTAAACGCCATATCAAAAGCATCATAGGTTGCCTAAACCATATACTTTCCACACTCCTGCTCTTTGGCAACTAGCTGACAAGAGTTTCTCAGCTTTCTCCTGAAGGAGAGTGTCTGCAAACTTTGCCACACTGTCCACAATGTTCCACAAGTGCATGCTCATTAATAGCTGATAAGAAGATATTCAGAAAGTACACAAAGCATTCTGAATTTTCTTCCCAAAAGATTCAAAATTTCTAGCCTCCATCCCCAGGGTCACCAAGGAATGTGCCTTGGAGCTCTTGGCTCTTTGGAAAGCGGAACTGACCACCACAGAATAGTGAGGAAGCTGGAGCCTTTGAAATCTTCAAATCCTTTGGGCTGTATACACAGTCAACCTTTTTACTGATGTGGTGGATAGAGGGTCTCCCACATGGGCAGACACATTCCGTCTGAAATTAAATGCAGAAAAAACTCAATGCCTGGTACTCACCTCCCAACACAACACCAACGAATTCAACGCGATAAACACACCAAACCTAAACCTTCCAATCTCAGAAACGCTAAAAATCCTTGGAGTCACTATCGACCGCCACATAACACTGGAAACCCACGCAAACAACACAACTAAGAAGATGTTCTACTGCATGTGGAAACTGAAAAGGATAAGACCACTCTTCCCAAGATTCGTCTTTCGTAACCTAGTGCAATCCCTCGTCCTCAGCCATCTGGATTACTGCAATTCATTATACGCAGGCGGCAAAGAGCAAACACTGAGGAAACTTCAAACAGCCCAGAACACAGCAGCCAGACTCATCTTCGGAAAACCAAAATATGAAAGGGCAACACCACTACGAGAGAAACTACACTGGCTTCCACTGAAGGAACGCATCACCTTCAAGGTATGCACACTAGTCCACAAGATCATCTACGGCGAAGCCCAGCCTACATGTCCGAGTTGATTGACCTACCACCCAGAAATGCTAGGAGATCTTCCCGAACATACCTCAACCTCCATTTCCCTACTTTCAAGGGCGTGAAATACAAGACGCTACACGCGTCAACCTTTTCTCACACGAGCACGCAGCTTTGGAACTCACTGCCATGCAACTTAAGAGCGATCCACGAACAAGCATCCTTCCGCAGATTACTGAAGACCCACTTGTTTGAGTCAATCTACGGAAAAAACCAAAACACATAGAGTCTACACTCACTTACATCAATGCATCACACATCCACTCAAGATCTCTCATTCCCCCCAATTCCACATTACTCATACATATACTTACAGGAATAGGTAAACCATGTGCCTAAATGTCTTAACACTACCCTTAAACTTCCTATTATTTCCTCCCAAAGTCTCCCTGTTGATGTCCCATTGTGATATTCCTAATGATAATTTGATTATCATAACTTGTACAATGTAACCCATAACCAATTTGTATCAACTGTATTCTCTGTATTCATATCTTATTGTAAGCCACACTGAGCCCGCAAAGAGGTGGGAAAATGTGGGATACAAATGCAAACAATAAATAAAATAAATAAATCTGCATCAGCTTTCCATGCATGGGGACTGTCAAACAGTAGGATGTCCAATGTCTCAGCCCTGGGCTCATCATCTGAATTCAACTCAAATAGAAAGGACTTAGTCATCTACTGTACAAAATCAATAAAAGGAAAGCTTCCCTGGAGGCAAATTTCTCCTTTCATGTGGAGGGGAGGGTTTGATGGAAGACCAAGGGACCCCTCCCTCTGACAGAACCTCTGATTTCTCCTCAAGAGTGGTCTGAATGTAACTCACATAAGTACACCTTCAGAGACATCTCAATCTGAGCCTGCTTTGAGTGACTCACATAGCGGTCAGGCCTGGGCCAAGGGCAGAGGCACTGGAGACCCCCAGTTCCCCAAAGAGTTTCCCCTCCCACCCCCACCAAGGGACTGAAGATCAACAATAGTTTGGTTCACATCAGTTCTAATGTCCTTTGAAGCCTTGGCATCGAAATCCATGGGCAGCATATGGGGCTCCAGGAAAGGCTGGATCTTCTGAGATGCTGGTACCGATGGTCTCAATGCCATAACCTATTGTCAAGAAAACAGGTATGCCATCTGTTCCTGGAGAATGGTCCTGGGTTGCTCTTTAAAGGCTACCATTGATGAAGACTGGACATCAGCCAAAGAGGTCACACCCTTCAAAGGTATCTGGGGCGTGTCAGCTGGTCTCAGTTCAATGGAGGCCGTCGCACCCCTTCCAGTTCCTGGAAGGGTGAGTTACCCTCTTGTCAGGGACATTCTGAAGACATCTATAACCTTGATGACTTGATGCTCTCAGCACCATGCTTCAAGGGAGGTCAATGATTATGTTTCCTGGCCTCAGCCTGACGCATCACATCAGCGTCTCTTAGAGACAATGATGATGAATCCTTCCTCACCCTCAGGTGAGGATCAGAGGATGTTCCAATCGTTTATCATTTTATTGTTTATTAAAAGTGCCAAAAATCTTTTCACACTGCTTTTCAAGACTATTGATGGAGGAGTAGTCTAATGGTTAGTGTAGTGGCCTGATAACCAGGGGAACTAAGGGGGCGTGTCAAGATGGTGGCGAAGTCAGACGCTGAGTGAAGTGCTCCTGAGAAGCTGGAGAGGGCAAGCAATTTTTCCTACTCAAAATGCTGCATACTAAAGCAAAGCAGCAGTGAGAAATGGTGCCCCCCGCCCTCCTCAACCTCCACCCCTCCGACCCAGCCGAACATCAAACGCTTCCCTCCCCGCTTCCTCGATGAAAATGAGGGAATGAATCCCATAGCGCTGACAACTGGAGAAGGGGAGTCAACGCTGGGAGAGGAAATCTCCCTGTCTCCACCATCGACAATGCTGCCTCCGTGTCCGGCGTCGACTGTGGAGTTGGGGGCGATTTATCGAATTGCTGGAAGTGCGACGAGAGGATCACCAAGCGAGGGACTAACTCCGCAGAAAACGCTGTGCTCCGAGGTTGATCCTCGTGAGAAAACGGAGATAAGCCTAGAAAGGATTTGGCTAATGCTGAATAAAATGGGACACGACATGGCAAAAAACATCAGGTGAGGTAGCAACTTTTAATTCTAAATCTGAAGAACTGAAAAGTAACAGTTGATTCAGTAAACAATCTCTAGACGAGAAACTGAAAGAGCGACACTCATTGTCTCACTTGTATTTGAGCAGGATCTAAATGCGATCAAGAGACTGTACTTTAAGAATATTAAAACCCTCTTCGGAGGTGAGAAAGTTTGGATTTATCCTGATGTTATGAAACAGGCGCAACAAAAAAGGAAGGCATTTCTTGTTATGAGGAAGGGAACTGTGGAGTTGGGGGGTTCTTTCCTCTTAGCTTATCCGTGTAATAAGATGGGTGAAACAAAATAATATATTTTATTCACCAGAACAGCTAAAATCCTTCCTAGACTTGAAGCAACTATGAATTACAACGATAGGATTATATTCAAGGAAACGCCGCATTGTTTAGTAAATGTTGTTCTTCTAAAATCTTCTCTATTCATAACACCCCCCAGTATTTGGAGTCTAAGGAAGCATAATAACTTATACCTTGTGACTTGTTTTTCTTTGTATTTTTAATGAAAGAAATGGTATTTCTTATTCTTTTCCTTAATTATGATTGATGAAAAATAGTTTTTCTATGTCAAGAATTTTGCTGTATTTCTATGAAAAGGTGTTCTTGTTATAAATTCTAATGTCAATAAATTAAAAAAAAATTAAAAACAAAAAAAACCAGGGAACTAAGTTCATTTCCACTGCAGCTCCTTGTGACTCTGGGCAAGTCACTTAACTCTCCATTGCCCCAGGATACAAAATAAGTGCCTGAATATGTAAACCGCTTTGATTCAAACCACAGAAAAGCGGTAAATCAAATCCCATCCCCTTCTTGACATCTGCAAACAGAGTTTACAAGAGGAGGAATCATGATTGGGCTCCAGGCATTGCAGGCACAGTTATCTGTTGTCTGTCGTGGACATGATCTTGTTGCACCAGATGCATTTCTTGAAAATACTGGGAGTTTTGTGGGCATATAGCGAAGATATTTACATGTAGCAGGTATTCTCCAAGGACAGCAGGCTTCTTATTTTCACAACTGGGTAGACGCCATCCCGTGTCGCCCAGTTTGGCAAAATTGCCAGAAGAAAAATCTAGAGCTTTCAGGAGTGTAAGCCACGCTCCAGCGCGCATGTTTAATACAAAAGCAAAAACCAAATAAAAACATGGAACAGACAACTCCAAGGAGAGGTGGGCGGGATTGTGAGAATAAGAAGCTTGCTGTCTTCGGAGAATACCTGCTACAGGTAAGTATCTTCGCTTTCCTCCGAGGACAAGCAGGCTTGCTTTCTTCTCACAAGTGAGGAATCCCTAGGATCCAGGCTCACCCAAAACAACAAACACTGGTCAACCTGGCCTCGCAATGGCGAGGACTTAATGCAGATTAACCTGAACTATATACAAACTAGATGAGAGTGCAGCCTGGAACAGAATAAAATGTGCCTAGGAGGGAAGAGTTGGATTCCGGACCCCAAATAGATTCTGCAACACTGACTGCCCAAACCAACTGTCACGTCGGGTATCCTTCTAAAGGCAGTAGTGAGATGTGAATGTGTGGACAGAAGACCACATCACAGCCTTGCAAATCTCTTCAATGGAAGCTGACTTCAAGTGGGCTACCGACGCAGCCATGGCTCTAACATTATGAGCCACATGATGACCTTCTAAAGTCAGCCCAGCCTGGGTATAAAGCAAAGGAAATACAATTTGCTAGCCAATTGGATTTGGTGCATTTCCCCGAGGGTGACCCTCATCCTGTTGGGATCAAAAGAAACAAAAAGCTGGGCGGACTGTCTGAAGGGCTTCGTCTGGTCCATGCAAAAGGCCAACATTCTCTTGCAGTCCAAGGTGTGCAAGCAGCTTTCACCAGGATGGGCATGAGGTCAGGGAAAGAATGTTGGCAAGATAATCGAATGGTTCAGATTTGACACCACCTTCGGCAGGAACTTAGGTTGTGTGCAGTGAACTACTCTGTTGTGATGAAACTTAGTATAAGGTGCATCCACTACTAAGGCCTGACGCTCACTGACCCTATGAGCTGAAGTAGCCACCAAGAAAACGACTTTCCAGGTCAAGTACTTCAGATGGCAGGAACTCAGTGGCTCAAAAGGAGTTTTCATCAGCTAGGTGAGAACAACACTGAGCTCCGATTACATTGGTGAAGGTTTGACAGGGGGCTTTCACGAAAGCAAACCTCTCATGACGTGAACTAAAGGCTGTTCAGAGATAGGCTTACCTTTTAACACGCTGATGATAAGCACTAATTGAACTACAGCATTCTGTTGCCAGCTAGGCAAACACACTTATAGAGATGTTTCGTAGAAGCTGCCCAAGTCCATATCTGGATTGCTTGTCGACAGAGGTGGTAATAATCTGTTTCCTATCACATAATGGAGCTCTTCTGGAGGAGTGGCCTAATGATTAGTGCAGTGGGCTTTGATCCTGGCAACCTGGGTTCGATTCCCACGGCAGCTCCTTGTGACCTTGGACAACTCACTTAACCCTCCATTGCCCCAGGTACAAAAACTTAGATTGTGAGTCCACTAGGGACAAAGTACCTGCACATAATGTGTGCAGCGCTATGTATGCCAAGTAGTGATATAGAAATGATTAGTAGTACTAGTAGCAATCCTCCATGTCTGTTCAGGTAAATATATTGCTACCTAGTTGTTCGTGCGAACAAGTATTACTTGACCAAGCATATGGTCCTGTAAGGTTTTGATTGCTACACCTAGTTGTCTGTGCGAACAAGTAATACCTGACCAAGAATATGGTCCTGGAAGGTTTTGAGAACATTTGAAACAGCTCGCAATTCTAGGAGGTTGATATGTCGTTGTTTCTCTCATGGGGACCAAGAACTCTGTGTGTGGAGACTGTTGAAATGTGCTCCTCAACCTGTCATGGAGGCATCTGTGGTGAGGCCCTTGTGATGTAAAGGGGATGATACAGAAGCCCCTGGCTGAGATTCTGAGACACCATCCGCCACTGTAGCGGTGTAGAGGTGGAGTGATTCGAATACGAGCTGATAGCAATCCCGTGGCTTGGGACCACTGAAAGGAGTGTGTCCATCGATGAATTTGGAAGTGAAGATGAGCCAATGGTGTTACACAGTAACATAACATAGTAGATGACGGCAGAAAAAGACCTGTATGGTCCATCCAGTCTGCCCAACAAGATAAACTCATATGTGTATACCTTACCTTGATTTGTACCTGCCTTTTTCAGGGCACAGACCGTACAAGTCTGCCCAGCAGTATTTCCCGTCTCCCATCACCGGCTCTGGCACAGACCGTATAAGTCTGCCCTCCACTATCCTCGCCTCCCAACCACCAACCTCTCTTCCCCCACCTGCTCCACCACCCAATTTCAGCTAAGCTTCTGAGGATCCATTCCTACTGCACAGGACTCCTTTATGCATATCCCACGCATGTTTGAATTCCGTTACCTCCAGCGGGAGGGCATTCCAAGCATCCACCACCCTCTCCGTGAAAAAATACTTCCTGACATCTTTCCTGAGTCTGCCCCCCTTCAATCTCATTTCATGTCCTCTCGTTCTACCGCCTTCCCATCTCCGGTTAAGATTTGTTTGGGGATTAATACCTTTCAAGTATTTGAACGTCTGTATCATATCACCCCTGTTCCTCTTTTCCTCCAGGGTATACATGTTCAGGTCAGCAAGTCTCTGCTCATACGTCTTGGAATGCAAACTCGTTACATGGATTGTTGAAGCCATGTGACCGATTAGACAGAGCATCTGACGAGCAGATACTTGGGTGAACTTAAATATCTGAGTGGCAAGATATATGTTATTTGCCCTCAAATGAGGAAGGAATTCTAAGGTATGAACTGGTTGAAGATGTGATTTGGGGTAATTGACCAGTTCTAGGAGCCTTATGGTGGACTGAATGGAGGTGTTTGCTGACTCTCAGGAGGCTGCCTTGATTAACCAAAGGAAAACGTGCATGCCCCATCTGCAACGTGTTGCAGCTGCTATTATCAGACTCTTTGTGAAGTCTCAAGGAGCTGAAGCCAAGCCAGGCGGTAAGACCTTGTACTGATAGTGCTGAGTTCCACAGTGAAAGCGGAAGACCTTTCTGTGTGCAGACAGATAAGGTATGTGTGTGCATAGGAGCCAACTTTTCAAAATGATTGAGGGTGCTCAACCCAATGGAAATTACCTCTCCTTGGACACATTGAAGGAGCTTGTTCTGTATTGGGGGTGCTCAAGCACCCACAGATCTGGCTCCTATGTGTGCGGTTATGTGTCCTTTTGATCTAGACAGCAAAGCCAATCGTTGAGTTGTATCATGGGAAGTAGCAACCCCAGAGATACCATGCAAAAATTTTCTTTGAGTAGAAACTTAAGTTTTGCAGATCGAGAATTGGACGTACTACTCCCATCTTTTTTGGTATGAGAAAATATCTTGAATAAAACCGTTGACCCCTTTCCAGCAGAGGAACTGTTCTATTTCATTCTGCTGGAGGAGGGCTGGAAGCTCTTCTCAAAGTAATTTCCTTTGTAGGGAGTTGAAATGAGACTCTCTTGGTGGACGGTTGGGAGGTCTTCTTTGCCAACGCAGAGTGTAGCCATGCTGAATGGTATATGCAGCACCCAACAGTCGAAGTTTATGAAAAGCCACCTCTGTTGGACGAGAATGGGCCTTTGTTTCACCTGTCACCATGGCATGGGTCCCTATTTCTCTTTCATGCCCCTTCCCCAGTTTTCAATGCAGGGTCTCTCATATATACCCCGCCGAAGCCTTCAACCAGTCAGTCTCTCTTTCTCATGGCCCCTCTCCAGCCTTCACCCAGTTTCTCTCTTTCTCTGAGCCTGTCACCTATTTCCCTCACCTTGCTGAATGCAGCTACAGAAGAAAGGTAAAATTATGTATAATCATACCTGATAATTTTCTTTCCATTAATCATAGCTGATCAATCCATAGACTGGTGGGTTGTGTCCATCTACCAGCAGGTGGAGATAGAGAGCAAACTTTGCCTCCCTATATGTGGTCATGTGCTGCCGGAAACTCCTCAGTATGTCGATATCAAAGCTCCATCCGCAGGACTCAGCACTTAGAGAATTACACCCACGAAGGGACACTCTGCCCAGCTCACCACCGCCGAAACGGGGGGAGGGGAATTAACCCAGCTCATCCCCACACAAGTGGGGGAGGGGAATCCGTCCAGCTCATCCCCGCGGAGCGGGGGGAGGGACACCACACCCGCCGCTGCGGGGGGATCTGGCTTATCCTGCAACCGCAACCGCGGGAGGAGCTGACTGACCCTAACACCGCCGAAGCGGGAGGGGTACAAAGCTGCCCTACAGCCGCACGAAGCGGGAGGGAGTGCCGGCAGAATTTATGTCTCAATCCAGCCCCGTAAAATGGAGGGAGAGGAATGCAGCAGCTCACTGTAACACAAAGTCGTCTCAACTCTTGAAGAATCCAAGTGAAAGAAGAACTTGAACACGAAGTCCTCCTGAAGTAACTGAAGGCTAACTTGAACCTAAAATTCAACCAGAATATAAACAGTACAGATATCTGGGAGGGGCTATGGATTGATCAGCTATGATTAATGGAAAGAAAATTATCAGGTATGATTATACATAATTTTACCTTCCATATCATCAAGCTGATCAATCCATAGACTGGTGGGATGTACCGAAGCAGTACTCACCCAGGGCGGGACATAGAAATCCCTGACCTCAACACTGAAGCTCCAAACCGGGCCTCCGCCCGTGCAGCCACAGTCAAACGGTAATGCTTGGAGAATGTATGAGCCGAAGCCCACGTTGCCGCCTTGCATATCTCTTCCAAGGAGACGGATCCGGCCTCTGCCATCGAGGCCGCCTGAGCTCTCGTGGAGTGAGCCTTCAGCTGGATAGGCGGCACCTTCCCCGCGGCCACATAAGCCGCTGCAATGGCTTCCTGGACCCATCTTGCCACTGTAGGCTTAGCAGCCTGCAGACCCTTACGAGGACCTGCAAACAGGACAAACAGATGATCCGATTTCCGGAAATCATTGGTCACTTCCAAGTATCTGATGATGACTCGTCTCACATCCAGATATTCAAGAGCGGAGTACTCCTCTGGGTAGTCCTCCCTACGAAAGGAAGGGAGACAGAGCTGCTGATTCACATGGAAGCGAGAACCAATCTTGGGTAGGAAGGAAGGCACTGTGCGAATAGTCACTCCTGCCTCAGTGAACTGCAGAAAAGGCTCTCGACATGAGAGCGCCTGGAGCTCGGAAACTCTTCTGTCTGAAGTGATAGCCACCAAAAAGACTGCTTTCAACGTCAGGTCTTTCAGAGATGCCCTCGACAAGGGTTCCAAAGGCAGCTTCTGCAATGCTCTTAGCACCAGGTTGAGATTCCATGCAGGCACCACTGAGTGCAGAGGAGGGCGCAGGTGATTAACTCCCTTGAGAAAGCGCACCACATCTGGCTGCGAAGCCAGGGAAGCACCCTTCAGGCGGCCCCTGAAGCAAGCCAGAGCCGCTACCTGGACTTTAAGAGAACTGAGCGACAGGCCTTTCTCCAGACCTTCTTGCAGGAACGCCAACACTGAAGAAATTGGAGCAGTGAAGGGAGAAAGTGAGCCTGCTTCACACAATGCTGCAAAGATACGCCAAACCCTGGCGTAAGCAGTAGAAGTAGAGCGCTTCCTCGCTCTCAGCATAGTGGCGATGACCTTGTCTGAGAAGCCCTTCTTCCTCAGACGCTGCCGCTCAATAGCCAGGCCGTAAGACCAAAGGGAGAGGGATCCTCCATCACCACGGGACCCTGATGTAACAGGCCCTGCTCCACTGACAGCCGCAGAGGATCGTCGACTGAGAGCCTGAACAAGTCCGCATACCAGGGACGTCTGGGCCAATCCGGACCCACCAGGATTACCCTGCCGGGATGCTTTGCCACCCGGTCTAGCACCCTGCCCAACACGGGCCAGGGCGGGAACACATAGAGGAGCTCTTGTGTCGGCCACTGTTGGAGAAGAGCATCTACTCCCAGGGATCGAGGGTCTGCTGAAAAAGCGCGGCACTTGGCCATTGGCCGATGACGCCATCAGATCTAGGCTCGGCTGGCCCCAGCGCTTCGTGATGTCCAAGAACGCCTGAGCAGATAGTTGCCACTCTCCGGGCTCCAAGGTATGGCGACTGAGAAAGTCCGCCTTGACATTCATGACTCCGGCAATGTGGGCCGCTGAAAGCTGCTCCAGGTTCGCTTCCGCCCACTGGCAAAGACTCATAGCCTCCTTGGCTAGAGGGGCGCTCTGGTACCTCCCTGGCGGTTGATATAGGCCACAGCCGTGGCATTGTCCGACAGGACCCGTACAGGCTTCAACACCAGTACCGGGATGAACTCCAATAACACCAACCGAATGGCTCTGAGTTCCAGGAGGTTGATAGACCACTTGCCTCTGCAGGAGACTAGAGCCCCTGCGCTGTCCTTCTCAAGCAGTGGGCTCCCCAGCCCATCAAAGAGGCGTCTGTCGTGACGACAATCCACTCCGGGGTCACCAGAGGCAATCCTGCAGACAACTTGTCTGTCTGCGTCCACCAGCTCAGCGCCTTGCGCACTGCTGGGTCCACGGGAAGGCGCACAGCATAATCCTCCGACATCGGAGTCCAGCGCAGCAGCAGAGATAGCTGTAGTGGTCTCATATGAGCCCTGGCCCAGGGCACTACTTCCATCATGGCCGTCATAGAGCCCAACAGCTGCACGTAGTCCCAAGCCCGAATAGGAGAGGCTACTAGGAACTAGTCCACCTGAGCCTGAAGCTTGACAATCCGATTGTCTGGCAGGAACACTCTGCCCACTTGGGTGTCGAATCGAACTCCCAGATACACCAGGGACTGAGTCGGGCGCAGCTGGCTCTTCTTCCAGTTGATGATCCATCCCAGGGAGCTCAAAAGAGCAACTACCCGGTCCATAGCTTTGCCGCACTCTGCATAAGAGGGGGCTCGGTTCAACCAGTCGTCCAGATAAGGATGGACTTGTACTCCTTCCTTTAGCAGGAAGGCCGCTATGACCCCCATTACTTTGGAAAAGGTCCGCGGAGCAGTAGCCAACCCGAAAGGGAGGGCTCTGAACTGGAAGTGTCGTCTCAGGACTGTAAAACGCAGAAAGCGTTGGAGAGGAGGCCAGATGGGAATATGCAGGTACGCTTCCTTGATGTCCAAGGAAGCCAAGAAACTCTCCTGCCTTCACTGCCGCTATAACAGAGCGGAGAGTCTCCATGCGAAAGTGCCTCACTTTCCAGGCCCGATTGACCCCTTTGAGGTCGAGGATAGGCCGGACAGAACCTCCTTTCTTTGGAACCACAAAGTAAATGGAGTAACGTCCCTTGCCAATCTGATTTTTTGGCACCGGAACGACCGCACCCAGGCGGATCAGGTTGTCCAAGGTCTGCTGCACTACCACAGCTTGACCGGAGACTTGCAGGGAGAGAGTACAAACCCGTCTCTTAAGGGTTGGCAGAACTCTAGCTTGTAGCCGTCTCTGATGACTTCCAGCACCCACGCGTCTGAAGTTATAGTGGTCCACTCGCCCAGAAACGAGGACAGCCGTCCTCCAATCTGCACTGGGGCGTGGACCAAGGCCCCGTCATTGGGTACGAGACCCTGGGGGAGGACCGGAGGGAGCACCTCCGGGACGGCGGTCTCTGCGAAAGGAATGCTGCTTGGGGGAGAAATTCCTCTTGAAGGAAGAGGGGGCAGAGGAACCCGACTTGCCCGGGCGGTATGGAGGTATCGGGACGAGTACTAACCCGAGCCCTGACCTCTGGTAATTTCTTGCCCTTAGACGTGCCGAGATCGGTCACGATTTTGTCCAGCTCGACCCCAAAGAGCAGCTTGCCTTTAAAAGGCAATCTAGCCAGGCGGGATTTAGAGGCGTGGTCAGCAGACCAATGTTTCAGCCAAAGCCACCGCCGCGCAGAGACTGTCTGAGCCATGCCTTTAGCTGAGGCTCTCCAGACATCATACAGCAAGTCTGCCAAATAGGCTAAGCCCGATTCCAGGGCCGGCCAATCAGCCCTCAAGGAATGATCCGAGGGGGAAGCCCGCTGCACCATAGTCCGGCACGCCCTGGCCACATAGGAGCCGCAAACTGAGGCCTGCAAACTTAAAGCAGCTGCTTCCAAGGACGACCTTAAGGCCGCCTCCAATCTTCTGTCTTGGGCGTCCTTTAGGGCCGTGCCACCTTCCACCGGCAACGCCGTTTTCTTAGTCACCGCAGTGATTAAAGAATCCACGGTAGGCCACAGATAGGCCTCACGTTCACTCACAGCCAAAGGATAGAGGCGGGACATAGCCCTAGCCACTTTAAGGCTCGTTTCCGGGACATCCCATTGAGCCGCAATTAAGGTGTGCATGGCATCATGCACGTGGAAGGTTCTAGGCGGGCGCTTCGTCCCCGCATAATGGCAGAGCCAACAGGGGCTGAGGGAGAGACGTCCTCCGGAGAGGAAATCTTCAAAGTGTCCATGGCCTGTAACAACAGGTTGGGCAAATCCTCTGGCTAAAAAGCCGCGCTGCAGAGGGGTCATCCGCTCCATCCGAGCGGGGATCTATCTCCTCCAAGGAATCCGCAAAGGATCGTTGGGAGACCTCAGACACGCTGCCCTCATCTACATCGGAGGAGACAAAAGTCCTCCAAGGCCTGGAAATCAACCCGAGGGCGTTTACCTCTGGGAACCTCAACCTCTTTATCAGAAGAGGGAGCAGGGGCAGCGTTTTGCATGAGGAAAGCCTGATGCAGCAGCAAAACAAACTCGGGGGAGAAACCCCCCAGACTGTGCACTTCCGCAGCCTGGGCAACAGCCCTAGACGCACTCTCAACCGGCGCTCGCAATAGCGGGGGAGAGACATGCTGCGCATCCAAAATGGCGTCCGGCGCGAAACTCCGTGAAGGAGCCGCGCGGGAAGAACGGCGCTTAACTTTAGCCGCTTTTGTGCCGTCGCCCAAATTAAGGGCGTTCATGGCATTGTCTCCAACCTCAAGGGCGGCCCCGAAGAAGCCGTCCGAGCCGCGTGGCCGGCCAAGATGGCGGAGGCGAGGAGCGGGGGATGGGCGTTTATGGCGGGAAAAAACCGCCACGCCGGAGGAACGACCGGGACATTCATCGGTCACTAAACTATCACCCATCAAGGGCGAATCAGGTTGTAAAACCCCCGCATCCCCTCTAGAAGCGCTCCAGCGATCCGGGGAGCGACCCTTTGCGCCCTCGCCCTCCGACGCCATTGCCACGAGGAGAAGAATCGGGGAACCCCCTGCCCGCTATAAAAAGGTAAAATTACCTGCTTGCCGCTCCGAGCTGTAACGAACTGGTGTCCCAGTGAGTAGCTGCAATGAACGTTTAAAGAAACGTCGAATTAAACGCCTTTAAAGACGTTTAAAAAAATATATATATATATATATTTTTTTTTTAAACGGAGCCAGCGGGAGGGGGGGAGAAAAGGAGGGACCTGGCACCACCAGGTTTGCACTTGCTCAAAAGAGCCCTCAACCCCAGGCCTCAACAAAACCTAAGGATTAGGCTTGGAGGCCTAGCCAGAGCTGCTGCTGTGTGTGACCACCACCTGCTGAGATAGAGAACATACTGAGGAGTTTCCGGCAGCACATGACCACATATAGGGAGGCAAAAGTTTGCTCTCTATCTCCACCTGCTGGTAGATGGACACAACCCACCAGTCTATGGATTGATCAGCTTGATGATATGGAACAGTACATTTCCTACCTCCCTGGTGCCATTCGGATCTCTGTAAGCTTAGCTGCTCAGGATGTCTTAAAGTTTCAAGTCTTATGAGACTTCCTGAACTTCCTGCATCACTCAGCTCAAGCTTACAGAGAACCGAATTGCACTGGGGAAGTAAAAATCGTGATAGTTTATTTATTTGCAGCACTACAGGAACCCCCCCCCCCCCCAAACACACATATACACCGAACAAAATATCCCAGGTGCCAGGGTGAAATTTCTAGGCATCATGGTGACCTGGTGCCTGGAATTTGTTGAGGTTTGGTCTAGAGTATACCATCTAAGGGCCAGGTGTAGGACATCAGAGAATGGACACAAATAGAATATGGCAGCTAAAATTTAATACAAAAAAATATACATATATATAAAAAATTCAAGGTCCATGTAATTGGGCTGCAAAAACCCAAAAGAAGAGCAGCATCAGGGAGTGGTCACACCTGATAATCTTACGACAGCCAAAGAGGTAGAAAGGACAATGGCAAAAGGTAGAAAGATGCTTGGATACAGAGAGGGAGGAATGACCAGCAGTAAAAATGAGGTGATAGTGTCTTGGTATGTTTTTCTTGAGATCTCATTGAATACTGTGCTCAGATCTGGAGACCACACCTTCAAAAGGATATAAACAGGATGTAGTAAATCCAAAAGGCATCTACTAAAATGGTCAGTGGTCTTTGTCACAAAGCATATGAAGATATACATATTTATATCTTGAAGTCTAATTTGGAAGATAGGTGAGGGGGGAAGATATGAAAGACATTTAACTGGGTCACAATTTCTTTTAAATTTCCTTGCAAGTGTAGTACACTACAGAAATGTGAAATTTGGGGGGGGGGGGGGGGGAAGGGTTACAATCTGTCACAGTAATCATTTTTCTTGAGTGATAGGTGTTCAATTTCTTCTTCCTGTGACAAGGATTCTCAGGTTTCTGTGATTAACAGCTCAGGTTAATTGTCTGTAATTAGGATGGTTGAGTTTGTCACATCATAATGATCATTTTTTCCTTTGCTTGCAATATTTTCCATTTTATTATCTCTCCCCCTATGAATGCTTTTCTTTTCTTAAACAATTGCATGCTGCTCTCTCATTTCCTTCCAAGTTTGATACTTGTATGTTATGTATTTGAAAAATTAAATAAGAAGTTAAAGAAAGACATTTAAATACCTCATTAAAATGAAAACAACCTTTGGAATAAGGGGTCATAGGATGTGGGTGAAAGGCAGTAGACTCAGGAATAATCTAAGGAATTATTTATTAGATTGTAAGCTCTTTGAGCAGGGACTGTCTTTCTTCTATGTTTGTGCAGCGCTGCGTATGCCTTGTAGCGCTATAGAAATGCTAAATAGTAGTAGTAGTAGTAGTAATTTATTTACAGAAAGGGTGGTGATGGACGCATGGAAGCCTCCCAGTAGAGGTGGTGGATCCAAAGATAGTAACTGAATTCTAAAAACAAGGGAAATGCACACAGCATCTCTGAAAGGGACAAAAGGATTGTAGAGTTTAGTACTTGGTGCAGATGGGCAGCCTTGATAGGTCGCATGGTCTTTACCAGCTGTCATTTTCTATTTCTATAACAAGCACATAGGCGCCTACATTGCTCTTACAGATTTGGAAACTATTAATTTTAACTTCAAAAACCCAAAATATAATGGCTATCTGTATCGTCTTACTCAATAGTGCCATGTGCATGTCACAGTGCCACTACTGCATAGGTGGGCATAAAACCAGTCACTGTCAAGATTTATTGACTGGTCCTCTGAAGACTAAAGGATGATTCAAGCATCCAATCTATGAGAAATTGTGAGCAATTTCACTAACACCATAATATAAAAACTGAAAACCAAGTGCTTCATACTGATGTTTGAGTTTAATGTTTCCTGAATTATTCACTACAGAGGCAGAGAGATGGGTACCTTTGAGTTAGAAGAATCTGGATTACACTTCTTGCGAGGAGGAAGAGGAGGAGGGGTAAGGGTCTCCTCACTTAACCTGTTTAAACTGCCATATGAACTGAAGAATGATTCTGAAAGAGATGGATACAAGATGAGCTATCATTCTTCACAGTACCACATTATTTCACATTGCCCATCTCCATTAGATGCGTCAGCATTCAGAGAAGGCTTTAAGTGCTTTTCCTTTTACTATAGTTATAAATTGCTTTTCCAGATCCAAAACTATGTACAGCAATAACACATTAAAACTGTTACCAGTCATCTACTACTTGCTTTATAAACAGAGACATATAGAAAGATCCCAAAACATCTAATCCACTAAGTCATGAGAAAACAAACAAAGCCCCTGCTGACTGGTAGGCTGCCATCTTCCATTCTTTGATTTTAGTGGCCTCAATTTCTGCAAAAAGGGACTATGATTCAAGAAAAACCCACCTGTTGAACAGTGCACCTATCCACCCCTCTCTCCCAGAGGCAGAATTTCAGATTGCAACCTTTAAGGTCAACATTACTTCATCAATTAACTGGGGCCCTTTTACAAGCGGCGGTAAGCCCAATGTGGGCTTACTGCTCACTCTTCTGGGACTACCGCCATCCCAATGCAGCCGCTGGCGGTAGTCCCACTTTGAGCACGCACTATTTCTGTGGAAAAAAGTAAACCCCCGGAAATGGCTTGCACAGCAATAACTCGGTGGTACTCGGGCATCACTACGTGCTGCCTGGTTACCGCTGGGTTAGCGCGGAAGCCCTTATCACCACCTGAATGGGTGGCGATAAGGGTTCCCTGCTGCATGGCCATGCGGTAAGTGTTCTCTTACCGCAGTAAAACGGGCCCTGGCACACAGGAAATATGGCCCCCACCACTAGCATAGGGCCCTTTTTCCCACAGCTTGGAAAAAGGACCCCACTATTAGTAATATCTCTGAATATATATGTGTTGCACCCGTGTTCACGTTTTAGTAGCCAAATACATAACTGATGACACAGTGACAGCAGCATGTATTCACTTACTTCATAGTACCTACAAAAGCACGTATTTTAAAATAATTTATAGTTTTTCTTTTTTAGGTTAAAAAAAAGTGTCAGGAAAAGTTGCTCCAGGGCCCAAGTGGGATGGTCAACTAGCTCAACTATACTATGGGCACCAACAATGTGTAAGGATCAGGGCTGGCTGGGTACAGGAGGAAGAGCAGGAGGAGGAGGAGGAGGATGATAAGGATAAAGAAGAGTGTTATCAGCTCTTCAAAGGGTCTGACTGAATACTTCTTGATATGTTACAAAATAACTGTATTTTACCTTTTAAAACACCACTCTCCTCCTAATTTATACTGTCTACTTTCCCAAGTAATGCACATTTCCTGGTATACTACTGAGAAACAAACTTGTAAATCCATTTTTCAAGCTATAATTTACTCATAATAAATAAGCAATTTTCACACTGCAGTGTAACAACAAAACCCATAATTTGGTCCATGTTTTGTAATGGTTTTACACCTATTCCTTTATTACATGCAGGGCTACTTACGTGAATGTGGCAAAAGGACAGGAGCAAAAATGCTGTTGCTACCTGTTAAAAAAAAATAATAATAAAGAAATGCCTTGCAGAGGTTTCCAGCTGCAAAAATCAAGTAACAGAATATGCTAGAGTTCACCTCCACCTGCAAACGGTTCCATCCCTCCTCTCCAATTCCCACTCATACAAACATTGCTGAAGACTAAGTCTTACACCGTGGTCCCCATGTTACCGGGACCTCTATCCTGCAGGAGGCATGCATAACATGTATTTGGTCAATATACTATTGTTATGCTATTCACAAAATTGTATGTGTTAAGTCAAACTGTACCTGCTGTACACTGCTTTGGGTGAATCCCTTCATTAAAGTGGTTAATAAATCTCAATAAATACATGCTGAACAGGAATAAATCTAAATGGGACAGAGCTGAATCTGTCCCTTGCAGCACAAGGTGAAAAGAACTAAAAAAACCTGCAGGCTGAATGCTTCCAGCCATTTAAATGGCTCACTAATGTTATATATAATGACCAATGTGTACAGTGAGCACACTGCACTTCAAAACAAACACCATCTGTGGTGGGGGAGGGGGGACTTTTGGTTGGACAGTAAGCCAGTTCTTTAAAAACAATAATCCATCTGAACTCTTCATTTTCTCCATAAGAGTCCTGTAAGGCAGGGGTAGGCAACTCCACTCCTTGAGAGACCCAGGCAGGTTAGGGAGCAGAGTTGCCTACCCCTGCCTTACAGGACTCTTGGAAAAGCAAGAGTTCAGATGGATGATACATGACTCATGGTGGATATCCTGACCTGAAGCTCTCAAGGACAGGAGTTGCCTACCCTTCTATAAGGCATTATATCAAATTCTTTTACACATGACGACATTACAAGGTAGACTGCTTAATTCAGAACTAGTGAATAGAGAAATGAAAGGACAAAAGAAAACACTAAATAACCAACGTTAGAGAAGTGATGCTATTGTTACTGTAATACAAACCCAAACAATGAGTGAAATATATAAACAATATCAATTATCAATACAAAAAAACCTTCCCTGTATATGTTTGGTTTTTGATTTATGCTCAGTGAGTCGTTTGAGAACCACAGAGCACCTGGCAGAAAGGTCTGTTCCCCCTGAGGCAGCAGTAAAATACAGTGAAACGCTGGCCGATGTCAGGGTGACCTGACTGCTCAAAAGCTAAGTTGCTTGTAATAAGCCTTTTATAAAAACTATAATTTGAATATATTAGATTAAATGATGGAAGGGATTTTAGCCTGTGATGGACGGTGAACAGGTTGATTTTTTTTTTTTTTTGCCTGTGATAATCTGAAGCTTTTCCTTCCGATATTAAGTGATAATGTTGAAAGTATCTTGGTCTTCAGAACTGTTTGAATACTGAACACATATACAATGAAGGTTATTTTTGTATTGATATTGTTACTGTACTATGCATTTTTATAGATTTTTTTGCAACCCTCTTAAGGGCTATGGCCACAGGTGGTATGTGTGATTTTTTTGGTCCACTCACCAGCGTACCAAGCCAGGACTATGTCCTATGCAACATGCTCATTAATAGTCTTGGCCCCATCCACTGTGTCACAGCTATGGTGACAATGAAGAATAAACAATTTTGGTGCAATCATCTCCCTTACGTCCTGTGCAGACGCGCTGTTCACAAAGCCCTCAGTACGGCCCTGAGTCCACTAATAATGGAATAAAGTTGTAATAAAGGTGTTGCCTTCTTTCCTACAGAAGTGAATGGGATTTTAGATTTAGCTCCGTGGCATTTCAGTAGTAACTCAAGGCAAGTTACATTCAGTACAGTAGGCATTTCTCTGTGTCCAGGGTTTGTACATGAGGTAATGGAGGGTTAAAATGACTTCCCAAAGATCATAAGCAACATTAGTGGGATCTGAACTTTGGTTTCCCTGGTTCTCAGCCAGCTGCTCTATTAGGCTATTCTTCCAGGTATCTTCATGTACTACATACTGATAGACACTTGGACAGTAGCTTGTGAAGCTTTATTTCTTGATTGCACTTAAGCCTTTAGGTGTCACTGAACCAATACAATCACTGTGTACTTCATCTAACTGGTATATTTTATTCAGCTCAGAAAATGCCATATTTGTGCTGCACAGCTGAGGCTGCTGTTAGAACTGTGAAACCTATATGTACGAACAGCCCAACAGGGAATTAAATCCATACCAAAGGAACTGTTGAGGTCAATATCCAAGAACACGCTGAGCTCTGAAGCAGAAACTGGTGGCGTGGAAGGTGTGTTTGGTGAGGTTGGAGCTGACACTGTCGATTCATGTTCGGCTTCAGTGATTCTGCTAAAGCTGATTTTACATGGTTCTCTTTCCAGTGGTGTTGGATGACCTCGAAGGGTGCCAGAGGTAGACAGATGCCTGCCACTGTTGGGCCGTATCCCAGGGGATTTTAAAGAGAATGATGTTTTCCTAGGCTTTAAATAGTACATAGTGTTAATATTAGTAATACCTACATCCATGCTAAGTACTGATCACAGAAATCTAGGCACTTTATTTTATATGTGTATAAAAAAAAATAGGTGCACTGCAAGATGGTGCCTACTTTTATGCAATCTGCATTCAGACATCTTTGTAGGCTGGGCAAAGCTACAATATATATGTGCACATTCACAGAAAACATGCAAATATTTACATCTGCCTTGGAACAGGTGTGCACTTTTGCAAGAGCATTTGTGTACTAATTGGGATTGCTCTGAGAGTCTATTTTATAAAGCTGCGTTGGCACTTATGTGCCTAAAAAATAGGAGCTGTTTTTGATGTATTAGCTGTCTTGCTATGAAATTCCCCTCCATAAATTACCCCAGCAAAGCTCGAAAATCACCCCAAGAATTAAATTTTCTGTGGCAGAAATGAGTTAATTTATATACAAGCAAAAAATTAATCTGTACAAAGCTGTATTAAATAGCAAAATGATGTTAGGACACATCTCAACTGCCTATACATAGAAATGGTTTTACAAGACCATCTTCCAAAATATTTACTAACAGCCTAACTTATTCTCAAATGGTCACATTTTGACACAGGTGACCATCAAATGAAGAAGCAAAGTGACCAAGGAGTTCAACTCAATGTCAATACAATTTATTGAAATGATCCAGTGTGATTTCATTTCAATAAATTGTGATGACATTGAGTTGAACTCCTTGGTCACTTTTGGGCTCATTTTCAAAACAGAAAAACATCTAAAAAGTGGCATGAAGCAGCATTTGGACGTTTTTCTCACAAAAACGTCCAAATCAGTATTTTCGAAACCTATTTTTAGATGTTTTTCTTTGAAGTCCATCAGAAGTGCATCCAAATTTCAAGGGGCGTGTTCAGGGTAGGACTACTCCCAGGACCTGCATGCTGTTCTAATGGATCCGAGTATAACATCTGAGGTTGGCACAGAGGCTGTCAAGTACAACCAAACTTCTCTTTTCGGCTGCGCCGGGGCATTGTTTGATTAATGATCATCTGTTCAAGTTTCTGTGTGTGTGTCTGACATCAGACGCACGCAAAGAAACTTCAACAGATGATCATTCAACAAGCATCGCCGGCGCAGATGAGAAGAGAACTTTGGCTGTCTTCAGCACAGGTATGTGATGGCGGCGGGTGAGGGTTTTCTGCGGGAAGGGGGGGGGGGGGTCGAGAGGGTCGCGGCACGGGGGTCCAGGGATCAGTAATGCGGAGGGGGGGTGTTGAAATCGGAGGGAGGGAGGAGTCTGGAACTCGGTGGGAGGGGTGTGAGGGGGCCTTGAACTGGGAGGGAGGGTCTGGAACTCAGAAGGGAGGGAGGCAGGGAACTCAGACGGAAGGAAAGGGAGGGAGGGGTCTGGGGAGGGGGGTCTGGAACTCAGAAGGGAAGGAGGGGGGGGGGTCTGGCACTCGGGAGGGATGGAGGGGGGGGATTACCTTGCTAGCGCCCGTTTCATTGCCTACTGAAACGGGCCTTTTATACTAGTAATGAATAAGGCACAAAAAGGTGGCCTAAATAACCAGATGACCACTGGAGGGGATCAGGGATGACCTCCCCTTATTTCCCCAGTGGCCACTAACCTCCTCTCACCCTCCCAAAAATGTGATGAAAAACATTACTTGACAGCCTCTGTGCCAACCTCAGATGTTATACTCGGATCCATTAGAACAGCATGCAGGTCCTGGGAGTAGTCTACTGGTGGGTGCAGTGCACTACAGACAGGTGGACCTAGGCCCATACCTCCCCCTACCTGATACACTTGTGGAGGAAACTGTAAGCCCTCCAAAACTCACCAGAAACCCACTGTACCCACATATATGTGCCCCCTTCACCCGTAAGGGCTATGGTAGTGGTGTACAGTTGGGGTAGTGGGTTTTGGGGGGCTCAGCAGACAAGGTAAGGGAGCAATGGTGAGATGTGTACCTGAGAGCATTTTTATGAAGTCAACTGCAGTGCCCCCTAGGGTGCCCTATTGCTTTCCTAGGATGTCAGGGGGGGACCAGTGTACTAAAAATGCTGACTCCTCCTACATTCCAATGGCTTGATTTTGTGTGTTTTGCACTTGGATGTTTTGGGTTTTTTTTTTTTGAAAATGTACCAAAAAATAAAACATCCAAATCACGAAAACCTATTTTTGAAAACAAAAGATAGACATTTTTCTTTTTTGAAAATGACCTTCTTTGTTATTCAGATTTTGGACGTTTTTTGCAAAACGTCCAAAGTCGGCCAGATGTCATATCAAAAATGTCCCTCATGGTCTCTTTATTTGATCGTCATTGCTATCCTTCTACTGTTGGTGCCTTTTGTGGAGACCTCTCTCTTGTTGATTCTTGGTCACATTTTGACACTGCCACTTGTGCACAACTAGATTTATTATGCCAAGTATCACCTGTATACATATTGTGGAGCTGCTCTTTGTTTGGGAAGTATGGTTCAGCCAAAAGACTGCAGCAAGAAGTTTCCTGTGGTGCTGCACTAGGTCCTGCCACAGCTGAGCAGGTCTGTTTCTCTTCACCAAGAACTTACTTCAAATTCATAACATCAGTGACAAAGAACTAGGACCCCTGCCATCACCACCCAGAAGATAGAGGGTGAAGCCCCTGCTGTTGCCTCCCAGGAGACACAAGGTTCATTCATGATGGATGTTTTTATTGACAGCTTACTAATTGCTGGCAAACCCAGACACACATGATGCAAGACTAATTCGTAAAGGGACAACTTCTTTCATAATTGGTATCAAGCCGCAGCCTGCATAAATTTAAAGATTATTCCAGATCTTTATGAAATGTCTAATTTGTACAGTGTGATCATGTAACTTACAAGTGATAGAAAAATGCCTTTATAAAAGTACTTATTTATCATGAGGACATATCAGCTGAGGTGTAGACTCTTGAAACAGAAACATTTCAAACTATTTGTAAAACCTTTTGCTTTGTGCTTGGTTAGGCAGTATGTGCACAGAGCTCTGACTGGTAAGAACTGAGCTGTCTGGGGGTAGCCAATACTGCACATTATTTATGTATTTTGCAAATCTATTAACTGCCTTCTCATACCGAAATATGCCCAAAGTTTTTTCCAAACCTAAAACAATATATCACAACTACATACACAAACAGCGGCAAACTAATATTTTCATGCCTTCTACTCCTTTACTCTCCTGCTCATCATAAATTATCCTCATAAAGAAATAGACATCTTTTTATCCATCTTAAGTCTAAGAGCTTCTGGCAAGACAATCCAGGCATTTTGTGCTGCTACTGAGCATAAACAAACATGGGCTTATCACTTTCAGCAAGCAGCAGAACTACAACCATTACAGTAAACCAACAGCTCACCCAGAACGCTTTTCTACAACCTACTCAAGTACAGAATTGATATGAAAAGATTCTTACATATCTAGGTAGCTGCTTGCAGTTGCGAGGTTCAATTTCTAATGATTTGTTGAACAAGTAATCTGTAAACTCTTTTTCAGATGTGTTTCCCATGGGGTTTAAATTTTCGAAGAATCTCTTTAAAAAAAAAATCATAGTTACTAAACAGTTTGTACATTTAACCCTGCAATTGGCATTATTATAATCTGTTACCACAAAGTACATCTGTTGCATCAGAAATACTAGCAGTAGCAGCAGAACACCTTTGTGACTGGAGGGGCCAAACAAACCAATCATCTGACCCAGCCCAATGCTGTGTCAGGCAAAACGTTGGTGGGGCCATGCTCCATTCCCTGTGTACAAGTATTAATTACAGCAAACCCTTACACAACACAAAATGAGCAATTAGCATACTTAGCCTTCTATACACTGGCAAATGGTCATGAAACAGTATCATTAAAAGATCACTAGACGGGGCTGACCTGCTGGCCCAGGCTAAATTCCTGAGCACATACTGGGGCCCTTTTACACAGCGGCGGTAAGCCTAACGCGGACTTACCACTTACCACTGGAGGAAAAAGAAAACCCCTGGAAATGGCTTGCATGGCGATAACCCAGAGGTAATCAGGCATCACTGTGTGCTGCCTGGTTACCTCTGGGTTAGCACGGGAGCCCTTATCACCACTTCAATGGGTGGCAGTAAGGGCTCTCCATCGCATGGCCATGTGCTAAGAGTTCTCTTACCACATGGCTATGTGTGCCTGGGGTCTTTTTACCCGCTACGGTAAAAAGAGCCCTGGCGCGTGGGAAAAATGGGCCCTGCTGCCAGCACAGTCACCTTTTTCCTGCAGCTTGGTAAAAGGGCCCCACTGTTTCCTGGGCTGACTGGGGATACTGCAGAGGCAGTGTTCACAGCCCTTGAGGTAATGACTCATCCATACAGCAGACTCAGGATTCACTGCACACATAATCTCTGGCCCCAACTGAGGACTGTCAGTGTAATGGCTAGGATAGATGGGAAGGAAATGTAGGTTAAAAAAATGAGGGAAAGGTCTTAGTGTGCAGGATACATTGGTCAGATCTAGAATTGAATTGGTAGGGCATTAGAAACAAAGTATGGAGCCATCTATACCAGGGGTTCAAGAGACAGATGCTTCTGTGAAATGTATTGGCTAAAGTATAACAAATTACAGCAATCTGAGGAGATGTGGGACTGCTATCTGGTCTGGATTAAATGTAGTACCTCTATCTAGGGGACAGGAGAAATGGTGTGTACTCTGGACAGCCAAAGCAGGTTATGTCTGACTGCCATGACTGTTGGAAAGTGGAAAGGGATGGGGACGGTAGAGGGTATGGATATAAATGTGATAAGAGATAAAATGAAACATCTCTTTTGGACACTTAACTATGGTTCTTTTTTTACTTAAAAGACAGATAAGGGAGGGGGAGGGGGGGCGCATGGATTTTGCTACCTGTGTTTAACTCTGCAATGTTGTGTGACTGACATCCCAAATGAAAAACTGTCAGACAGTTGTAATCTGAAAAAACTAAACAGTTTTTAAAAAATGAGGGAAAAATTTCAGGTAACTGAAGGCAGACCTGCAGTGAAAGCCAGTTCTCACTGAGCTGGAGGCTCAGGAAGAAACTGCTGAGCAAAATAAAAATAAAGATCACTGGAAAGAGAGTTACAGCAGGAGGGTTACATTTTCTGAATGGATTAGGACAGTTTTCTCAATGTTTGCAGCAAAATATGCCACCCAGGCAGCAACTCATTTGGACAGAACAAACTTTAGACATTACTGCTGTATACAGCTATATGCACAGCCCAGTTTGCAGGCAGCATTGTGGTTATACAGATATCCAATAACATTTGACAAAAAAAAAAAAAGGAAAGAGGGGCTCAGTTCTCCCAAGGTGATGCTCTCATAAGTATCGCCATACCGGGACAGAGCGAAGGTCCATCAAGCCCAGCATCCTGTTTCCAACAATGGCCAATCCAGGTCACAAGTATCTGGCAAGATCCCAAAACAGTACAATACATTTTATGCTGCTTATTCTATAAATAAGCAGTGGATTTTCCCCAAGTCCATTTTAATAATGGTCTATGGACTTTTCCTTTAGGAAGCCATCCCAACCTTTTCAAAACCCCGCAAAGCTAATCACTTTTACTACATTCTCTGGCAACAAATTCCAGAGTTTAATTACATGCTGAGAGAAGAAATATTTTCTCAGACTCATTTTCACTTTACTAATTTGTAGCTTCATCGTGTGAACCCTAGTCCTAATATTTTTGGAAAGAGTAAACAAGCAATTCACGACTACTCGTTCCACTCCACTCATTATTTTATAGACCTCTATCATATCTCCCCTCAGCAGTGTTTTCTCCAAGCTAAAGAACCCTAGCAGGTTTAGCCTTTCCTCATAGGGAAGTCATACCATCCCCTTTATCGCCCTTCTCTGCACCTTTTCTAATTCCACTATCCAGCTTATAATCGAAAGTGATTGCCGGCCATCTTCCGACACAAATCGGGAGATGGCCGGCGATTTCTTAAAAGCGGCGAAATCGGTATAATCGAAAGCGGCATTTTTGACAGCATCGTCGCTTTACTGTCGCTTCGCCGGCGAAAGTTCAAGGGGGCGTGTCGGTAGATTAGCAAAGGCGGGACATGGGCGGGCATGGGCGTGGCTACCAGATGGGCAGCTTTCGCCAATAATGGAAACAAAAAAAGCGGCGTTAAGCAGTATTTCGCCGGCTTTACTTGGTCCTTTTATTTTCACGATCAAGCCTCAAAAAGATGCCCCAACTGACCAGATGACCACTGCAGGGAATGGGGTATGACCTCCCCATACTCCCCCAGTGGTCACAAATCCCCTTCCAAACTAAAAAAATAAAACTAAAAACCTTTTTTGCCAGCCTCAAATGCCGTACCCACCTCCATGACAGCAGAATGTGTTGTATCCTCCGACAGCCTTTTCCTGGTTGCGATGTGGCTCTCGGGTGAGTGTGACACCTTTTCTGTTAGGTGCCCTGCAGAGCCACAATAGCAATGCATTGTGGTGGATGTAGGGTACTGGGCTCTACTCCCATGGTGCTTTTCCCCCCTGCTAACTGAGACAGAGTGTGCCCTGTTTTGTTTCCTGTTGTAGTCAATGTGGTAGTGGCCATTTTTGTAAGCCAGTTTTAGTTCCCTTTCCTGTGTTACCCACGTTAGAGAACGTAGTTCTTACTTTGAATGGTGCTGAAAGAGGGTATTGTACACCATTGTGCCAGCTCTGACCTACTGCTAATCTTAGTACCAGGGGACTCTTTGCCAGTGGGGCACAACCTCTGATCTGCAGTTAACTGTGAGTAAACGTGATTATTTCAAGAAAGGACTTTTTCAGAGAGATTAGTCTTCAGGTGTGAACTGGTGTGCTAAAGTTATACAGCAGCAATAAGTCCTAGAGGCTGTATGCAGGTCCCTGGAGCAATTTTAGTGGGTGCAGTACATTGGTGGGTAGTGGGTTTGGGGGGCTCAGCTCCCAAAGTAAGGGAGCTATGCATGTGGGAGCTTTCCTGAAGTCCACCGCAGTGACCCCTAGGGTGCCTGGTTGGTGTTCTGGCATATCAGGGGGGCCAGTGCACTAAAAATGCTGGCTCCTCCCACGGCCAAATGCCTTGAATTTGGCCGGGTTTGAGATGGCAGACATAACTTTCCATTATCGCTGAAAAACAAACCCAGCCATCTCAAACCCGGCGAACTCCACGGCATTTGGCCGGGCTAAACCGTATTATCGAAAAAAAAGATGGCCGGCCATCTTTTTCGATAATACGGTTCTGGCCAGCTGTAGCGCCGCCGCCAACATAGATCGCCGGCGATCTATTTGGCCGGCGACGTTCGATTATGCCCCTCCACATCTTTTTTGAGATGCGGTGACCAGAATTGAACACAATATTCGAGGAGCGGTCACACCATGGAGCAATACAAAGGCATTATAATGTCCTCATTTTTGTTTTCCATTCCTAATAATACCTAACACTCTATTTGCTTTCTTAACGGCCGCCGCACACTGAGCAGAGGGTTTTAACGTATCAATGAAGACACCTAGATCCCTTTCCCTGTCGGTGACTCCTAATATGGAACCTTGCACTACTTAACTATAATTCAGGTTCCTCTTTCCCACATGCATCACTTTGCACTTGCTCACATTAAACGTCATCTGCCATTTAGACGCCCAGTCACCCAGTCTTGTAAGGTCCTCTTGTAATTTTTCACAATCCTCTTGCGATTTATGAACTTTGAATAACTTTGTGTTTTCAGCAAATTTAATTACCTCACTAGTTACTCCCATCTCTAGATCATTTATAAATATGTTAAAAAGCAGCGGTCCCAGCACAGACCCACGGGGAACCCCCACTATTTACCCTTCTCCATGGAGAATACTGACCATTTAACCCTACTCTCTGTTTTCTTTTAACCAGTTTTTTTTATTTACAATAGGACACTACCTCCTATCCCATGACTTTCCAATTTCCTCAGGAGTCTTTCATGAGGTACTTTGTCAAACACCTTTTGAAAATCCAGATACACAGTGGAGTGGAGGAGTGGCCTAGTGGTTAGGGTGGTGGACTTTGGTCCTGGGGAACTGAGGAACTGAGTTCGATTCCCGCTTCAGGCACAGGCAGCTCCTTGTGACTCTGGGCAAGTCACTTAACCCTCCATTGCCCCATGTAAGCTGCATTGAGCCTGCCATGAGTGGGAAAGCGCGGGGTACAAATGTAAAACAAAAACAAAACTATCAACCGTCTCACCTTTATCTACATGTTCGTTCACCCCTTCAAAGAAATATAATGGATTGGTAAGGCAAGATTCCCTTCACTAAATCCATGCTTTTGAATATGCTCAGTAGTTTTGTTCTTTATAATAGTCTCTACCATTTTGCCCGGCACTGACGTCAGGCTCACCGGTCTATTATTTCCCAGACAACCTCTGGAACTTTAAAAATCGGTGTTACACAGGCCATCCTCCAATCTTCCGGAACCACGCTTGATGTTAAAGATAAATTACATATTACTAACTAGTTCTGCAAGTTCATTTTTCAATGGGATGAATACAATCGATTCAGAAGATTTGCTGCTCTTTAATTTGTCAAATTGTGCCATTACATCCTCTAGGTTTATATAGATTTCATTCAGTCTCTCTGACTCGTCAGCTTTGAATATCATTTCTGGCACCGGTATCTCTCACAAATCTTCCTCGGTAAAGAAAGAAGAAAAAGAATTTGATTAATCTCTCCGCTATGGCTTTGTCTTCCCTGATTGCCCCTTTTACCCCTCGGTCATCTAGCGATCCAACCAATTCTTTTGCCGGCTTCTTGCTTTTAATATACCTAGGAAACTTTTTACTTTATGTTTTTGACTCCAACACAATCTTTTTTTCAAAGTCTCTCTTTGCCTTCCTTATCAGTGCTTTGCATTTGACTTGCCATTCCTTATGCTGTTTCTTATTATTTTTGGTCAGTTCCTTCTTCCATTTTCTGAAGGATTTTCTTTTAGCTCTAATAGCTTCCTTCACCTCTCTTTTTAACTAAGCCAGCTGTCGTTTGGTCTTCCATCCTCCTTTTTTAATACACGGAATATATTTGGCCTGGGCTTCCAGGATGGTGTTTTTGAACAGCATCCACGCCTGATGTAAATTTTTGACCTTCGCAGCTGCTCCTCTAAGTTTTTTTTCACCGTTCTTCTCATTTTATCATACTTGCCTTTTTGAAAGTTAAATGCTAACGTATTGGATTTCCTGTGCATACTTACTACAAAAGCAGATATCAAATCTGATATTATGATCACTGTTATCAAGCAGTCCCAGCACCACTACCTCCTGCACAAGACCATGCGCTCCACTAAGGACTAGGTCTAGAATTTTTCCTTCTCTTGTTGGATCCTGTACCAGCTGCTCCATAAAGCAGTCCTTGATTTCATCAAGGAATTTTACCTCCCTAGCGTGCCTCGATGTTACATTTACCCAGTCAATATCGGGGTAATTGAAATCACCCATTATTATTGTGTTGCCCAATTTGTTAGCCTCCCTAATTTCTGATAACATTTCTACATCCGTCTGTTCATCCTAGCCAGACGGACGGTAGTACACTCCTATCACTGTCCTTTTCCCTTTTACAAACTGAATTTCAGTCCATAGGGATTTCAAGATGCGTTTTTGTTTCCTGCAGAATTTTCAATCTATTTGATTCAAGGCCCTCCATAACATACAAAGCTACTCCTCCATCAATTCGATCCACCCTATCACTTCAATATAATTTGTACCCTGGTATGACAGTGTTCCACTGGTTATCTTCCTTTCACCAGGTCTCAGAGATGCCTATTATATCTAATTTTTCATTTAGTGCAATATATTCTAACTCTCCCATCTTATTTCTTAGGCTTCTGGCATTTGCCTATAGACATTTCCAACTATGTTTGTTGTTCCTATTTACATCTTGCTCATTAGTTGACAGTGTTAATTTGCAATCTTTTGTTTGATTCTTACTTAAGGTCACCCGAACTATTATGGTCTTTTTTGCAACCTTGCTATTGGGATACCCTATCTTCTCTGTTTTGGTGATATCTTTGAAAGATACCTTGTTCCGAACCATGTGTTTCTGAACAACTGTCAGCCTTCCCCCAGGTTTTAGTTTAAAAGCTGCTCTCCTTTTCAAATGCCAATGCCAGCATACTGGTTCCACCCTGGTTAAGGTGGAGCCCATCTTTCCTAGGCTCCCCCTTCCCCAGAATGTTGCACACTTCCTTAAAAATCTAAAACCCTCCTCCCTGCACCATCGCCTCATCGACACATTGAGACTCCGGAGCTCTGCCTCTCTCTTGGGCCCTGCGCGTAGAATGGGTAGCACTTCAGAAAATGCTACCCTAGAGGTTATCGATTTGAGCTTTCTATCTAAGAGCCTAAATTTGGCTCTCCCACATTTTCCTATATCATTGGTACCCATGTGTATCACGACAGCCGGCTCCTCCCCAGCACTCTCTAAAATCCTATTTAGGTGACGCATGAGGTCTACCACTTTCACACCAGGCAGGCAAGTGACCAGGCGGTCCTCACATCCACCAGCCATCCAGCTATCTACATGCCTAATAATCGAATCATCAACTACAACAGCTATCCTAACCCTTCCCTCCTGGGCAGCAGCTCCTGGAGACACATCCTTGGTGCGACAGGATATTGCATCCCCTGGTGTGCTGGTCCTGGCTACAGGATTACTTCTTGCTGCACCAGAGTGATGCACTCCTTTTAGAAGACCTCCCTCCAAGGCAGCACAGGGGCTGCCAGATTAGAGGTGGGACTTCTCCACAACGTCCCTGTAGGCCTCCTCTATGTACTTCTTTGTCTCTCTCAGCGCCTCCGAGTCTGCTACTCTAGCCCCAAGAGAACAGACGCATTCTCTGAGAGCTAAGAGCTCCTTGAATCGAGCACACACATATGATCTCTCACCATCTGGGTGATAATCATACATGTGGCACTCTACTACTTACTACTACTACTTATCATTTCTAAAGCGCTACTAGACATACGCAGCGCTGTACACTTGAACAATGCACTCAATGCAAAAGACTGGATAGCACCCCTCTCGCTGCTGAACTACTGTCTGCATCTTAGTATTATAGAGTTATTTAATTAAAACTTCTTAAGGTACAAGGGATATCAGAGCCTTAAGATTGGTGTAATTTATTTAGTGTTTCCTTCTCAGAAACTAACAATTAAAACTCTAATGAAAACTCCCCTCTTGTCCTAATTAGAATAACTGACTATAAATGAAGAGTTGAGCTAGGGGTGGATGGGAATGAGGACTGAACTAGGTCCTACTGTGCCTTCTAGACACTATCAGGCAGGGATAGTGGTGCTAACCTTACTTCTAGGCTACCTGTAGCTCCTTTTCTCCCAGGACATACTGGCCAAAGCAGCAGAGCTCTTGTCTATTGAACTGTCTTTGACAGCTGAATAAAAACAAAGCTACGAAATGCCTTTATTTCTAAAAACAGAGTGTTCCATATTCCTGTACAGCTCCTGGAAAGAGGGGTGTTTTCCCACTACATCCATTTCTACTCCCTCTAGAATATAGAAGCAGCACAGAACTAGGATGTACATATAGGGGCGCTTTTACTAAGGCACAGTAGACCTAGTACATCTAATAGCGCTATAGAAATGATAAGTAGTAGTAGTAGCCTACCGCGCACTAAAAGGGCACTACTGTGGGACGAGCTGAAGTGTTCTACGGTACTTTCCTGCTCAGCACACACTAAAACATTTTTTTTAATTTTCCAGCTTGGGAGGCATGCCTATGGGTGGAAAGTAGGCATGCGAAGCATGAGCACATTACTGTGAACTACTCAATTAGAGCAGGAGCCCTTATCGCCTCTTAAATAGGAGGCGGTAAGGGCTCCTGCAGTAATGGGCATGCACTAATGGAAATTAGCGCGTGGCCATTACAAAAATATATGGCAAGGCAGCCATTTTACCACTGTGCTAAAAGTGGCTGCAGAATGCAGAAAACCCACGTGTTGACACCAACACCAGCCACTTTTTTACGCAGCTTGGTAAAAGGACCCCATAGTGAATTCCCAAAATACCTATGTAGCAGTGCTAATTAATGAACCATTTTAAACAGGTGGAATGATTGTGCATATTAGTGGTTTGTGTCTTTTATTTCACAACCATGGCCAGTATGAAATTATTCTGATAATGAAGTTTAAGCCTGTGCAGTATTTTCAAGTCTCAGGCTTATCTCCTTACCCTTATATCTGGCTCTACCCGTAAACAGTAAGGTTGGTTTTGGTACTGCTGGATTTCCCCTGTAATCTCAGCCACTTTTCTTCTTTTGCTAAAGTTGATTAATTCTTTCCCATGCCTTTTAAGGAAGTCGGGATTCCCTTCTTCTGTCTTCAGAATATTTGTTAAATATATTCCTAATAGAAAAAAAATAAATTCAATGTTTTAAAATGTATTTTCTCTGATAATCTTTCCACAAGTGTTTTGTGTGTCAGTCTTGAATTTTTATGTATTTTATGATGGTAAAATGTGTAAAAAAAAAACTCATAAGGGCCTGTGCTCAAATAATAATCATCACCACTGTCTATAAACAAGGGTCTGTGCCCAAAATCCACACTCATGTCACTTCAGTTTTAGTACCACAAGAACCACAGCAGTACAGAGAAACTCTTGCAGCCTCCAGCTACAGGGGAGGACCAAGGGCAGCCAGCTAGGGCACATCAAGAGCATAGCATCTATCAATGAAACTAATCCCATCATACATGATATCTGATGATTATGTGAGATAAAGCCATAGTAATGCACCTGCAGGCTTCACATGTCATCCCTGCAGTGCCTTCATCTTTATCAAGTCTGGACATACACACTTTAATGCTTGTTCCCAGCTAGAATCTTCATAAATTGCAAGGTGATGAGTTTATGAAAAATCAAGCATTTTTCATGAAGGGAAACGAGGCCTTTAGAACACATACATCGATGGAATGTTAAAATTATCTGTTAATTTCCTTTCCTTGAGTCCTGCCAGAGCTGCCCAGACAAATGATTTCCAATTTCTCTGTCTCAACCCCCAAGCAGTGATATGGTATGGAGAGATGGAACGGAGAAATTTAAAACCACTTGACTGAACTGGTCTGGCATGTATGATATGCAAGTGGCATTTGTTTAGGACCCATTTTCAGAACAGCATAATAAATAAATAATGTACTTGTTCTCCTATAAAATGCTGTTACCAAAAGGACTTTAATAGTTACAATATATAAATGTTGATGCATTTAGAACAAAAGGCCTGTTCTAAACAAAAAGATAGTGCCAAAATGTTTCATCTGGATCCAAGATAGCATGATTTGAAGCTATGAGTTTAGTCTTCCTGCATCGTTTTGACTTTCAATTTGCCATGGGTAAACAGAAAGGCAAAACGAAAGGGTGCACCCCTAGAAGTCATGTCATCTAAACTGGCAGCTACTGATAAAGAGGATTCTAGGGTAGGACTGGTTTATGAAGGGGTTTCTTGGGTAGGATCAGAGGTTCATTGCTATGGGAGAGATTGGAACAGCTTCATGGTTCTACTCAATTTTAAAATAACTCTTTATTTAACTGATTTACAAAACACAGCATAAAACAAATGCATGAACATTAAAACACAGTATCAAAGAATGTCAGACAGTTCACCATAACTGTCAGTTTCCCTAAACAGGCACTCAGACTAGAACATCCTCCTCGCTGACACCCAATCCATAAGTCTAGAAACTTCCCCACAGCCTATCGTACTTTGCTCTGTCCTCTTTTAACAAAAAACATAGCTTTTCCAAAGTAGGAATATCTTGGATTGCTGGCGCCAGGTTCCCAGCTGCAGAGAATTTCACAAAATGTGCAGCAAGAAGTAACAGCGAAAACATAGGTGTACGAAACCCTGGCACAGAAGAATCCATCCAGGAGACACAAAGTGGGGAGCAGGATAGAAAAAGGGCAACCCCCACCTGGAGGGTCCATCTCCAGCACTGCTCAGGCCTGCCTGCACCTAGGCATGTGATCCACTAGCACCCTCCTCCCACCGACTGGGTCAGGCTTGCCTCTGGGCGAGCCTCCCACTCAAGTTATTCCCCAGTGATTTCTAAGGACACTGGAGCCACACTCCCAGGGGTCCCACAGTTCCTAGAAAGCACCCACAGTCCCCAACCACAAACCACCAGGATTCTTAGTCAGTCCAGGACAACACAGCTAATAAACTAATGGGTTTATTATCAGAAAAGTAGAACAGTGAACAATATAAAACAGGTGGAAAAACAACAAGCAATAACCGGTAACTGAATAAGGATCAATATTAAAGCTATCTAAACACTTTGTTACTAGGTGGGTAGCACCTGGGGAATTCCAGGAAAATAAATGCTCACAGGTTTTGAACAGGGTCTCAGGGCAGAGATGTACCTCTGCACTCCAGGGAAATTCCAGAAACTCCTGGCTGGAATTTGAAAATCAGAGCCCATAACACAAACTTTGAAAGCATCTGGCCAATGGCACTGCAGGTTACCTTCCCAAACGGCTAAAACTGAAAAAGAAAACAGCCTTCTCTGCAACAGCTTTAAAACAGAAAACAAACACCACCTGTTGGCCAAACAAGACAAATACACTGCATGAAAACAATTCAATTCACAGATTTGAAAACCCCCTGTTTCGCCACACCCACTGAACCAGATCTACACACAGCTTTGCGTAAACTGACTGCCTGTCTAATAGCAACCCAGGAATGAGCAAAAAATAAAAAACACAACGACAACAACAAACTCGGACGGAACACAAGTAAAACAGAGATTCTGTCAAAATACCCTTTAGGAAGTAGGAGCTCCCCCTAAAATCACAGATCAGGAATCTTAATATACCTTGAACCATCACTTACTTAGATTCCACAAATTCAAACAACTTTTAAAAATTGTTTCAATCACCTGCAGCAACTATGAAATCTCTCTCCATATATTGAAAAGATGAGTCTGACCACAGTGGTTCACGCCATAACACCACCACAACTGGACTACTGCAATGCCCTGCACACAGGACAAACCAAAAAGAGCTTGCACCAGCTCCAAATAATTCAGAATGCTGAAGCATGACTGGTACAATGGTCACTTTGTTGGGGGCTTGACTTGAATGCTTGGCATACTACTATGACTTTTAGTGCAATGAATGTTCAGATCCATGGTTTTGCTGAATGTTGTATCCTTGCCTGGGGAGGACTTGGTCAACTTTCAAAAGGATGGTAAACATAACTCTTGTTGAGCTTTATGTAACAAAGAACTCTAATCAAAATATGTTGAATAAGGAAGTTTTGGTTTTGTACGCAACTAAACATCAAAAGACTTTACAATCAATGCAAGTGACTCCTATGATATCCTGTTGCAGGTCTTTTCCAGATTAGAATCGGTTGTTATTGGAACTCCAACCTAATGTTTTGGTCAAATTTGAGGGACTAATTCAGCAGTATAGCCACAGTTTGCTCAATTTTCCTTAGAAACAACTGTGACTTCAGTTCAAGACTGTCCCACTTTAGTTAAGTCAGAAATTAGTTTTTGATATAACATGGAAACCACTGAAAACTCTCTAAAGTAAAGAAATACAAGGCTGCTTAATTTTCCTCAAATGGCTACAGTTGCTCCACAACATAGTAACTATATGAAAGAGAGAAACAACAGCTGTTCCACCTACAGTTACTGCAAATGCCTTCTAAGCCTAAGTCTCAATGAGTGAATGACAGTGGCATTGTTAAAAGAGATCATAGGAAGGAATAATTTGGAAATTGAGGCTTCTAAAACAGACTTATATAGGAATCTGCTATCTGAAAATATGGATTCCGTTACATTAGTAGTATTTTTTCCTTTGGAAATCAGATTATGATTGTATTTTAAGACACTTCTTTCTTAGGAGGATAAAATGGGTTTTTTTTTTTGGATATAAGGATCTATTGAGATGTTATCTGGGAGACTCAGATTTAGAAGAGGAAAGTTTTGGCTTTAAATTCTAAGAGCACTGTTTACTAACATGCGGTACAGTTATTAGCTCGTGCATAAAATTAGCGTGCGCTGTGTAGATGCCCATAGGAATATTGTGAGTGCCTACACAGCATGTGCTAATGGTTTGAGTGCGCTAAAAATGCTAATGCGCCTCTAGCGCAGCTTAGTAAACAGGGCCATATGATTACTGCTATAAGTGTTCTTTTTTTTTTATATATATACTATCCATGTCAAAATAAAGTATTTTATCAGCAAAAGGGGTATATTTTCTTTGATTCAGTTCAGCTGATTTTTTTTTTCTTATTGGCACATGCACAGGAACTTTAGATAAAAAATGATTCTGATTTATCTTTGGAATGTTATCAATAGAAATCAAACAAAATAAAACATGGAAAAGAAAATAAGATGATACCTTTTTTATTGGCCATAACTTAATACATTTCTTGATTAGCTTTCGAAGGTTGCCCTTCTTTGTCAGATCGGAAATAAGCAAATGTGCTAGCAGATAGTATATATAAGAGAAATTTGGAATTTCTTTCAGATAGGCCAGATATATTGTCAAAGTAGCTGCTTGATGTGTGATGATTTCTTTTTGATGACTGTACTCTTTGTTGGATCCCTTAGTTGAGGGCTTAAACCTTTCTCTATGTAACTATGTTTAATTAAAGACACTAATGAAAATTAAATAAAAAGAAAAAAAAGACAGACAGACCTCCTAGAAGTCCTACCTGAAACCCTTACTTACTTTCATTATTTGTCAAATGTTATGAAGTTCAATATCTCCGAAAAGAGACTCACCATCTATAAAGGGACAGTCTTTACCTCACAGGCCTTTCAGAGAGTTAATTCTTCCTAAGAAGGCCATTTCTTGTCACTTCTGGTCCCTTCAGGACCAGTACTAAATTTTGGGCCTGTTCTTTCACAACAAATACTACCTTTTGTCCTAAAAGTATAGTTATTTTTAAATTAGTCTACAAGTAGTACACAGGAGCATTAAGAAGAAATTTCTTGCTATACAGTATACCAGAAAGTTATTGCTCTGGGCACACTTTTGCACTACATAGTAACATAGTAGATGACGGCAGAAAAAGACCTGCACGGGCCATCCAGTCTGCCCAACAAGATAAACTCATATGTGCCACTTTTTGTGTATACCTTACCTTGATTTGTACCTGTCTTTTTCAGGGCACAGACCGTATAAGTCTACCCAGAACTATCCCAGCCCCCAATCACCAGCCCCGCCTCCCACCACTGGCTCTGGCACAGACCGTATAAGTCTGCCCAGCGCTGTCCCCGCCTCCCACTACCGGCTCTTGCCACCCAATCTCAGCTAAATTCCTGAGGATCCATTCCTTCTGAACAGGATTCCTTTATGTTTATCCCACGCATGTTTGAATTCCGTTACCGTTTTCATCTCCACCACCTCCCGCAGAAGGGCATTCCAAGCATCCACTACTCTCTCTGTGAAAAAATACTTCCTGACATTTTTCTTGAGTCTGCCCCCCTTCAATCTCATTTCATGTCCTCTTGTTCTACCACCTTTGCATCTCCGGAAAAGGTTCGTTTGCGGATTAATATGTTTCAAATATTTGAACGTCTGTATCATATCAACCCTGTTTCTCCTTTCCTCCAGAGTATACATGTTCAGGTCAGCAAGTCTCTCCTCATACGTCTTGTAACGCAAATCCCATACCATTCTTGTAGCTTTTCTTTGCACCGCTTCAATTCTTTTTACATCCTTAGCAAGATACGGCCTCCAAAACTGAACACAATACTCTAGGTGGGGCCTCACCAACGACTTATACAGGGGCATTAAAACCTCTTTTCTTCTGCTGGTCACACCTCTCTCTATACAGCCTAACAACCTTCTAGCTACGGCCACCGCCTTGCCACACTGTTTCGTCGCCTTCAAATCCTCAGATACTATCACCCCAAGATCCCTATCCCCTATCAGACTCTCATCGCCTAACACATACGTCTCCCGTGGATTTCTATTCCCTAAGAGCATCACTTTGCATTTCTTCACATTGAATTTTAATTGCCAAACCTTAGACCATTCTTCTAGATTCCTCAGATCCTTTTTCAAGTTTTCCACTCCCTCCAGGGTGTCCACTCTGTTACAGATCTTAGTATTATCCGCAAATAGGCAAACTTTACCTTCTAACCCTTCGGCAACGTCACTCACAAATATATTGAACAGAATCAGCCCCAGTACCGATCCTTGAGGCACTCCACTACTCACCTTTCCCTCCTCCGAGCGAATTCCATTAACCACCACCTTCTGGCGTCTGTCCGTCAACCAGTTCCTAATCCAGTTCACCACTTCGGGTCCTATCTTCAGCCCGTCCAGTTTATTTAAAAGCCTCCTGTGGGGAACCGTGTCAAAAGCTTTGCTGAAATCTAAGTAGATTCCATCTATAGCGCTTCCCTGATTCAATTCTCCTGTCACCCAATCAAAGAATTCAATGAGATTCGTTTGGCACGATTTCCCTTTGGTAAAACCATGTTATCTCGGATCTTGCAACTTATTGGCTTCCAGGAAATTCACTAGTCTTTCCTTCAGCATTAGTTTCCTTTTTGGTATATGCCAAAATTGAATGATGTTAACAGTGGTTGGGGACAAGGGATTTGAGTCATAAGAACAGCCATACTGGGTCAGACCAAAGGTTCATCTAGCCCAGCATCCTGTCTCCAACAGTGGCCAATACAGGTCACAAGCACCTGGCAGAAACCCAAACAGTAGCAACATTCCATGTCAAACCTTTTTTAAACCCAGATACGCTAACCGCTATTACCACATCCTCTGGCAAAGAGTTCCAGAGCTTAATTATTCATTGAGTGAAAAAATATTTCCTCCTATTTGTTTTAAAAGTATTTCCATGTAACTTCATTGAGTGCCCCCTAGTCTTTGTACTTTTTGAAAGAGTAAAAAAAATCAATTCACTTCTACTCCTTCTACATCACTCAGGACAGAAGCATAGCCAGGTTGAGACGTCCGGGGAAGTGCGGAACGGACTGTGCAGGCACGCACAAGGTCTGCGTAAAAAAATAGGTGCCGTCAGAAGTCTGCTTCAGAAAGCATCCGCTCCCCTGGCGAACCACCTAGCTACACCACTGACTCAGAATTTTGTAGAACTCAATCATATCTCTCCTCAGTCATCTCTTTTCCAAGCTGAAGAGCCCCGACCTCTATAGCCTTTCCTCATACGAGAGGAGTTCCATCCCCTTTATCATTTTGATCACTCCTCTTTGAACCTTTTTCTAATTCTGCTATATCTTTTATGAGATATGGTGACCAGAACTGAATGCAATATTCAAGGTGAGGTTGCACCATGAAGCAATACCTAGGCATTATAGTGTTCATGGTCTTAGTTACAATCCCTTTCCTAATGATTCCTAGCATCCTGTTTGCTTTTTTGGCCACTGCCACACACTGGGTAGAAGATTTCAGTGTGTTGTCTACAACACCTAGATCTTTTTCTTTGGTGCTGACTCCCAAGGTGGACCCTAGTCTTAGGTAACTATGATTCAGATTATTCTTACCAATATGAATCAGTCTGCATTTGTCAACATTAAAGTTCATCTGCCATTTGGATGCCCAGTCTTCCTGCAATTTTTTCAAAGTCCATATGTGTTTTAACAATCTTGAATAGTTTTGTCTCATCTGCAAATTTAATCATCTCACTTGTTCCGATTTCCAGATCATTTATAAATATGTTAAACAGCACCAGTCCCAATTCCTGCGGCACTCCACTATTCACCCTCCTCCGTTCAGAGAAATGGCCATTTAACCCTACCCTCTGTTTTCTGACCAATTACTAATCCACAACAGAACATTGCCTCCTACCCCATGGGTTTTGAATTTTCTCAGGAGTCTCTCATGAGGAACTTTGTCAAAAGCTTTCTGAAAATCTAGATTCACTACATCAACCGGCTCACTTTTATCCATATGTTTACTTACGCCTTTAAAGAAACAAAGCAAATTGGTGAGGAAAGACTTCTTGTGGCTGAAACCATGCTGAGTCTGTCTCATTAAACCAACTTTGGCTTCTTCTCAATTTAAAACACTAGGCATGTCCTGAATCAATCTGGTCAGTGACCTGGTCAGCTGTGGGGTGGGAGTCCATTAGCCACACATAATGGAAACAGATGGTTTCATTTGCTTTACAGTTGCTCTCTGTTAAACAAACAAGAGATTTCAACCGCTACTTCATCTTTGAGAGACCTTTCTGGAGCCAAATAAAGAATGCATAAGGTAGGTTTTCTTTCATTTTATGAATAAAGAATTTAAGGTTTTCCTGGTAAGAATATACCCAGACCTCCGACTTATTTATTTGCAGGAAAGCTGTGATGTGGCCACATTGCTTGCAGTCCTCTATCAGTTGTGCTACAGCATTCTGAATTAGTTGGAGTTGGTGCACTTTTTTTGGTTTGACCAATGTACAGGGTGTTACAGTAGTCCAGCTGTGTTGCTATCAGAGCATAGACCACTGTGGTAAAATTCATTTTTTTTTTCAATATATGGAAAGAGATTTTGTAGTTGCCACAGGTGAGAGAAACAATTTTTAAAGGTTGTTTGAATTTGTGGGATCAATGTAAATGATGATTCTACCAGTATCCTAAGATACCTGACTTGTGATTATATGGGTAATTTCTTCTTCCCAAATGGTACTTTCAAGTCAAGTACCTGTCCACTTATATTAGGAACCTAGAGAATCTCTGTTTTACTTGGTTTCAGGAAGAGTTTGTTTGGGGGGGGGGGGCAGGGGCGTAGCTATGGGTGAGCCTGGGTGGGCCCAGGCCCACACAATTTCAGCTCTGGCCCACCCACCCAAGCGCACAGACACTGCCCGCCCACTTTTCCTCCAAGCCCGCGCCAGCACCAGCTCCCATTGCCGGCCACTGCTGCTTTTCCTATTGAGCAGCAGGGCCGGCGCTACAAAAAGAAGAAGCGCTCAGCTGACTGAGCTGAGCGCTAATGACAAAAAAAGTTGAAAAAAAAAAAAGCACGGCACCTCCGCAGGCAGTCTTGAGGCATTGACTGCTGGCTCTGCAGGCTCCTCCCGTCTCTTACATCACTGCCCCTGCGTCGCTCCAGGGGCAGTGACGTAAGAGACAGGAGGAGCCTGCAGAGCCAGCAGCCAATGCCTCAAGGCTGCCTACGGAGGTGCCGTGCTTTTTTTTTCTTCAACTTTTTTTGTCGTTAGCGCTCAGCTCAGTCAGCTGAGCACTTCTTTTTGTAGCGCCGGCCCTGCTGCTCAATAGGAAAAGCAGCAGTGGCCGGTAATGGGAGCTAGGGTTGGCGCTGGCGGGCCTGAATTGGGAGAGGGAAAAAGCAGATGGAAGGATGGGGAGAGAAAGAGGGAAAAAGCAGATGGAAGGATGGGGAGAGAATGAGGGAAAAACAGATGGAAGGATGGGGAGAGAAAGATGGAAAACGGATGGATGGGGAGAGAGACACTGGATGGAAGGATGGGGAGAGAGACACTGGATGGAAGGATGGGGAGAGAAAGAGCGGAGATGGATGAAAGGATGCAGAGAGAAAGGGGAGAGACTAGAAGGATGTGGAGAGAGAAGGGACACTGAACAGAAAAGGGTAGAGAGATAGAGAGACACTGGTTAGAAGGAGGTAGAGACAGACATTAGATGGAAGGATCAGGAGAGAGGGTAGATGGGTGGAAGGATGGGGAGAGAAAGAGGGAGACGCTGGATGGAAGGGTAGGGAGAAAGAGCGAAGACGCTGGATGGAAGGGTAGGGAGAAAGAGGTGACGCTGGATGGAAGAATGCAGAAAGAAAGAGGGGAGACTACTGGAAGGATGGGGAGAGAGAGGGGAGACACTGGAAGGATGGGGAGAGAAAGAAGAGAGCTGCTGGATGGAAAAGGAGAGTAGTGAAAGACTGGAGAATAAGAGGAAGGGGCATGGGGAGAACAAGGGTGAGAAAAAGATGAAAAGCCATAAGTAGATGAAGGAAATTAAAGAATGGATAGTAAGAATGAATTAAATCTGGACAGAGAGAGAGAGAGGCAGAAAAATATTGAAGAAAGCAAAGAAAAGGAGAGAAAAATGAGAAATGGCCAGGAAACCGTGGCAGAAGAGTTAAGCGAAAACGAAGGAAAGCAGAATCTAGAGACTGGGAGCAACAAAATGAGAAAAAGTAAATGGCCATACAACAAAGGTAAAGAAAATAAATTTATTTTTAATTTAGGATAAAGTAATATGGTACCTTTGTTAATAAAGTTTCAGAGACCAATACTTCCTTCCTTAGGTCAGGAGAGGATACCGTAACAGCATTATACTGACCTTAGGCAGGAGGTTTTGGCCTCTGAAAGCTCATTGAAAAGGGTGTTAGGCTATTAAATAAATTGTCTGAAATCTGATGCACTGAAAAGCAGCACTTTACCCTGTGTGACAAATGCATCTGATTAGTGTGACTAAATTTTGCTGGGGGAGGGGGGTAGAGAGAAAAGTTTGTGTCCACCCACTTTGGGTTCAGGCCCACCCAAAATTGGCAGTCTGGCTACGCCACTGGGGGGGGGGGGGGTAGATCTGGTTCAATGGGTATGAATAGCTGCATATCACTGGAACAGATACAGAATTTTGAGCTAGATATTAAAAATAGGTAATAGTATGGATCCCTGTGGTACCCCTCAGTTTAATGCCCAAGATGACATGCTGTTGCTGTTTGACAAAAAGGACTTGAACCATGCAAAAACTGTTCCACTGAGACCTATTTCTGCCAGCCATATAAGCACGATATCACAATCCACAGTCTCGAAGGCTTCTGAGAAATCCAGCAACATTAGTATTAAGGCAGATCCCCACTGTTCACACATGCAGATAGCGCATTAGAGACAACTGTGACATTATGGGCATTTATAAAATACGTTAGTGATCAGCGGTTTTGTGTTTTTTCTGTCCATATTATATATTGTGCCGGTTTTTGCTCCAGATAAAGCCTTTGAGGCGAAACGGATGGCTCCGTTGAGCACTGAGTTTGTCCCATAAGATAAGTGTTTATAGTCATTGCACCCTGCGTCACTATCTTAACTGTGAAAAAGCAAGAAATTGAAAAATCAACAGTAATTGTAATTGAGCACTATATATTAGTAAGAATTTATGCATGCTGTATATGAGTTTGTGTGTATAATATAAAGAAGGGGTTTTGGGACCGATGATGTTGGTATAACTGTGAGGTTCTTTCATGGTTTCCTCATTGAGATCCATGAGAGCCACTGAGGTCCCTTTCCCCTAACATAAATCAAGTGCTTTAGATATATATGTGGTGATATGTTTTTGGCAGATTATTCAAAGGAATCTTAAGAGTTAGTATTGCTACTGTGTTTTGATTTCCTTTTTTCCATCTATTTGAATTTATAATGGTTTCTATGGAGAACATCAAGGACAGATATAAGAACCATCTCCGTTTCATACCCAAGTCTGACACCAGATAGTCAGTTTCTTTCATTTAGTCAGTCAGTCCTTTCTATACGTTTCCTAGGAAAGGGGTGTTAGAAACTGGTCAGTAATTTTCAAATTTGTCCTAGTCATGGGAGCTATTTTTCAGTAGGGACTACACCAGAGCCCCTTTTTAGTAATGTTGGCAGCTGCCTTTTCACAAAAGATGAGTTAACAATATGACCCCACTTCAGTGGGAACACTTCTATCAATGTATACTGCACTATTTAAAAACTTAAAATAAGGAAAGCATTTGCTGTTCAATATCATGTGACGAGTATCAACTGGGCTTCAACATGGGGTCCTTTTAATAAGGTGCGTTGAAAAATGGGCTGCGCTAGTGTAGGCGTGTGTTTTGGGCACATGCAGATCCATTTTTCAGCATGCCTGTAAAAAAGCCTTTTTAAAATTTTTGCCGAAAATGGACATGCAGCAAAATAAAAATTGGCGCCCATCCATTTTAGGTCTGAGACCTTACTGCCACCCATTGACTCAGTGGTCAGGTCTCATGTGGTAATCATGCGGTAATCGTCTACGTATGTAGAATGATGATTATAGCCCGGTTTTCGCCACATGCAGGAAAATAAAAATTATTTTCCTGCGTGCGTAGCAGACACGGGTAAAAAATGAAATTACTGCCCGGGCCATGCGGTAGCCAGGCAGCAACTCCAAATTGACACACTTAGGACGCACAGCTTAGTAAAAGGGCCCCTATATTTTTTGAGATGCTATTCAATTATTGGAATATTTTTCTCCTCCTGAATCCCAGAGATAGGTCAAGCTAGATTCCATTTCATATGAGGAATTAGATTCATTGCTTTGGTATCTAATCTCTCTGCAGTAATCACTTTTTCTTCATTCCATGGAACAGCTTGTGGCTACTGTTACTCCAGTTCTGTAGCTTTTTCCTTTCTGTTTTATTGTTTCTCCCATCTCTTTATTTCTGCTCCCATTGTCCTTACTGTGCTTTCTGAGGTGGTTATGAAATATTAAGGGATTTTTGATGGTATTATGGAATTTGTGTATAACCTCTTGCATTGTGTCTGTGTGAAGGCACATATTTTTGAAAAACTGAATAACTTAAAAGTTGAAAAATGAAATGTAGATGGAGAAAGGGAGATGCACAGAAAAGAAGAACATGTGGTGTTTGATATGATATAGCCAACCAGAATATTGTTCCATAAATACCAGACTGAGGCAAGCTCATATTATTCCCCCACACAGTACTACACTTAAACTAAACGGCATATTACCATGAGTTTCTTTAACAACAAATTGACCAGACTTTGGTTCAACAGCAAGCAAATTAAAAAAACCCCAAAAACAACCCTAAATGAAAGGGAACTGTGCAATGCTTGCAAGCAACTCCTTTGACATATAACCTCCAGCCAACAGCATCTCTAATGAACAGTAAGAGGCTTACCAAAGAAAGGCACACAGGGTGGATTGATAGACTTGAGTTTTGCCAAGTATTTTTTGAAGTGGTCTTGACTTAGTTCGACTGCTTCATCCAAAATCTTCCTCCTTCTCTCCTGCAGAGACTGCGGAAAAACCACAAAGCTTAATTAAACTGGTGGGCCCAAACCAAAATAGAATGATACTTCAGAGACTTTGTCAATGAGATAGGCAACTGCCTATGAAGTGACAAACTAAGTGTTCAGATATGTTTTAGACCAGCCATTCCCAATCCAGTCCACAGGGCACACTTAGTCCCATCAGGTTTTCAGGATATCCACAATGAATATGCATGAGATAGATTTGCATGCAACTGAGGCAGTGTATGCAAATTAAATTCATGAATATTAATGGAAGATATCCTGAAAACCTGATAGCACTAGGTGTAACCCAAGGACTGGGTTGGAGATGGCTGTTCTTGACATACAATTTCATTAAGAACTTTGTATCCTATAGTACTACTGCCTGCGCATTTCAGCTGGAAAGCAACACTTCAAACATCATGTGCGCAGTTACAAGATCTAGCCACTGTTAGAAGACAGCTGGTGACAGCCAGATTTCACCTCGTGTGGGAATCAGAGGTTTTGGAAACAGCCAGAACTGAGATAGGAATGTGAGCCAAACAACAGGGAGAGAGCCATGAAAGGGAAGTAAATGGATTCCCAGAGAACATGTGTGTCTTTCAATGCTATGGTGCCCTTGGCAACATATACTATTAATATATTCCATGATAATGCTTGCTGTCCTAAGCACAATGCTGGAAATAAAAGTTGTATAAAATCACTACATGCCATAATTTTATTCTATAAATCAATTATATATATATATATATATATATATATATATATATATATATATATATATATATATATATATATATATATATATATATATACAGTGGGGGAAATAAGTATTTGATCCCTTGCTGATTTTGTAAGTTTGCCCACTGACAAAGACATGAGCAGCCCATAATTGAAGGGTAGGTTATTGGTAACAGTGAGAGATAGCACATCACAAATTAAATCCGGAAAATCACATTGTGGAAAGTATATGAATTTATTTGCATTCTGCAGAGGGAAATAAGTATTTGATCCCCCACCAACCAGTAAGAGATCTGGCCCCTACAGACCAGGTAGATGCTCCAAATCAACTCGTTACCTGCATGACAGACAGCTGTCGGCAATGGTCACCTGTATGAAAGACACCTGTCCACAGACTCAGTGAATCAGTCAGACTCTAACCTCTACAAAATGGCCAAGAGCAAGGAGCTGTCTAAGGATGTCAGGGACAAGATCATACACCTGCACAAGGCTGGAATGGGCTACAAAACCATCAGTAAGACGCTGGGCGAGAAGGAGACAACTGTTGGTGCTATAGTAAGAAAATGGAAGAAGTACAAAATGACTGTCAATCGACAAAGATCTGGGGCTCCACGCAAAATCTCACCTCGTGGGGTATCCTTGATCATGAGGAAGGTTAGAAATCAGCCTACAACTACAAGGGGGGAACTTGTCAATGATCTCAAGGCAGCTGGGACCACTGTCACCACGAAAACCATTGGTAACACATTACGACATAACGGATTGCAATCCTGCAGTGCCCGCAAGGTCCCCCTGCTCCGGAAGGCACATGTGACGGCCCGTCTGAAGTTTGCCAGTGAACACCTGGATGATGCCGAGAGTGATTGGGAGAAGGTGCTGTGGTCAGATGAGACAAAAATTGAGCTCTTTGGCATGAACTCAACTCGCCGTGTTTGGAGGAAGAGAAATGCTGCCTATGACCCAAAGAACACCGTCCCCACTGTCAAGCATGGAGGTGGAAATGTTATGTTTTGGGGGTGTTTCTCTGCTAAGGGCACAGGACTACTTCACCGCATCAATGGGAGAATGGATGGGGCCATGTACCGTACAATTCTGAGTGACAACCTCCTTCCCTCCGCCAGGGCCTTAAAAATGGGTCGTGGCTGGGTCTTCCAGCACGACAATGACCCAAAACATACAGCCAAGGCAACAAAGGAGTGGCTCAGGAAGAAGCACATTAGGGTCATGGAGTGGCCTAGCCAGTCACCAGACCTTAATCCCATTGAAAACTTATGGAGGGAGCTGAAGCTGCGAGTTGCCAAGCGACAGCCCAGAACTCTTAATGATTTAGAGATGATCTGCAAAGAGGAGTGGACCAAAATTCCTCCTGACATGTGTGCAAACCTCATCATCAACTACAGAAGACGTCTGACCGCTGTGCTTGCCAACAAGGGTTTTGCCACCAAGTATTAGGTCTTGTTTGCCAGAGGGATCAAATACTTATTTCCCTCTGCAGAATGCAAATAAATTCATATACTTTCCACAATGTGATTTTCCGGATTTAATTTGTGATGTGCTATCTCTCACTGTTACCAATAACCTACCCTTCAATTATGGGCTGCTCATGTCTTTGTCAGTGGGCAAACTTACAAAATCAGCAAGGGATCAAATACTTATTTCCCCCACTGTATATATATATATATATAAATATATATATATATATATATATATAAAACTATAAATCTATTTATTTTTTAATTTACTTTTCCTGTGAAGTCATTGGTGGGATGAATAGCTCCTAAGTAATTAAGGTGCCTTTTTACAAAGGCGTGCTGAAAAATGGCCTGCATTAGTGTAGATGCGTGTTTTGGGTGTGCACAGAATCATTTTCCAGCGCACCTGTAAAAAATGCATTAAAAAAATTTTTTTCCCGAAAATGGACGTGTGGCAAAATTAAAATTGCTGCGCGTCCATTTTGGGTCTGAGACCTTACTGCCAGCCATTGACCTAGCGGTAAGGTCTTGCATGGTAACCTGGCGGTAATGGTCTACATGCGTAGAATGACAATTACCACCCGCATGCCAGAAAATAAAAATACTTTCCAGCGCACCTAAGCAGACACATGTCAAAAATGAAAATACCGCAAGGGCCACGCGGTAGCCGGGCAGTAACTCAAAACTGACATATGTTGGGTGCACGTAGGCGCCTACGTGGCATAGTAAAAGGGCCCCTTAAAGCCTGTTCACAATACTTGTGTTCAATTAGCTTACAACCTGCATTTAAGGGCTAAAAAAGGAGAACAATTTCAAAATCTTAAACAGTTTACAGATATGTTTTGCAGTGATGGATGTCTTTTCTTAAGATGTTGGCGAGAAAAGCTGCACTGGCTCCCAATCAAAGAAAGGATCATCTTCAAAATCTGCACCCTGGTCCACAAAATTATTTTCGGCATAGTCCCAGGATGCATGACAGACCTTATAGACCTACCAACCAGGAACAGAACTGGATCATCACGAACATACCTAAACCTCCACTACCCAAATTGAAAAGGACTCAAATACAAAACAACCCATGCATCTAGCTTCTCCTACATAAGCGCACAACTATGGAATGCACTCCCAAAAGCTGTGAAAACAATCCATGACCACCTAAACTTCAGGAAATCACTAAAAACCAACCTCTTCAAAAAGGCTTACTCCACCGATCCAACATAAATCCCCACACCCGGCAACACAGCAAAACCAATAATCGTACTGGACAATATACTATCTTCCCTCCCTTCGACCTTCATGGTGCCTGAAACGCACCTACCTTATTCGACTACAACATAACCTTGTATTTGTTCTCAACCGGACTTGGCGAATGCCTTTACGGTATTGTGTAAGCCACATTGAGCCTGCAAATAGGTGGGAAAATGTGGGGTACAAATGTAACAAATAAATAAATAAATAAGATATTCGAGGTAAAGGATCCTGAAGGACTTCTGCTGTAAGCAGGTAAAGCATCCAAAGCTACTAATTCATGTGCATTATACACAGCATGGCTCAAAGACTACCTCACTATGATCTCCTTTCCACTCTCGGTCTCCAATAAATGGGAAGGCAAGATGCTCAACACATATGGAGAAATTATTTATTATCTGGTCCTTTTCTTTTTTTTCAGTTCTATCAAACTAGTCCAGAACCTGTGGGTTATGTCCGTCAACCAACTGATGGAGACAGAGAACATAGTTCTGTGTGATTTGCTCCTTGAAAGGTACTAAGCGGTCTCAAACACTTGATGACTGACAAAGCAATGGACTCTGCGAGAAATCCATGCAAAGCTGACTGTTATCAAGAAACCCCAAGACTATACCAAAGGGGATAGAATCATGCATGAATTAGATGGAAGCTGAACCTCGCTGATCCAAGAAGAGTGAAACAGAAATGGAAGACATGAACAAATCTGTCACTGAGAGTAGCCTGTACTGACCTCCCCCATAGGACACAGAACTGAAAAGTCTAGCGTCTGACAATTCTATCATACATGGAGTGCCTTCCTTTGAGGTTTTTTGTTTGTTTAGTTGAGCATTCTGCACAACCTACAGCATGTGAATCCAAAACACAGAAAGATGTAAAGAGTGAGAACAACAGAATAGAGTCTGAAGGATAATCTTCAAAAGTAAGGGCTGAAGATACAGTGAAGAAAGCAATAATCTTCAAAAGTAAGGACTGAACATAGAGTGAAGGAAGCGATTTCTTTTTCTTTCTTATTTTATTTTATAAATAACCCAAGAAAGAGCACCATAGCCTCAGAAGAACATGATTACTAGTTGCTTACAGCTTCCAAATTACTAAATAAAGCCATCATGCAGGAATCAAGAGACTGAAATATACTTGCTACATCTAGAGCTTACAGCAAGTCATAATTAATTCTGGGGTATCGACAGTCCAGAAGGGAGTAAGAAGCAGCAATAAGGTATAAACAAGGGGAACTGTGGAGGTACTGCTCAGCACTAGAATAAGCTCCAAAGACTCAACTAGTGGATGAGACAATGGAACAAGAAGGAGGGATTTAAATTTGGTAGGAACTGGGCACCATTCTAGGGAAGGGGGAGCCTATTCCAAAAGGATGGACTCTACTTTAACTGGGATGGAACCAGGCTGCTGGCAGTAACAAATAGGAGATAGAGCAGCTTTTAAATCAGAATGGGGAGGGAAGCCGAAAGTCGCTCAGAAGCGCATGGTTCAGAGTGAGGTATCCTTGAAGGATACTATTATAACAGGGAATTTAGGAAATCCCAAAAGAGAGGTTTCAACAAAGGTGAAAGAAAGCCAGGGGTTATTAAGAACAGAACACAGCAAAAGTTGCAAATCCTTGTCAGCTTCTAAACACCTTGTAGATGAAAGGAAAAAACACACTTTGAATGAAGTGTCTGTAAACAAATACTAGAAGCCTATAGCACTAAATGAACCTGGTGGAAGAAGTACAACCAGCGGGACACTGTTATCACAGTATAGCAAAGATACATACCTGTAGCAGGTATTCTCCGAGGACAGCAGGCTGATTGTTCTCACGTGTGGGTTGCCGTCTACGGCAGCCCAAGAAACTTCAAATTTTTTCACAGCAAAATTTAAAAAGTTGTGCCAGAGCCTTCTAGCGCGCGAACAGAGCGCACGCGCAGACAACTTCCCACCCGTTGCATGAGCGTTCCCGCTCAGTTTAATCAAAAAGCAAATAATAAACAAACAACAACTCCAAAGGGGAGGTGGGTGGGTTTGTGAAAACAATCAGCTTGCTGTCCTCAGAGAATACCTGCTACAGGTATGTATCTTTACTTTCTCTGAGGACAAGCAGGCTGCTTGTTCTCACGTGTGGGGTATCCCTAGCAACCAGGCTCACTCAAAACAATAAACATTTGTCAATTGGGCCGCGTAATGGCGAGGAGATAACATAGATTGACCTGAAAAACCATAAACAACTGAGAGTGCAGCCTGGAACAGAACAAAAATGGATCTAGGAGGGTGGAGCTGGATTCTAAACCACGAACAGATTCTGCAGCACCGAGTGCCCAAACCGACTGTCACGATGGGTATCCTGCTAAAGGCAGTAGTGAGATGTGAATGTGTGGATTGATGACCACGTTGCAACCTTGCAAATCTCTTCAATGGAGGCTGACTTTAAGTGAGCCACTGACGTAAACATGGCTCTTGTGAGCCGTGACATGGCCCTCCAGAGTCAGCCCAGCTTGGGCGTAAGTGAAGGATATGCAATCTGCTAGCCAATTGGAGATTGTGCGTTTTCCGATGGCGACTCCCCTCCTGTTGGGATCAAAAGAAACAAACAACTGGGCGGACTGTCTAAAGGGCTTTGTCCGCACCACGTAAAAGGCCAATGCTCTCTTGCAGTCCAAGGTGTGCAAACTGCTTTCACCAGGGCGGGTATGAGGACGGGGAAAGAATGTTGGCAAGACAATTGACTGCTTCAGATGGAACTCCGACACCACCTTTGGCAGGAACTTAGGGTGCGTGTGGAGGACCACTCTGTTGTGATTGAACGTGATATAAGGTGCATGCACTACCAAGGCCTGAAGCTCACTGACCCTACGAGCTAAAGTAACCGCCACCAAGAAAACGACCTTCCAGGTCAACTACTTCAGATGGCAGGAATTCAGTGGCTCAAAAGGAGCTTTCATCAGCTGGGTGAGAACTACGTTGAGATCCCATGACAATGGTGGAGGTTTGACAGAGGGTTTTGACAAAAGCAAACCTCTCATAAAGCAAACAACCAAAGGCCGTCCAGAGATAGGCTTACCCTCTACACAGCGATGATAAGCACTAATCGCACTAAGGTGAACTCATACAGAGTTGGTCTTGAGATCAGACTCTGACAAATGTAGAAGGTATTCAAGCAGGGTCTGTGTAGGATAAGAAAGAAGATCTAGGGCCTTGCTGTCACACCAGACAGCAAACCTCATCCATTTGAAAACGTAACACTTCTTCATGGAATCTTTTCTAGAAGCAAGACTTGGGAGACATCCTCTGAAAGACCCAAGGAGGTGAATTCTAAGCTCTCAACATCCAGGCCGTGAGAGCCAGAGACTGGAGGCTGGGATGTAGAAGCGACCCCTCATTCTGAGTGTTGGAAAACAGTCCAATCGCCACGGTTCTTCGGAGGACAACTCCAGAAAAAGAGGGAACCAAATCTGACACGGCCAGAAGGGTGGTATCAGGATCATGGTTCCGTAGTCTTGCTTGAGTTTCAGCAAAGTCTTCCCTACTAGAGGTATGGGAGGATACGCATACAGAGGGCCTGTCCCTCAATGCAGGAGAAAGGCATCTGACGCTATTCTGTCGTGGGCCTGAAGCCTGGAACAGAATTGAGGGACCTTGTGACTGATCTGAGTGGCAAAAAGATCCACCGAGGGGGTGCCCCACGCTCAGAAGATCTTACGGACTACGTCCATGTTCAGTGACCACTTGTGAGGTTGCATTATCCTGCTCAACCTGTCGGCCAGACTGTTGTTTACGCCTGCCAGATAAGTGGCTTGGAGGAACATGCCGTGATGGCGAGCCCAAAGCCATATCTGGACGGCTTCCTGTCACGTCTGTGGCCGTGACCACCCTCAGCCTTACCTTGTCTTTGTGCCGGCCTCTGTCTGTCTCTGGTTCTGTGTGCTGATACTTCACTAGACCTCACCTGTGTGGGCCATGCCTCTCTGAGGAGCCAGCATCTAAGATGGCTCTCGCTTGTTCTGTTCCAGCTTCCAAGATGGCTCCTGCTTATCCTTCCTGTGTGTTCACATCCTATGTGCTCCAAGCCTCTCTCTGGTGGGAGTATGTTCCCTGCTCCTGTCCTGCGCAGGTGACATCATCAGGGAGGGCCTTCATAAGGAAGTGCTGTGCTGGCATGCAGGGCCTTTGCATGATGTTATGCCTTTAGGCCAGGTCAGGTTAGTTAGTGCTCTGCTGCACTACTGCTTAGCCTTTCTCTGGGTTCTGGCCTAGCTTCTGTTTGTGTCTGTGGACTGCTAGTCCTTCCGTGGGGGGCTCTGCCCTGCTACTCTGTGTCTGTGGACTGGTAGTCTTTCCGTGGGGGGCTCTGCCCTGCTACTCTGTGTCTGTGGATTGCTTGTCCTTCTACTCCCTTGCTCTGTGTTTGGAGTCTGAAGCCTTCAGCCATTCTCCCTCTGTTTGTGGTGGGAGTCTGTAGCTTCAGCCTGACTCTGCTAGTTCCTGGTGTATTCTATTGTCTGCTGCCAGCCCTGACTCTGCTAGTCCCTGGTTTATTCTATTGTCTGCTGCCGGCCCCATAGACTCTGCTAGTTCCTGGTTACTCCTTCTGATTGCCTGACGAGTTTGACTCCTGCTTGTTCTTGACTATCCTCGCTTGCTGCCATCCCTGACCTCTGCCGGTTCCTGTCGAACCCTGCTTCTGTCTAGCTAGGGCGTTTACCCTGAGGGTTTATCCTGAACCCTGCCTAGCTAGGGCGTTTACCCTGAGTGCATATCCTGAACCCTGCTTGTCTATCCTGAGGGTCTATCCTGAACCCTGCTTCTGCCTAGCTAGGGCGTTTACCCTGAGGGTTATCCTGAACCCTGCCTCTGCCTAGCTAGGGCGTTTACCCTGAGTGTATATCCTGGACCCTGCATGTATATCCTGAGTGTATATCCTGAACCCTGCTTGTATATCCTGAGTGTACATCCTGAATCCTGTCTCTGTCTAGCTAGTGTGTATTTCCTGGGTGTTTATCCTGTATCCTACCTCTACCTAGCTAGTGGGTTTACCCTGTGGGTATTCCCTGAACCCCGTTCTGCCTAGCTTGCTGCATGCCCTAGTCCTTGCTCCTGTTACGTTTTTGTACGTCTTGTCTCCTTGGTCTGTCTTGTGTTTCTTGCTAGTGGCAGCGCAGCAGCTTTCAGTCTGAGTCTAGTAGTTAGTCTAGCTTCCTCGTGTTTCCCAGACCCAGGGTGGGTCCTCTGGATCTCCAGTTCTGGCCTCGTCCTGCAAGTCCTGCCGGCCACCCGCACGCTGGAGCTCAACTCCAGAGGAACAGTGGTCAAGTGCAGGTGAAGCTGTTCCTGTTCTGCCAGTTCCAGTTGCCTGCCTCAGTCCCGACTCCAGTCCAGAGGTCCAGCCCTGTCCTTCCGTGTATCCAGTTCCAGGGTGGTCTTGCCTGCCGCAGCCGCTCCTCGGCAGTGGTCCAAGGGCTCACGTATTCCGGTTCTGCCTCGAGGACCTGACAGAATGCAAAGGCCCTGACACTGACACAGAGGGCGAGATCTGGTGCCCCCCTGCTTGTTGGTGTAAAACATGGCAACCTGATTGTCTGAATTAAGATTACTTGGTTGGACAGCCGATCTCTGAAAGCCTTTAGAGCATTCCAGATCACTCTTTATTCCAGGAGGTTGATCTGTAGACCTTTTTCCTGAAAGGACCAGGCTCCCTGAGTGTGGAGCCCATCTACATGAGCTCCCCACCCCAGAAGAGATGCATCCATCGTCAGCACTCTTCGTGGCTGAGGAACTTGGAATGGTCATCCCATGGTCAAATTGAATCGAATAGTCCACCACTGAAGAGAATTCCGAAAGCCTTACATCCGCTAGATCCCCCGCAGCTTGAAACCACTGGGAAGCTAGGGTCCATTGAGCTGATCTCATATGTAGATGTGCCATGGGCGTGACATGAACTGTGAAGGCCATGTGCCCCAGAAGTCTCAACATCTGCCGAGCCGTGATCTGCCGAGATGCTCGAACCATGGACACCAGGGACAGAAGGTTGTCCGCCCTTGCCTCGGGAAGATAAGCTTGAGCTGTCTGAGTGTTCAACAGAGCTCTATTGAATTCCAATTTTTGGACTGGGGTGAGATGGGACGGGATAATTTATGACGAACCCCAGTAGCTCCAGCACCCGAATAGTCATTCACATGGACTGTAGAGCACCCTCCTTGGAGGTGCTCTTCACCAGCCAATCGTTGAGATAAGGAAACACACTCCCAGTCTGCGTAGCGACGCTGCGACTACAGTGAGGCATTTGGTAAACACTCTGGGTGCAGATGCCAGACCAAAAGGCAGTACACAGTACTGAAAGTGCTGTGTTCCCAGCCAAAATTGAAGATATTTCCTGTGAGCTGGAAGTATCGAGATGTGTGTGAAAGCATCCTTTAAGTCCAGAGAGCACAGCCAATCGTTTTCCTGAATCATGGGAAGAAGGGTGTCTCAGGAAAACCATCCTGAACTTTTCTCTGACAAGAAATTTGTTCAGGGCCCTTAGGTCTAGAATGGGACGCATCCCCCCTGTTTTCTTTTGCACAAGGAAGTACCTGGAATAGAATCCCAGCCCTTCTTCCCCTGGTGGAACGGGTTCGACCTCTTGGGCCTGTAGAAGGGCAGAGAGTTCCTCTGTAAGTACCTCCTTGTGCTGAGAGCTGCAGGACTGAGCTCCCGGTAGACAATTTGGAGGCTTGGATTCCAGATTGAGGGTGTATCCTAACCGGCCAATTTGAAGAACCCACCAGTCGGAGGTTATAAGAGGCCACCCTTTGGTGAAAAAACATTAACCTTCCCCCAACCGGCAAGTCGTCCGGTATGGACACGTTTACTGAGGCTATGCTGAACTGGAGACAGTCAAAAACAAGTCCCTTGCTTTTGCTGGGGAGCTGCAGTGGCCTTAGGCGCACGCTGTTGACGAGAACGAGCGCACTGGGACTGAGCCTGGGCAAACTGTCGAGAAGCAGGAGTGTACCTACGCCTAGCATAGGAATAGGGAGCACTCCTCTTCCCTCCAAAAAACCTCATAGATGAGGGGTAGTAGCAGAAGACATCTGGCGGGAGAGAATATCCATAGCATCATTGTGCTTCTTGAGCTGGTCAACTAGATCCTCTACTTCTAGATCCTCTACTTTCTCACCAAAAAGGTATCCCCCCTGGCAAGGAACATCCGCCATCCGCTGCTGGACCGAATGATCCAGGTCAGAGACACGCAGCCATGAGAGTCTGTGCATCACTATACCTTGGGCAGCGATCCTGGATGCTACATCAAAAGTGTCGAATGTACGCCTGGCCAGGAATTTTCGACACACCTTCTGCTGCCTGACCACCTGGTGAAAAGGCTCGGCCTGCTCCGGAGGGAGTGCCTCAACCAAGCTAGACAGTTGCCTCACTGAGTTCCACAAGTGGATGCTCGTGAAGAGCTGGTATGTCTGGATTTTGGCAGCGAGCATAGCAGCCTGATACGCCTTCCTCCCAAAAGAGTCCAAGGTTCTACATTCTCTGCCTAGGGGCGCCGAGGCATAATCCCTAGTACTCTTGGCTCTTTTGAGAGTGGAGTCCACCACCATGAAATTGTAAGGTAGCTGAGACCTCATAAATCCAGGCTCCCCTGGATCAGATACTGGGATTCAGTCTTTTTCGGGATCACGGGATTAGACAGAGGGAATGAGCAGTTTCGCATAAGATCTTCCTTAAGTACATTATGCAAAGGAGCCGTTGCAGCCTCTCTAGGCAGAGAAAGATAATCCAGGACCTCGAGCATCTCAGCCCTGGGCTCATCCTCAACCTCCACAGGGAAGGGAATAGCTGCAGCCATTTCCCGGACAAAGGAGGTGAAGGATAGACTCTCCGGTGGAGAAAGTCTCCTTTCTAGTGGATGGGAAGGTTCAGAAGGAATCCCATTGGACTCGTCAGAAGAAAAGTACCTGGGATCTTCCTCCCACGAACGCTCATCCTCAGTATTGGACAAGACATCCCTCAGAGCAGTCCGAAACTGAGCCTGCCTTGACGCCGAGGAACGACGTCCTCGATGGCGGTGCCGAGAAGTCGACGCCCGTCTGGATTCCGGTGAAGCTTCTTCCATCGACGTCAAAAGAGGAGTCGACCTGGGTGGCAGGTGGCACCGAGGTCGAAGACCTCACCACAGGCAAAGGGCCAGATGCCACTGCAGCAGACGGTACGGAAGGCACAAGCACCCCCGACACCGAAGCAGACTGGCGCAGCAACCCTTCCAGAAGCTCTGGAAGCAAGGCCCTGATGCGCTCTTCGAGAGCTGCCGTCGGACAAGACTGCGGGGTTGGTAAAAAAGTCGGTGGCAGAATCTGTCGAGGCTCGGGAGCAGGTATCGGGCTGCTAGACCGACACATCAGCACCTCCTGAATAGAGGGAGAGCAATCCTCTCGGTGCCGACGCTTCTTGGGTGCCAAATCCTTCAACGCCCCGGAGCTCCCTGTGCTGTGTGTCGAAGGAGAATGATGATGGTGCTTTTTCGTCTTCGCTCGAGGCCCGTCATCGAGACTCCTTGGTACCGATGAGGAAGACGTGGAATCCTCACGGCTCCTTGGGGACGGGTCCGACGAAGGTCGATCCCGGGGGGCCTACATAACAGGAGGCCTCAAGACAGATGGAGACCCACTCGATGCCTCACTGTTCCCAGCATGAGTTGGTCATTCCACAGCAATTACCTTCGATCCCTACATTGATGCGTCTCTCGATGTCGATGCTGCCGACCTCGGTACCGATGTCGAAGGACCAGACCGAGTCCCAAAAAGCTTTTCTCGTTCGTCTTCTTGAGACACTTGGGTCCACTTCTTCATGTGAAGACACAGGACTGCAAGTGGCTGGGCTATGGTCGGGCTCAAGGCACTGGATACACCAAGCGTGGGTATTGGTACCCGAGATGGTACGGTTGCACCGAGTACAACGTTTGAAGCTGCTGGGTGTCTTCGATGACATGGAAGGAAAAACGGCTTCGGTGAAATTAAACCACCTTCGGCTTATCTTTCCCGCTGCGGTTCAGGGTGCAGTCCCTATTCCTCTGCGGTGGTGTTGCCGGACCCGTGGACATCAAGGGCCCTGTCAGCATTGTCTGCCTACAGCTGCTGTTGTCTGCCTCTGGTGACCGCTGCCTCTCTCCTGGCCGCATGCTACTGCTGTTTCTTCAGCGCTTCGTGTGCGCTAACTGGGTACTGCTACAGTTCCCAATTGTGGATCGCCTTGCCGGGAACTGTTCGAGCCACTCTGCTCCGTCTGGATTTCCATCATCCATCTTGGTTCACCTGGATTTCCACCGTCCATCTTAGTATCTCTTCCCTTTCCCTTCTTACCCTGTTCTTTCTCCTCTATCTAATGTAATTGTAATTGATTTATCTGTGCATTGTAAGCCACTTTGAATCTGCTTCATGTGGAAAAAAGTGGGGTATAAATGTTCATAAATAAATAAACAAACAACGCGATCGTGCCAAAAAAGTAAAAGGCACAAAAGGGGGGAAAACCCGGCCGCATTGAAAAGAAAGAAAACTTAGAAAGTGGAAAAACCTAAGAAAAAAATACCAGGTTTTTAGTTTTTAAACCCCCCCCCCCCAAAAAAAAAAAAACCCGAATAACGATAAAAGAAAAGAAATATCAAAAGAATGGTCAAGACTCTCTTCCTGGGCCAGAGAAGCGAACAGGGAAAAACCTCTTCACCTCACCGCAGACAAGAAAAAACTGAGCGAGAACGCTCACATGACAGGCGGGAAGTCATCAGTGCATGCGTGGTGAGCGCGGTTCGCGCGCCAGAAGGCTCTGGCAAAACTTTTTAAATTTTGCTGTGAAAAAATCTGCCATTTCCTGGGCTGCCGTGGACGCCGACCCACATGTGAGAACAAGCAGCTTGCTTCTCCTCGGAGAAAAATTATAATGCAATGATAGGGTGGATCAAATTGGAGGGGGGTTGCACTGTACGTTACAGAGTGAATTGAGTCAAACAAAAAAAAAATTCTGCATGAAGTAGACAGCAAGGTGGAAACCTTATAGATAGAAATTCCATGTGTGAAGGGAAAGAATATACACGTAGAACTATACTACCATCTGCCAGGCCAGAATGATCAGACAGATGAATATATGTTAACAAATTCGAAAAGCTAGCAAATTTGTAAACAATAGAATAATGGGTGATTTCAATTACCAATCAAAATATACAAAACACCTATCTTCTAGTGTGTAAATAGAGAATAACCCAACAAAAGTGGAGAAAACAGACCTCCATCAATAAGAAACCATGTTCCATCAGCCAATAACAATTGGCAGGTACTTCCTTAATCCTTGGTCAGAAAAAAAACTCCACATTTATAAATATACAAAAACATATGTATTCTCCAAAAATCATACTAGGTAATATAAAGCAGTGGTTCAAATCAATACAAACGATATAAAGAAGTGTCCACTAAATTTCATTCAAAGCTTGTGTCCATAATAGCAGCACATATAAGAGTCTACACCAAAGTACTTAGCATATATATAAATCTTCACACTGTGTTTGCTATCAAACCTCCCAATGGGGGTTCCTTGTTTCAATGGCCGCTGCTTCAGGGGAAGACCACACAACTGCTGCCACGGCTACAAAGTAACTAACCGCCAAAAGACGCCATCATTTACACAATCCACAGGCCCTATGGGAACATCAACAATGTGATGATGATATCTTCCATTAATTCCACTAATCAAAAAAATGACTTCCATTCTATTGCAGCGTTCAAACTTCAAGGAATCACGGTTTGCAGGAAAAAAAAATCCATTACTGCTCTCTTTGTCGTAATCTCCGATGCAGATTGCCCTGGAGTTCAATAACTTTAATTTGTTCCAAAACCACACACCAGAAATCAATAAACTGATGTCATTTCTCTACACTGTGAGCCACCAAAGGTTCCAGCCTCTTTTCAGAATTGATACAGTACCTATGTTCAATTGTGTCTTTAAAGGGTGAGATATTTGCCCCATTAAACCATATTCAAATACCCCAATATTGATTGGTTAAATGCCACATCAGAGAGTGCTAGAGAGGTAAAATTCCTAGATGTAATAAATGACCACTGAAACTGGTCTAGGAACTGACAAGAGAGGGAGTTATTTTAGATCTAGTCCTTAGTGGAATGCATGACTTAGTATAAGAGGTAACTATTGGGTCCACTGGGAAACACTGATCATAACATGATCAAATCTGAGCTAAAATGTGGAGTGAAGTTACTAAGGAAATCTACTCTAGTGGCATTTCATTTTCAAAAAGGCGACTATGATAAAATGAAGAAAGTGGTTTAAAAAAAGTTGAAAGGCTCAGCTGCAAAGGCTAGGATTTTAAATCAGGCATGCACACTGTTTAAAAATACCATTTCGGACGCCAAGACCAGATATATTCCAAGTATTAATAAAGGTGGAAAGAAGAGCAAACAACAGCAACATGGTTAAAGGGAGAAGTGAAAGAGGCTATTAGAGCCAGAAGATGGATGCTGTTCAAAAATACCATCCTGGAAAGCCAGGCCAAATATATTCCGCACATTAAAAAAGGAGGACGGAAGATCAAACGACAGCCAGCATGGTTAAAAAGTGAGGTGAAGGAAGCTATTACAGCTAAAAGAAAATCTTTCAGAAAATGGAAGAAGGAACCAACTGAAAATAATAAGAAACAGCATAAGGAATGCTAAGTCAAATGCAAAGCGCTGATAAGGAAGGCAAAGGAGGACTTCGAAAAAAAAGATTGTGTTACAGGCAAAACCACACAGAAAGAATTTTTTTTAGGTATATTAAAAGCAAGAAGCCGGCAAAAGAATCGGTTGGACCACTAGTGACCGAGGGATAAAAGGAGTGATCTAGGAAGACAAAGCCATAGCGGAGAGATTAAATGAATTCTTTGCTTTGGTCTCCACCAAGGAAGATTTGGGAGTGATACCGGTGCCAGAAATGGTATTCGAAGCTGACAAGTCAGAGAAACTGAATGAAATCTCTATAAACCTAGAGGATGTAATGGGGCAATTTGACAAATTGAAGAGTAGCAAATCTCCTGGACCAGATAGTATTCATCCCAGAGTACTGATAGAATTGAAAACAGAACTGGTGGAACTATTGTTAGTAATATGTAAATTATCTTTAAAATTGAGCGAGGTCCCGGAAGATTGGAGGGTAGCCCATGTAACGCCGATATTTAAAAAAGATTCCAGAGGGGATCCTGGAAATTATAGACCAGTGACCCTGACGTTGGTGCCGGGCAAAATGGTAGAGACATAAAAGAACAAAATTACAGAGAATATTTAAAAGCATGGATTCATGAGACAAACCCAGTATGGATTTAGTGAAGGGAAATCTTGCCTCACCAATCTATTACATTTCTTTGAAGGGGTGAACAAACATGTGGATAAAGGCAAGCCGGTCGATATTGTGCATCTGGATTTTCAAAAGGTGTTTGACAAAGGGGCTCATTTTCAAAGCACTTAGCCTTCCAAAGTTCCATAGGTTTCTATGGAACTTTGGAAGGCTAAGTGCTTTGAAAATATGCCTCAAAGTACCTCATGAAAGACTCCAGAAGAAATTGGAGAGTCATGGAATAGGAGGTAGTGTCCTATTGTGGATTAAAAACTGGTTAAAGGATAGAAAACAGAGAGTAGGGTTAAATGGTCAGTATTCTCAATGGAGAAGGGTAGTTAGTGGGGTTCCTCAGGGGTCTATGCTGGGACCGATGCTTTTTAACATATTTATAAATGATCTAGAGATGGGAATAACTAATGAGGTAATTAAATTTGCTGACGACACAAAGTTATTCAAAGTTGTTAAATCGCAAGAGAATTGTGAAAAATTACAAGAGGACCTTACGAGACTGGGAGACTGGGCCTCTAAATGGCAGATGACGTGTAATGTGAGCAAGTGCAAAGCGATGATTGTGGGAAAGAGGAACCCAAATTATAGCTACGTAATGCAAGGTTCCACATTAAGAGTCACTGACCAAGAAAGGGATATCGGTGTCGTTGTTGATGATACGTTGAAATGATCTGCTCAGTGTGCTGTGGCAGCTAAGAAAGCAAATAGAATGTTAGGAAAGGAATGGAAAACAAAATTGAGGACGTTATAATGTCTTTGCATTGGTCCATGGTGCGACCGCACCTCGAATATTGTGTTCAATTCTGGTCGTTGCAGAGAAAGGCGACAAAAATGAGGAAAGGCTGAAACATCTAGGGCTCCTCAGCTTGGAGAAGAGAAGGCTGAGGGGAGATATGATAGAGGTCTATAAAATAATGAGTGGAGTGGAAGGGGTAGATGTGAATCGTTTGTTTACTCTTTCCAAATATACTAGGATTAGGAGGCATGCGATGACGTAACAAAGTAGTAAATTTAATATGAATCGGAGAAAATTTTTCTTCACTCGATGTGTAATTAAACTCTGGAATTTGTTGCCAGAGAATGTGGTAAAGGCGGTTAACTTAGCGGGGTCTAAAAAGGGTCTCGACGGCTTCCTAAAGGAAAAGTCCATAGACTATTATTAAATTGATTTGGGAAAATCCACTGCTTATTTCTGGGATAAGCATCATAAAAATGTATTGAGCTTTTCTGGGATCTTGCCAGGTATTTGTGACCTGGATTGGCCACTGTTGGAAACAGGATACTGGGCTTGATGGACCTTTGGTCTGTCCCAGTGTGGCAACACTTATGTGGAATATGGAAAAAAAGATTCAAATGAAGAAAACAAGAAGCAACATAAGCACTGGCAAGTTAGATGGAAAGCATTCATAAAGAAGGGCAAAAGAGAATACAAAGAGAAACTTGCCTCGGAGGCAAAAACTCATAGTAATAACTTTTTCAGGTATATCAGAAGCAGAAACCCCATGAAGGAATCCATTGGACAGTTAGATCAACAAGGAATAAAAGGGGCACTTGGGAAGAACAGGGCCATAGCAGAGAGACTGAATGAATTCTTTCCCTTGGTCTTTACTGAAGATGTAAGAGATCTACCTGTATCAGAGATGGTTTTCAAGGGTGATGACGCAGAGGAACTGAAAGAAATCTCTGTGAACCTGGAAGATGTAGTGAGCCAAATCGATAAATTAAAGAGTAGTAACAGGCTTATTTTCAAATGAGAAGGGCGCCCATTTTTCGTCACAAATCGGAAGATGGGCGTCCTTCTCCTGGGGTCGGCCAAATCGGCATAATCGAAAGCCGATTTTGGCCATCCTCAACTGCTTTCTGTCGCGGGGACGACCAAAGTTCATGGGGGCGTGTCAGAAGGGTAGCGAAGGCGGGAATGGGGCATGCCTAACACATGGGCGTCCTCGTCCGATAATGAAAAAAAGAAGGGCGTCCCTGACGAGCACTTGGGTGACTTTATTTGGTCCATTTTTTCTTACGACCAAGCCTCAAAAAGGTGCCTGAATTGACCAGATGACCACCAGAGGGAATCGGGGATGACCTCCCCTTACTCCCCCCAGTGGTCACTAACCCCTTCCCACCCTAAAACAAAAACTTTAAAAATATTTTTTGCTAGCCTCAAATGTCATACCCAGCTCCCTGACCACAGTATGCAGATCCCTGGAGCAGTTTTAGTGGGTGCAGTGAACTTCAGACAGGCTGACCCAGGCCCATCAACCCCTACCTGTTACACTTGTGGTGGTAAATGTGAGCCCTTCAAAACCCACCACAAACCCACTGTAACCACATCTAGGTGCCCCCATTCATCCCTTAGGGCTATGATAGTGGTGCACAGTTGTGGGGAGTGGGTTTTGGGGGGCTCAGCCAGTGGCGTAGCTACGTGGGGCCTGAGGGGACCTGGGCCCCCGTAGATTTGGCCCTGGCCCCCTCCCGACGATCCCCTTGAACCCCCCTCCCGCCACCAACCCTCCCCGTCGCTTCAAATACCTTGTTGTTTGCTGGCCCCGCCAGCCGAGAATCTAGTTCTTCGGCGCCGGAGTAGCACCTTCATTCAATGCAGTTCTTGCCATGATCAGCTGTTTCTGACGCCGTACGTACGGCGTCAGAAACAGCTGATCACGCCAGGAACTGCATTGAATGAAGGCGCTACTCTGGCGCCGAAGAACTAGATTCTCTTTGGCAGGGCCAGCAAACAACAAGGTATTTGAAGCGGCGGGGCGGGCGGCGACGGCAGGGGAGGGTTGGTGGCGGGAGGGGGGTTCAAGGGGATCGTCGTGGGGGGGGGGGGGGTCGGTGGGCTAAACAGTGCCCCCCCCACCTAGCGCTATGGCCCCCGCTCCTGGCGAGGTCTGGCTACGCCCCTAGGCTCAGTACACAAAGTAAGGGAGCTATGCACCTGGGAGCTTTTTCTGAAGTCCACTGCAGTGCCCCCTAGGGTGCACGGTTGGTGTTCTGGCATGTCAGGGGGACCAGTGCACTACAAATGCTGGCTCCTCCCATGACCAAATGGCTTGGATTTGGTCGTTTCTGAGATGGGCGTCCTCGGTTTCCATTATCGCTGAAAATTGGGGATGACCATCTCTAAGGTCAACCTAAATGTTGAGATTTGGATGACCCCGACCGTATTATCAAAACGAAAGATGGACGCCCATCTTGTTTCGATAATATGGGTTTCCCCGCCCCTTCACCGGGACAACCTGCGAGGATGTCCTCAGGAAAACTTGGATGCCCCTCTAAATCACCTAGCCCAGATGGTATATACCCCATGGTACTAAAAGAACTCAAATATGAAATTGTAGATCTGCTGTTAGTGATCTATAAACTATCATTAAAATAATTTGTAGTACCTGAAGGCTGGCCAACGTAATGCCTATTTTAAAAAAGGGATACTGGGATGATTCGGGAAATTACAGACCAGTAAGCCGGACATCAGTGCTGGGCAAAACAGTGGAAACTATTATAAAGCATAAAATCACTGAACACAGACAAATATGGTTTAATAGGACAGAGTCAACACTATAGTTTAATGGGAGAGAGTCAATGTCAGACTTGTGAGTTCTTGTACCAAGTAGAGTGCTGTTGAGCCCGGTACTCGGACCAGGTTCTGCTTGGCGGCCGTACAACCCCGGGTTTTACCTGCGCTGACTGCCATTCCCCAGAGGTTGAGCCCCTAGGTGCGGGCGGCCTGCAGGACTTATGAGACGGAGCTGGAAGTGAGGTGGTGAAGGTATTGGCCAGGCAGGCAGCAGGCAAGAGAGTGATCCAGGTACAGGCAAAAGTCCATAAGCAGGCAGGCAGGGGAGTAATCCAGGAACAGGCAATGTCAACAAGCAGGCAGCAGGCAGGGGAGTAATCCAGGTACAGGTAATGTCAATAGGCAAACAACAGGCAAGAGAGTAATCCAGGTACAGGCAAAGTCAGTAGGCAGGCAACAGAGTAATCCAGGCACAGGTAAAGTCAATAGGCAGGCAGCAGGCAAGACAGTAATCCAGGTACAGGCAAAGTCAGCAACGAGGGACAAAGTAGAGAAGAAGCAAACTACTGAGCAAGAAACACCTACCAAAGTAGAAGCCGAAGCATAGAGTCCAGGAAGAGCTCAGCTGATAAAGTGCTGGCGTCTGACATCAGCAGGAACCAGCAGGGAGGAGCACAGCCATAGGACAAGAGCAGGGGGAGGAGGAACCGGAAGACCAATAGGAGAGAAGCAAGGGAAGCCAGGCAGAGGGAGAGCAGACACAGGTGCATGGAAGCAAAGCAATCAAGGAGCCTGCAACCACCGTCTCTG